>NC_046191.1:35276592-36004111 GCF_011004875.1 Balearica regulorum gibbericeps | reverse complement strand
TTGTAGCCTAACAGAAGTAAAAGCAACTTAAGCTCGAGCAGGAGAGAACCTCGGGCAGACTCTCCTTTAGAGCCCTTTCAGACTATTTTGCTGTTGGCATTCAAACAGCATTAAGAAAGTGGAAAAGAGTTTGCTGCTTCTGTTTGATTATCAAACATTCTCCAAATGTACTGCTAGTGTGTTGAGACGGTAAAAGCGCGATGTTACATATAAAATTGTGCTCTTACATCTGTCAAGGGCTTCTGAAGTGCTGTGTAATTACATATTAGCATCCATTCTTACAAACTGACTGCTGTGGTTTTTCTGTGTTTCTGTTGTTTTCAGAATACACAGATGAGAATGCCCTGATTCCGAAGAGCTCATCGGTGATTGTGAGAAGAATCCCTGCTGGAGGAGTTAAAGCTACCAGCAAAAGACATGTTCTGTAAGTATCCATAAAGCATTGGCTTCTTTGTTAGGGGTTTCAGCGAGTTAACTTTTCAAAGGATACTAGTTTACAGAGGCATTCCGATTGTATCTTTCTTGTTAAAGCTGCTGCTAATTTTTGTTGTCATGGGTAGATTTTCATATATCTGTCCCAAAGTAGACTTAGATTTTTAGGCCTTCTGGGACGTGGGGTTCCAATTCCAACCATGGTAACTTTTAGGATGATCCTCTTGGGTTTGTTCAGAGAGCCAAAGTGTAGATCCTGTTTCCTCTACGTGGAGAGATTCCTTATTACATGTGTTTGCTTTCATTGCTTTTATAGTAAAGACAGATACACGTTGTAGTGTAAAATTATAATTTGTTCCCATCTCAGAAGAGTCTGATTCTCTGTGTTTGACTATTTCTTGTGTTTGGGAGGGGGAATAGGGCAGGTGTTCTTATGCCCCAAATCCGGGGGTTTTGCATACTAGCCGTACAGGAAGGACCAAGGGTGGCCAGCTGGTGAACCACACAAACAAGTTTCCTTTTAGTTTCCTAAAGGCCGTGTCCACTTCAGGCAAGAGGAGAACAACAACATCCTAAAGTGTATTGTTTTTTGTGTGAGAGTGATGAGGGAATAGTTCATATAATACTACTTCATCCTTTCCAAACTTGAAACTCAGTAAGCAGTTTAGCATGTTACCAAATGTTAGTAGTTATCTTTCTACGTCTGTTTTTACCCTGAGCTGATATCTGTGCTCCACGTTTAATTGTGTATTCCCAAGATTTCCGGAGGACAGAGAAACAGGGGTATTGATTAAAATTCCAGCTATTCAAATACTCTCCTGACTACAGGAATATTACTGCCACTTATGTATTCATAGAGCCCAGTTCTATGTCAGCTACATTAGCATCGTTTGAGTGGTCGTGTTTTCCAGCCTTCTGAAAGTTACACCTCTCCCCCACAACTAGTCGATTTTATTAGCTTGTGGGTTTGCCACGTATTTGTAACGTTGGTTGTCAAAAAGTAGACTGATGAGTTACAGTGTGTCTGGGACAAACAGTGCAGCAGCATCCTAGTACCCATGAAGCATTTGCAAGCAAAATCAAAATCCCCTGAATTTATGTGGCTCTGCGTGTAAACATTGGGCATATTACTGCAGTAGTTGTTGAAGTGCTTTCAGGCACTGCCTAGTAATTCTGGACACCACAGCATTGTGCTTATAAACATGGCCGTGTTTGGGGGTTAATTTAAATATGTATGCTTAAACATACCTTGTCAATGCATCCTCCATTTCTGGTGGGTGGCATCCTCTCCTGGTGTTGCAGTGCTGCCCTGAAATGACGGGATCGATGCTGCTAGCATCAAAGATCAAACGGATACCTGTGTGTGAGGATAACGAAAGGATGGCACTGCTGTTCATTGAAAATTAGCCAGGCGGATTAGGTCTCCGTTCCTTCAGCTGGAAAAATTGCAGAAACAACTGGTAGAGCCGTTAATGTTTGGGAATGATGAATGCATGCTGTAACGGTGGAGAGGCCTTCAAAAACGTGTTAATCGCCTTGTAGTATGTTCTTCGGGTAAACGGATGAAGAAACCATTATGTGGTAATCTAAAGGGGTTCCTTCTACATCCTCATCTTCAGGAGGTCCGTGGCTGTAATTGCGAGCCTCGGTGGTGGTCTAGCAGTGGCAGGAAACGTGAGCCTTTCTCTTTGTAGATCAGTTCCACAGCAGCCTTTGAATTGCCTCCGCTCACGGGACGCTTTGGATGATGCATGAATTGCTTGTAACGATATCAATGGTTGCATGTCTGATCCATGATGAGCAGCATGCAGGTACAGATCAATGAGTATGTGGAATCTCAGCAAGTTTTCAAATGTAATCAGTATTTCCTAGAACATTGTAGCATTTTCAAGATTACCTTAAAAGCAAATTCTGGCAATTAAGACTATCCCCCCCACACAGGTCACAGGGCTCATAAATCACCCAAAATCTTAGGATCTCCTTTCAGGTGACATTTCTACTACTGTTCTTAATCAATATAGCATATGTAACACATGTAGTATTTTGGCACTTTAACAGCTAAGTATGGTAGACGTCTGAACACCGTGCTCGGGTTTCCACAAAGCAGCACCCTTCTAAAGACTGTGTTGCTGACAGTGTTGTTATTTCTTTGTCAGATGACTGATTTTTTTCACTTAAGTAAACTTGCACTTCAAAGTGTCTGGACTATCCCCGTTCTTTCTTAGGAACTAGAGTACTCGATCTGGTAGCTATTTGTGCTACTAGGGAAATACAGATGGGCTAAAGTTACCTTTGTATTTTGATGGTTGATTATTTAAGACCACAAAACTGTAGTACTGACTTCATATTTTTGATACGTAGCAGAGACCAAATATCTGAGGACTTCCACTTTCACTGTTGTGGTCTATATCCGTAAGTCTTAGAGTAACCGGTGACAAAGTAGACATGGGATTTTGAAGGGGTTTTTTTAGTTGCACTGAAGGTACCAAGAGGGAAGAGTTTATGTACATGACTAAATTTCCACATTCAGTAGACTCTCAGAACATAATGTGTTGATGTTCAGGTTTTATAATCTGTTTTCACTGCTTTATGTTGGCTACGAGTGCTTTACTTGAAGTTCTGATCACCTTTATTTCTCCTTCTAGAAGCCGAACTGAGCCAGGGAGCGGAACATCAAAAGCAGTATGTAAAACCACAATTTCACACTTTTTTCTACACACTGCACTTAATGCTAAACAATGTAGCCTTGTATTAGTTTTCCAAACATTAACTTAATCTATTTTCCAGTCAAACATAGTATATGTTGTAAATAGAGTGTATTTGGTTCAGCACGGTAAAAACTGAGTAACGCCACCTTTTGCATGGTTCCCATGTGAATATTGGCATTGGTGCCTAGTGATGCATATTGAGTATGTTAGGTTATTTCCTGAATGACTTTGTGTGGCACAGATATTGTAGGATCATTCTGAGATCCTGTAGGTTCAAGGCTTGCACAACTGAACGTGGTGCCCTGTTCCATATCGATCTGCCTACACCTAGTCATATGCATGTTTGTATAGCTGTTGTGTGCTTTTTGTTTCTTGCCACAAACATTGTTCGGAGTGTACCTTTTGCCATTTTCACATTGTATCACTTAGCTTTTGTTTTTAAATGTTTTTCCTAAGTGGCAAAAAATGGGGGGGGTCAAGCAAATACCACACCCAACATAGCCCATACATTTTGAGGGCAGTTCTGTGCAGCCAAATGATTCTTTTCCATGTCCTTAACTACTTGGGCATTTGTTCCTAAAACTGTATAATTGAAGTGAAATTGTTTGGGCCCCTCTGGGTCTATAAATGTGTTTGATAGATTGCCATGAATATAAATATTATTGCCACACAAAGTGGTATTCTCAAGTTCTGCATTTGCTCTCTCCACTTTATCTGATGAAGCAGTTAATAATAGTTTGTCTGCGAATGAAACTGTCTGAAAGCCAGAGTACAAGTTGTGGCACAAGGTTAGAGCCTTGTCGATCTCCAGCGGGTCGGGGTATTACAGTGTCTTTTCGTTAACCACGGAGGCACTCTGAAGCTGTCATAGGTTTGGACTCTGTTTTGAGCAAAACCAAATCACAGTAGCTTGGAAATATCTCTTTCAGTGACACTCAGAGGATATAGTGCAAACTTTCAGACTACAGGAGAGGTTAACTATTGCTGTGTTTTGAGTGTAGAACTTGAATATGTCCTTAATTTTTTGTGAACAGGTTGATGAGTCTTCTGCATCTACTTCTCTGGCCCAGCTTATTAAGGTATATATAAATTCTTGTCAAATAATATAAAAAAGTATTTGCTTCATATTTTTAAATCTTAGGCTGTGATCTATAGCTGGATAGCTGTTGTCATGTGAACAAAATTTTAATATCATTTTTAGTAATTTAAAGTATTTATTTTGACTTTAAAATGTCTGTATACTTTGATCCTATTCTGTAACAAGTAGTTCCCCGTGTGGGAAGATAGAAGGGGAGCACCTTATCAGGCCCAACAAATTGCAAATTATTACTCATCTTCAAGACACAAAGAAGAGGCACTTCAGGAGCTGTTTACCATTTTCCCTATGTTTTGTTAATTTTGCATGGAAACTAACACAATTTTCACAGAAGAATTTAATTGGCTGTAAGTTAGGGATGTTTCAGGGGGATTTGCAACGGCCAAAAGAGAAGCGTTTCTGTCACATGGACAAGTGCATGGCTATTTCTGAATTGCTAGTCATTGTAGTTATAGGTCCATTCTTTGAATGCTTCACAATTTCATAAACTGTAGTGTATGTACAGGGAATAACACAATCATCTGATTTGGTTGAACGCAGACTGTGTAAGTTGTGTAAACGTACCTAATTGCTTGTAGGAATATACCAATGCGCACGTGTGGCATATTAGCAGTCGTGACCTTCTGAAAGTGTGGTAATGCCCTGTTTTCCTGTGGAACTGCCTGCCTTCTTTCCTCAACAACGTGTAACTTTCTCTGAGAAAGCACGTGGGACAAAATTGGATTGGTTAGTCTTTATGTAAGGTACAGCCGAGTCTAAAGGTTTGAGTGCTCAGGAACGCTATTTTCAAGTAGGTTGGCAGGCACGTAAACACCCTGTCATGGCGTAAGGACTCCCCAGAACATCTCCAGGATAACTGTATTTTATACAAGCAGCTGTTCTGCTGCAACCTCCGCTAGCGTTGTGCTGCTCTGTACAGGATGGGATGAGTGGTGGTGTCTTTGGCTGTGTGTGCTTCAACGTGTTCCTAATGTGTGTGTCAAATCATTACCTGTTACGCAGACTGCGGATCTGGCTGAAGCCAACGCTTCCGAAGAAGATAAAAGCTATGATGGTACAGTCTTGCCAGGAGTATGATCCAATCAAGTAAGTTCTGATAATGTCCAATCTGTTCCTTGAAGATTACCGAAAATATGCAGAGATGTTTGTTTCAACAAGAGAGACACATACATACCATTTTTTTTCCCTCCCCAAACCTTTCAGTTACATGAAGAAACCCTTGGGTCCACCTCCACCATCATATTTTTGCTTTTGTTGTGGCAAACCTGGCCACTACATAAAGGACTGCCCAACGAATGGGGTAAGATTGTGGGGGACTTCTGGCCTGACTGAGTTTTGAGGTTTTTTACCTTGGCAGTTACGTAACAAATGCACGAATACTCATAGTTTCTCTTTTTTGTTTCTCTTGGGGTGAAATACAGAGGTTATATGGCAATGTTGCAAAGCCCTTCAAAATGCAAGGGAAACCTGGAATTATCAATGTAAAATTTCCTTTGTTTTAGGTCACAGAGATTAAGGGGATTCCTAGATCTCTCTCTGGGAAGAAAGATACGCATATTTTTAGATATTTCACTATTACTGGAAATTTTTCTGGTTTTAACTCTTTTTAATGACAGTTCACAGTTTTTAGTATTTTGTATAAAACCAAGATGTTTCCGTTGACCCTATCTGTCGAATATTTCTGTGTTTTAATTGCACAATTCTCTGGTTTAGTATTGCTGCCATTTAAGGTTAGTCACTGAATGTATATGCAGGAGGTAAGAACTCAACCTTGGTATCTCGATGGTGACTGTAAGTTTCCCCGGTGACTGATCGAGAGCCCTGAATTAAGCTCTCACCTGAAATGCGCTTTGGAGGAGGAGCGGGTTTGTGCCTCTTCCCTGAGTGGGTGGTGAGCTCAGAGATATTTCACCATTAAGGAACCTGAAGGCAAGCCAAAGAATGTTGATTGAGTTCAAAACACTGCTCAAGCCTTTTGAACATCCTGGCTATAGTCATTTAGGAAAATAGGTATTTCAGTCGAGCAACCCTTACGCTAGGTACAAGGAGAGGATTAAAGGCTTACGCTACTTAAAATAACCATTGAAATGTCATTTTGAGCGTGGGTCCTAAGATGAGACATGTCTGCATTTACTTTCTCTTCACAGGACAAACATTTTGAGCCTCTTCCCAGAATTAAAAAGAGCACAGGAATTCCAAGGAGTTTCATGATGGAGGTGAAAGATCCCAATACAAAGGGTGCTATGCTGACAAACACTGGGAAATATGCAATACCAATTATTAATGCATGTAAGTATGGAATGAACTGGACTGACCAAGCACTGAACAAGAGAAACCATGCGTAAAGGTCTGAGCGGCAACAGAACCAAGTTGGCTGGCATCCGCAGTTACGGGGAAGGAAGCATTGTCATTGTATCTTAGCCTTAAAATCTGTGATACTTTCTCATATTAAAATAGAGTGGTCCCACTGTTCATGCCCCGGGAAGTTGGCTGAACTCGTGGTATGCTAAGAATCAGTATTTCTGCAACAGATTTCAGCAGTGTTTAAGGTGGAGTCATTCTCTTTGAAAGCTCATTTTGCTTCTGTTTTACATAGCAAAGGCTTCTTGCAAAATTTAGCAAATAGCTGTTGGACAGAGATTTCCTCCCCTCTAACTTGTATCAAATTGTATTTCACCTGATTTCTAGCTGTCAAAAAATGGCTTTTCTAGTCTGAGCTAATTTCTTAGTTGATCCAATGAATGGGAGAGTTCTGCAGAAGGAAAATTGTTCCACCCTCCCTCTTCTAGGTGTCGTGCCTGTAGAAAAGTAGTTTAAACTAAATGCCTATGATTTAGAAGGCTAATGTGGAGTTAGAAGAATTCCATCTGTTCTCTTCCTTTGACAAAATACAAAGCTTGGAAAAGTTTTCCTTTGCCCATCTTTAACTTTGTTCTTCTTCCTTCCCCCATCCCACCCTCCAGGGAAGCGTATGCAAGAGGAAAGAAGGGAAAGCGTCCCTTTTTACGAGAGCAGCCCTCCTCCTCCTCAGATGAGCCTATTCCAGATGAATTGTTATGTCTCATTTGTAAAGATATAGTGACTGATGCCGCGATTATTCCCTGCTGTGGAAACAGCTATTGTGATGAATGTAAGTGCTACTCCCATGTTGGTTAATTCCAAACATCACGTCTGATCTTCTGAAAGCAGAAATAGGAGATCACAAAATTACTTTGTTATCAGTTCTATGTAATACTTAAGTACACCCTGAATAGGAAAGGACTCTGATCCTGTAAAGGAAAAAAACAGCAGAAACCTTCTTTATGCGTCTAGTTAAATCCTCTTTACATGCAGAAGGATGAATGTGAGACGAGTGCATAATTGTGCAGGTGATTGCAGTATTAGATCTTGAATGCATTTCGTTTGTCCGCAGCCCTTTCTCTCACACAAAATGATACAGGCAACTCTGGTCACTTACTGCAATCTGCAACAAACAGATATTTAGGCATTTAATGCGCATTCTTCTCCACGGGAGAGCTGCTTAAAACCTTCAGAACTCAAACCTACTAATGGCTTTTTGATGTGGGTTTTGTTCATTAACCTTGAGGCTGGTGACTTCTCACTGTACCAGACACTGGAAAGATGACGGAGTCGAAACACCAAGATACAGTCTACTCGACAGCTTCAAATGTAACAATAGTGAAAATAAAACTGTACAGTTATTTGCTGCATACTAGAAAATTTTTTACGCTATTCAACATCTATAGCTTCATGCTCTCAATTCAAGACCATATTCACCCATTCATGACATACGTCTTTTTATAATTGATTAGAACCCCCCAAATTTCCTTAGTTTGGCTAAAAACTACTTTGATCATTCTAATTATTCACAGGTATTAGAACAGCATTACTGGAATCGGAGGAACACACATGCCCAACGTGTCATCAGACAGATGTTTCTCTTGACGCTTTAATTGCCAACAAGTCCCTCCGCAAGGTAACACGATGACTTTTACGTAAACTGTTTGTAAGAAAAGTCTCTTTGTAAGAAGCTGAAAGGGAAGAAAATATTAATTAATAAAAATTAAATATTAATAAAGAAATGATGATGACTGTTACACCTCCTGCTGCTCTGGTGACTGCCACCAAACAATCCACATCTTCCTCTCTGTCAATCAGCAGTTTGTTGGACGTGAATGTAAATTTTACTTTTATTTTAATATTTTTTATTAATAAATATTTTTATTATGATTTATTTAGCCTTAAGCAAGGCTAAATTGAATAAGGCTACATTTACTTTTCAAATGCATTATCTGTTGTTACAGAAGCTGACAACTCTTTAGAGGCAACCTGGTAAATTCAGATGACACTTTTGTTTACCATGATTGCTCACTTTCAAATTTCGTGTTAACACTGAAGTACTTTGAGTACAGACACTCTGAGTTACCAATCATTAACATCAGTGTTTGAAGTGATGCGTTGATACATCTGTACAGAAATACACAAGTACTTTTACTCTGTGGAGGCCTTTGTTCATGTATCTACTGAAGTTTCATATTACCTTTTCGCGAATTCTTTTCTGCCTCCAGGCTGTAAACAACATCAGAAATGGAACTGGCTACACAAAAAGGCTCCATCAGCAGATTCAGCAGCACCAGCAGAAGCAGATGATGACTGTTACACCTCCTGCTGCTCTGGCGACTGCCGCTCGACAATCCACATCTTCCTCTCTGTCAATCAGCACTTTGTTGGAAGAGAAGGTAAATTTCATTTCAACATATGCTGTGATTCTTGTGGTTTAGTAGAGCTCATTTTCCAACTGTTTGCATTTATTTACAACGGCTCTCAGGTTCCTGCACAAAGACAACCAGCGTTGCCAAGTCTTGTGTGCCCTCAAGGACAATCAATACCCTCAACGGGTAAGTGACTAGAACTTTAGAATTACTTGAAAGAATTATCTTCAGATAAACTGAATGGGATTTTTTTTGGTTTTCCTCTCCCCACTCCAAAAGGTCACCCAATGACAGCCAGTGCAGTTCGCTCAGCAGGTGGCAGACCAGGCTGGGAACGGTAAGTATTCTACAGAAATTCAATATACTCCTACTTGTAACCTGTGAAAGGAGGTCGTAACACCTAACTCACACAACAGCTGATTTATAGTGACATAAGTATGCACAGATAGTTGTGAAGAATACAAGTGCTAATTACTTTCTAAATGGCTTAATTTGAATTGCCTTTAACAAGGGGGATCTGTGCTTGCAGTAAGATTATTTAAACTAAAACACCAGTACATGATTGAAAAGAGAACTCTGGAACATGAACACTTTTTGAGGAGATCATCGTTGCATAGAAAAAGTAAATATCCTTAAAGGATTAGATGGAAAGCCACTCTTTTGATTACTGGCTGAACAGGGCTGAAGAAATTGATCTCCCAATAGAAATCAGCCTCCGACATTCTCTCTTTAACAACTCAGTTGATACTGATGGAGAAAATTATTGGAAAAGTCAATGCTGTTATTGTGTCACCATTTTGAATTTCTTCAATTTAGTCACCTCACACAGCCAAGCTGCTTTCTCTCAGTTGGAGAGAGAGGACTCTCTTTTATCTATTACTGCTGTGTCAAGTTAGTCCTTCAGTTTTTTTATAGATAGATTGTAAGGGTGCATTGGGTTTATAAAATCTTAAAGATAAATTGAAACAAAGACCAGGATCCATCCCACAGATTGTCTAAAATCTCCAGTTCAGTAAGCAAGAACAGGCCAAATACATTGTCATGTGGCAACAACGTAGGAAGCATATGTGGAAGTTAAAAGAAATGCATAAGTTGAGAACAAGAAGTGCTCGTCACCATGCTCCCGCTTCATTCGGGTTCCTCGTTCAAATCAGGGCAGAGTGTAACAGTGACACATGTGTTGGGGTTTCTTTAGAAGTTCAAACCAAGGACGCCTGCACAGTGAAGGTACCCAAAGGACTCAGGCCCCAACACTGCCAGCATCAACACACGTCTTTGTGCCTGTGCCTCCACGTCCCTTGTATCATCCACCTCCCCAGGCAGTTCTCTTCCACCGGGGTACCACCACCACCCTTTACTCCTCAGTTTCCATCTGGTCAGCCTCTGTCTGCTGGGTATGCTGTCCCCTTTCCAGGATATCCCCCAGCTCCTGCAAATATGTCATCAGCTTGGGTACCAACAGCTCATTCAAATGCCACCCAAACGACACACACACCTCCTTAGTCTAGAGAGGGGTTTTACAGAGAACGACGGAGACTTAAAGAGCAGTAAGGATTTGGCTCAATGACGTTGCGTTGGTTTTCATTGCTGTATCTCAGTAGCATATCAGCCTGCAGTTACACCAAAGGGCATCTGACATATAAGCAAAAATGACAGTTTGTTTTTTCCAATATGCTTTCTCGCTGCAGATGATAAACATCCAAAACTAAACCAAGACAAACGTAAATTCTAAAACTTTCCCTAAAACTTGTAGGAATTCTAAACTGGTTTTGCTTAAATAGGACCTTTGGCATTTGCACGCAGTATACCTTTTCTCAGACTGGCCATGTTTGGTTTCTTGATGTCTTTTTGTAATAAAGGTAAAACTAAAATTGTAGTAAATGTCAAAGTTATTTTAACAGTTACAAGTCCAAACTTGATGAGGTTACAAATGATTTTGCTAAGGAATTGATGGAATAGAATGAGATTCAAAAGGAGCGTAGGCATTCATTTTCCAGGTAACTACTTTACATGTCCATAATGGAGAAGCGGATTGTCCAGAAAAATCATCTCTCTATCGTTAGATGGATTGGATGATTCAGGGGATTAGCAGCAGCAGGACTTCCATATGGAGGTTACTCACTCAAATACGGCAGAGATTACAGTGGCCCAACAGTTATAATGTTGCAGCAGTTGTTAAGGAACAGACGTGTCTTTTACTAAAGCTTCTCTGTAATGACATCCTTCACCTCCTGAGAGCTGTGAGGAGGCCAGAAACTGAAGAGTTGTAGTTGCTGGATTTTCTGCATCTCCCTACTCTGATTTGAACCATTACTTCAAAGCTCTTCAGAGGAGACATGCAAGACAAATTGTCTTCATTTCCTCTTTTGTCTCTCTCATGTGGATAGACGGATAGATTTTCACCTGGACTGCAGACTGGAGGCTTTCACTAGTATTTTCTTGTCATCGTTCAATATTTCTTAGGAATTAAAAGATCAGACGTGTTTGTAAGGAAATCTTAAATTGATGAAGGAGTTTGAGAGGAGGGATGATGCTAACAAACATATGTGGAACAACGTGAAATGGTTCTTCTTTAAAAAATAATAAACGAAGAAGTTGTGAAGAAAAAACGCAGGGTAGCTGATGTTTTCTATCCCCCAAAATCACCTGGGCAGGAGTCTATTAGTAATGCTGTCAGTATCTTCCCTAGAGTAACGGCATTGAGTCCTATTACTAGATGTGACTTTTCTTGAAATGTGGTCACTATCCTTGGTTCGAGCTAGAGGTATGTGCCAAATGTGGCGAGGACATCTGGCTAGAAATGGTGATTAAATAGCCCCCTAGGTAGGATTGCCGTACAAGTATTTTGCATCCTGGATGACTTGCCAAATAAGTAGTGAAGTTAAATAGACTAAACTGGCATTTTAAAATTGAGCTTTACTGTCTTTGGGCTAAATCATGTTTTTTTGATGTTTGATAGTGCCCTGTAGCTATTAAGACTTGCTCTTTTTGCATCTCACTGCAACAAAAATGATTTGCAGTGCATGTAGCTGCAGAGCATATGGAGAGGAAAAAACCCCCACACACCAAATTTGGGAGGAAGAAGACTGGGGAGAGTGACTGTTTTAAATTAACATCATTTTTTGCGTGTGTTGTGTTTTCTTTAAGGTCCAAGTCTCCCTGCAGTAATTCATCAGTGCTGCTGTATCCACGAGGCAAAGAGCAGAGGCCCAACAAGTGTAAAAGACAGAGAGAAATTCCACCTTAATTTATCTTCTTACTCATCTTCCTATTACGTCTATAAAATTTTTTTGAACTTGTGCATGCTCTTTATTTTGAAAAAAAGCACACACCATCCAATAGCTTTTCTCAGTGTTTAGCTATAGCTGCTAATCTTTCCAGAGCAGAGCTATGCTGTCACCCCCTTTTTTTTGGTAAAGAGAGCAAGAGAAATCACAAGAAAAGATTTGCCCCATCCAATTAAGTAGAAATTGCAATGACTGCAAATGTGACTTTAAAGTAACTCCACTGGGCTAGTAGTGTGATGTTCAGAAAAGCTTACTGTGGTGACTGGCACAGTAGATGAGAAATTGGCTTAGCTGTAACGCAAGTCTTAAACCGATTCAAAGGAAAAAAACCCAACCGAACAAAAAACGACAACGAAGAGAGAAAGCAAGGATTTAAAAGACCAGACTTTCTGCCCTGATATTGCTCATTTATATCAGCTATCAGTGTTTGCATAAAGCTTGTGGCTGGAGATTGGAATGTTCTTGCTAACCCTGATTTTAAGGCTGCAGTGCAATAGTGTGCAATGAAGGCAAAACCAGCCAAGGTGCTCTCAGGAACAGCAGTAATGTGCATTCTACAGCGCCTTTATCGCAAGCTGAACAAGGATAGCATAACACCGAACTCCCTTAGGGAAATGCACTCACATCATGTTGAAGATGCTGAATTCAAGTCCCCACTGCATTAGCTCCTGGTGTCACTCAAGCCTGAACAGCTACCATCTGCCTTTGTGAACAAGACACGGATGGACGCCAAAGGCAGAGTGGCACCGAGCCGCTGGCTCCCTCGGGGCTGCAGGCCCCAAACAACAGGGCTTTCTCAGCAGGGAAAAAAAGGTCATTCTGCTAATTTTCTGCATTTTCTGTTCTTTCTCCAACATATGTGCTAAGGCTGCACAGACACATGTGTGTCCGGGAGAGCTGACGGAGGATCAGCAGCAGGCAGATAGCTCTACCTGCCACAGGAGACGGGGCTCCTTCACACATCAGCTAGCGTTGAGACTGGTGCGTACGTTCCTCAGGGGCACGGCTGAGGCACACTCGCCCATGCAGAACCTTACGGGAGGGCTGGCTGGGCTACACCTGTGTCACAGGGACAGCGGGCAAGTACGCCGAGATTTTGAACACAAGCCACTTGGCAACATTCAATCCAGACAAAATCCAGGACTAAAAAAACTAACCAGCCTCAATGGCTTCCTGTTAGGCAGCAGACCCTGGATGAGACTTCCTACAGAAAGCTGAAAACTACCGTTGTAGCTTATTTGCTATTGTTACACAGCCACCTGTAAGCATCGGCAGTCTTTTTCTCCTGCTCACCTTTCTCTAGTGGATGTATGCTACTTTGCCCTTCCTTCTCCTACACTACAGCAGTTGCCACGGGATTTCGCCACCTGCTAATCCCAGGCTCATCCGCTGTGCTCACTGAGGGCAGGAGGGATTTCCTCCTGGGAATACTCAGTGTGGCCAACGGCAGCTGCTTGGGGAAGTAGCGGGCAAGAAAATGAACCCACCACACATAACGAACCATAACGTCATTTCCTCTACATTTCTGGGCATATGCTCCCTTTGCTCTCATGAAGTTCCTTACTTGAAAGGGCCTGACCAAACAGAACACTTCAACCTTATCATTAGAAATCCAGGACAAACAGATTTGTCTGTGCATTTCTCTCTCTCTCAGGAGAAAGACGCTGTATTTTTAGGTCACGATCTTTGCCACATTACGGCGTGCGATCTCCAGGCATCTGAACACTTTGAACTGAGCCAAAAACCACCCCAAACTAAGACCAGGAGGAATGCCACAAAGCAGCATCTGTTTTAAGCTGATGCTTTATATCTAGTCCTAGAGGCAACAGACAAAAACCCCAATTTGTAGGCAATCCCTTTCCCAAATAAAAGCACACTACACATTCCTTGCCTTGCCGTCCCAAAACGAAAGCTGTACTGAAGTGCTTAGTGTATAAGCGAGCATTTCTTCACAGCACAGGGCAGAAATAATGACTGTGCCTGTTGCTCATTTTTGCATACAAGCGGATTCGTGACTCACTGCAGACTGCTGACTTCTGCGTGGCGGGATGCATTGGCATGTACGCCACTGGAAAGGAGGACGAAAAAAAAAGTCAGTCACAGCACCAGCAATGGTCAGAAGCAACGCGCACAGCTAGGCAGACAATAAACAGCACCATCAGTAACAGGGGAACGATGACATTTTCCACTCGTCATTAGTTCTGTTTGCTGAACTTGACAAAAGTTGGCATGGCTGTTGGAGGGATGGCCCTTACACACTGTACACTTGGAAGTCTCACCAAGAAATTATGTTTCTCTCTGCTCTCTGAAGCAGCACTTCAAACAAATTGCATTCTGAAAGCTTTGGTACACAGACTGATACGTCATTTTATCTCCGTAATCAGTGTTAATATTACTTACAAATATCAGCAGAGGCATTACACAGGGACTTTCTCTGGCATCTTAGTTCAGGAAAGCAAACTACACTACAAGACACGACTGAAAAAAGTGCTAAAGCCCTATGGAAACTGATGCGACGTGATAATGGCTAAGTGCTACAATAAGGCTGGCGGGTTCTACTGCTCTAACAGAAAAAGACTCCAACTGATCTCAGTGGTGTTTCCATGATCCTTTAAGTGCCTTTTATATAACCTGGAAACCCACTGCTCAATTGATTTTCAGAATACCCTAAATGCAATGGAACAATACGGTATCTCTCACTATTGCCATGGACAAGTTACTTGAAATCTCACATCCATACCCTCTCAACTCCCAAATGTCCCCATATACCATTCGTTCCTCCATTTTCCAAATGGCCCTGAGGGAGAGGGGGAAAAAGTTAATTGAATTTCAGTAACTGAGATGATTTTCTTTTACTTGAAGGTGCAAAAGCATTTGGAAAGTAGTAAAAAAGACTTCCAAATCGTTCTTCTCATGTGACAGACTTATTTGGCACAGAATTGCAAAGCAGCAGTGGTTCCCATAGTTGTCTCCTCCTTGAGATAACATCAACAGAACCCAAAACTGTCATCCTGTCCAAGGAACAGTAATATTGAAAAAAAGAGCTATAACAAGGTCCTCAAACTGCCACGTTTCTGCAGCACTGACCTGGGAGATCCTCTCGGCTTTGCATCACCTGTAAGCTACGCTGACGCTGCTACAGAGGGTCGTCCTTCACAGCACCAAGCAGTTGCCCTTGGGGAGACATGCTTTCTTCTTCCCCCTCTCCCTCTCAAAGCCCCTCAAGCTGAATTCCCAGTGCTAGTTTCTTTTCAAAACAAGTGTCAAGCAAACAGCCACCTGGAGCAAAACCAGATGGAAGAGGCTCGCTTTGAATCTGACATCAGGAGCTTCCCTATCCCGCAGCTCAGTCCACGGGCCATGTGGTCAGTATGGATGTACCCTCCAGATCACTGACCGAGGGGGTAGTGGAGTCCGAAGGGGTGGTGGAGGAAACACCGGGAGGAAACCAGCACCCCGTGCCCACAGACAACGTGGGGAGCAGGGCCCACAGGGTGAGCTGCTTGGGGCTGGTCCCTCCTGCACTCCTCGGAGCCCTAGTGCTCCCGCTTCACTGGCTGCCTGGCTTTGTCCTTTCCCTGGGCTCAGCCAGCATCTGTTTATTCCTCATTGTCTAACCAAAACAGGGCTGTCTTGTTGCCATAAGACTCCCTCCTTCAGCTGCTTCTCATACCAACCTTGCGGATCTCCATCCGCAATGTTTGTACAAGAGATAACCGGACACCACCTCTTATGTGCAATTGTTACAGACCCAAGTTATCTTGTCTTCCATTTTCCCAGCAGAGGAAAGGGTGCAGCCAGAAATAGAGATACAATGCAAATCAACTTCTGGCTTCGCGGCTGATGCCGTTGTGAAGGTCTTGGCAACAAGACATTCTTCGATGACTATAGCCTGCTAGGGTGGGATGGCATCCACTTGTCTAGAAGAGGCAAGGGAGTCTTTGGCAGCGGGCTGGCCAACTTAGTGAGGCAGGCTTTAAACCGAAGGACTCGGTGGACGGGGGCCAAAGTGGCAATGCTCACTCCACTGCAACCAACTGGGGAATAAGACTGGCAAACCAGAGCGGTGACAACTTTGTTCCTTAGCTAAGTCCTCCCAAGATGTGAACCGGAAGGCCAACTACCTCGAGTGTACGTATACCAATGCACCCAGCCTGGGGAACAAACAGGAGCAACTGGAGCATAAAGGAGGATCCAGGAAACTATAGGCCCATCACTCTTACTTCAATCCCTGTGAAGGTTATGGAACGAATCCTCCTGGGGGCTATCACAAGTCAAACGAAGCATGTGATTGGGAAAAGCCAGCATGGATTCACCAAGGGCAAATGGTGCTTGACAAACCTGATTGCCTTCTATGACAAAGTAAGCTGCTCAGTTGATGTGGGGCAAACAGTGGACATTGTCTACTTGGATTTCTCCAAGGCTTTTGATACAGTTCCACGCAGCCTCCTCCTAGAGAAACTGCTGCATTATGGTCTAGACAAGCGGTGGGGAACTAGCTGACAGGCTGCACCCAGAGGGTGCTGGTAAATAGCTCTTTTTTGAACTGGCAGCCTGTCACAGGTGGGGTCCCCCAGGGATCAATACTGAGCCCAACGCTGTTTAGTATCTTCATAAGTGATCTGGATGATGGGATCAAGTGCACCCTGATGACGTTTGCAGATGATACCAAACTGAGTGGGGAAGTAGACACTTTGGAAGGGAGAACCACCCTGCAAGAAGACCTACATAGGCTGGAAGAGTGGGCTAAGAAGAATCTTTTGAAGTTCAACAAGGACAAGTGTAAGGTTTTGCACCTGGGAAAACGTAATCCAGGAGTGCAGACTAGGATCCACCTGGCTGGAGAGCAGCTCTGTGGAGAGGAACCTGGGGGCCCTGGTGGACTGCAAGCTCAATATGTGTGCTGCAGAAGCAAATAAAGCCAACAGGATCAACAAGGGCATCACCAGCAGAGGTAAAGATCTCATTATCCTTCTCTATTCAGCACTTGTCCGGCCACACCTGGAATACTGTGTTCAGTTTTCATCCCCACTACACAAAAAAGATGTGGACAGGCTGAAGAGGGTCCTGAGGGGAGGGCCACCAGGATGATCAAAGGCCTGGGAAGCCTGCCATATGAGGAAGGGCTGAGAGAATTGGGTTTGTTCAGCCTTGAGAATAGAAGGCTTAGGGGTGACCTCATCACCATGTTCCAGTACTTAAAGGGTGGCCGCAAAGAAGACGGAGACTGCCTTTTTACAAGAAGTCACATGAAAAAGACCAGGGGTGACAGGCACAAGTTACTCCTGGGGAGATTCCTATTGGACTCTAGAGGAAAATGTTCACAGTGAGAACAATCAGCCACTGGAATAATCTCCACAGGGAAGCGCCGGACTCCTCAACATCAGACACTTTTAAGATTCTGCTGGACGGGGTGCTGGGCCATCTTGTCTACATGGTGCTTTTGTTTATATGGAGCTTGTGCTAAGAAAGGTTGGACCAGATGATCCTTGAGGTCGCCTTCCAACCTGGTATTCTAGGATTCTATGATAGTATGGCTCTATGAGTCTTTGAAAAAATGCACTGAATGCCTCCGCTTTTTCTTTCATCCCTATTAGTCAGATGACCATCTTCAACAAGAATTGCTTCAATGTTTTCTTTAGACCTCCTCTTGCTATGAACATATTTTAAAAAGCTCTTCTTGTTATCTGAAATCAACACTGGCCAGTTTCAACTCTAATGGAGCTTTGGCTTTTTGTGTCTTCTCCCTGCATAAATGAACTACATCTCTGTCGTCTTCCTGCAAAGCCTGACCTTGCTTCCAGAGATTGTACAATTCCTTTTTCCTTTGCAGCTCCACAAGGAGTTCCCTGCTCAGCCAAGCTGGTGGTCTGCCCTGCTTGCCTGACTTACGACACAGTGGAATTGCCTGCTCCTGCACTTCTAAAAGGTGCTTCTTAAAGACTGACCAGCACTCATGAACTCCTGATCCCTCAACGGCAGAATCCCAGGGTACTCTACTGAATAGCTTAAACTTTGCTCTCCTGAAGTCCAGGGCAGAAACTATTTCTCATTACATTGACAATTTTAAACTCAATAATTTCCTGATCACTGTGGCCAAGACAGCCACCTACCATCACAGTCTCCACAAGTCCTTCTCTATTCACAAACAGCACGTCTAGTAGGGCCTCTTTCCTACTTGGTTCCCTGCATACCTGTGACAAGGAGCTATTTCCTATAATCTTCAGGAATTTCCCAGACCTGCTCATCACAGCAGGATGATATTGCCCGTTGATGTCCAGGAAGTTGAAATCTCCCATAAGGACAATGGCTACCAATCCAGAAATTTCTCCTAATTGCCTCTAGAATAACTCATCAGTGCTTGCATCCTGGTTGGGTGATAAGTACTAGACATCCACTACAACATCTCCTTTGTTTCCCATCCCCCTAATCCTCCCCCAGAGACTCTCCATCACATCATCTCTGACTGTGAGGGCTGTGCAGTCAAACCTCTCCCTTATATACAGTGTGACACCTCCACCTCACCTGCCCCACCTGTCCTTCCTGGACAGCCTGTAGCCCTCCACCTCAGGACTCCCGGCATGGCACTTGTGCCACCAGGTCTCAGTGACAGCAATGATATCATAGCTCTGGGAATGGACCAAGGCTTCCAGTTCATCCCTGTAGTTTCTCCTACTGCCTGCTATTTTGCATTCTATGGTATGGCATTTTTTAATTGTATATATTGTCTTGCACAGTATGGTGTTTATTTTTTGTAAGTATTGTATCGTATGGTATGGTTTTTATTGTATTTTATGTACTGTACGTTGTATTGTATAGTGTCTAATGTATGGTATGGTGTTATACGATATGGTATTGTAATGTACTGTATTTTGTATTTTCTGCATGGCATTTTATGTATTGTATTCTATTTTATGTATTTTCTTTAATGTATTGCAATGGTATGAATGGTATGGTGTGTATTGTATTTTACAATGTGTATTGTATGTATTGTATTCTATTTTTTCTATGGTATGATACGTATTGTATTGTATATACTGTACTGTATGTAGGTATTGTATGTACTGCATGTTGTGTATATATTGTATTGTTAATTGTGTGGTGTGTATCGTGTGGTATTGTATGATACGGTATTGTGTGGTGTATATTGTCTTGTGTATATTGTGTTGTAGGTACTGTATTTTGTATTGTGTTGTATTTCCTATTGCATTGTATTTTATGTGTTATAGTGTTTATGTTGTGTTGTGTTGTATCATATTGCATGTATTGTATGTCATACTACAGTATTTATTGTATGTATGTACTGTATGCATTGTGTTGTATAGTATGTATTGTGCTGTATTTTGTAGTGTATGGTATGCATTATAAGATATTGTATTTATTGTATTGTATGCAATGTCTTGTATGTACTGTATTGTGTATTTTATTGAATTCTGTATTGTGTTTTGTATTGTATTTTGTATTGTATGTATTGTACATAGTGTATGTAGTGTATGGTAGCGTGTATGTTATTTTCTATTTTGTACCATACTTTGTATTGGTTTTATTACATTGTATTTTATTTTGTATTGTATTTTATGTATTGTAATATACAATGGTATTTATTGTATTGCATGTATTTTCATGTGTTTTGTAATGTATTTTTCTGCTGTAATGTCTTTTGTATTGTATTGTCTTTTGTATTGCATTTTATGTGTGGCATGGCTGGTATTGCACGGCTTGTATTGTACTTTGTATTGTACTGTAGCATTGTACACTATTTTGTACAAGAGTACAAACAATAGGCATAGTATTCACTTGTGTATTCATTGGCATGAGCGAGACTTAGTGGAATGAGTCCCACAACAGGAGTTCTGGGATGGAGGGCTATAGGCTGTATTGTATACATTGTATTTTTTATTGTATTGTATGTATTGTGTTGCATTGTGTGGTATTGCATTGAATGTATTGTATTTTGCACAGTATTTTGTATTGTTTGTATAGTATGGTGTTTATTGTATTGTATGTACCTGCCTGGACCAAAGTTCAGTTAGGTCAAACAGGAGGAGGGCATCTGCCACAGGTATGTATGGTATGGCATGGTATGTACGGTATGGTGTTGTACTTTGTATTGTACGAGTTGCATTACAGTTTGCATTGTATTGTATGTATGTATTGCAGTGTATTCTATGTATTGCATTTTCTGTTGTATTCTATGGTATGGTATGCATTGTACGTACTGTATTGTACGTAGTGCACTGTATGCTCCATATTGTATTGTATGGTATGCTATGTACTGTATGCTGTGGTATGCATAGTATGGTATTATACAGTATGGTATAGTACGTATTATATCATAAGATATGTACTGTATTGTATGTATTGTATGTAATGTATAAGACCAGGAGGAATGCAACAAAGCAGCATCTGTTTTAAGCTGATGCTTTATATCTAGTCCTAGAGGCAACAGACAAAAGATAAAAAGATAAAAGCAAAGATAAAAGACAAATCCAAACCACAAAAATCACCAGTGGGCTTTTAAAGTGCTCTTAGGCACTTCAGTATGAAACGGTCCTTAAAACTTCACACAGCACTGCTACTCTTCAGATGGGAAAGAGGTGTTGGGGTTTTCCTCGCTTATTTCCCCATAGCATTCAATTTTGAGTTCTCAAACAATTTCGCACGTCAACAACAGTGAAGTCAGAACATTTCTGAACACTCCATTTGTATCATGCAATAGATGCACTTCCTAATCGTTTGCCAACCTAAGGGACCTTTTACGGAAACTGATTTAAAAGAGCCAAAAAGCCCACACAGAGATGCGCTCTGAGGGCCGCGCAGTGATGAACTCCAGTAACAGCCAGGGAATGGAGCCCTCCAGAAGATCTAAATGTGAAGAGCTCCTCCAGGGCCACAGGGCATCGCAGCATTCCAGAAAACACCAAAACTGCAAAGGGCACCAAAAACAAAACGGTGAAGCGCTCCAAACAGCCCCAGGGTGCAGAGCTCCCAAACAGACCCAGGGTAGAGTGTTCCCCAAAACCCCAAGGGATGGAGGCCGCTGAAAAAGCCCCGGCATGGAGTGAAGCGCTCCAAAATACCCAAACAGTGAAGGGCTGCCAAAAAAGTCCCGGGGCTGGCAAGCTCCAAAAGATCCAAACCATGAAGTGCTCAAAAAAACCAACAAACAAACCACCCCAAAACCAACAACAACAACAAACACCACCAAAACACCAAACCCCAGGATAGAGAGCTCAAAAAAAACCAGGAGACAGAGGGTTCCAATAAAGGTCTGGGGCAGAGATCAGCTAAAGCTTCAAGAAAATGCCCAGGGTGGAGAGCAGCCAAAAATCCAAACGGTGACAACTCCCAAAAGGCAACACGGAGAACGGCACAAAACACCAAAGAGGAATGCACTCCTCCAGGGCAGCACAGCGGTGACACACTCCTCCGGGCTCACAGGAAACAGTTCCCAAAAAACCAAACGGTGATACATTTCTCCAGGGCAGCGCTGCGATCCTTTCCAAAAAAGCCAAGTTCTGCATATGCCATACTACAGTATATCCATAAAGGGCTTATACAAAAGGAGCTGACCGAGAGCTCACGGGTCAGGATTAAAGGGAGGGCTGGGGCAGGGGGCATCATAGCGGGGGTCTGCTACAGGCCCCCTGGCCAGGGAGACTGAGCAGATGAGGCCATCTACAGGCAGACAGGAGCAGCCTCATGTTCACAAGCCCTGGTCCTTGAGGTGGACTTCACCATAAAAAAATAGCAGCAAAGCAATGAAAGACAATGTAAAGTCAATGTCCTCTTGGATTTGCAATACATGTTCCCCTCGTTCAGGCTGCGATCCAGATCTCGAACACACTGACTGATCCTCCTCCCACAGTTACCCAATGCTGCTCTAAGGTTTTAACTTTGTCCAACTTTGCCACAGCCAACCGGGCAATGCAGCAGGGATCTAGGGAACCAGAGAGCAGGGCTGTGGCGGCGCGGTCTTCTGCCGACAGAGGAGGAGCGAGAGCTGCGCGGCAGTGCTTCACCTCAGCGCCCGCACTGACGGTCCCTCAGGGCGTCCCCTCCCGTCACGGTGATAACCGCGCTTAGTGGGGAAGCGGTCCCGTGGGGGCAGGCGCAGATTCGCCCCGCGAGTGTACACACACGGTCCGGACCAGGTGCTTGCACAGGTGCTCCGGTGCCGAGGCAGGCGGCAGCGGCGGCCATCGCTCTGCCCCGCCGACCCGCTCGCAGGGCGGGCTCAGCGCGGGAGAGCCGCCCCCGCGGAGGGGCCCCGCCGAGGAGGGCCGGTCCCGCCAGGCCCCCCGGCCCGCGCTGAGGGCGGCGGGGCGAGCCGGGATGGCGCCGGGGGCGGGCGGTACTTCTGCACGGCGGGCGGCGGGCTGGAGCCCTTCCTGGCGCGGGAGGTGCGGGCGCGGCTCGGCGCCACGGAGGTGAGGGGGGAGCCGGCGCCGGTGTCCACCCGGGGCGGGGCGGGGCGGCGCGGGGCGGCGGGACCGGCGGCCTCGTTCGCTTCGCGCCCCGGAGCCGGGCGGCCGCGGCGTGGGCTGTGCTGCCGCCGGCGTGGGGCCCCACGGGTCTGGTCTTGGTGTGGGTCGGAAGGGACCTCGAAAGGCCGCCTGGTCCAGCCCCTGCTGTCTCCAAATAGGGGATAATAAACTCTCCAACGCTCCGTTGTAGTGTTAGAAAGCAGGCATTGCTTTCTTCGGTGCCGGGTGCACGGGGGATAGCCCCGCCTGTCGTGCGTACCCTAACCCAAACGTTCATCCTTTATATACCTTAAGACCTGAATCTTCAGACATTTTCCCAGAAGTCTCCACCTCGCCGCCTATCTACTGCATTTACATAATGCTGGTGTTGCACATCTACACTCCGCATGCGCGGGGGTCTCGGGTGGTGGCCGGTGGTCGTTTGGGGAGTTAGCCCCCCACTCCTTTGTCCCTGGTATGGTCACAAGCTTTTGAGGACAGTTTCTTCTCCTTGGACGTTGCCCAACTCTGTTGTCCGGCCAAGCTGTTCTTCCTGATCAACGCTGTTTGGGCAGTCCTGCCAGGATGTTTCTGTTCTCAAGGGTAGGCTATCTTCTCCGTATATGTTAATTACTCATAGGCCTTGTTAAATGCAAAGCTAATCATTGTTTGGTCAAAGAATTTCTCAACACTGCCGTGGACAGGGACCTCTGAGATTTCAGGCCGCGTCCCCTCGCCACCCCCGCCTGGTGAGCTGAGGTCTGCGCTGCCTCCTCCGTGCCAAGGGGCGACGGGTGTGAGGGGCTGCCGGGCTGCTGGAAGCGCTCACCCAAAACGCCTTCCCGGTTTGGGTTCTGTGTTTTCCCCTGGGGTGGACTGCCTCTGAGGAAAGGTCTTCTGCAGCACAGAGGCGGAGCTGGGCGAGCTGAGGAGACTCAGGGCTGGAGCCAGGGGAAGGGTCCATCCAGGAGATGCATCAGGACCTGGCACGCTTACAAGCTGCTGGACTTGGACTCTCTTGCAAATGGAGATGGCCTGAGCAGCTAGTTCAGCCTCTGCAGGGGAAGAGAGCGAGCAGCAAGGTGATGTTCTCAAGGAACTCGACTTGAGAACGGCATTTATGGAAGAGCCTCCTCCTAGACCCTGTCCCTGACAAGCAGCTTGCTTAAGGCACCCTCCCATGGTGCCAGCTGTGTGGAGGCCTTGGAAAGGACTTGTTGCTCTTGACAAGCTCTTTCTCCATCCCTGCGCTTGGCATAGGGAAGCTGCTCTCAGCGCTGACGCTGTGAGAGCTGAGGCCTTCTCTAAAAGCTTTGAGTTCATCTACTGGCTCTGGTTTTCCCAGGCTGTGCGTTAAGTCCGGCTTTGTTGAGCCTCAAGTGGGGCTCTTGTTCTTGTCCATTTTTTTCTCTGAAACCATTCAAGTGCTGAGTACTGGGATTTGCCCACAGCACCATGTTTTGCTTTGGGCTGTCTGGGGACCTCAGTCTTCTTTTGGGATGCTCTCTGTGGGACAGGAGGACAATTACTTTGAGCTGCCTATACTTCTGGAAGGATTACCCACCTTTGCCTTCCACCCGAAAGACTCCTTAGCGGCACTTGGGTTTGGGGGTTGTTGTTTTTTCAAAAAGGGAGATGTGTGTGAATAGCTGAGGTAGTATACAGGGACTAATCTTCTCCTGCTTAGAGTAAAGGGTTTTATAGCTAAAAATATCCATTCCATGTTAGAAAACTTGGTTCCCTGAAAGAGTCAAGCTCTTGCTGATGGATTCCTGGCTGACAAAATCCCCTCGCAGCTTGCTTAAATATTAAACCCTCTTTAAAGTGGCCTTCAGATTACCTAGTGGGATTTCTCCCAATTAGTCGTAATTGCCTAAAGCGTGTTCTTAAAAACTCGGATGACGGAACCCTTTTGTGTGTCTGGTTTAAACGCGTTGAAGCTATTGTTGTTTCAGGCTGAGGGTTTCTACTGTTATTTTTCCCCCTTTCAGAGGAAGGTGAACTTGCACATCTCGCCCTCCAGGAGCGAGGATGCCGTGTCCAGGTTCAAGCCGATGCTCTCCTCACAGCTTGCGTCCTAGAGTTGAGCATGGAGGGGCGTCACCCTGCGAAGGTCTGTTGTGTTGTAGCAGTGGGTATTGTGAGGTCTGGAAGGCGACCAGCGCAGTGAGGGCTGGTGGGTGGCGGTGGGGTGGAAGCGGCTGTTGGGGGGGTTTGTCATTTGCATAGCCCAGCCCGCCCCCCATGCTTCAGAATGTCTGGGTCCCTGCGGCAGTTTTTGAACGGTTCCTCCCAGCTGGGTCAACAGACCCAGTGCAGCCGGTAGATGCCATTGGAGCTCCTGTCTGGCATCAGTCCCTCGGTATTTGGAGTCAGAAGAGGTGAAATTTGAACCTTCTACCAACAATCCCCTTGTTCCTTAATACAGAGTTTGGTAATTTCAACATTATTGGTACTAGGGTCTAAAGAATAATTACCGACATTCTGTTGGCGGCAACACGTAATGAGAGAATCTTGTCTGTTACATTTCCAATCTGTGGTGGGACAGAGTCCCGTTGTAATATTAGAACTAGGGTCTAATAGATTTCCGGAGATGGTAATTGAAGAAGCTTTCTCATAAAGAGATCCTTCCATCTTTCTACATCCTACTTGAATTTTTTCTCCAATTGTTCCTGTTAAGACACGAGCCCAGTCCTTCCTATCCCATTCCCACTCTGGTGGATGGTAAACTTCAGATCCGTGCATTACCACAGTGGCTAAATTTGGGGAACGGTCTTTGGGGTATGGTCCCATTATAGCTTGGGACCATGGCCATTCCATATTCCTTTGGCTACTAATTAGTGATAAAATACAAAAAAATATTATCAGCCTAATCAAACAATTCATAATATTCATAATTCAACAGATAACATGCAAATCCTTTATAATTTTCCTTTAACTTTCCAGTTCCCTATCGAATTTTCTACACAATCTGAGTTTCAAAGGTCCTTCTTGCGTAGATGTCCACTGTTCTGACGGTGCCTTTTTCACTCGAGTGTAATGAATCCACGGCTCCACTCCTTCTACCTTTACTGCGGTATAAGTTGTCAACAGTACCTGGGAGGGTCCCTTCCACTTTTCTTGGAGTGGTTCAGAATTCCATGTCCTTATATACACAAAATCACCCGGCTGGTATGGATGTACAGGCGTATCAAGAGCAAGCGGTCTGGTCAGCACAATATATCTTCTGAGCGCTTCGAGGGTCTTTCCTAAAGAAATTAGATATGTTTTCAAATCTGTTTCCCCTGTTACCCTCATGTCCCCTGGGATTAAGGGGGTTTGATAGGGTTTGCCATATAATATTTCATATGGACTTACACCGTCTTTAGACCTTGGTTGGATTCTTATTCTTAACAGGGCTAATGGCAAAGCCTGTGGCCATTTTAGAGATACCTCTTGGCAAATCTTACTCATTTGTCTTTTCAAAGTCTGATTCATTCTTTCAATCTTCCCGCTTGATTGCGGTCTCCAGGGAGTGTGTAAGTCCCATTTTATCCCCAGAATTTTACTCACTTGTTGGACTATTTCAGCTACAAAATGTGATCCTCTATCAGAAGACATGCCCAATGGTACCCCAAACCTTGGTATTATCTCTTTTAACAATATTTTAACCACTTCTCTCGCTTTGTTGGTGCGACAGGGAAAAGCCTCCGGCCATCCGGAAAATGTATCGATCAATACCAACAAATACCTATACCCATTTTGTCTGGGTAACTCAGAAAAATCAATTTGCCAATAATCCCCTGGGAAATTACCCTGCTTTATTATTCCTAAGGGTGCTTTCCTCTGGTTTAAAGGGTTATTTTTAAGACAGATCGGGCACTTAGCTATTATTGACTTAATTATTCCTGTCATTCCTACGCACACTACAATTGTTTTCAAATTTGTAATCATAGCGTCTACACCCCAATGCGTCTGCTCATGTTGCTCTTTTGCAAGTTCCAACATAATTTGTGGGGTCACTATTACCTGATTTTCTGGTGTCACCCACCATCCTTCTGCATTTTGGGATGCCTTTAAATGCTCTGCCAATTGTTCGTCTAATTTACTGTATCTTACTCTTACGTCCGGAATCTTTACCTGTTTTACTGGTACTAGTGCAAGGATACCTCGTTCTGCAGCCTCTTTTGCAGCTTGATCCGCCAACCGATTACCTATATTGACAGCCGTCTGACCAAATTGATGAGCTCTGCAATGCATTACGGCCACTTCCTTTGGTTTTTGCACGTCTTGTAGGAGCTGAAGGATTTCCTCTTTATGTCTTATAGGTGATCCTTGGGCTGTTAACAGCCCTCTTTCTTTCCATATGGCTCCATGGGCGTGGATCACACCAAATGCATATTTGGAATCAGTCCATATGTTTACTCTTTTCCCTTCAGCCATTCGTAAGGCCTGCTTTAGCGCCACCAATTCTGCTTTCTGTGCTGATGTATTTGCAGGTAGTGTTCCCGACTCCAATATCTTGTCACTGGTGACAACAGCATATCCGGCCATTCGCTTTCCTTCTTGCACAAAACTGCTTCCATCCGTAAACAGTTCCAGATTAGGATTCTTCAGGGGTTCGTCCCTCAGGTCCGGTCTGCTGGAATAAACTTGTTCAATAGTTAACAGACAGTCATGTTCCAATTTCTCAGTAGAATTTTCTGTTGACAGGAACATTGCTGGATTTACGATTGCTGTGGTTTTTAATTCCACATCATCTTGCTCCAATAGGACAACCTGGTATTTCAACATTCTGCTAGGGGATAACCAATGACCCCCCTTTTGTTCTAAGACAGTTCTTACCATATGCGGTACATATACCACTATGTTTTGGCCCATAGTCAGTTTTCGAGCTTCCTGAATCAGCAGCACCGTTGCTGCCACAGCACGCAAACATCCCGGCCATCCTTTACTCACGGTGTCAAGTTGTTTGGAGAAGTACCCCACCGGTCGCTTCCAAGATCCCAGCCGCTGCGCCAGCACTCCAAGGGCCAGATGTTGCCTTTCGTGTACAAACAGCTCAAAAGGTTTGGTTAGATCAGGCAAACCCAATGCAGGGGCCATCATTAATGCCTTTTTAAGTTCTTTAAATGATTTATGGCATTCAGGTGTCCAAGTCAGGTATTGGTCTTTAGATTCTTTCAGGGCTTCATATAGGGGTTTCACATACAGTCCATAATTTAGAATCCAGAGTCGACACCACCCAATCATTCCCAAAAAGGTTCTCAGTTCCTTTGGGCTGTTAGGTTCGGGGATCTGACAAATGGCTTCTTTTCTTTCATTTC
Organism: Balearica regulorum gibbericeps; assembly: GCF_011004875.1. NCBI lineage: Eukaryota > Metazoa > Chordata > Aves > Gruiformes > Gruidae > Balearica > Balearica regulorum. Next base: position 35,976,104 of record NC_046191.1, on the reverse strand, counting down.
CCAATTGTCTCTGTCCTTGAGATATCTCGAATCCCAAATAAATCACTGCTTCTTTTCCTATCTGGGCCTTGTTTCTGCAGACTCTATATCCTCCCTGGCCCAGGAAGTTCAATAAACTGATAGTCATTTCAAAACATGTGTCTTTACTTTCTGCTGCTATCAGGATGTCATCCACATACTGTAATAATACACCTTCTCCTTGATTTTGTTTCTTCCATATTTCCAACTCTTTTGCCAATTGGTTTTCAAATATTGTAGGGCTATTTTTAAATCCTTGTGGAAGTACAGTCCATGTTAATTGCGTTTTCCTTCCTGTAGTGGGACTTTCCCATTCAAAGGCAAATAAGCCTTGACTGTTCGTATCCAGAGGTATGCAAAAGAAGGCATCCTTTAAATCCAGCACAGTAAACCATTTATGCTCCTCCCTCAAGGATGTCAACAAGGTATATGGATTGGCTACTACTGGGTGTATATCTTGAACTATCTGATTTATGGCCCTTAAGTCCTGAACTAATCGGTATTCCTTACCTCCTGATTTCCTTACTGGTAATATGGGAGTATTGTATTCTGATTCACATTCTACTAACAGCCCATATTCTAAAAATTTTGTAATTAATTCCTCTAATCCCTTTCGGGCTTCCCACTTAATAGGATACTGTTTTTGTCTTACCGGTTTGGCTCCGAGTTTTAGAGTCACCTTTACCGGTTCTGCCAATTTGGATCGTCCCGGAACTCCACTTGCCCATACCAGGGGGGTGACTGCATTGTCCACCACTTCTGGGATCTGTTCTTCCTTAGAGGAATCCTGTAACATAAATATTCTCGCCTCTATGGCTTTTGATTGTGGTATCCGTAACCTAATTTCTCCATCTTTAAAAGTTATTTGTGCATCTAATTTGCTTAATAAATCCCGCCCCAATAAAGGCACTGGACAGTCGGGCATATATAGAAATTGATGTGTCATCCACTGTTTTCCTAATTTAAATTTTAATGGGTTCAAAAAAGGCCGGATCTCCTTCTGCCCCGTCACACCAACAACCTCTACTGATCTATGGCTAAGCTTTGCTTTACATGTGTTCAATACCGAATATGTAGCCCCCGTATCTACTAAAAATTCCATTTCCTCATTCCCTAGCCTTAGTGTAACCAGGGGCTCAGCTAGGGTTGATTCCCCCGGTCCCCTTCATGATTCATTATCCAAAGCCATTAATTTGACAGCCTGGAGTGTTGGATCTAGTCTCCCAGCTTTAGGGCAATCTCTTCTCCAATGTCCACGTTCCTTGCAGATAGCACATTGGTCCCCTGCTAATCTGGAGACCACCCTTCTCCTACCCAGTCCCCGATCGACAACATTCATTCCTCGTCCTCTTCCCATGCCTCCTTTGTTATTCTCAGTCAGAATGGCCAGAATTCTCCCATCCCTTCGCATTTGTCTAACTTCTCTTTCCTTTTCCCTGTTATTATACACAGTCCAGGCGATTTCAAGCATTTTGCCTAAGTCTCTGGACTCAGCCCCTTCCAATTTCTGAAGCTTTTTCCTTATATCTGGGGCTGATTGTCCCATAAATATAGAGGCCAATAGCGAGGCTTCCTCGGGTTTTTCTGGGTCCAGATTAGTATATTTTCTAGCAGTCACCTTCAGTCTTTCCATAAAGGCCGAAGGGGATTCATTTAGCTCTTGTCTTACTTCATATAATTTAGACCAAGTGATTGCTTTTGGCATTGCATGTCTCACGCCATATAAAATCCACTTCTGGTACCTAGTCAACATTCCTCTGGGCCCCGGCTGGTTAGGGTCCCATTCAGGGTTTGTGGATGGAAAATTCTGGTCCACCGACCCTTGTATATTTCCGTTAGCATGGGCTCCTTCTACTTCTTTTCGGGCTGTATTTAATACCATTTTCTTTTCAGTGTCTTCTAACAATGTATCTAATATTACTTGCAAATCCTCCCAATGGGGGTTTTGGGTCCTAATTATTGTTTCCATTACTTTAGCAACTCTTTCTGGGTCCTCTCGATAAGTGCCTGCAGTTTCTTTCCATGCTCTTAAATCGGTTATGGAGAAGGGGACTTTTACCATTACTGGACCCTCGTTACCAACCGCCTGTCGAAGAGGGGCCTGGAGGGGAGTTGATCCATCTCCTCCCCCTCTTCCTCTTGTTCTCCCAGCAATTGGGCTAAATTCTTCCACCTCCCCTTCCTCAGGAGGGGCGGAAGCATTATTGGCCCCCAAACTTTGATTCCCTTGATCATTTCCTAACCTCCTGCGAGGCGCAACCAACAATTCAATATCATCATCTTCAATTTTACATTTAGAACATTGTTTACCAGTATCACAAGATGAGCAACCTGTTTTCAAATCTTTACCGGGTTCCTGCCCCTTTAATGCCATTATCTCAGAACTAGATGAAACCAATTCACATTGTTCTTGCCATTCCGGATGATTTCGCAGTGTGAAAAACAAAATCTACATATGCCATTTCATGCCATTTACCTTCCCTCTTACAAAATAACATTAGTTGCAAAATTGTGTTATACTGCAACGTCCCATTTTCCGGCCACTTTTCCCCATTTTCTAAAGTATACAGTGGCCACTAGTGATTACAATATTCAATTAACTGTTTCCGAGTCAAAGGATCAATATTTCCTAAATCCTTCCAGTGTTCCAGAATGCATCCCAGTGGTGTTTTTCGTGGGATTGATTTTTTACTCGGAAAAGTACCCATCTCCCAAGGACTCAGTGGTTGTGATTGTGCACTATCACAAGCACTAGTCAGAGGGGCCCTAACCCGTGTTAGAACTCCCTCAAGGATTTCTCTTGGTGCGGGCCTGTCCCACCACGGTGGTAAGAGAAATCCCAACCTTGGAGGCTTCCCCTCCCCAGTGGGCCCTGCTCCACAGGCTTTCGCCTAGCAGAGACTTTTTACCTGAGACGTCTCCCCAGCCCCACTCTGCGCAGTTTTCACCGTGCCTTACGAGCAGGCCTCCCGTCCACGGGGCTCCTTGAATATTCAAATCAAATAAGAATGCCTTTACCTCTCCCAGGGGTCTTGCTCAGAGCTCTTCGGTCCGGGGATCGGAGGTTCTCCCCGAGAATTCCCCGGTGCTGGCTGGAGGTCCTGCGATCCCACGGATCCATCGAGGTTCAGAAGCAGAGTCCCATCTGGGTCACCAGAAACTGTCACCGAAATCCGGGAATCAACCTCGTAACACCAATGTAGTGTTAAAAGGCAGGCATTCTTTATTGCAGCGCTGGATGCACGGGGGATAGCTCCACCCAACGTGCATACCAGGTAATCGCCAACATACAGGTTATATAGAATCAAAATATACATATTCATTATCTTTTCGAGAAAAGGTGATTCTATGATAATCATTTCTTAGAATTCATTTCCATATTCTCCTCCCCGTCACGCATGCTCAGTGATTTGAGTTGGTGGTCCTCAGGGGTCTCTGGTGGTCGTCAGTGGTCTTGCACTCGTGTTCGCTGGGTGACCCCCTTCATGCAGGCATGCGCAGTATCCTTGTTGTGCAGGTACATCTGCACCTGTCCTTACTTCATAAGATTGATATTCCCGGGCCTATTGTCCGGTTGGGTAGGGACTGTACAAGGAACATAGCAGCATTGTATCTTGACACGGTCATCTTGCCACTTGCCATGGTTAGTTAGCTCCATTACCTATTACCTTGGTTACAAACTATGGCCCCCCCCTTATCCTACGGTTACACCAGTTAGACACGGGCCTTTCAGGTCCTTCTGTGTCCTTCTGACTTACGTCACAACAGCTCCAAAGACCTTAGGATCTATCACCTAGGTGATGGCGCAAGCCAGGTTTTGAAAGTGTGGGGTCTCTTTTCCTGGTGCCGTGCACCTGGAAAAAATTTATGCACTGAATTCACTGAAAATTTATCAGACTTGAAATGCAAATTGGATTACTTATAATCAAGCAAACCACATTTTCAGATGAATCTTGGAAAATGTCCAGTCAACACTAGAGAAAGAACACTTTAGCAGTGGAAAGCATGGAGTCTGTACTAACAATTGGACAAAATTTAGAGTTCAATTAATAATTTGATTATTTTTGCTTGATGTTAAGCTGGTAACAACATATGTAGTCTGAAGAAAAAGAGCAAAGGCTGCTGTATGAAAGTGTGAGAAAGGCACAGAAAAGCAGGAAAAAAATATCAGTTAACCCTATTAGTGTGCACAAAATGCAAGCCTGGTATTGCTTTTAAACATGCTTGTACATTAGCTACTCATATTTGGAGCAAAGAGCTCATACCTGAGAGGATCTTTACAGGGATGTGGCCAAAAGCCACATTTAGTTGTTCTTGAATCCATTGCTGTGGAAATCCATCTGTTGCTGGATTAACAAGAGTATCAGTAGTTGAAGTAAGTAGATACTGTTGATATCTCTTAATCAACAGCTTTATATAGCAGCTGATGATCTTTATTTAGATATTGCAATATCATTTTCCTCCATGCACTATTCCCCGTTTCTATGTTCTATTTAAAAGAAAAAAATCAGTTAAGTTCCAATTTAGTGTCTTTTTTGAGGTAAATTTAGAAAAAAAAAAAGTCTACAGACAGATGCAATAAGCATTTAGTAAATACATGTAATCTAGGGAACATTCTTTCTGAGACAATGGATTAAATTTCCCCAAAAAACTTGTACATATTTTTCCACTATTTAATCAGAGTTCATCCAGTTGTGCCTTGTGCTGTTAAAAATCTGCATGCTTATTTGTAATTCTTCTCTTTGTGTTTTATACAGTAAATGTAGAAAACAGAAATGATGGCATGAAAATAATTAAAGACTAAAAGCTACAGTGACATTTTGCTACCTTCTGAGGACTGCACACTTAGGAGCTTACTGAAGATCTGTGTCAGTGGAGAAACATTGTTAAGTTTAACATATTTTATGATAAACTGCTCTTAAAAACAAAGCAACCTTCCATAGCTACTGGCGAATTTTTAAACAGAGTTGCAAGGCGTTAAGGAAAGAATGCAGCATTTGAAACAAAACTTTTAAGATGTAATATATTACTGTAACTCAAACTGACGCCTAGAAGAGAGAAATTCGGAAAGTTAGATCTTTCCCGTATCATTCTTCATTTAACTTGTACCTATTTGACCATCTTTCATATACAGGGAATTCAATATTTCCCATGCAAATATCAAGAACGCCAGAGATAGAAAGGGTGAATGCGCTAGGGATTTTTTTGTTGTGGGGTTTTTTGGATTTTGGGGGGTTTTGGGTTTGCTTTTTTTCTTGTTGTTGTTGTTGTGTTTGTTTGTTTGTTTGTTTGTTTGTTTGTTTTTAGGCTGTGAGAAAAATGCAACAGCTGGATCTATTATAACTAATTTTTCAAGTGATTTTTGATGCAGAAGGACACTACCATTAGCAGCATGTCAGGCTTGGACTGCAGTCATGATGGTCACCTCCACTAGCTGGTGGCTTGAGGTCTCCAGGAAATTGGAAGGGCTTATTAAACAATGCTTCGAGGTTGTTGGAAGCATGGTGGCCGAGAGCAGTCAAGGGCTGTGCTCTGCGGTAGCCAGGAATCAGCTAACTAGACAGACTAGCCTGGGATGAGTGGAGGCAGATGCTCAGAGATTGCGGTCAGGAAAGTTGCTGTACAGGTGGAGGGCTGCAGAGACTGCATCCCTCTCCTGGGTGCAGGAGGGTGGAAGCTCCACCTGTGCAAGGTCTACTACACTGGTGGAGTCACTCAGGCAGCAGGTGGAGGACCTGCAGGAGGAAGTTAGCGGGTTACTGTATTAGTGTAGTGGTTTAACCCAGCAAGCAGCTAAAACAACCACACAGTCGTTTGCTCACTGTCTGTGTCCCATGTCGTGTGTGTTGTCCCCCCTTCTCTGTGGAATGGGGGAGAAAACTGAAAATGTAAAAAAACCCACCCAAAACTCATGGGTTGAGATAAAGATGATTTAATAGGACAAAAAAAGGATAAGACTATCTACGGAGCAAGACATGATATGGTATGGAATATCCCTTCGGCCAATTTGGGTCAGCTGTCCTGGCCGTGTCCCCTCCTGGCTTCTTGTGCACCCCCAGCCTCTCATTGGCAGGGCAGTGTGAGAAGCTGAAAAGTCCTTGACTGCTTGGCAACAAGTGAAAACATCAGAGTGTTGTCAACATTATTCTCATCCTAAAGCCAAAACACAGCACTACAGCAGCTGCTAGGAAGAAAATTAACTCTATCCCTGCTGAAACCAGGATAATTAGGAAGGGTGAACAAGAGATAATAATTTGAGACTTTACAAGAATAAACATTAGGGCTCCTTGACACTGACCTCCGAGAACTACCAAATAAAGAGTTTCAGCAGCAAATAGATAGCACCTTGGAGAAGGAGGTGCCGTGGTCTCTGGTGACCAGTGGGAACAGAATATCACCTCAATCCCCTTCTTCGTATGTACCAACCAGCAACAGACATGAAGCCTTGGCCGTGGACAAAGTTAATGAGCCGGATTCACAGGGGAAAACCACACCAGTTGCACACACTAAAATCTGTCAAAGGAAGTGGCAAGCGCTAGCAACGGGTGACTCTGCTGAGAGGTGCTGAGGCACCCATCTGCCAGCCTGATACACAGTCAAGGGAAGTTTGCTGCTTGCTAGGACCCAAGATCAGATCTGGGATGACACAGAGACTGCCACAACTGATAAAAAGCACAGACTACTGTCCCCTACTGCTTTTCTATGTGGGCATCAGTGACATGGTGAATCCTAGCCATGGCAAGATGAAGCAGGACTTCAGAGCCCTAGGGGCACAAGTGAAGAGGGAGGGGGCCCAAATGATCTTTTCCTCTGTCTTGCCAGTCAGAGGTAGGGGTGCAGGCAGAAGTTGACACATCATGCACACCAGTACCTGGCTTTGTGGCTGGTGTCACTGCCAGGGCTTTGGTTCTCTGATCACTGGATGTTCTTCAATGAATACAGCCTATTTGAGAGAGAGGGGATCCACCTATCGAGAAGAGGCAGGAGAATCTTTGCTAGCCGATTGGCGACTTAGTGAATCATGCTTTAAACTAGCGAACTTTGGGGGTAGGGTCCAAAGGTGTGTTTTGAATATATGTGAATATACTGAACAGAAAGTAATTAGAGCTGTAACTGAGTCTTAAAAGCAAAAACTGGTAGGGATCATCTGCACACAGAGATAGAAATGCCAGAAAGTGCATTTGCTTGGTGAACAAAAGAAAAAAAAAAAGAAAAAAAAAAGCACCGTAAATATGTTGCATATAGAGATAGAGAGATTTTGTCTTTGTTTTATATATTAAATATATTTTAATATGTTCTCTATATATTTATGTGTATATGAAATGAGGGAAACATTTTCCACAGTCCAAGAAAATGCTTCTCTTTATCTGCTGGGAAGCACATTGGTACCCTGATGCATATATGTGCTTGCATAGTTTCAATTATCAGTCATGCAAAAGATGAGGCCACGTTAGCTATCAGTCTGCAGATATAACAAAAAAATCAGGCAAGACACATGAGTTAAGGGAGACTGCTGAGCAATTTTATCCTTTTCTCAAGCATTGGCCTTTAGACACAGATGGAGGAAGCAGTGTCCATACTGCACCTTTTCTTCTAAGCATTCAGGATGTGGGCAGCTGAGCATGTAAATCTGTGTTGGGTTTGTGTGGCAAGGTTTTGGTAACGGGGGCGCTACCAGGGTGGCTTCTGTGAGAAGCTGCTAGAAGCTTCCCCTGTGTCTGACAGAGCCAATGCCAGCCAGCTCCAAGACGGACCCGCCGCTGGACAAGGCCAAGCCCATCAGCGCCTCTGTGATAACATATTTCAGAAGGAAAACAAAACAGTTGGGGAGAGCTTTTGCAGCCGGAGAGGAGTGAGAAGATGAGAGAAACTCTGCAGACACCCAGGTCAGTGCAGAAGGAGGGGCAGGAGGTGCTCCAGGCGCCGGAGCAGAGATCCCACTGCAGCCTGTGGTGAAGACCATGGTGAAGCAGGCTGTTCCCCTGCAGCCCATGGAGGAAGGATGAGGGGGTGTAGAGATTCCCCCTGCAGCCCGTGGTGAAGACCATGGTGAAGCAGGCTGTCCCCCTGCAGCCCATGGAGGAAGGATGAGGGGGGAGCTGTGAGAGCCGGAGGGTCAAAGAACAAGCAAACCCCACGAGGAGACACCGACCTGCGGCACCTGCAGTTGCTCCCGCCCGTACACTAAGAGCGGGTGCTGAGAGTGATGCCCTGATTCCCCAGTGGCCGTGGCTGGGCCCCACCTCAGGTCTTGGTGCCAGGCCCTGGGAGGTGACGGCCATGTCACAGTGGCCACGTCACTGTGATGTCACTGCGTGTTTGTGACACAGGCGCCCTGGCAGGTACAAAGGGAGCTGCTCCTGGAGGCGAGGGAGAACCTAACCTCGGTGCTGCTGGGCAGGAGTTTGGAGAGCATTCGCCAACGACCTGTCCTGTGTCCACCGTGCAGTGGAAGGCCCCCGACGGAGAAGAGGAGGTGAGGGCGGACAAAGGTGAGTTCACAGAATCACAGACTGGCTGAGATTGCAAGGCACCTCTGGAGATCATCTTGTCTTGTGCAATGCGCCTCTTCCAGCAGGGTGACCGAGAGCCAGGTGCTCGGGACCGTGTCCAGATGTGGACCATGTCCAGAGTTGGGCCTGGGGGTCCCTCTGCCTGCCCGCAGTGCCTGCAGGGCTTGGGAAGGAGAGGAGACACGAGGGCAAAGGCAGTGCCCGAAGGGAGCTGGGAGGGGGTAAGGTAGAGGGCAGGTGCACTCGTGGGAGTGCGCCGGTGCCCTGACGGCTGCTCCTCTTCCCCTCCTCTCCTGCAGGAGCACGTCCAGGTGGCAAACAGGGAAGCAGCCGTGTGCCTGGAAGAGGCACAGAAGGTACAGGGGAGAAGGAGGCCCGTCCTGACAGGGTCAGGGAGGCGGGGTGCCAGTGCTGGGGCCGTGCAGCCCAGCAACCACGGCAGTGGTGTGGCTGGGGAGGACCTTTCTTTTGGGCCTTGATGGCATCCGTGATGGAGGGATTGGGCCTCTCGATCTCACCCCCCAGGCTCTTGGCTGTGCCCCTGCTCTCCTTTCCGCATGAGGGAGGAGATCCATCAGGATGTGCGTGGCACCATGGAGAAGTTCAGCAGTAAGGTTGGTGTCCTCTGCTCTGCCCACGTCCCAGAGCTGAGTCGGCTGGGCCTGAGAGGTTTGAAGGGACTTCTGGAGGTCATCTTGTCTTGTCCAACCCCCCCCTGCTGAAGGAGGCTCACCTTGCGCTGGTTGCCCAGTGGCTGTGGGCAGAAGCGTGAGCGGGGAGGACATTTTTCCCCAGAACATGGGGGCATCCGGCACTTCCCTATGCCTGGCCTTGCGAGTCGCCCAGTCTCCCAGTGTCCTGGGGCAGTGGCGTAGTGAGTGGGCATGGTCCTGTGGCTGAAGAGGGGCGAGGGTGCCCAGGTCCCAGCCCAGCATGAACCGCCCATTGCTTTTTGCAGCAGCAAAAGCACTGCGCCCAGATGAAGACCTGGCTGCAGGAGGACAAGCAGGAGAATGAGGTAGAGCTGAAAGGGCTGGGGGGCAATGAGTGGGTGCCCACGGGCCCTGGGGGTGTGGGGAGGGAGGGAGGGTTGGAGGAGGGCTGCAGCGGGCTCAGGGACTCAGACCCTTCCTTCTCCCAGGTGCTGCGTCAGGAATTAAAGAAACTTGAAGAGGCGCTAGAGGAGGAAGAGACCCAGTGAGTCGGGCCCCTCGCCCCACACAGGTGTCCGGGCGGGGGTCTCTGCAGCACCCAGAGTGATGGGGCTGCCAATGCTGGTGCCAGGCAATGGGGTGGGGGGGAATGCACAGCACGCAGTGTGACAGGGGAGCCCAATCCCTGCCTGGGGTGGTGTATGTTTGGAAGGGGACCCCCCCCGCCATGGCCATGAAGGTCTGTAACTCGTCCAACCAAGCCCTGTTGCCTGCAGCCAGCACCAGAGGAAGAAGGAGGCAGAGGTACCGGAGAATGTGCTGCCGGAGGTGGTGGAAGCACAGCTGGTAAGGGGGAGAGCCTGTGCCCACCCCTGCCCCAGCCAGCGTGGGTCTCCCTGGGGAGAGGGTTCCGTGGAAGTCACAGCCACGCATGGGCTGTAGGCCTGCGCAAGGTGGAGGCCAGGGGCACCGCGCAACCCCAGCTGTCCTGACTGCGTGGCAGTGCTTGACAAGCGTCCTTGCTCTGTGTTCACCTGCAGGAGAGGGCCATGCTGGCAAGGAGACATGGCTTTGTGTATTGGCTGCAGTGAGTGTCCCCTCGGGGTCCCCTGTGCCCTGGGGCCCGCTCCCGGGCAGCGGGTGGGATGGGCCGGACACCTGCTCCAGCCACCAGGGCTCACAAGTCCAGGCTGCTGGGGAGCTGCTGGCCGGCTGTGGGCTTTGCCGCTGGGAAGTGCTCAGCGTCGGTTTTCCCTGGGCCAGGGTGTTTTCCCGGGCTTGCGGAGTCTCCTGTCCCACCCTGCCCGAGGGAGCAACGCGAAACGGCTGGGGAGGCAGCCCTCGGGGCTCCCAGGACAGCCCCCTCCATCCCATAGGCAAGATGGGGTTGGGATGCATCCACCCTGCCCTGCCTCCCATCTCTCGCCTGCCCCACAGGATACTCTGCCTGCTCCTGGTCGGCCTGCAGCTGGCCGTCAGCTTCGCTCTGGCTGCAGCGGCGCTCTACGCCTCCTGCTATGACCCGGAGCTCTTCTACCGCCTGCTGCCAAGTATGCTGCGTGAGGAGACCTACACTGACCTGGCGTACGCCCTGGGAAGGATCCTCCCCGTGGCCAGTGAGGGGCTGCTGCCCTTTTGACAGCCCCTGCCAATAAAGGCTTTTCTATCTCCACCTCCATGTGCTCGGGCGTGTTTGCTGGGGCTTAGGGAGAGGGTTCTGCTCTGCGTGCCGGTCCCCCCAGCCCCTCCAGGCCAGACCCAGTCTCATCTGCAAGGCACTGGGCGCCACCACCCTGCCTGCCGCAAGCCAGGTCCCTACGTGCCAGCCTCACCCGGCCTCCCTCCCTCCCTCCCTCCCTCTGTCCCCACAGGATTGATGATGCTGGATAGTCAGGTGGAACCCCCATCTTCTTGGGCCACAGTAGTTGTTTTACTCCACCTGTTCGGCCACCATTTAGCAATGTGCAGGCCACCCCCGTAAGCGTATCTGAGGCTACTCAGGCGCCGGCAGCCAGGGACTTGTTTACACCGAGGCCAGCAAACGCTGTCCCCACGACCCCCACAGCCACCCTATGGCCCCCACACCCTCCCTCCCAGGCCACAGCCCCACAGCCCCTCCCCTTCTCCCTCCCCACAGCCCCACAGCCCCCGTCTCCCCCCTGCCCAGGCTCCCATCCCTGGTGGCACCACAGCCCAGCGGGCCCCTGTCCCCATCCCCAGCAGTGCTGTCCCCATGGGCAATGAGTGTCAGCTGACAGGTCGCAAGGAGGTTCCTGCTGCTTTCCCTTCTACCGGTGCACACCCCACGACAGCTCTGCCTTAGACCTGGTCTTGCCTGATTTGAAGGTAGGAGGGTGTATCCATTATCCTGTGTAAATGGACTCCACGATGTACAGTCACCTCCATTAGCACCATTAGCATCTTCCGTTAGACCCAAGACTTTTCTAGAGACATGTAGACTGTATGGATCACCACAAAAATAAGTAATTTGCAGTTTCATGATTAACTTTAGTAATGTTTTGAGTTGTTTTCCCTGAGCATTGACACATTTTTTTTCAACATATGTAGTCCCTGTGCTTTTCAGGTCCTGTTGAATGTCTTCCTGGCTTTTCTTTTGTTTCCTGGCAAATCAATGAAGAGGGGATATTTGCTGCGCAATTTGGCGGGAATTTCACATGCTTTCACATGAACACCCTGAATGTCCAGAGGCTGGATTCACGGTATAGCAGTTATCATCTGATAAAAGCTGATTGAAACGTGGCCTGAGCTGGAGATGGCTGAGAAGGTTCTAACTGCCCTGGTACACTACTGCACTGTTCATCCCAAGTCATCAGAAATCCTTGATTCAAAAATTAGAGATCTGAAGGCAGACGGCATAGCTGACTGGGACGTCACTAAAGGCCCAGGAGACACACACACACAGATCACAACAAACCAGACTTTTACTCACCTATTTACCCGCCTATTGAGATTGTAGTTTCCTTGCTTGGAAAAATAATATTGTAGGAGACCCTGTAGAGCTTCGCTTTGCTAAATGGCCTCTACTGCTCTTCAGTGATCACGAAATCCTGCCTGTACTGTCACCTGAGATGCAGTCAGGATAGTGAGACATGATTTACCCTTGGTCAATCTGCGCTATCTTTTCTCAGCCCCCTTCCCTGATATTTGCCCAGGGAAGTGATCCTAGAAGATATCTTCCTTGATATCTTCTCTCAGGGAGCAAAGGTGAGGCTGACTGGACTTGTGGTCCCTGGACGGCGCTTTTGGTCTTTTGCATAGCATCATCTGCTTTCCTCCAGCTGTCAGGGACCCCCTCAGTCTCCTTGCTCTGTCAAAAAGGTTAGAGAGTGGTCTTGTACAGACATTAGCCAGCTCTCAGCACTTTCAGATGCAGACGATCCAGTCCCATGTACTTGTATTCATCAAGAAAAGAATGGGAGAGATGGGAAAAATTCTGTCCTTGGAGGATGCTAAAGCACTGGAAGTGGCTGCTAAGTGACAGCATGCAATCTCCCTGGAGGAGATTCTGTCTGTGCCCACAGCTATAATTCTCTCTGTATTGGTATCACTACCTGTAGTTGTACCTGTATGTGTAATTGTGTCAGTAATTGCATCTGTGTCCTTCTCAGTGCCTCTGAGTATCCGTCTATCTATATCTTACAGTGTATCCATGTCTCTGTATCTTAGTGTTTTTGTCGTTCTAGCTGTAATTCTATCTGTAGCTGTACCGTTGTCTGTACATGTGTGTATATACATATTTGTGTATGTATGTCTTTACCTGTATTTAGAATTATATCTGTACCTCTGTCTGTATCACTAGCTGCATCCTTTTCTATGTAATTCTGTCTGTATCTATAATTCTGTCTCTGCATGTATCTCTATCTGTAACTGTCTGTGTCTGTAATTGTATTTGTATCCATACCTATACCTCTAATTCTACCTGTATCCTTATCCACACATATCTACACTACACATATCTGTAGTTATCTGCATGTTTATAGGTATGTGTAATGGTATCAGTATGTGTAACTGTCTCTGTATCTCTAGTTCTATCTGTATCGGCAATTACATCTTTGTTTCAGTGACATTATCTGTAATTTTTTCTCTACCATATCTCATTTCTGTACCCATACCCAATGTGTGGGTATGTCCCTCTCTGTAATTATGTCATTGTACTTGTATCCATATCTGTATCCTCATCCATATGTCTATCTGTGACTGTCTGTGTAGTTATCTATATATTTATCTGTACCTCTATCTGTAACAACACATCTATCTGTAATAGTAGCTGTCAACGCACCTGTAATAGTATCTCTAATGGTATCGGTACCTCCAATGGTATCAGAACCTCTCATGGTAATGGTACTGGTGTCTCTGTCTGTAACAGTATCTGTATCTGGAACAATATCTGCAATGTTATCTGTAACAGTATCTGTGATCACAACTGTCTTTGCAATGGTATCTACAATGGTATCAGTTCTATCTCTGCCTCCATTAGTATCTGCACCTTACTGGCATTAGCAATTGTATCTACCCCTGTGTTGGTATCTGCATGGTATGGCATGGGAAACAGTATCTGTAGTGGTACCTGCCATTGCACTAACACTCTTGGTTTCAGTGTCTCTGTCTATATTGTGATCAGTGTCTGTAATGGTATCTCTCTTAGTACCTCTATTGTCATCTGTAATGGTACCTGCATCTGTATTTTCAATTGTATTTGTGTCAGTACCTGTTTGTGCAATAATACCAATATTAGTAATGTTACCAATACTTCTCTGGCTAGGGTAAGAGTAAGATGATAAAGAAGGCACAAAGAAGGCGGCGTTTTTTCTGCCGCTTCTTCATCCTCAGGGGGAGGACTCCTCTCATTGTTCCCCTGCTCCAGCATGGGGTCACTCCCACGGGAGACAGTCCTCCACCAACTTCTCCAACATGAGTCCTTCTCATGGGCTACAGTTCTTCACAAACTGCTCCAACATGGGTCTCTCCCATGGGGTGCAGACTTTCAGGAACACACTGCTCCAGCATGGGTCCCCCACGGCGTCACAAGTCCTGCCAGCAAACCTGCTCTGGCGTGGGGTTCTCTCTCCATGGGGCCACAGGTCCTGCCAGGAGCCTGCTCCAGCGCGGGCTTCCCACGCCTTTGCATCCTAGCCTCTCTCCTTGGGCTGCACAGGCAAATGCAGATACCTTGGAAGGTGCTGGTGCCATTGCAAACACAGATGATAGGTCTGATATGACTGGCGATACAATTGCAGCAGCATACACCATGTAGAAGCAAGCGTTTTATTTCTCATTGCTCTACTCTGTTCTCCTTGACAATAAATTAGATGACTTTTGCTCTAAGTTGAGTCTGTTTTCCCCGTGACAATAATTAGTGAGTGATCTCTCCCTGTCCTTACCTAGACCCACAAGCTTTTCATTATACCTTTTCTCCCCTGTCTAGTGAACGAGGGGAGTGATAGAGCGGCTCTGGTGGCACCTGGCCTCCAGCCAGGGTCAACCCACCACACCAGTCTGTAGTTATCTGGGTCTTCCTTTATTGGTGGCGCAGAGCACAGGGAAATCCACCCTTCTCAACACTGTATTTAGCCTGTAGTTTCCTATTTAACAAGAAGGGCAAATATGGCAACACAGTCCCATACAGATTTCTTCACTAAATAGGCAGAAAATACATTTCGCTGGTCTTGATTCTTCTAAGGAATATGCATACCCTAACAGTCTCTGGATCTCTTTGTTTAAAAGGACCCAGTGATCTGAAATACTTGAATAAACACAGACTTATACCTGTTGAAGATAAGGAACACTTTCTTTTCTCTACTAGGCATTTGATGAGGTATCTCATCCTCAAAGCAGTGACTTTTCATCACTATATGTTGATTTTTCTATTGAAATGTGATTTATAATGTTTGAAAGACAAGAGAGGTTTTTCTAGCATTCTCAAATAGTGAGCAGAATGTAGAACACCAGGCCTCAAAAACAAGCGAAAGCTCTTGATAGGAACTGGCAGTGTGCTGAAAGCTATTAAAGGACCAAGATAGGGTTTGAGTATGAAACGATTTAGATTGCTGCTCTGGCATGTAACAGAACTGAGACCATGAGAAAAAGAGTGTAAATATTTGGGATTGTGCCGTCCCACTCGCTGGGTTAGGGGGAGGTTAACTTTTTAATTCTCTGTGTGGTTGTCGTGGTTTTACCCCAGCCGGCAGCTGAGCCCCACACAGCCGCTCGTTCACTCCCCGCGCATCGGGATGGGGGAGAGAATTGGAAAAGTTAAAGTGAGAAAACTCGTGGGTTGAGATAAAGACAGTTTAATAGGGAAAGCAAAAGCCGCGCGCACAGGCAAAGAAAAACAAGGAATTCATTCACCACTTCCCGTCGGCAGGCAGGTGTTCAGCCATCCCCGGGAAAGCAGGGCTCCGTCACACATAATGGTGAGTTGGGAAGACAAACGTCATCACTCCCAATGTCTCTGCCCCGCCTCTTCCTCTTCCCCAAGCTCCTTATAAACTGAGCATGACGTCATATGGTATGGAATATCCCTTTGGTCAGTTGGGGTGAGCTGACCTCTCTGTGTCCCCTCCCAACTTCTTCTTGTGCGCTCCCAGCCAGCCCGCTGGCGGGGCAATGCAAGAAGCAGAACAGATCTTGGCTCTGGGTAAGCACTGCTCAACAATAGGTCCATATAACAAAAACATCTCTATATTATCAACACTGTCTCCAGCACAAATCTAAAACATAGCCCCATACTAGCTACTATGAAGAAAACTAACGCTCTCTCAGATAAAACCAGGACAGTGGTAATCAGGAGTAATGACAATTACTCTAGAGGTTCAAACAAATCACAACTTTACTTAAAACTCAGCAGAACTGCAAGACAGAAAGGCCTGGAAAAACTTGTACCGCTATTACCCTAATGTGCTGAAAACGAAGTTAGAGACAAAAAGTGGTGGAGAGGAAAAGTGAGAGAGAAAGAGAGGGAGGAAAAGAGAAAAGATATCACCACCCTTGGATCCAGTGACGTTCTCTGCTCGTAGTTGTAATCCTTCAGGTAGTGGGCACGTGCCGAAAACTTGTGTTTCCCCTTTTTATAACCCAATGTGCTCCGCCCCATAGGCAGGGGTTTGTCACCACTGAGCAGGCCAGTACGTGTTCAGGAATGCTCAGGAATGTTCTGGAATGTTCTAGAAATGAGTTGGTGGGCTGTGGGGGTCCTGGGGCTCTCACAGTCCCCCTCCCTTCGGGGCTGACCAAGCAATGACCCCTCACAGGCACGCATGCGCAGCAGACAGACGGTCTTTGTCCACATGTTTCTGGAACAGGGGAATGGGCTCCCAAGACGGCACCTTGCCTCCGCAGGTTCTGTCCTTGGTTGACAATCCCTCGTTCAAGATGGGTGTTTGTGACATTCACTTATTATCAGAGCCTTACACCACCCCGTGGCTCAAACAGACATCTTCACTTCTTCTTGGAGGTCATCTTCTAGGTAGTGAATCTCACATAGTGAACACAGGGGAAAAGGAGAGAAGAGAAGGAAGAGGTGGCACGGGTAATCATACAGCCAACAACAGCTATGCCAATCATTAAAAATATGAAACTGACAACTAATGTTAGTCCCATTTTCATTAACCGTGCCCCCCATCCTGTGAGTCCCATGGATCGTAGGATGGATTGGAACCAAGAGTTCGGAGTCTCGCCATCAAACCAGTCTTTCAGTTGCATGGATTGAAAAAATTCTGCCGTCTGGTCAGTTTTCTCTTTCATTTTTGTTTGAGCCTCCTCTGTTGAAGTAGCAGCGTTGCGTACGGTGCTATAACATTCTCCGTCGGTCAGATTTAACATCCCACAAACTCCTTGTTCTTTAAGAAATATGATGTCCAGGGCTAGACAATTCTGAAGGGTCATCTTCGATACCTGTTGGACCTGTAAGTTTAATTCTCCAAAAGCATACCGTGTCCAGTTACTTAAAAGAGGTACCCGCCAGGTAATATTGTCTAGGACAAATTGGTGCCATTTTAAGGTTACATAAGGGGTAAAAATATTCTCAAACATTAACGCAGCTACTTGTCCAGCAATGTAATAACTGGGAGTTCGGACTCCGCTAATCGCCCATTCAGGGCAGGCCTTTGGATTATTTTGCGCCTTTCTATGTGATTGCTGGGAAGGTACTGTAAAATCAAAAATACAGGATGGACACAAAGAAGGGATACCCAATCCACACCTCAGACCAGCATGATATTCTAATGTTAAGTAAGAATAAAATTTTCCATTGGAACATCCCCATGCTAACCCCAAAGGGGCTGGATATATGCTAGTTTTACAGGTATATTGATAACTTAGGGTCTATAACAACTCATCCCACTTTGGCCTTTGACCAAGCCTACATCAAATTACCTCTGTCTCGAGGACTTATATGGGTCTTATTTAGGAGTAGGATGCACCATTCTGGGTCCCATTGAGTAGAATAGTTTGCTTCACAGAAATCAGGTTTTGCCAATGGATCAAACAGAGGATCCCATGGTGTAAGGCCCTGATAACAAGTGAATGTCGCAAACACCCATCTTGACATGGACAGGGATGGGCTGATGATGACCAGGGAGTGTTGAACAAGAACAGAGCCTGCAGAGGCAGGATAACGTCTTGTGAGACCACTCCTCTATTCCTGAAACACATAAACAATGACCATCTGTGCTCTGTGCACCATGTGCCCGTGACAGATCGTCACTCGCTTGGTCAGCCCTGAAGGGGGAGGGGGGCAGTGAGACCCCCAGGACCCCCACAACCCACCGATTCATTTCTAGAACATTTCTGAACATTCCCGAGCACATACTGCGCCTGCTCAGTGATGACAGACCCCCACCTATGGGGTGGGCACATTGGGTTATAAAAAAGGGAAAACATAAGTTTTCGACGTGCGCCCACCACCTGAAGACTGCAACTACGAGCAGAGAACATCGCTGGATCCAAGGGTGGTGATTTCTTTTCTCTCTCTCTTTTCTTTCTCTCTTTCTTTTCCTCTCTATCACTCTCTTTGTCTCTAACTTCATTTTTGGCACATTAGGGTAATATCATCACATTTTGCTAAACCCTTACCTTTCATAGTTCTGCTAAGTTTTGAGCATTGTTACGAATTTTGCCAAGCCTCTATCTGTTGTAGTTCCACTGAGTTTTAAGTAAATTTATGATTGGTTTGAACCTCTAAAGTAATTGTCCTTACTTCTGATTACCGCGCAGAGAATTAAAAAGTTAACCTCCCCCTCACCCCTTGAGTGGGACGGGACATGTGGGTAATGACGACAGGAGTATGTCCTGGTGTATTTGTCAAAAGTGACGTTTCAAGCAGGTATGTTCCCTTTGGTGCTAGCAAATACTGGAAAAGGAACAGAGACATTACACGGTGGTCTGGTAGCTTTACGTGCCACTGTTGAAGATAACTTTGCGTCTTTGGCTCATTTTGGAGGTTTATTCCAAATGCTATATATATGTGAGATCTTATCACTGGCTGTAGCTGAAAATACACCCAGTTATTCTTGACAGTCTATTTGGGTGACAGGAATGTTACAGATGTGGCATTAGTCATATTAAAGATAGACGACATATTTACAGGTGACATAAAAACCTTAAGACTTCTTCAGCTCATCTAGGTAGAGTAATACCTAGGCCTTTATTTTGGTAACCCCGCATCCTAATAAAACCTTGAACTAATTCCCAAGCCAAATTTGGGGCATTTTGACTTGTGATTCCTATAACGCATACAGAGAGACAAAGAACATAGGACCAAATCCACAATTACCAGTGTTGAGCAGAATTGACAATCATGGTTTGGTTATGTATCCCTCTGTACCACACAGATTAGGAGTACAAATTGCCAACAATAGCAACAGCTTCAACTTTCTGAGGTGGAGGATGTTCCCAGTAGCTAGACCTGTTAAAGAACTAAGGAAAAGTCCCTAATTCAAATCGGTAGTTAAAAGAATGGGACAATCCATCTGGTATTAATCTTGTGTTCCTTTCCATGGGCATCAGCAGCTCTCCATGAATAGGTGTTCAGTGGAGTTTTAAGGGTCAGAGGCACCTCCCCACTGTTGGGAGGTCCACCAGAACGGGTTGTCCTGGATAGTGGAAGGGTTTTACGGGTTCTTTTTTTTTCCCCCCGTCTTTCCAGGGAGAAAGGAAAGGGTGGTGGATCAGGGTTGCCAGAGACCTGAACTTCCACTCCCTCCCTGCCGAGTCCATCTAGGACTTCCCTTTCAATAAATCCAATCCCAGAATATTCGTGGGGAGCACTCCCCATACCATAGTGGTTTCGGTGGGGGTGGTGTCTCCTGGCAACCAGCACTTTACTCGGGCTGTAGGTTGGGGTTTGGACTATCCGAACACATTGGTAACCCATACCTGTTTTTTATCAGGGACAATCCCATTTCGGGCTGTGGTATCAGCATTTAAAGCAGACATTTGGGCCCCTGTGTCTACCAGAAAAGTGACCGGAGTCTTAAGGAGACCAAGGGGAAAAGTTACGAGTAGGTTCTGCTGCTCGTTTTCAGTGAGCCTTCTAAAATATACCCACTGGCCATCCCCCAGCTCACTCCCTGAGGACAGTGCAAGAAGTTTCCCAACTTTGGACGGCTGGTGGGCACCCCCACGGGAGCTGTAGGAATGACTGAGGTACAGGGGCCGTAGGGGCGCTTTCCTTCCCTGGCCGGCCTCCGTCTATCAGTTTCCACATATTTACCAGCAGCTGCAAATTGGGGAGGGGTAGGCCATCCATTAATTCTTGGGGAATACCCTTATCTAGACCATCCTTCCACAACCGATTTCTTGTGCCCACCGCCCCCCCCCCCCCCCCCCCATGGTCCTATGGACCGCCGCTTGTGCCTTCCCCTCCTTCCCGGCATACCCCACACACCAGCCATAACTGATCAATTCCCATGCAATTTCCCCCCCAGGTAAATTGCCCCGTCTGCCCTGAGGTCCCATGGCTACAGTGGCTCTTAGTCGGTCTTGGATTTGCACAGCACCAACCTTCAGTGAGTCGGGTAACCCTCTAATCAAGGGAGTCATCCTATCCGGATTGGTAAACAACAACATCAGCAAAGGCTGGCAGGGAACTAGGCGCCTGTCACACATCAGCTGGAGGCAAGCCGCCTTCTGTGCACTTTCTGTAAGCTGGCTTACCCCAGGGGTGGGGATGGCAGTGGGATCTCCTTTCTCAAAGGGGTCTAACCTTCTGGCCCAATACGCCACTCTCTGGGTCAGGGACCAAGGTTCCCACTCATGGTCTACAGTCAAAAAATACACCGGGACCCCAATATCCCTGAGCCTCTTCCTCTGAAAGACAGCCTTATTCTGTCTCTGCCTGTCAGGGAGACCCTCCACCCATATTCAGTCTCAGTTTCCTTAGCCTGCCTACTCTATTTTTCCTGTAGTTTTGCCAATTCAGTAATGGTATAAGGTATCTCCTTAGTGGTCCCTTCCAACCCAAACCATTCTATGATTCTATGATTCTATGATTCTATGAATATAACTGTCTATCAGTACTAATGCTAATCCTACATGATAGACTTGGAACTTGGTATTACTTGCAGCAACATAGAAGGGATATTGTGAGACAATGAAGGCATTATTAGTTTCCTAAAGTGTGTTTATTCAATAAATGTTTTAACCTTCTTGATCAGTTAAATTTCAAGTCTCACCCAAAAAGCAGATGGTTCAATTTAGGGAGCATCAGGTTGGGAGCGTCTCTGGGGCCTCCTAGTTTGGGACTTCAGCTGAGTTATACCAGGAGGTCAAGGCTAAAGAAGGGTAGAAAATCAAAGAAGAAAGTGGAGTCAAAAAGTCCTGTGGCCAAAGAAGGCAGGAGTTTGCTGATGCAGGCTATGTTGGAGCATGGACAGGCTCTTTGGGATTATAAATTTATTAGCCAAGTGCCCTCTCTCAAAAATGATGAAAAATGGGAAAATTATATCTCTTCATGGGAAAACTATATCTCTTCATAGCATCCAAAGGGAGAAAAAGCACCTCTCTTCTTCAGTGGCTGATGTTTGATCTGGTCAGTGCTATACAAGCTTCAGTGGGAATAAAACTGCAAATTTAAACTGTGAACCAAATGATTTAGAAGTGGTTCCTAATGAGATACCATCACTTAGGTGCAACAAAACTGTTACATAAACAAACTGAGCAATTATGAGAACTGAAGAATATTCTTCAGTGGTACAGAGAGATCGGCTAAGGCTTGGCTAAAAAGGAAAGTGCAGTGCCTGGCTGCCCTGCTGTCTCTGAGTAAAGGCTTAGGTCAGAGAACAGTAGCATTTCTGAGTAGAGCTGATTAGGATCCACAGATGTTTCATGGGGTTATATGGAGCTGAAAGAGTGGTGAAGACCATCCAATACAGGAGCATATGTTTGTGAAGTAGCTATCTGTGGGAGTTAGTAGAAAACTGTGACCTGTGGTGTTGGAGGGCAGGGAGGGGCAGAGCCTTAGTTACTCAGTAGATTACACAGTGGTGAAGGGGGATCTGGCCAGAAAGGAGAAGGTCTAGGGGAAAAAAAAAAAAAAAGATGGCCTGTGTGGGTACACAGGATCTGGGCTTTAGAACAGCATACTCCTTTTTTCACATGACAAAGCTAAATGACTTGTTTCAGCAATAGGACTGCCTTGTCCAAAGGTTGGGGTGATGATGGGAGCTGTGCCTCATAACAAAGTTTTGGCAGAGCAATCTTAAGACTAATAATCAGGACTTTGGAAGAATATGAGCCTTGAAAAGATAAAGCAGAGGATGTTCTGGAAAGGTGCTGGAAGGGATGTAAGGAGTGACCAGTTAGGCAGGTGACATTTTGTGGGTTAATCCTCATTGGCAGCAAAGTCTCCCCACCCCACACAGGACAGGGGAGACAACAGGAAGAGTAAAAGCAAGAAAACTTATGGGTCAAAATAAGGACAGTTTAATAAGCAAAGGAAAGAGAAAGAAGAAGGAAAAAACAACGATGACAAAACCAGAACACGTGATGCAAAGGCAATCACGCATCATCTCCCACAAGTAGGCTGATTCCCAGCCAGTCCCTGAGGAATGACTCCCATGAGCATGACATTATATGGTATGGAATATCCCTTTGCTCAGTTTGGCTCAGCTATCCTGGTTGTGTCCCTTCCCCAAGCTCTTGTCCACCTCAGCCTAGTCGGCTGGGGGGGCAAATGGGAAACAGAGTAAGCCTTGATACTCAGCAATAGCTAAAACCTTGGTGTGTTAGCAACTCTGTTTTGGCCACAAATCCAAAACGCAGCACCATAAGGGATATTGTGAAGAGAATTTACTCCATCTCAGCTGGAGCCAGCACACGTGGGGAAACTGAACTTGCATCCTGCCCCACACAAGCAGCTGTGCACATCTGCACTCCCCTGACTACAAGAGCTCACGGTCTTATCTAAACTTCAGTCAGAAACCATGTGCTTATCAAACTGTGGAAGAGCTGTGGTTTGGATACTGACCTCTGGGATAATCCTAGGCATGTGGGATTCATCTGCATGCCTGGCAGTGGCAATCTCAGGTCATGGTATCACTGCTGAGAGCCACTGTAACCTCCATGTCACCTTCCAGAGTGGTGTTTGCCATGAACGTATCTCTAGAAGAGACAGCCCTTATTTCTTGGGCCTGATGTTGTTCTAAGTCTAACAGGCCAGGGCCCCAGAATTGATGCTGTCAGGAGGGGAGAAGACAGTCCTGCATGCATGCCGGGGGGCTGTGATCTGATGAGACAAATAGCTCAGATTCCCCTCACCCCAACACCCACCTCTCCTGTGGGAGGTCACCAGTGACCAGCTCCTGGCACTGCCCCAGCTCTGCTCTGCCACCTGACTGCTTGTAGGGTGGCAGCAGAAGCCACTTGCCAAAGCCAGGCTGTGACCTGACTCTTCCCCTTCTGAGAAAAGACAGGGAGACTGGAGCCTGTGATGAGATGACAGGGAGCTCAGCAGAAAAAGAGCCCAGCGTGGCACAAAGAACCCAGCAAAGGAAGGTCACACTCTTCTGCAGACTGGTCACACCAGGAGGGAGACATGGCAGCCCCACAGCAGTTGTGGTCCTGGGCAGCCTGGACTGCATTTCCTGCCATGGTGGCATTGCAAGGCACTGACCCACTCCTGTGTCAGCCCCTACCAGTATCCCTGTGCGGAGGATCAGCTCCTGCCATGTTCTGGCTTGGCAGCAGGTAGCTCCATGTTATTTCTCTGCAATGCAACAGCCTTTCCTCCTTGCTATGTCCAGCACTCCCCCACAGGCAGTGAGACACTTCAGAGAGGTGTGAGGCTGAGTGATGCCTGCACAGTGGTGGGGGAGTCACAGCCTGCAGTTCCCTGGGGGCTGCTTCATCTTTGGAGTGCTGGAAATGGGATTTGCAGGAGATATGAGTGGGGACACGCTGAGGCTGTGGCACATGATGCAATGTGTTTGCTGTGAGTGCAGAGCTTGGAGGGACCACAGCACTGAGAGGCCTTGTGTCACTAGTTTGGGGTGGGGAGGAGGGGAACCTGAAAGGGCTGTGCAGGATTTGACTGTGCAGCATTCTTCTTAGTCTGTGAAGGAACAAGCTGGAAAGAGTCAGGGAAAATTGACAGCTTCAGAGAGGCCAACTTAAGAGAGGCATAAACACTTGCAAATACTTTGTCAATCTGAATCTGTCTTCCCAGTCTGGATCATAGGGACTTCTGCAGAGGTGCTGCCAAAGCCAGGAGACTTTCTTGTGTAAAGCTCAGCCTCCCTTGTTCATCTGCTGCTGTGGCCATGGCATTTCAAGTGTAGAGGATGTTGGACAATTGGGCATGTCTGATGGAGCTGTTTGTAATTAACTGGAATGGGAGATGGGGTCCCTGAGAAGCTGTACAGCTACAGAATGTGGATGTACTCGGTGCAGCTGTACTTGGTGCAACCTCTTGGTTTGGGTGACAAGGAAATAAAAGGCCTTTCCTTTGAAGACTGGTTTAGCAAAGCAGTATTCTGGACAGACTTTTGCTCACATTTTTGACAGGTCTTCCTTGGGATTCTTCAAGGGAATCATGCAGTTTCAGGACTCCAACTGATGGCAGCAGTCAGCAGCAGGTATACTGTTGAGCGTACATATGTAGTGTCTTCTGCTCTCAGGACAATGAGCAAGGACAACTCCTGATGTTGCTGGCATGTGGCCATGACCTGGACTGCAGCAGGAGCCCATGTGCCACACGCTGATCAAAATTGTCCTTTTTGTTTCAGCTCTTACAGAAGAGATGGGTCTTCTGGAGAGT
The DNA here is from genome assembly GCF_011004875.1 of Balearica regulorum gibbericeps. Classification (NCBI taxonomy): domain Eukaryota; kingdom Metazoa; phylum Chordata; class Aves; order Gruiformes; family Gruidae; genus Balearica; species Balearica regulorum. The sequence continues at coordinate 35,951,646 of NC_046191.1, read as the reverse complement.
GGCAGGGGAGGGCTATTCATCAGCAGGAGCGGGATATTGCCATTGCCTCTCTGGGGTAATGACTGCTGAGTGGGTGATGGTGGTTGGAGGGCAGAGCTCACTGGCATAGACCATCAGAGCCACTGTACACAGAAACCTGTGGCCCTCCCACAGTAGGACCATGCCCAGATGTTTTTTTAATATCTCCAAGGAGGGAGACTCCACAAACTCTGGGGAACCTGTGTCAGTGCTCAGTCACCCTCACAGTAAAAAAGGTTTTTCCTGATGTTCAGTCAGAGCCTCCTGTGCTTCAGTTTGTGCCCATTGCCTCTGGTCCTGTCACAGGGCACCACTGAAAAGAGCCTGGCTTCATCTTTTTTGCACCCTCCTTTCAGATATTTACATACATTGATAAGTTCCTCTCTCAGCCTTCTCTAGGCTAAAGAGTCTCGGCTCTCTGAGCCTTTCCTGATAGGAGAGATGCTCCAGTCCCTTTATTGTCTTTGTGGTCCTTTGTTGGACTCCAGATGTGTCCTTACCCATGCTGAGTAGAGAGGAAGGATCGCCTCCCTTGACCTCGGCCTTCCTAATGCAGCCCAGGATGCTCTTGGACTTCTTGACTGCAAGGGCTCATTGCTGCTTCATGTTCAGCTCTTCCAGCAGGACCCTCAGGTCATTTTCTGCCAAGCTGCTTTCCAGCCAGTTGGTCCCCAGTCTTTATTGGCACCTGAGGTCCTGTTGCCTGCCTTGTTACTTTATACTACTTCTGTCTGTCTTACATCTTTCTGGTGATCAGTTGCGTAGAAACTCCATATGGTAGAGGTTTTATCTGGACCACTATATTTAACAGAGTTAGTAGAAAATTTACATGAGTTTGTCCAATCACCTCTATACCCTATTTTTTTCTTTTAGTCTCCTCAAAATCCTTTAACAGTGACTTCAACAAAAGTAATTATATGACATATGATAAATGTGGCCCTTTCTTAAAACCATTTTCTGATTGCTTCTGCAGTTCTCTTGCAGTTTTAGCACTGTAAGAAAGAATGAATAATGGGGAAATATTGATTTATGAATTAGTATATTGATTTAGTGTGGCCAGATTGATTAACTTCCTTAATCAAGCTCACAAAACAATTAACTAAATCATTCTCTCACTCCACTTTGTGCTTTGATTTCTTCCTTCTATTTTATCCACTGAGAGTAAAATTCCTTTTAAAAAATAAACTATTATGAGATGTATTCACTGAGTTGTAACTGCACTGGAGAAATGTACAACATGCAATTCATTTACTGACTGATTTTTTTATTCTTTATTAATATCCTAGATGACTTTGATAAAATGTAGACTCCTGGATCACTTTTGAAAATAAGGATTATATACTTATGCTCCAACAAATTAATTTGGTGGTCATTTAATTTTTGCCAAACAAAATTCTGACCTTTAATTAGGAAGAACTCTCTCATTCCTTGTTTCTTAATCTATGGCCTGAGCCGAGTGTTTCCTAGAAATATGAATACAAATCATAGAATCATAGAATGGTTTGGGTTGGAAGGGACCTTAAAGATCATCTAGTTCCAACCCCCCTGCCATGGGCAGGGACACCCTCAACTAGACCACATTGCCCAAAGCCCCATCCAACATGGTCTTAAACACTTTCAGGGATCCAGGGACATCCACAACCTCTCTGGGCAATCTGTGCCAGGACCTTACCACTCTAACAGCAAAGAATTTCTTTCTCGTATCTAATCTAAATTGACCCTCCTTCAGCTTAAACCCATTACCCCTTCTCCTGTCACTACACTCCCTGATAAACAGTTCCTCTCCAGCTCTCCTGTAGCCCCTTCAGGTACTGGAAGGGCACAATTAGATCTCCCCGGTGCCGCCTTTTCTCCAGGCTGAACAACCCCAACTCTCTCAACCTGTCTCCATAGCAGAGGTGCTCCATCCCTCCAATCAGCTTCGTGGCCTCCTCTGGACTCGCTGCAACAGCTCCATGTCTCTCCTGTACTGGGGCCCCAGAGCTGGACACAGTACTCCAGGTGGGGTCTCACAAGAGCGGAGTAGAGGGGCAGGATCACCTCTCTCGACCTGCTGGTCACACCTCTTTTGATGCAGCCCAGGACACGGTTGGCTTTCTGGGCTGCAAGCGCACACTGCTGGCTCATGTTGAGCTTCCCATCAATCAGTACCCCCAAGTCCTTCTCCTTGGGGCTGCTTTCAATCCATTCCTCGCCCAGCCTATAGTCGTGCTTGGGATTGCGCCGACCCACATGCAGGACCTTGCACTTGGCCTTGTTGAACTTCATGCGGTTTGCACAGGCTCACCTCTCCAGCCTGTCAAGGTCCCTCTGGACGGCATCCCTTCCCTCCAGCGTGTCGACCACACCACACAGCTTGGTGTTGTCGGCAAACTTGCTGAGGGTGCACTCGATCCCACTGTCCATGTCGCTGACAAAGATGTTGAGCAGTGCCGGTCCCAGTACTGACCCCTGAGGAACACCACTTGTCACCGTTCTCCACTTGGACATTGAGCCATTGACCACAACTCTTTGAGTGTGACCATCCAGCCAATTCCTTATCCACCACATGGTCCATCCATCGAATCCATGTCTCTCCAATTTAGAGACAAGGATGTTGTGCAGGACAGTGTGAAATGCCTTGCACAAGTGCAGGTAGATGATGTCAGTTGCCCTTCCCTTATCCACCGAATATAAGGCTACATACTGTTGTTGTGTTTTAACATTGATCTGTGGTTCATGGGAAAGATCTTTTAGAATATTGCACAGTATTATTTGTCAGCCTGTTGAGTTTCAGTTCTGGAAACGCTCTGGCCAAAAAAGTCTTAACTTGAAACCTGAGTAACCCCCTTGGTTTTAGCCTGTTTGGTGGATTTTCTTTAACTAGGACTATATTATTACCATTATTCTGTTTCAGTCAAAAGGGGATCGAATCCTTGTGTTTGAGTTTGCACTGTCCTCTTTTCTATTGTTTCCTTTTCAGTTATTTAGTAATTTCAGGAATGCAGGTTTTTTTCAATAATTAATTGAACAGTCTTAAAAAGAAACAGTTTTGAATAGGGGTATCCATCCTCTCACAACTGAATGATTATAACATAGAACAATTGGTATTGTCTCCCTATGGACATTTAATCCTAGTAGTATTCCTCAAACTTACATACTATATCAACAGAGTGTCCATTGTGTTGCTTATGTTTTCCAATGTTTTTGGTTTTTTAGTGGATGAAATCCACCCTTGTACAGAGGGTCATTACCAGATCCCTGCATTACTGAACTCTTATATGAACAACAATTTGTGAGTTTAAGAATGGTATATTTTTAGTGACACTGAGTAGCCAGTCAGGTGAGTCGCCTTTATTTGAATTGCAACCTCTCATGGACTTAAATTTGCATGTGTGCGTATTTTTTAATATACATATCTGTATATGCATATTTAGAGAATCTATAAAGCACTGAGATTATGTTTTCTGTTACATAATTTGGCTCAGGCTTTTCTGTGTTCAAGTACTCGAACAGAAATTATTTTGTGACATTCCACAGTAACATCCTGAATATATTGTTATGGCTAGATACAATACATAAACTTACATAGGTGTAGGTGTTTATTTGAATAGAACCTGCAGAAGTGCAGCTTACACCAATGTATATTCTTTTACTTAAAATCTTGATTTGTCTTAAAGTGACTGGCAACTTTTAGTCACATCCAAGCGTACTGTACCTTCAAAGTGCTAAACCTGTAACCCACAACACCCCTGCAGATATATGATATATATAGCAAAATTAATACAATCCTATTTTGATTAAAAAAGTAGAAGACTAACTTGCTGATGGAGTATTACCCTGTATGAATATTGAGCAGTGCACACTCAGCTGGTCTAAGGAAAATAGCAATGAGAAATCAGAATAACGACTTGCTGCTGGACGATTACCTATGTGAGAACACTAAGCAGCATAAATTCTGCTGGGCTAAGGCAAATAAATGTGATCTGAGACATGCCCAATATGTTGTTTGTGGCCCTAGAAGATCATCTAGTGAAAAAAATCTGTTTTCAGATAGACTTACAGGTGCTAAAGCTGATGTTTATCAGCTACAACGAAGGGGGAGAAGAACTGGACTGTAGTAGTGCCTTTCAGACAAGCTATGAACCACTGCTGTAATACTGATAGAAAACCAAGCAAATGCAGGAACATAGACAGGTATTCCAGTTAGAGCTAGGGAGGGATGGACACTGCTGTGTGGGACCATAATGCTATTTGGGTTCAAGCTGAAGGAGGGTAGATTTAGATTAGATGTTAGAAAGAAATTCTTTGCTGTTAGAGTGGTGAGGCCCTGGCACAGGTTGCCCAGAGAGGTTGTGGATGCCCCTGGATCCCTGGCAGTGTTCAAGGCCAGGTTGGATGGGGCTTTGGGCAACCTGGGCTAGTGGAGGGTGTCCGTGCCCACAGCAGGGGGGTTGGAACTAGATGATCTTTGAGGTCCCTTCCAACCCAAACCATTCTATGATTCTATGATTCCATGAAATATACTGCACAGTTCTGATCATCCAGGTTCTGGTTTGAAAAATGCTTCCTAGGATATGTGCTAAGAGTGACTGCTAGCATAGCCTAGCTCCCATTAGTATAGGGTGGAGTACTAAAATGATTTTGGCCTCATCTTAGAGAGACAAAAGTTAAGAGGAGGTGTGATTACTATCAGTAAATACATCAGAGGCTGATGAGCAAGAAGTCTCAGTACAAAGTTGGTACTACAATAAACATGCATAAGCTGCTAGTGAGCACCTGGTTTGATACCAAAAGAGACAGATTCTGGAACTGACTTTGAGAGAAACCAGTGCAGCTGCTTTTGAGAACAGCTGAGATTTAAAAAGAGGAAAAGACCAGCAAACTCTTCAGTTTATAAGAACTAAGGTAACCTGCAGGTATAGAGACAGAAGTAGTAGGAACTAAATGACAATATCAAGTATGCAAAAAACCCCCCAGAATTTGCTCATTAACTGACTGCTGAAAGACCATGTTGCAAGAGAGATGTTCTCAGAGTAAAGCTGTATTCTGTACCTTTTAAAGACAGTATTTTCTGTGATACTTGTAAAATGGAATGGAAAAGAGCAGGAAAACTGTTCACTTTCTCCCACTTAGCCTTTTTTTAAAAAAATAAAAAAATTTAAATCTTTATGTATCCTTTTATTGAGATTAATAATCTCAAGGGGAAAATTGACAGTAATTTCCAGTACAACATAGCTGGTTTATTTTTAATCACTTTTGTTTTGTTTTGTTAGGAAGGCCCGACCTTGCAGATATTTCTACATATGAATAACTGCAGGCTGAGAAAGCTCAACACAGTTGCAGTTCTGATTTGCATACAGCAATTTTCTGATAGTGTTGGTACACTGATGTTGAACTTCCATTGAAATATTTTAATTTTTTTAAGGAAAAAAATCTATAAACAAATCTCAAAATCTCACTACAGCAAATCTGGTTATTTTAACGCTATTTTGAAACATTTAATTCCGGTAATGCTAGTAATGGTATTCAAAAGGCTGTCACAAGATGGCACCACAGCATTCTAGAGGATAATAATGCCGTCCCTTGAAGAGTAAAATAGTTGTGGTTGCAAGAGATGGCCTTTATGTTAATATGTATAAGAATAACACTTAAAGATGCAGAAGTACTACTTTGTTTGAATCGGTCCTATAAAAGCAGTAGCAAGGGATTCTGTCCATCAAGATCTAAATCTAGCTACCTTTAACCTAACTCAACAGAACAATGAAAATTCTCGTATGCTTGCTTGTCACGATTAGCCAACATAGTGGTATTTTAGTGCTGCAAGTTAAATAAGGTAAATGCTGTGCTAAATTATGGCCTTCATAGACAAAGCTTTTACGGTCTGTCTCAGTTCTTCACCTTCACACGTGTGTTGCCAACCATAATATTTTCCAGTTCTTTGCTAAGGACAGTCATGCTTGAATTAAAGGTATAATATAAAGGTATTTGCTTGAAAATGGTAGGTGGCTCAGGGTAGTAGTCTATACTGCTATCACAGTATATAATACTGCAATAATATAGTATAGGAATGCAGTATATAATAGTGCTTTTTGGCAAGACACTGTGCTCCCAGACTTTTTTGGTATCACCTGTGACTTTTTTTTTCCATTGTTGTACTTATGTTCATTGACAGGATGCCTGGAAATCTAGAGAAGAGGAAACCTGAACACTTTTGTTGTATGTGCTGAAATTAGCCAAAGAGAAAATATTTTTTTTAGTGGTAACATTCATCTTTTGTGGCAGTGAGTAGTTTTTCTCTCATCCATTCCAATATGTGGAAAAATATTCCCCTAATAATAATCTGAGGGGAATTCAGCTCGCTCTTCTCAGGAAAACAACCTGTAAAAAACCATCAGAAAATGTTTACAGAATTCATCCCTGTAAATAATTTGATAACCTATGTGGGACTTTGTCATTTAGACTTGCTTGGAGTCTCTAGGTCTGTAAAATGCTGTAGCATCTGCTAATAGGTTATGTAGCTACTGTACTATAAATATTAGGAATTATATTAAGTACACTTGCATAGCATTTACAGTTTATTTTCCTTTTTAGTTCTGATTTTATTTTTCTTTGAAGGGATAATGTCATGATTCTTAAAGTACAAATCCTTTAAGTCTGTTATTGAAAATAGGTTAAACCTTTCACCACGTATATATTTCATTGGGACCAGTAAAATTACACCAAGAGAGACCAATGTTTCAGGCGATTTCATTAAATTATAAATGGTTGAGTTAGAAGGTTACATTTGGTACAGAGATATATATCTCACTACAAATTGATTCTCCAGGCTTAAAAATAAGACAAAACCCTCATAATTTAAGAATTTTGCCTCACCTTAAGCTACTAACCATTCTGAATTATATGCATCATAACGTTTAGATGGGTAATTTTGCTATGTGTTCTGTTTGTTTTACTCATATGAATGGTTATTTAACTGCTTGTGTTGTTTACTGAATTCTTCAACAAATGAGGTGCTTTATCTCTGTGGAATTTTTTTATGCAGCATGAAGAAACCATTATGTGAAAACAAGCATTTTACTTCTAATGGGGGCTATGTCATATGTTTGAAAAACAGGCTTCTTATTCTGCCCCCTGAAATTTGCCTGCTTTGGTATTTAATTTATTCTGTTTCTATAAACTTATTCATAACAGGAGAGTTAATTTCTGTTTAAAAAAACAAAAATTAATGAAGGAATGCTGACAGAGAAACACGAACACTTTGAATTCTTGTCTGACCACTGAGTGCACGCAGGCCCCTGAATCACGAGGGGTTCACAGCATTTGCTGGGTTCACGCAGCTTCCACCCCAGTGAACAGCTACCACTACCATTAATTTTTTTTCTTTATTTCAATGCTGTCCTAATATTTCCTTTTCACAATGTCTCTTTCATCAAATGCAATAGAGAATCTGTGCATAAGATCAGCAAAGCAGAAGGTTTATGTGGCTTCCGTGTTGTCTGCAAGGAAGCTTCAGTGCACATGCTGGGTTCAAGAAGTACTTTGTAGCTTCCGAGAGATTTCATCAGCATCAGGGTTTTCTGTTAAGAGTTTGGCACCTCATAAGCTTCTTTCTCTTTATGAACAAAAAAATTATTCTTACCATTAAAATAATATAAATATATTCTGTAAAAACTATATATATATATAAAAAATAAGTTCATTATTTTATAATATTATCATTTGCCCCAGAATATAGTCCTGGGATATTTCATATTTTTTTCTAAAATTGGTGTTGTACCTCAGTCCCTCTTGAGAAGATGAGAGAGCCAAGATGTGAATCCCAGTTAGACACGGGCCTTTCAGGTCCTTCTGTGTCCTTCTGACTTACGTCACAACAGCTCCAAAGACCTTAGGATCTATCACCTAGGTAATGGCGCAAGCCAGGTTTTGAAAGTGTGGGGTCTCTTTCCCTGGTGCCGTGCACCTGGAAAAATTTATGCACTGAGTTCACTGAAAATTTATCAGACTTGAAATGCAAATTGGATTACTTATAATCAAGCAAACCACATTTTCAGATGAATCTTGGAAAATGTCCAGTCAACACTAGAGAAAGAACACTTTAGCAGTGGAAAGCATGGAGTCTGTACTAACAATTGGACAAAATTTAGAGTTCAATTAATAATTTGATTATTTTTGCTTGATGTTAAGCTGGTAACAACATATGTAGTCTGAAGAAAAAGAGCAAAGGCTGCTGTATGAAAGTGTGAGAAAGGCACAGAAAAGCAGGAAAAAAATATCAGTTAACCCTATTAGTGTGCACAAAATGCAAGCCTGGTATTGCTTTTAAACATGCTTGTACATTAGCTACTCATATTTGGAGCAAAGAGCTCATACCTGAGAGGATCTTTACAGGGATGTGGCCAAAAGCCACATTTAGTTGTTCTTGAATCCATTGCTGTGGAAATCCATCTGTTGCTGGATTAACAAGAGTATCAGTAGTTGAAGTAAGTAGATACTGTTGATATCTCTTAATCAACAGCTTTATATAGCAGCTGATGATCTTTATTTAGATATTGCAATATCATTTTCCTCCATGCACTATTCCCCGTTTCTATGTTCTATTTAAAAGAAAAAAATCAGTTAAGTTCCAATTTAGTGTCTTTTTTGAGGTAAATTTAGAAAAAAAAAAAGTCTACAGACAGATGCAATAAGCATTTAGTAAATACATGTAATCTAGGGAACATTCTTTCTGAGACAATGGATTAAATTTCCCCAAAAAACTTGTACATATTTTTCCACTATTTAATCAGAGTTCATCCAGTTGTGCCTTGTGCTGTTAAAAATCTGCATGCTTATTTGTAATTCTTCTCTTTGTGTTTTATACAGTAAATGTAGAAAACAGAAATGATGGCATGAAAATAATTAAAGACTAAAAGCTACAGTGACATTTTGCTACCTTCTGAGGACTGCACACTTAGGAGCTTACTGAAGATCTGTGTCAGTGGAGAAACATTGTTAAGTTTAACATATTTTATGATAAACTGCTCTTAAAAACAAAGCAACCTTCCATAGCTACTGGCGAATTTTTAAACAGAGTTGCAAGGCGTTAAGGAAAGAATGCAGCATTTGAAACAAAACTTTTAAGATGTAATATATTACTGTAACTCAAACTGACGCCTAGAAGAGAGAAATTCGGAAAGTTAGATCTTTCCCGTATCATTCTTCATTTAACTTGTACCTATTTGACCATCTTTCATATACAGGGAATTCAATATTTCCCATGCAAATATCAAGAACGCCAGAGATAGAAAGGGTGAATGCGCTAGGGATTTTTTTGTTGTGGGGTTTTTTGGATTTTGGGGGGTTTTGGGTTTGCTTTTTTTCTTGTTGTTGTTGTTGTGTTTGTTTGTTTGTTTGTTTGTTTGTTTGTTTTTAGGCTGTGAGAAAAATGCAACAGCTGGATCTATTATAACTAATTTTTCAAGTGATTTTTGATGCAGAAGGACACTACCATTAGCAGCATGTCAGGCTTGGACTGCAGTCATGATGGTCACCTCCACTAGCTGGTGGCTTGAGGTCTCCAGGAAATTGGAAGGGCTTATTAAACAATGCTTCGAGGTTGTTGGAAGCATGGTGGCCGAGAGCAGTCAAGGGCTGTGCTCTGCGGTAGCCAGGAATCAGCTAACTAGACAGACTAGCCTGGGATGAGTGGAGGCAGATGCTCAGAGATTGCGGTCAGGAAAGTTGCTGTACAGGTGGAGGGCTGCAGAGACTGCATCCCTCTCCTGGGTGCAGGAGGGTGGAAGCTCCACCTGTGCAAGGTCTACTACACTGGTGGAGTCACTCAGGCAGCAGGTGGAGGACCTGCAGGAGGAAGTTAGCGGGTTACTGTATTAGTGTAGTGGTTTAACCCAGCAAGCAGCTAAAACAACCACACAGTCGTTTGCTCACTGTCTGTGTCCCATGTCGTGTGTGTTGTCCCCCCTTCTCTGTGGAATGGGGGAGAAAACTGAAAATGTAAAAAAACCCACCCAAAACTCATGGGTTGAGATAAAGATGATTTAATAGGACAAAAAAAGGATAAGACTATCTACGGAGCAAGACATGATATGGTATGGAATATCCCTTCGGCCAATTTGGGTCAGCTGTCCTGGCCGTGTCCCCTCCTGGCTTCTTGTGCACCCCCAGCCTCTCATTGGCAGGGCAGTGTGAGAAGCTGAAAAGTCCTTGACTGCTTGGCAACAAGTGAAAACATCAGAGTGTTGTCAACATTATTCTCATCCTAAAGCCAAAACACAGCACTACAGCAGCTGCTAGGAAGAAAATTAACTCTATCCCTGCTGAAACCAGGATAATTAGGAAGGGTGAACAAGAAATAGATAATAATTTGAGACTTTACAAGAATAAACATTAGGGCTCCTTGACACTGACCTCCGAGAACTACCAAATAAAGAGTTTCAGCAGCAAATAGATAGCACCTTGGAGAAGGAGGTGCCGTGGTCTCTGGTGACCAGTGGGAACAGAATATCACCTCAATCCCCTTCTTCGTATGTACCAACCAGCAACAGACATGAAGCCTTGGCCGTGGACAAAGTTAATGAGCCGGATTCACAGGGGAAAACCACACCAGTTGCACACACTAAAATCTGTCAAAGGAAGTGGCAAGCGCTAGCAACGGGTGACTCTGCTGAGAGGTGCTGAGGCACCCATCTGCCAGCCTGATACACAGTCAAGGGAAGTTTGCTGCTTGCTAGGACCCAAGATCAGATCTGGGATGACACAGAGACTGCCACAACTGATAAAAAGCACAGACTACTGTCCCCTACTGCTTTTCTATGTGGGCATCAGTGACATGGTGAATCCTAGCCATGGCAAGATGAAGCAGGACTTCAGAGCCCTAGGGGCACAAGTGAAGAGGGAGGGGGCCCAAATGATCTTTTCCTCTGTCTTGCCAGTCAGAGGCAGGGGTGCAGGCAGAAGTTGACACATCATGCACACCAGTACCTGGCTTTGTGGCTGGTGTCACTGCCAGGGCTTTGGTTCTCTGATCACTGGATGTTCTTCAATGAATACAGCCTATTTGAGAGAGAGGGGATCCACCTATCGAGAAGAGGCAGGAGAATCTTTGCTAGCCGATTGGCGACTTAGTGAATCATGCTTTAAACTAGCGAACTTTGGGGGTAGGGTCCAAAGGTGTGTTTTGAATATATGTGAATATACTGAACAGAAAGTAATTAGAGCTGTAACTGAGTCTTAAAAGCAAAAACTGGTAGGGATCATCTGCACACAGAGATAGAAATGCCAGAAAGTGCATTTGCTTGGTGAACAAAAGAAAAAAAAAAGAAAAAAAAAAAGCACCGTAAATATGTTGCATATAGAGATAGAGAGATTTTGTCTTTGTTTTATATATTAAATATATTTTAATATGTTCTCTATATATTTATGTGTATATGAAATGAGGGAAACATTTTCCACAGTCCAAGAAAATGCTTCTCTTTATCTGCTGGGAAGCACATTGGTACCCTGATGCATATATGTGCTTGCATAGTTTCAATTATCAGTCATGCAAAAGATGAGGCCACGTTAGCTATCAGTCTGCAGATATAACAAAAAAATCAGGCAAGACACATGAGTTAAGGGAGACTGCTGAGCAATTTTATCCTTTTCTCAAGCATTGGCCTTTAGACACAGATGGAGGAAGCAGTGTCCATACTGCACCTTTTCTTCTAAGCATTCAGGATGTGGGCAGCTGAGCATGTAAATCTGTGTTGGGTTTGTGTGGCAAGGTTTTGGTAACGGGGGCGCTACCAGGGTGGCTTCTGTGAGAAGCTGCTAGAAGCTTCCCCTGTGTCTGACAGAGCCAATGCCAGCCAGCTCCAAGACGGACCCGCCGCTGGACAAGGCCAAGCCCATCAGCGCCTCTGTGATAACATATTTCAGAAGGAAAACAAAACAGTTGGGGAGAGCTTTTGCAGCCGGAGAGGAGTGAGAAGATGAGAGAAACTCTGCAGACACCCAGGTCAGTGCAGAAGGAGGCGCAGGAGGTGCTCCAGGCGCCGGAGCAGAGATCCCCCTGCAGCCTGTGGTGAAGACCATGGTGAAGCAGGCTGTTCCCCTGCAGCCCATGGAGGAAGGATGAGGGGGTGTAGAGATTCCCCCTGCAGCCCGTGGTGAAGACCACGGTGAAGCAGGCTGTCCCCCTGCAGCCCATGGAGGAAGGATGAGGGGGGAGCTGTGAGAGCCGGAGGGTCAAAGAACAAGCAAACCCCACGAGGAGACACCGACCTGCGGCACCTGCAGTTGCTCCCGCCCGTACACTAAGAGCGGGTGCTGAGAGTGATGCCCTGATTCCCCAGTGGCCGTGGCTGGGCCCCACCTCAGGTCTTGGTGCCAGGCCCTGGGAGGTGACGGCCATGTCACAGTGGCCACATCACTGTGATGTCACTGCGTGTTTGTGACACAGGCGCCCTGGCAGGTACAAAGGGAGCTGCTCCTGGAGGCGAGGGAGAACCTAACCTCGGTGCTGCTGGGCAGGAGTTTGGAGAGCATTCGCCAACGACCTGTCCTGTGTCCACCGTGCAGTGGAAGGCCCCCGACGGAGAAGAGGAGGTGAGGGCGGACAAAGGTGAGTTCACAGAATCACAGACTGGCTGAGATTGCAAGGCACCTCTGGAGATCATCTTGTCTTGTGCAATGCGCCTCTTCCAGCAGGGTGACCGAGAGCCAGGTGCTCGGGACCGTGTCCAGGTGTGGACCATGTCCAGAGTTGGGCCTGGGGGTCCCTCTGCCTGCCCGCAGTGCCTGCAGGGCTTGGGAAGGAGAGGAGACACGAGGGCAAAGGCAGTGCCCGAAGGGAGCTGGGAGGGGGTAAGGTGGAGGGCAGTGCACTCGTGGGAGTGCGCCGGTGCCCTGACGGCTGCTCCTCTTCCCCTCCTCTCCTGCAGGAGCACGTCCAGGTGGCAAACAGGGAAGCAGCCGTGTGCCTGGAAGAGGCGCAGAAGGTACAGGGGAGAAGGAGGCCCGTCCTGACAGGGTCAGGGAGGGGGGGTGCCAGTGCTGGGGCCGTGCAGCCCAGCAACCACGGCAGTGGGGTGGCTGGGGAGGACCTTTCCTTTGGGCCTTGATGGCATCCGTGATGGAGGGATTGGGCCTCTCGATCTCACCCCCCAGGCTCTTGGCTGTGCCCCTGCTCTCCTTTCCGCATGAGGGAGGAGATCCATCAGGATGTGCGTGGCACCATGGAGAAGTTCAGCAGTAAGGTTGGTGTCCTCTGCTCTGCCCACGTCCCAGAGCTGAGTCGGCTGGGCCTGAGAGGTTTGAAGGGACTTCTGGAGGTCATCTTGTCTTGTCCAACCCCCCCCGCTGAAGGAGGCTCACCTTGCGCTGGTTGCCCAGTGGCTGTGGGCAGAAGCGTGAGCGGGGAGGACATTTTTCCCCAGAACATGGGGGCATCCGGCACTTCCCTATGCCTGGCCTTGCGAGTCGCCCAGTCTCCCAGTGTCCTGGGGCAGTGGCGTAGCGAGTGGGCATGGCCCTGTGGCTGAAGAGGGGCGAGGGTGCCCAGGTCCCAGCCCAGCATGAACCGCCCATTGCTTTTTGCAGCAGCAGAAGCACTGCGCCCAGATGAAGACCTGGCTGCAGGAGGACAAGCAGGAGAATGAGGTAGAGCTGAAAGGGCTGGGGGGAAATGAGTGGGTGCCCACGGGCCCTGGGGGTGTGGGGAGGGAGGGAGGGTTGGAGGAGGGCTGCAGCGGGCTCAGGGGCTCAGACCCTTCCTTCTCCCAGGTGCTGCGTCAGGAATTAAAGAAACTTGAAGAGGTGCTAGAGGAGGAAGAGACCCAGTGAGTCGGGCCCCTCGCCCCACACAGGTGTCCGGGCGGGGGTCTCTGCAGCACCCAGAGCGATGGGGCTGCCAATGCTGGTGCCAGGCAATGGGGTGGGGGGGAATGCACAGCATGCAGTGTGACAGGGGAGCCCAATCCCTGCCTGGGGTGGTGTACATTTGGAAGGGGACCCCCCCCCCGCCATGGCCATGAAGGTCTGTAACTCGTCCAAGCAAGCCCTGTTGCCTGCAGCCAGCACCAGAGGAAGAAGGAGGCAGAGGTGCCGGAGAATGTGCTGCCGGAGTGGTGGAAGCACAGCTGGTAAGGGGGAGAGCCTGTGCCCGCCCCTGCCCCAGCCAGCGTGGGTCTCCCTGGGGAGAGGGTTCCGTGGAAGTCACAGCCACGCGTGGGCTGTAGGCCTGCGCAAGGTGGAGGCCAGGGGCACCGCGCAACCCCAGCTGTCCTGACTGCGTGGCAGTGCTTGACAAGCGTCCTTGCTCTGTGTTCACCTGCAGGAGAGGGCCATGCTGGCAAGGAGACGTGGCTTTGCGTATTGGCTGCAGTGAGTGTCCCCTCGGGGTCCCCTGTGCCCTGGGGCCCGCTCCCGGGCACCGGGTGGGATGGGCCGGACACCTGCTCCAGCCACCAGGGCTCACAAGTCCAGGCTGCTGGGGAGCTGCTGGCCGGCTGTGGGCTTTGCCGCTGGGAAGTGCTCAGCGTCGGTTTTCCCTGGGCCAGGGTGTTTTCCCGGGCTTGCGGAGTCTCCTGTCCCACCCTGCCCGAGGGAGCAACGCGAAACGGCTGGGGAGGCAGCCCTCGGGGCTCCCAGGACAGCCCCCTCCATCCCATAGGCAAGATGGGGTTGGGATGCATCCACCCTGCCCTGCCTCCCATCTCTCGCCTGCCCCACAGGATACTCTGCCTGCTCCTGGTTGGCCTGCAGCTGGCCGTCAGCTTCGCTCTGGCTGCAGCGGCGCTCTACGCCTCCTGCTATGACCCGGAGCTCTTCTACCGCCTGCTGCCAAGTATGCTGCGTGAGGAGACCTACACTGACCTGGTGTACGCCCTGGGAAAGATCCTCCCCGTGGCCAGTGAGGGGCTGCTGCCCTTTTGACAGCCCCCGCCAATAAAGCCTTTTCTATCTCCACCTCCATGTGCTCGGGCGTGTTTGGTGGGGCTTAGGGAGAGGGTTCTGCTCTGCGTGCCGGTCCCCCCAGCCCCTCCAGGCCAGACCCAGTCTCATCTGCAAGGCACTGGGCGCCACCACCCTGCCTGCCGCAAGCCAGGTCCCTATGTGCCAGCCTCACCCGGCCTCCCTCCCTCCCTCCCTCCCTCTGTCCCCACAGGATTGATGATGCTAGATAGTCAGGTGGAACCCCCATCTTCTTGGGCCACAGTAGTTGTTTTACTCCACCTGTTCGGCAACCATTTAGCAATGTGCAGGCCACCCCCGTAAGCGTATCTGAGGCTACTCAGGCGCCGGCAGCCAGGGACTTGTTTACACCGAGGCCAGCAAACGCTGTCCCCACGACCCCCACAGCCACCCTACGGCCCCCACACCCTCCCTCCCAGGCCACAGCCCCACAGCCCCTCCCCTTCTCCCTCCCCACAGCCCCACGGCCCCCGTCTCCCCCCTGCCCAGGCTCCCATCCCTGGTGGCACCGCAGCCCAGCGGGCCCCTATCCCCATCCCCAGCAGTGCTGTCCCCATGGGCAATGAGTGTCAGCTGACAGGTCGCAAGGAGGTTCCTGCTGCTTTCCCTTCTACCGGTGCACACCCCACGACAGCTCTGCCTTAGACCTGGTCTTGCCTGATTTGAAGGTAGGAGGGTGTATCCACTATCCTGTGTAAATGGACTCCACGATGTACAGTCACCTCCATTAGCACCATTAGCATCTTCCGTTAGACCCAAGACATTTCTAGAGACATGTAGACTGTATGGATCACCACAAAAATAAGTAATTTGCAGTTTCATGATTAACTTTAGTAATGTTTTGAGTTGTTTTCCCTGAGCATTAACACATTCTTTTCAACATATTTAGTCCCTGTGCTTTTCAGGTCCTGTTGAATGTCTTCCTGGCTTTTCTTTTCTTTCCTGGCAAATCAATGAAGAGGGGATATTTGCTGCGCAATTTGGCGGGAATTTCACATGCTTTCACATGAACACCCTGAATGTCCAGAGGCTGGATTCACGGTATAGCAGTTATCATCTGATAAAAGCTGATTGAAACGTGGCCTGAGCTGGAGATGGCTGAGAAGGTTCTAACTGCCCTGGTACACTACTGCACTGTTCACCCCAAGTCATCAGAAATCCTTGATTCAAAAATTAGAGATCTGAAGGCAGACGGCACAGCTGACTGGGACGTCACTAAAGGCCCAGGAGACACACACACAGATCACAACAAACCAGACTTTTACTCACCTATTTACCTGCCTATTGAGATTGTAGTTTCCTTGCTTGGAAAAATAATATTGTAGGAGACCCTGTAGAGCTTCGCCTTGCTAAATGGCCTCTACTGCTCTTCAGTGATCATGAAATCCTGCCTGTACTGTCACCTGAGATGCAGTCAGGATAGCGAGACATGATTTACCCTTGGTCAATCTGTGCTATCTTTTCTCAGCCCCCTTCCCTGATATTTGCCCAGGGAAGTGACCCTAGAAGGTATCTTTCTCGATTCTCTCAGGGAGCAAAGGTGAGGCTGACTGGACTTGTGGTCCCTGGACGGCGCTTTTGGTCTTTTGCATAGCATCATCTGCTTTCCTCCAGCTGTCAGGGACCCCCTCAGTCTCCTTGCTCTGTCAAAAAGGCTAGAGAGTGGTCTTGTACAGACATTAGCCAGCTCTCAGCACTTTCAGATGCAGACGATCCAGTCCCATGTACTTGTATTCATCAAGAAAAGAATGGGAGAGATGGGAAAAATTCTGTCCTTGGAGGATGCTAAAGCACTGGAAGTGGCTGCTAAGTGACAGCATGCAATCTCCCTGGAGGAGATTCTGTCTGTGCCCATAGCTATAATTCTCTCTGTATTGGTATCACTACCTGTAGTTGTACCTGTATGTGTAATTGTGTCAGTAATTGCATCTGTGTCCTTCTCAGTGCCTCTGAGTATCCGTCTATCTATATCTTACAGTGTATCCATGTCTCTGTATCTTAGTGTTTTTGTTGTTTGCCCTGCTATGCCAGGGCAGGTTTGCTGGCAGGACTTGTGACCCCGTGGGAGACCCACACTGGAGCAGTTTGTTCCTGAAGGTCTGCACCCTGTGGGAGATACTCACGTTGGAGAAGTTCGTGAAGGACTGTCTCCCGTGAGAGGGACTCCATGTTGGAGCAGGGGAACGATGAGAGGAGTCCTCCCCCTGAGGAGGAAGAAGCAGCAGAAACACCGTGTGATGAACTGACCGTAACCCCCACTCCCCGTCCCCCTGTGCCGCTGAGGGGGGAGGAGGTTGAAGCTGGGAGTGAAGTTGAGCCCGGGAAGATGGGAGGGGTGGGGGGAGGTGTTTTAAGACTTGATTTTATTTCTCATTCCTCTACTCCATTATGTTTAGTAATAAATTATATGAATCTCCTCTCTAAGTTCAGTCTGTTTTGCTTGTGAGGACAATTAGTGAGTGATCTCTCCCTGTCCTTATCTCCACCCAAGCCTTTTGTTATACTTCTCCTCCCCATCCCGCTGGGGGAGGGGTGAGTGATCGGCCGCGTGGTGCTCAGGTGCCGGCTGGGCCTAAACCATGACAAAATCACGCTTAAAATCCTGCTACTGACATAGCGATGTATAAATAGCAGTAACTCTCACAAGAAAAATTAATCAGACCCATTTGGAAGGCTAATTGGCACACATATGAAGTGCAATCAAGTACTTTCATGTCTCAGTTACCAAGGATCTTGAACCATGTTGTCTTTGTCTTAACACATTCCTTTCATAAAAATTTCTGACTTCATGCTGACCTTGTTCAGTGAAATTGAATTTCTCTTTCAGCATTTAGTACCATGCTATATCAAGCAGTATACAGTGCTGATCACGAAGAAGGTAGCTTGCATACCATAGGTGTTTTATTTTCAAAGAACAAGGTCATCTAGAGCATCCCTTAAACTAACTTGTTTTTCTGACAAAATGGATGTCGATTTCTTTACAGAGATCAGTGAGAAAGTTGCAAGATAAATTATTTTGTGCTGTAATCCAAAGGCATTAGCTATGCCTAGCCCATAATCCAAGAACTGGAGTAGCACTGATAATCTCTGTACTTACAGAGATACCTGCAGTTTGTTTTCAGGGGAATCAGGTCCATATGCTTCTGAAATACAATGTGTTCATACAGCAATCTCTGTGGCATGCTTTGGGGAAGTGTACAGTGGCAGACAGATGTCCAAGAGGTCTCTGAGCTCCTCCACCTTCCAGTAGTTAGACTTTTGGACATGTAGATGCTCATGGAAATTTTACCCTTGGTACTTTTTCCCGTCCCAGCAAATAATGCTAATAGAGGCAAAAAGGAACTGGGAGTTTACTCAAAGCTCTTTTGAAATTATTTATTTATTTTAAGACCTCATTAATTTTCATGTTGCAGTATTTCAGAAACTCATAAGGCAAAGTCAAAGGAGAGTTATGCTGAGCTTGGAAAGTTTCCTGTCTTTTTATTTTATTTTATTTATTTTATTTATTTAAGAGATTTATTATTCACACTTTAGAATTTAAATATTCCTTAGACATAACAGAGACAGATGGAGTTAGAGTATTCAAAACCTGTATTTTGCCATAGGCATGTTTTCATAAATTCTACAGCTCAATTATTTTTAGTAGTTGCAGACTAGCTAAAATTTAATGATGATTATAATCATTATCATAATAATTTGTTTTAAGGAAATAGGAAGCAATATTGAGGCCTGAGTTAATGTCTGCTGGATGTGAATTCTATGTATTTGGGTAGACTCCATCAGCGTATTTGAAATTTAACAGAGAATGGTAAAATTAATAACTTTCCCACTCATAGAAACAAACCTGAAAAGAGATGCTATATACAGGATTGCTGTTGTATGAAACTGTTCATATCTTTTAATACTAGCAGCAATTTTATATAAATAATGGTTACATAGCCAATGTATGGTCTTGGTGGCTTAAATTCTGGATGGACAGCACCTCCTGAAAGCATAAAAGCCCTTTTAGAAAGGAATGTCCCATTTGGTGCTTAAATTATTCTATGTTCCACCAAAAACTCTATAGGCTTTGAGATTTCCACCTGTTTGTTAACATCTAGGGAACTGGAGTAAGAGAATATTGCTTTATTTTATTTCACAGATAAATGTTGAAAGTGTAAGCACTGTAAAGAAAAGATGCTTTCCCTGAAGACACCATTTGCTTGTGTAACTTCAAAATTTTATGGTGATGAAGATTTACCAGCGATCTATTCCTATGAATTAATAATTGGTTCACCTTCCATGAATGGCTCCTTTTTTTGAACATATGCAGCCACTGCAGGTCAATTGTGATCTGGTTCAGGAACAAGCTAGTGATGTCAAAGACAAGTCTCTACAGATGGTCTCACATTTTACGAGCAAAGTGAAGGGCTGCAGAGCACTCTCTCCTGCTTACAGCAAGGGGCACCTTTTGCCTACTAAATGCTCTGTTTTGCTATCTGCAAGAAGTATGAAGAGGAATACTTTTCTGCTCTGTGGAAATCAGAGGAGCAGTCCTCTTTCCTTAGCTTCAGTATATGCACTTGTGTTTTCAATGCTCAGAAAAGCTGGCCAGAGAAGGTTCTGTTGCTCAGCGACATTCTTCTTGGAAATAGATCAGGGAAGAGGGAAAGAAGATAACTGGAGAATCAATGCCTGTCTACCATTTCTGATAAGCAGGATGGGCTCTTGAGAATAAAGAATTTCACTAGGAAAAAAGTTAAAATCTGAGTTATTTATTTCAAGCTCCTCAGGCAAAGACACATTTCTGAGCATCATACTGGTGTTTGTGAAACTGCCACAATCTTCACATTTTGCTGTATAAAATGGCTGTTTGAGATGAAGTGTTTATATTACTTTCAGCTGATTTAAAAGAGAAGTGTTTAAGTCATTGCTATGGTTTATCCCTGGCTAGCAACTCAGCCTCACGCGGCCACTCGCTCACTCCCTCACAGCAGGATGGGGGAGAGAATCAGAGGAGTGAAAGTGAAAAAACTCATGGGTTGAGATAAAAACAGCTTGATAGGACAAACACAAAAAAACCCCCCAAAAACCAATAACAACAATAATATACAAAATAAGTGATGAACAGCACAATTTCTTATCACCTGAAGTCAATGCTGCACAAGATCCCAGCCTCCCAGCCCAAAATGCGCAAGCAAAGCAAAGCAAGGGATTAATTCCCCACATCCCATGGCAGGCAAGTGTTGAGCCATCCCCAGGAAAGCAGGGCTCCATCTCCGTAATGGTGACTTGGGAAGACAAATGCCATCACTCTGAACGCTGCTACACAAGACCCCCAGCTACCACGCAAGGCCCCCAGCTACACGCCTCTCAGCCCAACCCCTAGTTATATACTGAGCATGACATCACATGGTATGGAATATCCCTTTGGCCAGTTTGGGTCAGCTGCCCTGGCTGTGTCCCCTCCCAGCTCCTTGGGCATCCCCCGCCTTCTCATTGGCAGGGCAGTGTGAGAAGCTGAAAAGTCCTTGACTGCTTGGCAACAACTAAAACATCGGAGTGTTGTCAACATTATTCTCATCCTAAAGCCAAAACACAGCACTACAGCAGCTGCTAGGAAGAAAATTAACTCTATCCCTGCTGAAACCAGGACAGTCATCATCTAGTTGTATTTGGGTCATCTCAGATTTTCATCATATTCTTTTGTATTCCATCATTTGCAGATTTCTGTTAAATCTAAATCTGAAAGTTTACAGTACCAACAGTTAGAATCTGAGACAAATGAGAATTATAACAAAATGTTCTGGCAAATAACTTGGATAGTTTGGCTGAGAATAAATGTATCTTGTGGTACAAAGATGAAACAGATTGCCTGTTATCTGATACTCTTTCATTAGTAAATTGAATTTGAAAATCTAGATTTGAACAGTTCTAAAATCCCATTTACCAGAGTTGGTATGTTCAATAAGGGCATGGTGTTTATACCTCCTTCTCCAACCATGCAGTGAATCTGATTTTTCATTTTCATTTGCTGGCTTTATTAAATATGGTAGTGTTTGGGTCAAAATGACTGGAGAATAAAAATGGGATAAGTAGTTGCCTTCAAAAGACCCATGTTTCAATAAATCATTAGATCTTGATCCTGCCCTTGTCTTATTTATAGATATATGGAGCCATTTGAAATTTTATATTTCTTCTGTGCAAAATTTGAAAAAAAAAAAAAGCATAAACTTTAATGTAAATTAATAGAGGGGAAAAAAGTAGGAATAAACTGAATTATCAGTAGCATGGTACATGCTTTTTACTCCAGCCAGGTTTCCAGCAATGTAAGAGAGGAATAAGTACATCTGTTGTAGATGTTTTTTGAAAAGAGCACTGGACATCTTCATAGCTCATGAATGATGATCTGCAAGGCATGACCTGTGCAGAGTTTGGGGAATGTTTAGAATTTTAAAAGTGTATACAACTATTCTCTCAGAACTTTCCCTACAGAGTTCTTTACTTCACAGAGTAAAACAAAAGGTAGATTTAAAGATTGTGGAAAAATAATTTTAGAGTGGCAACACACTCATGTTGGAGGCAATTCCCAAATTATTAAAAATAGTCAGATTCCAATATGTCTCATCTGATTAATTGTAAACCACTAACAATAGCTCAGGGGGCCAAAAAATTTTAATTGAATATTAAATTAATTTTCAGTAATTTTTTCTTGTCTAAAAGCTGAGTGAAATTTAAAGAAATTCAGTTATGAAACACACAGAAATTATATAACTATCTTCTAGTAAGACTAAAATAAAATGCTTTTTCCAAAAAAGTTTTCTTTTTGGTTGCCCACTGAAAATTTTAATGATATTGACCAGAATTTATATATACAGTTAACCTCTAACTGTATTTTTAGTGGATAAAGTACATAATAGTGGTAGGCATTCTTTTTCATTAATTTACTTCCTAGAAAACTGGAAATTTTAAGGAGAGCAGATGAACATTTTTTAAAATGACACCTATTTAATCTGTATCCTTCTATGTTAGCCTTTTCCACTCCTCCAGTTTTACTGTCAGTTCACAATACATATTTAATATCTTGTCATGCATAGCAAAAAAATCTGATTACAAGTTTTCTTCTTCTTAACATTAATGAAAATGCCTTCAGAAAACATTAGAAAAATTTTGCAGAGTTAACATAGGAAAGACTTGAACTAGAAAGCTTATTTTAAAAAAATCCAAGTGGTGTTTTTAGAACTTAGTGAACAATGTAGTTTTGCTAATAAAATAAACATATTCTAAGCAAAAGAAATCAACAATACTATGTCATGCACAGTGTTACTGCTCAGAATGCAGAGAGATACAAACTCATAATGTTAGAATAATTGAAAAAGAACATAAATTTTGGGAACTATGACATTTTATCAAGATAGAATTGATTCTAATAATTCCTGTCTCAAAATATTCAATTTCTGATATTGACTATCTGATATTGACTATTTTGACTATCAACAGATATATTCAGAACTATAAGAGATGTCAGGTTTAATTAATGTATCTGATCTAAAAAATGTTGTACTTACCATTTAACACAAAAAGATAAATACATTGTGCCACAAGAACTTCTTCTGTGTTATTTACATATGGACATTCTTCATTTTAGTCCTTTAATAGACTCAAGTCTATGAAGAAATTCAATAAATACAAGAGCCTTTCACAACTGCCATTTTACCTCATTCCAACAGGCAAAATTATTGTAGTTAGACCAAAGTCTAGTCCATCTGTTCTGGAAATTAAACTCAAATTAATTTGAAACTGTTCATATTGTATACTTGGTGATACTTCAAGGCAACTGACAACGCTATAGAGATTTTGAATGGAGTTGCAGGAGGAACAGTTCCTTCATGACAATGAGCTTACATAAAAAGACAGAGAGACAGAGTGCAGAATTTAGGAAAATTGTAGTAATGCAAGCATAAGTATTATGGTTTCAGTCATAAATAATATGGTGACACTGCATCTGACATTCCCTAGTTTATACAGCATCTTTTATGGTGTTACAAACATTTAAGAACTTTTCTGTTGTCAGTGCATCCAGTCTGCATTTGCCTATGCATCTTCTGAAGCAAATAGAATGTTTTAAACAGCAAATTAGTTCGACAATTCAAAGAAGTTTACCCTGTTAGTTTACATGAAGAATGAGCTTTCTTGAGACTGTGGTTTTCTTCATTGTATAGCTGTTTAGCAGAAAATACCTCCTGTGCCCTGGATGCTGGACACTTGCTTGGGTTAGTGGCAGAATTTTTAAGGAATATTATTAGATGTGCTGGTACTCTATAGCCTAGAGTTAACAAAGTATGGTTGTTTTGCTACTCAGATTTGGTGAATATTTGAAATATGAAGAGAGTATGCATGACTGACAATCTTGAACTTAGGAATATTGGACTCATGTGGGAGACTGAATTAAGGCAATCTCTTCCTGTCCTACCTTTCTATGGTATCTGCATATCTGCACAGCCCTGAGAATATTGATGCCAATCCAGGTAAGTAACAAGAATTACCCAGAATAGCTAAATCATGAATCTTATGATTTCTTCTCCTTCTGTATTCCTCCCTCTTTTAAAACATGAGATTAAGGAACAAAGAAAAAAAAAAAAAGAGATTCTTCAGAAACATAATGTACCTTAGGAACTTTTTCTTTGCTTTCTGGCTTGTGTGCTTTTACATTACAATCTCTTAATGTTTGTATCTACATCAGTGCTAGAAACTAGCCTCTGTTTGTTTTCATCGAAAAAAGTAAATAGCAATGTTATTTCCCTCTGTTATGCACAGAGGGAAAACTATTCATAGAACTAAACAACCTGCATGGAAACCTGAATGCAAACATACCTGGACTGGGAGATATTATCTTATATGCAAACAGCTGATCTTAAATGATGTAGAAAAGAATACAAGGCAGTGACTTATTCAGGATATAGAAATGATATTACAGTGACTAAAAACCAAAGACAACCACTCAAGTAATGTATTGGGGAATTTTTATGGTAACCCTTGGGGCAAATTAAACACACACTTTTGCCTAAATGTGAAAGAAAAATTTAATGAGCAATGCATTGGGCAGAGTCCTACCACAATACACAGTTCTACATGGAGTCTGCACAGATGCGCCACAAGCAGATTTGCTATATACACTGACACCAGCACCAATGCCAAGAGCAGGTGCATCGGGCACCTCAGCCCAGCTCTTGGTCCATCCCTCAGCCCAGCTCTGCTGCCCAGAGGTGGCCCCTGAGCATGGACCCCTGAGCACTCCCATTCCAGGTTGGCTACAAGACAATGCTGAGGTTGTTCCTTATCTCATCACCAAGGGAAACCTCACTCTCTTGCAGGAAGTCATTCTGCCTCTGGAAGTCCTGCTTCCAGCCAGTTTAACCCCTTCTTGTAGTTGGGCCTCCTTGCCCTCCATGCCAGGTCATTCCTCAATCACAAATTACCACTGCTGAGCAGCTACAATTAGAATTTTCCCTTGAAATGAAATAAAAGAAGTAAATAATTCAATCTAGTACTGCCTCATTTTTTTATCACTAGATATTATCTGGAACCTCTCCAGAAATGTTGAAATGTTGGAAAATTGGCAGAAATGGAAAAGAAATTTTTTAAGGAGATGTTTTCTCCCCAGGTGACCAGTGTAAGAATGTTTAAAATAGAGTCCTTACTGCTATTTTGAGTGCCACCTGTCGATCCTTTGTAGTACTTCTGTCATTACATAAGCATTTAAAATGACGTAATTCTAACTCAAAATTGCAGTACAATTACAGTTCCTAGCTACTATAAAGTCAAATTGCTGGTTCTTAATATCCTGCAGTATTTACTGAATTAAGATGCATAGATATGTGATGTGGGAGGCAGTTCATTTTTGTTTTATCCAGAGGCTTCTTTAACTACATGACATCTATAACAAGTGCTGACAAATTTGATATTTTCTTCCTCCTGTTACAATTGACTACTGAAATAAGAAAAAAGATCAAGAAAAACCATTCAAAAACATCTATACCTTCTGTAAGATAATTAATGAATGTGTAATATACAATATTACTAAAATTTCTGTTTCCTGTCTTTTCTCATCATAGATAGACTGGTAGTTAGTATAAAATATTCTAGTAATATGTTAATATTTAAGCCTCCATAGATGTGACTGTTCACTCAATTCTGCTCAGATTTTGACTAAGATGAGGCTTATGATAAGACCTGAAGGGTGCGGGGAGCAGTGCCAATGGGTCAAAGCATAGGCAACACATAGCCAGGGCAGAGTGGCCAGAAAGAGCTACAAGTCATTATGCAGCCATTATCACCTGCAGCTTGCTGTCTGCTGCAGCTGTATTCTTTGCATATTAGTGGTCTGGCAGTTTCTTCAGAATATGCTAACTCATGGAAATGGCATAGACCAAACTTCCAAGCTGGATGGTATAAATACTTTATCTTATCCCAAAAGATTTTGAAATTGGATTCAACAGCAGCTGGACTACTGAGGCTGTTGTGCTTCCTGGTGTGATGCAGGGCACGCCTGCACCATGGCGGAGAATGAGCACACTCGCCGTTGGCTAGATAAGTATTTGCTCGTATGTGCATGAGTTAGAGGTTACCAGTTACAAGGTATGAGCTGGGAGTTATGAGTTAAGAATTAGAAAACTTGGGAGGTAGTGTGGTGGTGCAGCCTACCCCCATGCCACTTTGTGATCCCAACATTCTGTTCTTGTCTTGGCTACAAATGCAGTGAGTTGGGATGATCAGACACTCCCTAACTGTACCTGGAATTCCTGCTGCCTGGACTGTAGCCTGATCTGGAAGGTACCAGAATTACCTGACAAGAATTATGGTTTGAATGGGAAAAAAAACACTGAACAAAGTCAATCATCTCACAATCCTATAGTGATCCTACATGAGACTCTTTGAGCTCTCTGAGATCACAACAAGCTGTCACCCAGTATCTCCCCTGAGCTGGGACACCTGTCAGGGTAGATTTCGTGAGGTTCAAAGATTGTCTGCTGATAGATGCTGACAAAGGAGAAGAGTAATTCACTACAATTCGCAAAAAAAGAAAATCTTGATCATAGGTTAACCTCTGTATCTGTGTGTGTGTTTGTGCATATGTGATTTGATTTAGGAAACTGCCATATTGTGTGAACTTTGCCATTCTTGAATCTTTAACTAAGTCACTGTTTTGATTACAACAAATTTTGTTGAATCACTCTGTTAATTGGCTGATGATTAAGTGTCATTAAATATCATACAATCTAATCTTGTGATTTACCATAACAGTGTTACTAAATCTTAAATTACTGCTACCTCATTTGTCACGTTTGTTTTCTTTCCTAATGCTTACAAAATAAAGTTTAACTTACAGTTGCCATATATATTTAAGGTACATTGCCATGCAAATTTCAGATCCAAATGGACTGTGAAAATAGGTGATGTACAAGTTTACAAAACAGTAAGTGTAAACTTCCCTCCCCAAAATTCACAGCCATTTTTTTCAATTCTTTAGGGATTTTGATGTTGAAGATATTACTTTCACTCATATGAAATGGGTATGCTCTGAAGGATTGCGATGAAGCAATCTGTCTGGAGCCTCCCTTCCTGTAGCGTTTGCATGCTCCGCATATATTCATGGGCACACCTTTACTGCCTTTTCTATGGAATGTGGTGATAACATCCCCAGTTGACAAGTAGATCACAGGAGGTCACTGTTGTAGTCCTTGGCAAATCTCTGGGAGTCAGGCAGAGTTCAGCCTAAATCTTACAGAACACACCTTGGTGCCTGGCCTTTCCTTACATTCAATTGCCAGGAACTATTAAGCTTGGAGGCTTGCTTGTAGATTTTTATTGGAGGAATCAACATTGTAAAAGTTTGAAGCATCAGTTTTACATTTTAGAGACTATGCGGAGATAATGACTATTTGCACTAGGGTTTGTTTAATCTCACATAGAAATGTCATAATACTATATTAGCAAATTCTGTAGTCCTTGGTTCTGTTTATTTATCTGTTTGCATAATAACACTATGGATAAGCACTCACATACAGAGTAACAAAAAAATATTGAAAATTGTTCATAAAAGGAAATTTTAATAATGCTTTAGGAACATTTTAAAGTCAATATTTGTTTATCTGAATTGGATTGTGGGAACACCTAAAGACCAAAATAAAGTTTGTATATTGATACAACACTCACATCTAGGCATTTTGAGATATTTTGTCTTAAGAATTTGGATTAAATTCCAATGAAATGCAGTCAGGTATTTCCTTGCATAAACATATCCTGTCTTTGATGATGTATAGCTTACATTTTTAACAAAATTCATAAATTTGATTGCTCAACTCAGCATAAGTTTGGTATGTGCTAGATTAGATTGTTTTATTTAATTAAATATGATACAGACAGTATGTGCTCTGGGATTTTTAAAATTAATTAATTATTAATGTGCACCCAATTATTATTGGATGAGTATGAATTTATAATGATTATTTCTCTAAACTCTGCAAGGTTTCATTGCATATAAAGCACTTGAAACAGATTAATTTAAAAAAATTTGCAAAGCCTGTTGAGCAATAAATTCATAATTCAAGTCTGTAGAGTGATACAGTTTTAATTATGGGATTATGGATTAATTAGTATTGTTGTACTACACTTAAATCCAGTAATAACCTTTTAAAATGTAATTATCATACATTTCTGCTAAAACATATTTTTAAATAGTTAAAGCCATTAATGATATTTTATCATGTAAATGAACATATTAAAATGAATTTTAAATATAACATTTTGAGAAGGCTTTACTTTTTTGAAGATAATTATTGCTATTGATCATGGAGAAATAGTCATCATGGGGACAGAGCATGTTCTGTCATTGAAGATTCCTACTTTTTTATGTAGATATCAGAATAATAATATGTAGGGTTTTTATCGTGTGACTATGTTGCCCTTATTTTTAATTCCTCCTTGTGTTTTCTTTTCAAACAGTAAAAAATAAAAAGTTCCTGGCAGCTACCTTCTATATTATTTTATAGCTCTCTTTGCAAAAGAGCAGGATCAGAGCTATGTATGCTTTAAAGCAGCACAGAGAAAGGAACAAAATGACATAATCACACTTATCTTTTTCAGGTACTTTTAATCTCCAGATCACAATTGATACAGCAGAATGTTTCAGTTTACTACTTCTTCCCAAAGGAATGGAGAGTTGATACTACTGTCCTTTTCCTACATGTGGGAATTTTCTCTTACGAAAATTAGTGCTGGATTTGGAGTAAAAGGTAAAAAATGACTTGCAATATTTTTGAGTAAATGATGTCATTGTAGTTATGCTGATTTCCGCCTTCACTCTGTCAATCAGAAGGAATTCCCCAATGCTGCAATGATGTCAAGGAAGAATATCTCAGCTAAACTGCTGGCAGAAGTTATAGCAATCCACCAACGTCTTGCTGCAAAATAATTGCTAGTTGTGGCACCACAAAATAAAACCACTGCCTCGTATCTCAGCTTCAGTGAATGAATTCATAATTAACCACCAGTGCTACAGGACAAGGAAAAGAGAAAGAAATGGAGAATGAAAGAAGAATATGAGTAACAAAGAATTGCTATTCTATATAGAATCATAGAATGGTTTAGGTTGGAAGTGACTTTAAAGATCACCTAGTTCCAACCCCTGCCATGGGCATGGACACCCTCCACTAGGCAAGGTTTCTCAAAGCCCCATCCAACCTGACCTTGAACACCTCCAAGGATGGGGCATCCACAACCTCTCTGGGAAGCCTGTGCCAGTGCCTCACCACCCTCACGGTAAAGAATTTCTTCCTTATATCTAATCTAAATCTACCCTCCTTTAGTTTAAAGCCATTACCTCTTGTCCTGTCACTACATGTCCTTGTAAACAGTCCCTCTCCATCTTTCTTGTAGCCCCTTTAGGTACTGGAAGGCAGCAATAAGGTCTCCGCAAAGCCTTCTCTTTTCCAGGCTGAACAACTCCAGCTCTCTCAGCCTCTCTTCTTTGGAAAGGTGCTCCAGCCCTCCGACCATCTTCGTGGCCTCCTCTGATCTCACTCCAACAGCTCCATATCCTTCTTACATTGGGGACCTCAGAGGTGGATGCAGCATTCCAGGTGGGGTCTCACAAGAGCGGAGTAGAGGGTGAAAATCCCCTCCCTTGACCTGCTGGTCATGCTGCTGGTGATGCAGCCCAGGACACAGCTGGTTTTCTGGGCTGCAAACATGCATTGCCAGTTAATGCTGAGCTTCTCATCAATCAATACCCCCCAAGTTCTTCTCCTCAGGGCTGCTCTCAATCCATTCTCTGCCCAGCCTGTAGTTGTGCTTGGGATTGCCCTGACCCACATACAGGACCTTGCACTTGGCCTTGTTGAACTTCATGCAGTTCGCAAGGGCCCACCTCTCCAGCCTGTCAAGGTCCCTCTGGATGGCATCCCTTCCCTCCAGCGTGTCGACCACACCACACAGCTTGGTGTCATCAGCAAACTTGCTGAGGGTGCACTCAATCCTACTGTTCTTCCAACGAGCCAGTAGCCTTCATTTTGATCAATTCAATTAAGAATGTAAGGGTGTGTAGAAAAGAGGGTCCCTGAAGCGGTCACATCCAGAACCTCACACCTATTGTACACAGGCACCTGGGAGTGTGAGGTGGGCAAGGAGGAAGTTTGCCTGCTGCCTCGAGCGTGGACTTGTCTCCATTCACTCCTTTCCTTTAAGCTACTGCCTTCTGTCTGGCAGGATACAGCGTCCCCTTGATCTTGGGTTTTGTCTGGTGCCTGTCCCTGTTCCTGTCTCAGGGAGGGCAGAGCATGGCTCCACCATTCGATGTCTTTCTCAGCCTCCCTGATCCTCCTTAACCTTTCTACTTCCTCTCGTAGCTCTGATACCAGGCTGAGCAGATCGTCCCCCTGGTCACACCTCACACAGCCATTCTCACTGCTGCCATCTGCTACCAGTGACAGGCTCTGGCACTCCCTGCAGCCTGAGATCTGGGTGGCTGCATTTTTTTGTGGGAGCTCTGTCTGGGTTGCCACATCCATTCTGATGAGCACAGAGGACAGAGCTTTCTGCTGGGTAGATACCAGAGCTCAGCACCTTCTGAGAGGGTGATGAACACCAATTAAACTCACCTCTTGAGCTGGTAGGGTGACTAGGCCCTTTCTGTGCGCCCTCCCATGCGAACTGCTGTGCAAATTGCTGCACCACGCGCTGGCTGACGTGCCACGCTCTGTTTGCCCATTGCCGTGCCAGGCCCTGGCTGATGTGCCACCCTCTGTTTGCCCGCCCTGTTCGCTGCGGTCCAGGTCACTAGCGCTCCCCAGGCTGCTTTGTATAGGCCCAGGGTGGCCACCATTGGTCTGGCAATGCCCAGGACTCATCAGCGCTCTGTGAGAGCTGCCAGCTCCTGGTGGGTCTCTGTATAATAGATACATTATGTATACATCTATATCATGTATTCATCTATATATCTATATCAAATATCTGCCTAACCTGTCCCAGAACATGGTTACTACACACATAAATTAAAGCAGCACTTTGGGGCTTTCAAACTACTTAGTGTCTTTTATTGTCAAAACTGAATTAGTTCCCTCCTTTAGTTTAATAAATCAAATGTATTTTTGGGGCAGAGAACATGATGACAAGTAGAGAAAAAGGAGAAGATTTCAAATGGAAACACATTTCTGGAGGTTCACAGCAACTGAAAGCAAAATTTGAAAGAATATTGTTCATATTTCTTAAAATTATATTGCTGTGTGTTCTATTTAGAATATTTTTTCACAATGAAAATTTCTTTTCCCCTTAATGGTTTAGAATATATTTTTTCCTCAAGAATATGCCAGAGTTTCTTTTTCCACCCCAAAAGAAGCAATGAATCCTACAGTAGCGATGATTCAGATCAGTGTTTCTATTTAGAGATACCTGAATATTGCTCTAGAATCTTTTAATATATGTGTATATTTATTATCAACATATAATTACTTAATTTTCTAAAATTGTTTCTCTGATGCCTTTTTTCCATGCTATCTGTATTTCATTTCAAACAGTAATAATTAGGGCTTGACTTCTTCATGATTTCATGTGCACAATACTACTAATACATTTGGAAAAAAAAGATAAATTATTACTAGAAACTGTACACAGAAATGTTTCCTCATTTTTACTTGCTTTTCACTTGAGAAGTGGTACAAGGTGACAGATCTATTCTGTCTTTCTTATTGCCTTGTTCACTTAGATTAATGTGCCTTTGATTAGAGACAATATTTCCTGGCAGTAGGATTGCCAATCTATGTGCCAGAGAGCCAGGAGAAAGCTGATTTATGAATCAACCAGCATAAAGAGTGGTGGAGATAAGCCTACATTAGACTGTGGCATAATGTGAGTGTCCCCTACTCAGACTTTGTTGTCAATTTGTTAAAAACAGGTATCAACCAGAAATGTAGCACTGTTCATTCTTTAACAAAGGAACAGTCTCATCAGACAAAGTATGGGCAGAATGTAAATAAGCTATTTGTTCTAAAGTAAGTAGACCTTCTTGATGACCTTAGGCTATCAGAGGAACTAAATGAATTTCATACTAGAATATGTAGGGAAATATCAGCAGCTGAAATTTCTAAATTATTTCTAAGAACTCATAAGGATGTGGTGAGACATACTGTAGTACTTCAACAGATTTCTTAAGGGCAGCCATTTGCTTAAAAATATGAAAGAAAAAATTCAGCAATTTATAAACCACTCAGTATGATTTCCATGATGGAGATGAACTGTTAAACTATGAGCTTTAAAGCACCAGAAGAACAATAGCATGGTTTTAAATAGTACATATACATTTGCAAAGATTAAATGATGCTCAACCAATTAAAACTCCTTTTCTGATCCAGGATTGTAAAGAGGCAACAAAATTATGATGTAGTCCGCATATGCTGTGGCAATGAAATATGATGAGTGTATACCTAACTGAAAAATAAACTCAGAGCATAGGCAACAATAATTAGCTGTCAAGTGTTTCAAGCAGAATCTTCCAGGATTCTTTCACAATCTGTTTCTTTTCAGTATTTGCCAATCTAGGAAAAGCTGCAAACACAAGGAGGACAGTTTTGAATAAAAGACAATAACAATAAATTGAGAAAACTGTGAAAAAGTATTCAACAAAGCCTTCTGAGTGTAGTGATTACATTTAGTAAGGAGACATCAGATTCCAGAACAAAAGATAGAAGATAACTATCTGGGCAGCAGTATTTCACAGAAAAAGTTGCAAGTGTTACGATAAAACACAAACCCAACCTGCAATCAGAATACTATTGTTACCAAAAAAAAAAGAAACTCTCAGTTGCATATATCTGGAACAGTTCCACAGGAGTGCTGGTTAACTTTTGGATACCAGTCTTTATCAAAGATGCAGACAAACTGGAGACATTTCAACAGGAATGATAAAAGGCTGGGGAACATGACCTATACCACACATCTGTGAAATAGTAGCTTTTCTCTTTCAAAAAAGCCTGAAAAAAGCCATCTTTTCATACAGAAAAGCAAGCAGTAAAGAGATTAGTGCTGAGTTGTCTGTTTTCACAAGGTATAATATATCAAGTATTTTACCCTTTCTAAATACAAGGCAACTAAACCATAAAGATTTTATTAACTGGAGGGTATTAGAAACCCTGTCATAGAAAAGAATTAAGCACATTGAAGCATCTCTTCCGTCTCCAATGTATAGCTACTCCGAGATGGACAGTGTATTTGTGTTTTATTTTGGTGAGGTGGCTAGATTGGATGGCTTGTAAAGTTATTTTTAGATCCTGTGTTTCTGTATTTTCTATTTTGCAAAAAAATAAGTTTCAAGTTTTGAAGAGAGTTTTGATGTCACATTGGTATAGCAATGTTTTTGTTATAGTCTAACATGGCTTGATGAATTCTGAATGCATGTAATCAGTCTTGTTTACTGAGCATGGTCATGTTCAAAACTATTAAATATTATTGCAAAGGGGGTTCCAGTACATGGAATTCTGATGAACTGGCAATTGACAACTGAGACCTACTGCAAAACAATAGAGGCATAACAATAGTGCACTTCATAGAGGCTTCATTTTAGATAGAAATAAAGTCCTTTTTATATCAGAGATATAAGAGGCCATAGGACACCACTGCTTTGAGCAGCCAATAGATGCAGTTAATTTCTACTTTTCAAATGTAACAGTCAATAGTTGATGATGCTTTCTGTTCTTTCAGCATAATTTTATTTTTCTGGGCTGTCTCTCACCTTCTCAGATGATAAGTTGCCATTACAGTCTCTTGGTTTTGTGCTTAATGGTGGTATTTCAGGATGTGTCCAGTTTCTAGGTACCGCAGCTGCAATTTTCAAGGCTGTTTGTGGTTCCCAAGCTGAGTTCCCAGGCTTGCAGTTCCCAGGCTGCAAGGCCTTTCTCTGTATTTTTCAGCAGAAATTTTCTTCTGTTCAGTAATTTCGCTCTTCTAACCAGGCTGCCTTTCTGTCTGCTTGCATCACCCAGGATGACAGAAAGAGCAAAAATTTCCTGCAAGATTGACTAACAGTGTCAACCTTCCCTGTCAGTCAAGCTTTGTTCCAGGCAAGGAGAAGAGAAGTGAGTGCTCTGCCCTGTCTCTCTGTATCTTCTCTGACAGGAATAGCCACCTATGAAGTGGCTATTTTGCTGCAGTCTAGCATATGCCTCATCAAAGTGAAATATTGCTGTTATTATTTCTGTTAATTAGTATTTTTCTTCTCTAGATATTAACAGAAATTGTCCAAATAAAAATTTGCATCCACCATAGCTAGAAAATCATGTGAACAGATGATATGCCCTAGCTATCTGGTGTTGTACAAATACCAACCTTTGATAAGGCAGAAAGAAATAATTAGTATCAGTATAATTTCAGATTCATTTATTTCCTAAATTTATTGAAAACACCACATTTTAAAAGAAAAATAATGTCTGATTTGTACCCCAAGGATGCTTATGATCAATTGTTGATGTGTATACATAAAAGAAATCTTTCCTCATTTAACTGAAGTCTATTATGAGTGTGAAATTACAGCAGATGCCAACAGTTTAATAAAATTAAAAATACATGAAAATAAAGTGTAAAAGTTACTATGCAAAATCAGAGGGAAATTATTTACTTTAATCATGTTTATTATATTATTTTCTAGATTCAAATCTAGATGTTTCTAGACCTTAAAGATAATCAATACAGTGTTCTACTAGTACCGGATGGTTTGGGATAAGATTTAACAGGTGCAGTCAGCTAGTACTGAGAAAAGTGCTAGCACAGAAAAACTTGCAATTAAATGTTCTTAATACAGTATTCTCTATATAAATTATTACAGTTTTTATATTGCAAGGGAGGCAGCAGACTTCCCTAAGAAGTGGGTCAGGCTGGCATGTTGGACCTTCTTTTCCCCTCAGAAGAGAGCCTCTTATGACAATGAACCATCTTTTTTTCTTTATGGAAGCGGTTTTTGACACACGGTGTAGGCTGACAACCTTGGCAACACCTCCAACCTAGATGAATCGTCATCCTCATCATTGTTCAGTTCCCTTCACAGAGCCTTGTACCTATAATAAAAGGGTACCTGGGAAGGTGAAGCAGTCATGGAAGAGACCCATCTGCTGCACCGGACAGGAACTTGTCACCATTCCCCCCTATCTTTTAAGTCACCACATTCAGCCAGGTGGAGAGAAGATAGACAGTCCTCCATATCATGTGTCCTGTCTGCTTGACAAGCCTGTCCCAGTGAAAGTACTGTGCAGTTCCAGTAATCTGTCTCTCTCTAACTAATGGGGACATTCAAAGTACTGTCACTATCAAAAGCAATGTTGTCTTGGTTCTGGCTAGGATAGAGTTAATTCTCACAAGGAGCCAGGACAGGTGAGCCAAGTTGGCCAAGGGGGTATTCCATAGTATGTGACATCATGCTCATAATAAAAGGGGGAGTCGTGGTTTAGGCCCAGCCGGCAGTAAGGTACCACGTGGCCGCTCACTCACTCCTCCCCCAGCATGATGGGGAGAAGTATAACAAAAGGCTTGGGTTGAGATAAGAACAGGGAGAGATCACTCACTAATTATTGTCACGAGCAAAACAGATTGAACTTAGAGAGGAGATTCATCTAATTTATTACTAAACAAAACAGAATAGAGCAATGAGAAAATAACATCAAGTCTTAAAACACCTCCCCCCACTCCTCCCATCTTCCCAGGCTCAACCTGACTCCCAGCTTCAACCTCCTCCCCCCCTCAGCGGGGGCAGGGGGGGAATGGGGGTTGCGGTCAGTGGAGCGCATGTTGTTTCTGCCGCTTCTTTGTCCTCAGGGGGAGGACTCCTCTTAACGTTCCCCTGCTCCAACATGGAGTCTCTCCCACCGGCTACAGTCCTTCACGAACTGCTCCAGCATGGGTCTGTTCCATGGGGTGCAGACCTTCAGGAGCAGACTGCTCCAGCGTGGGTCCCCCACGGGGTCATAAGTCCTGCCAGCAAACCTGCCCTGGCATGGGCTCCCCTCTCCAAGGGTCTACCGGTCTGGCCAGGGACTTGCTTCAGCCCGGGCTTCCCACAGGCCACAGCCTCCCTCGGGTGCCTCCACCTGCTCCAGCGTGGGGTCCTCCACGGGCTGCAGGTGGAATCTCTACACCCCCTCATCCTTCCTCCACGGGCTGCAAGGGAACAGCCTGCTTCACCATGGTCTTCACCACGGGCTGCAGGGGGATCTCTGCTCCGGTGTCTGGAGCGCCTCCTCCTCCCCCCTCCTCCTGCACTGACCTTGGTGTTACATCTTCACACTTCTCTCTCCAGCTGCAAAAATTTCCCCCAACTGTTTTTTTTTTTTTCCCCCTTCTGAAATATGTTATCACAGAGCCGCTGATTGGCTTGGCCTTGGCCAGGGGCGGGCACATCTTGGAGCTGGCTGGCATTGGCTCTGTCAGACACAGTGGAAGCTTCTAGAAGCTCCTCACAGGAGCCACCCCTATAGCCCATGCCCCCACCCGCTACCAAAACCTTGCCATGCAAAGCCAACACAGGGGGCTAGTCGGGGAGGGGCATCTCAGTGTCACTCAGGAACTGAGTGTGGGGTAAGCATCTGTTGGTCGTGGGGTCGGTAAATTGCCTTGTGTTATCACTCTTTGTGATTATTCTGTTATCAGTACTGCTGTTGTTATTTCCCTCTCCCTTGCTGTCCCAGTAAACTGTCCTTATCCCAACCCTTGAGGCTTTGCCTTTGTCTTCCCATTCTTCTCCCCATCCCGCCAGGGAGGGGTGACTGAGCGGCCGTGTGGTGCTCAGCTGGGGCTGGGGCTGAACCACGACAGTCCTTTTTGGTGCCTAACATGGGGCAGAAAGGGTTGAGATAATGACAAATCTGACCCAAGCGTTTTAAAACAAAGTTGTGATAAGTATTTATAATGTTTTTTATATATATATAAAAATATAATGTTATATATATGTGTTTATAATTTAAACAATCACTGGTCACAGTGATGTTGTATTTGGTCACGGGGCTGTGGTATGTAAACCCATACTTGCTGTATGTATTCCCTGCGGCGCTGTTTGTCACCTCGGGGAGAGGGGCCCGGATTCTCATTTTGTCCTGTGTGATATCAACTTATGATAAGATAACATCGATGGTCATGAGCCTAAGCTGGTGTTTGTATGTAGCATTTCTGTCATGCCCGTACCTTGGACAACATGTCTTGGAATTCATTAATAATCACACCCAACCTATGGGGAAGACGGGAGGGGGATACTTTCTCCTACTCTTTCACCTTCCCTTTTCCGTTCAGGCTAGTCACAGCAGCTTTTGAGAATTTTGAATATCCTTGGGATGTTCAAGCCAGCATGTTCCTTTTGCTAGGTCTCCTGAATGTGTTTCAAGTCCTGTTCAGGGTGCCAAAAAGTTGTTTTAACAATCCCACCCAGAGATCCTCCCCGAGGCTGAATAGTGAGGACTGGCATGGCATGTGGAAGAGTAGGAGCACGTATCTAGAGACTTACTCACCCCCAGTGGTTTGGAGCTTCACCCTCAAACAACTACAGGACCCTGATAAAGTGGTAGAATATTTGAAAGGAAAATGCTGCGGGGATTCCAAGGAGACACAACTTACTGCGCTGTGCTGGGTCCTGGCCACTGTCTACCAAACACTGCTTGATAGTAGACAGCACCATCAGGGGGAAGAGAGGGAGAACAGACTCACCAGCACTGCAGCTACTTGAACCCCCACAACAAGCACTGTAGCTACCCTGGTGACAGGCACTGTAGCTGAGGCAAAAGATCAACCCATACCAGTATCAGTTGCCCCTATACAGAAGAAGAAATACACAAAGAAATCAGTTCGCTTAGTAAGGGATGATGATGAACCGGGACCATTGCGAGAACAGGAGGAAGACGCAGAACCCGAACCCTGTCCCTGAGTGAGCTGCAAGAAATGAGAAAAGATTTCAGCCACCATCCAGGCGAGCACAGCATTACCTGGCTGCTCTGCTGCTGGGATAATGGGGCCAGTAGCCTGGAACTGGAGGGCAGGGAGGCCAAGCAGCTAGGATCCTTGTCTAGGGAAGGGGGCATTGACAAGGCAATTGGGAAGAAGGCGCAGGCCCTCAGCCTCTGGAGGCGACTCCTGTCAAGTGTGAGGGAAAGGTATCCCTTCAGTGAAGATGTTGCATGTCCACCAGGCAAGTGGACCACCATGGAGAGAGGTATCCAGTACCTGAGGGAATTAGCCATGCAGGAGATGGTTTATGATGACCCAGACAATGCACAGTTACCCACAGACCCCAATGAAGTCCAATGTACTTGACCCGTGTGGTGGAAGTTTGTATGGAATGCAACATCATCGTATGCCAACTCACTGGCAGTAATGAACTGGAAAAGTGAAGGTGCCAACAGTGGATGAAGTAGCTGGCCAACTCCAGCAATACGAAGAAATTCTCTCTTCCTCCCTCATCTCAGCTGTGGAGAAACTGTCTCAGGATGTCCAGCACCTCAAAGAGCATAGGTCGTCTCCACCTGTACAGACCAGTATCTCAGCTATTAGGAGTAAGCGTTCCTCTGCTCCAGAGAGGGGATATAGAGCATGCACACCATGAGGTATCCTGTGGTTTTACCTGCGCGACCACAGCAAGGACATGAGGAAGTAGGATGGAAAGCCTACCTCAAACTTACGGGCACAAGTACATGAGCTGCAAGGCAAAATGGTCATAAAAAGAGATTCTTTCAGGAAAAATGGTGCTCCAGTTTCCAGCGGGCAGCCCTCAAGTTTGCGTGAAAGGCCTGATCGCATTGATGATCCTCTTGAAGGGACTTCTAAGTCATTTAGTCAAGAAGTGAGTAGTGAATACAATGAGCAGGATTAGAGGTGCCCTGCCTCCAGCCAGGTGGATGACAGGGACAACCGGGTTTATTGGACTGTGTGGATCCTATGGCCAGGCATGTCAGACCCACAGAAGTACAAGGCCCTAGTGGACACTGATGCACAGAGCACTTTAATGCCATCGAGCTACGAAGGGGCAGAACC
Organism: Balearica regulorum gibbericeps; assembly: GCF_011004875.1. Taxonomy (NCBI): domain Eukaryota; kingdom Metazoa; phylum Chordata; class Aves; order Gruiformes; family Gruidae; genus Balearica; species Balearica regulorum. Next base: position 35,913,159 of record NC_046191.1, on the reverse strand, counting down.
CATCTGTATTTCTGGTGTGATGGGGGGATCCCAATGGTTGACTCTGTTGGAGGCTGAAGTAAGTCTAACAGGGAATGAGTGGCAAAAGCACCCCATTGTGACTGGGCCAGAGGCTCCGTGCATCCTGTGCATAGACTTCCTCCGGAGAGGGTGTTTCAAGGACCCAAAAGGGTACCAGTGGGCTTTTGGAATAGCTGCCTTAGAAACAGCGGAAATTGAACCATTGTCTAATTCACCTGGTCTCTTGGAGGACCCTTCTGTTGTGGGGTTGCTGAGGGCGGAAGAACAACAGGTGCCAATCGCCATCAGAACTGTTCACCGGCGGCAATATCGCACCAACAGAGACTCCCTGGTTCCCATCCACAAGCTAATTCGTCAACTGGACGGTCAGGGAGTGATCAGGAGAACCCGCTCACCCTTTAACAGTCCCATATGGCCAGTGCGGAAGTCCAATGGAGAGTGGAGGCTGACAGTAGACTATCGTGGCCTGAATGAAGTCACACCGCCAATGAGTGCTGCCGTGCCAGAGATGCTGGAACTTCAGTATGAACTGGAGTCAAAGGCAGCCAAATGGTATGCCACAATTGATATCGCTAATGCATTTTTTTCGATCTCTTTGGAAGCAGAGTGCAGGCCACGGTTTGCCTTCACTTGGAGGGGCGTCCAGTACACCTGGAATCGACTGCCCCAGGGGTGGAAACACAGCCCCACCATTTGCCATGGACTGATCCAGACTGCACTGGAAAAGGGTGAAGCCCCAGAGCACCTGCAATACATTGATGACATCATTGTATGGGGCAACTCAGCAGAGGAAGTTTCTGAGAAAGGGAAGAGAATAATCCAAATTCTTCTGCAAGCTGGTTTCACCATAAAACAAAGTAATGTCAAGGAGCCCACACAGGAGATCCAATTTTTAGGAATAAAATGGCAAGATGGGTGTCATCAGATCCCAATGGATGTGATCAGCAAAATAGCAGCCTTGTTTCCAATGACCAAGAAAAGGGAAACACAGGCTTTCTTAGACATTGTGGGTTTCTGGCGAATGCACATTCCACATTACAGTCTGATAGTAAGCCCTCTCTACCATGTAACCCGGAAGAAGAATGATTTCAAATAGGGCCCTCAGCAATGACAAGCTTTTGAACAAATTAAACAAGAAATAGTTCATGCTGTAGCTCTTGGGCCAGTCCGGGCAGGACCAGATGTACAAAATGTGCTGTACACCGCAGCCGGGGAGAATGGCCTGACCTGGAGTCTCTGGCAGAAAGCACCAGGGGAGACTCAAGGTCGACCCCTGGGGTTTTGGAGTCGGGGATACAGAGGATCTGAGGCCCGCTACACTCCAACGGAAAAGGAGATATTGGCAGCCTATGAAGGGGTTCGAGCTACTTCAGAGGTGATTGGCACTGAAACACAGCTCCTCTTGGCACCCCAACTGCCAATACTAGGTTGGATGTTCAAAGAGAGGGCTCCTTCTACACATCACGCAACCGATGCTACGTGGAGTAAGCAGGTTGCACTGAATAGGAATAGCAAAGCCATTGAATAGGAAGCCCCAGTCGTCCAGGGATTCTGGAAGTGATCACAGACTGGCCAGAAGGGAAAGGTTTCGGAATGTCGCCAGAGGAGGAGGTGACGCATGCTGAAGAAGCCCCACCGTGTAATAAACTAACAGAAGATGAGAAACCATATGCCCTCTTCACTGGTGGATCCTGTCGCATTGTGGGAAAGCATCGAAGGTGGAAGGCAGCTGTAGGGAGTCCTACACAGTGAGTTGCGGAAGCTGCTGAAGGAGAAGGTGAATCGAGCCAGTTTGCAGAGGTGAAAGCCATCCAGCTGGCCTTAGATATTGCTGAAAGAGAAAAGTGGCCAACACTGTACCTCTATACCGACTCATGGATGGTGGCCAATGCCCTGTGGGGGTGGTTATAGCAGTGGAAGCGGAGCAACTGGCAACGCAGAGGCAAACCCATCTGGGCTGCCCCACTGTGGCAAGATATTGCTGCCCGGCTAGAGAAGCTGGTTGTAAAGGTCCGTCATGTAGATGCCCACGTACCCAAGAGTCGGGCCACTGAGGAGCATCAGAACAACCAGCAGGTGGATCAGGCTGCCAAGAATGAAGTGGCTCAGGTGGATTTGGACTGGCAGCGTAAGGGTGAATTATTTCTAGCTCGGTGGGCCCGTGACACCTCAGGCCATCAAGGAAGAGATGCGACATATAGATGGGCCCGTGATCGAGGGGTGGACTTGAGCATGGACGCCATCTCACAGGTCATCCATCAATGTGAAACATGCACCATAATCAAGCAAGCAAGCGGGTAAAGCCTCTGTGGTATGGAGGACAGTGATTGAAATATAAATATGGGGAAGCATGGCAAATCGACTACATCACGCTCCCACGAAGCTGCCAAGGCAAGGGTTATGTTCTTACAATGGTGGAAGTAACCACGGGATGGCTGGAAACATATCCTGTGCCCCATGCCACTTCCCAGAACACTATTCTGGGTCTTGAAAAGCAAGTCCTGTGGCAACATGGCATCCCAGAGAGAATCGAATCAGACAACGGGACTCATTTTTGGAACAACCTCATAGACACCTGGGCCAAAGAGCATGGACACCTGGGCCAAATAGCCATCCCCTATCATGCACCAGCCTCTGGGAAAGTTGAAAGGTACAATGGACTGCTAAAAAACTACCCTGAGAGCAATGGGTGGTGGGACCCTCAAACACTGGGACACACATTTAGCAAAGGCCGCCTGGTTAGTTAACACTCGGGGATCTGCCAATCGAGCTGGCCCTGCCCAATCAAAATTTCCACGCCAAGTAGAAGGAGATAAAGTTCCTGTAGTGCGCATGAAGAATATATTGGGTAAAACAGTTTGAGTTATCCCTGCTTTAGGCAAAGGCAAGCCCATCTGCGGGATTGCTTTTGCTCAGGGACCAGGGTGCACTTGGTGGGTGATGAGAAAGGATGGGGAAGTCCAGTGTGTACCCCAAGGGGATCTGATTTTGGGTGAAAATAGCCAATAAATTAAATTGTATGATGTTAATAGCTATACACTGTATTAATAGTATAACCATAAGAATCACCCAAAACTAATGAAGGATCGACTTTGGAACTGACTTCAACTGGTGCCCAGGAACTTCATCGAAAATTACATCTGTGACCTCCAGACTGCGAGCATGGACCATACCAGATACACCAGCCATGAAAAAATACTCCGGATGCAGCGTGCAACAATCCAGCAGCACGCACCATTGTTCCTGCTCTGAGATACTGTAATGGCAGATGGAACCCAAAGCCATGGCCTAAATGAACTCAGTGGACACTTTATAGAGCGATGGCCCATGGAGTAAGAGAATGGTGTCAGTGAAATAATCTGGGCATGACGTAGATGGTATGGAATAAGGGGTGGATAACGTCCTGGTTCTGGCAAGGATAGAGTTAATTTCACAAGGAGCCAGGATAGGTGACCTAAGCTGGCCGGGGGCTATTCCATACCATGGGACATCATGCTCACCATAAAAGGGGGGCTAGTCGGGTAGGGGAGGGGCAGCACAGTTTCGGTGTCGTTCCGGGACGGGCTGAGTGTCTGGTCGGTCGGTCGGTCAGTCGGTCGTTGGTTAGGTAAATTGTTCTCTGTTATCACCCATTGTTAATATTTGTTATCAGCACTGTTGTTGATTGTTTTTTTTCCCTCTCCCTTGTTGTCCCAGTAAACTGCCCTTATCCCAATCCTCGAGGCTTTTGCCGTTGTTTTTTTTCCCCTTCTCCTCCCTGTCCCTCTGGGCAAGGAGTGAGCGGCCGCGTGGCACTCAGCTGCCGGCTGGGCCTAAACCACATCAAATTTAAAATTACTTCCAAAGATCTGAATTCTGTAGTCTCAGCCAGAACACATATACTTATTTTAATCGATGATCTGGAAAAGGAAAAAAAAAGTATCTATTCAGGCTCCGTAACATAATTATGTTGATATTAAATCAATTTCCTTTCTGATATAGATAGAAACAGCTTGGAAGGAAAACGTGCTAATCTAAGGCTGGGGTTTGTGCCAGGGCATTTTAGAAGGAGTAAGGACTGGAGAGTAACCTAACATGCCTTATTGCCTGAAATAACTACATGGATTATTCTACATGTGTTCATGATAGAGAAGTTCTATGTTTCTTTTTTATTTGTGTCTTTTATAATTTTATTTCTTTTGTCATTTTGAGGCTGTCAACTCAGGATGGCAACTTCCCCCATCATTCTCTAGCTGGAACCTTTTGGCCCCAGGGTGTCCTAACACTGCTTCTGATTAGTATTAACCAGACAAACACAGTCAACTTTTCCACAAATTTTCAATTTGTTTCATTTATTTGTCTTAGAAGTGCACACGATGCTGAACAAAAGAGTAACAGCTCACTGCATCCTCACTCTAATCTTTACTTGAAAGCAGAAAGTACTCTTCAGCCAATCTAACCTTATCTCTGAGAGAAGCACTATCCTCTCCTACAGTATAATTTATTTTTCTTATGTCTCTGTTAGACCAGATATCAACCTCAGATCATTGATTGCCAAGTGTCTCCAAATCCTCTTACAGATCAAAATCTCTAAGATCCACTTTTTAAACTAGACTATCAGTGTTATAAAGACTAAACCATGCCAGGCAGGTACTAGGATCATTCCCCAAGTATAAACTTTCTAAAAGAATTCATTTCAACAACCAAATCATTGCTACTGTTTCCTATTTATTTCCCCTACAAAGATATCTTAGAATTAACTGCTGTCTGACAGACAAAACATTATCAGAAAAATAAATGACAATATATATGATACTTATAATAAATATTGTGCATAGGTCTTCCATTATTCCTCCATATATAATTTTATTTATTTTCTCCAAATGACTTCACAGCTGTTAAAACATTTTGGAAGTCTGGATTCAGTGAGAGTATTGAGTTCTGGATGACCTGTGAGGACTTCAAGAAAAGCAAGACAATTGCTAAGATTGTTTCAAAAGCCCAAAAAATCTTTTCATACTTTATGCAAGCCGGTACCCCAAAGAAAGTGAGTAATATACAGTTTGGTACTCACAGTCTATGGGAATCAATTGGAAAGTTCAGATCAAAGTTCAGATCCCAATAATCTTGGAGATATCTGTTGGAATAAATGAGGGCTTACTATCAGACTATAATGTGGAATGTGCATTCGCCAGAAACCCACAATGTCTAAGAAAGCCTGTGTTTCCCTTTTCTTGGTCATTGGAAACAAGGCTGCTATTTTGCTGATCACATCCTTTGGGATCTGATGACACCCATCTTGCCATTTTATTCCTAAAAATTGGATCTCCTGTGTGGGCTCCTTGACATTACTTTGTTTTATGGTGAAACCAGCTTGCAGAAGAATTTGGATTATTCTCTTCCCTTTCTCAGAAACTTCCTCTGCTGAGTTGCCCCATACAATGATGTCATCAATGTATTGCAGGTGCTCTGGGGCTTCACCCTTTTCCAGTGCAGTCTGGATCAGTCCATGGCAAATGGTGGGGCTGTGTTTCCACCCCTGGGGCAGTCGATTCCAGGTGTACTGGACGCCCCTCCAAGTGAAGGCAAACCGTGGCCTGCACTCTGCTTCCAAAGAGATCGAAAAAAATGCATTAGCGATATCAATTGTGGCATACCATTTGGCTGCCTTTGACTCCAGTTCATACTGAAGTTCCAGCATCTCTGGCACGGCAGCACTCATTGGCGGTGTGACTTCATTCAGGCCACGATAGTCTACTGTCAGCCTCCACTCTCCATTGGACTTCCGCACTGGCCATATGGGACTGTTAAAGGGTGAGCGGGTTCTCCTGATCACTCCCTGACCGTCCAGTTGACGAATTAGCTTGTGGATGGGAACCAGGGAGTCTCTGTTGGTGCGATATTGCCGCCGGTGAACAGTTCTGATGGCGATTGGCACCTGTTGTTCTTCCGCCCTCAGCAACCCCACAACAGAAGGGTCCTCCAAGAGACCAGGTGAATTAGACAATGGTTCAATTTCCGCTGTTTCTAAGGCAGCTATTCCAAAAGCCCACTGGTACCCTTTTGGGTCCTTGAAACACCCTCTCCGGAGGAAGTCTATGCACAGGATGCACGGAGCCTCTGGCTCAGTCACAATGGGGTGCTTTTGCCACTCATTCCCTGTTAGACTTACTTCAGCCTCCAACAGAGTCAACTGTTGGGATCCCCCCATCACACCAGAAATAGAGATCGGTTCCACCCCTTCATAGTTCGATGGCATAAGGGTACACTGTGCACACGTGTCCACTAAGGCCTTGTACTCCTGTGGGTCTGATGTGCCAGGCCATCGGATCCACACCATCCAATACACTCTGTTGTCCCTTTCCTCCACCTGGCTGGAGGCAGGGCCCCTCTAACCCTGCTCATCATATTCGCTGCTCATCTCTTGCAGAAAGGACTCAGAAGTCCCTTCAAGAGGGTCATAAGTGCGGTCAGGCCTTCCACTTGATCTGGGGGGCTGCCCGGTGGAAACTGGAGCAGCATCCTTTCTGGAAGAGTTCCTTTGTACAGCTGTCTTGCCTTGTAGCTCATGTATGTGTGCCTGCAGGGTTGAAGTAGGCTTCCCATCTCATTTCCTCATGTCTTCTCCATGGTCACGCAGATAAAACCACAGGACACCTTGTGGTGTGTATGCTCCATATCCCCTCTCCAGAGCAGAAAAACGCTTGCTCCTAACAGCTGAAATACGGGTCTGGGGGGTGGGGAGTAAAATATATCCTCTTTGAGTTGCCGGACGTCCTGGGACAGCTTCTCCACAGCCGAGACGAGGGAGGAAGAAAGGCTCTCTTCATATTGCCGGAGTCGGCCAGCCACTTCATCCACTGTGGGTGCCTCTTCACTCTTCCAGTCGATTACTGCCAGTGAGTTGGCGTACGATGATGGTGCACTTTGCACAAATTTTCGCCACATGGGTCGGGTACACTGGACTTCATTGGGGTCTGTGGGCAACTGTGCGTAGTCTGGATCGTAATGAACCATTTCCCGCACAGCTAATTCCCTCAGATATTGGATACCTCTCTCCATGGTGGTCCACTTGCCTGGCCGACATATGACATCTTTGCTGAAAGGATACCTTTCCCTCACACTTGACAGGAGTCACGTCCAGAGGCTGAGGGCCTGCGCCTTCTTCCCAATTGCCTTGTCAATGCCCCCTTCCCTAGACAAGGATCCCAGCTGCTTGGCCTCCCTGCCCTCCAGTTCCAGGCTACTGGCCCCGTTATCCCAGCAGCGGAGCAGCCAGGTAATAATGTGCTCCCCTGGAAGGCGGCTGAAGTCTTTCCGCGTATCTCGCAGGTCACTCAGGGACAGAGATCGGGTGATCACTTCTGGTTCTGGCTCTTCTTCTTGTTCTCGTGATGGCCCCGGTTCATCTTCATCTCTCACTAAGCGAACTAATTTCCTTGTGTATTTCTTTTTGTGTATAGGGGTGACTGATACTGGTATGGGTTGATCTTTCAGCTCGGCTGCAGTGCCTGTTGCAGGGGCCTGGGCAGCTGCAGTGCCTGTTGCAGGGGCCTGGGCAGCTGCAGTGCCTGTGGGTCTGCTCTCTCCCTCTGGATGGTGCTGTCTACTGTCAAGCAGTGTTTGATAGATCGTGGCCAGGACCCAGCACAGCACAGTAAGTTGTGTCTCCTTAGAATACCCACAGCATTTTCCTTTCAAATATTCTACCATTTTATCTGGGTCTTGCAATTGTTCAGGAGTGAAGCTCCAAAACATTGGGGGTGAAAAGGTCTCTAGATACCCACCCAAACTCTCCCACATGCCATGCCAGCCCTGACAATTCAGCCTTGGGGAATATCCCTGGGTGGTATTCTTGAAACAATTTTTGCTAACCCTGAACAGGATTTGGAAAACATTCAGGAGACCTAGCAATAGGAATATACTGGCCTGAACATTCCAATGGTATTCAAAATTCTCAAAAATTGTTGTAACCAACTAAAAGGGAAAAGGGGAGGTGAAAGAGTGGGAGAAGGTATCCCCCCCTGTCTTCCCCATAGATTGGGTCCAATTATTAATCAATTCTGAAAGATATTGACTGAGGTACGGGCCTGACTGAAATGCTACGTACAAGTACCAGCTCAGACTCATGACTGTCGATGATATCTTATCATAAGTCATTATCATGCAATACAACAATATGAGAACAGGAACTCCTCTCCCAGAGGTGATAAACAGAATAAACACGGGTTTACAAACCAGAGCCATGTAACCAAACAGAACATCATTATGACCAGTGACTGTTTCAATAACATTATAAATTCTTATGACAATTTTTCTTTAACAGACTTGGGTCAGACTTGTCCTTATCACAACCCCTCGGGCCCCACGTTGGGCGCCAAAAAGGACTGATGTGGTTTAGGCCCAGCCGGCAGCTGAGCACCACGCGGCTGCTCACTCACTCCTTCCCCAGCGGGACAGGGAGGAGAATGGGAAAAAAAACAACGGCAAAAGCCTCGAGGATTGGGATAAGGGCAGTTTACTGGGACAACAAGGGAGAGGGAAAAAAATAATCAACAACAGTGCTGATAACAAATATTAACAATGGGTGATAACAGAGAACAATTTACTGAACCAACGACTGATCGACCCAACCGACCAGACACTCAGCCCGTCCCAGAACTGCACCGAAACCACACCGCCCCTCCCCTACCCGACTAGCCCCCCTTTTATGGTAAGCATGATGTCCCATGGTATGGAATAGCCCCCGGCCAGCTTGGGTCACCTGTCCTGGCTCCTTGTGAAATTAACTCTATCCTTGCCAGAACCAGGACAAAATTTGAAGCAAATTTTGAAAAATGTTTCATCCTTAACAGTAAAGTAGCCCACATAGAATGTGCATTCATCAAGGAAAGCATATAGATGGATATATTGATGTGGTTCCTAGGAGACTCAAGTTCAGATTTGACATCCCTCCAGATGATGCAAGTAGTTCTGTCTGTGTTTTGAGCTCTCTTTCAATAAACCTTCCTAGTTTTTCTCTTGTCTGCTTAGGTGAGAAGTAATTCAGAATCATATAATCATAGAATTGTTTCGGTTGGAAAAGACCTTTAAGATCATCAAGTCCAATAGTTAACTTAGCACTGCCAAGTCCACCACTAAACCATGTCCCTAAACACCACATCTACATGTTTTTTAAATACCTCCAGGGATGATGACTCAACCACTTCCCTGGGCAGCCTGTTCCAGTGCTTGACAATCCTTTTATAGAATCATAGAATCATAGAATGGTTTGGGTTGGAAGGGACCTTGAAGATCATCTAGTTCCAAGCCCCCTGCTGCGGGCAGGGACACCCTCCACTAGATCAGGTTGCCCAAAGCCCCATCCAACCTGGTCTTGAACACTTCCAGGGATAGGGCATCCACAGCCTCTCTGGGCAACCTGTTCCAGTGCCTCACCACTCTAACAGTAAAGAATTTCTTTCTAACATCTGATCTAAATCGACCCTCCTTAAGCTTAAACCCATTACCCCTTGTCCTGTCACTACACTCCCTCATAAACAGTCCCTCTCCAGCTTTCCTGTAGGCCCCTTCAGTTATTGACAAGCCACAATTAGATCTCCCCGGAGCCGCCTTTTCTCCAGGCTGAATAATCCCAACTCTCTCAGCCTGTCCTCACAGGAGAAGTGCTCCATCCCTCCGATCATCTTTGTGGCCTCCTCTGGACTCGCTCCAACAGCTCCATGTCTCTCCTGTACTGGGGGCCCCAGAGCTGGACACAGTACTCCAGGTGGGGTCTCACAAGAGAGATTCCTTATCAACCGAGTGGTCCATCCATCGATGGGGGTTATGTTTCCCCTCTTCCAGTCGGTGGGAACTTCGCTGGAAGTTTTGGTGAAGAATTTTTTCCTAATACCCAATTTAAACCTCCCGTGGCACAACGCATGGACATTTCCTCTTGTCCTATCACTTGTTACTTGGGAGAAGAGACCAACACCCACCTCGCTGCAACCTCCTTTCATGTAGCTGTAGAGAGCAATCTGGTCTCCCCTGAATCTCCTCATAAGACTTTCTAGATGAGCTTCGTTGCCCTTCTTTGGACCCGCTCCAGCACCTCAATGTTTTTCTTGTACTGAGAGGCCCAAAACTGAACACAGCACTCGAGGTGCGGCCTCACCAGTGCTGAGTACAGGGGGACAATCACTTCCCTAGCCTTGCTGGCCACACTATTTCTGATACAAGCTAGAGTGCTGTTGGCCACCTTGGCCACCTGGGCACACTGCTGACTCATACTCAGCTGGCTAGCAACGAATACCCCCAGATCGTTTTCCGCCAGGCGGCTTTCAAGCCACTCTTCCCCAAGCATTTATCAGTATCAATGTCTGCAATTTTGGGGGGAATATTAATTGGGACTTTTTTGTCTTTAATTATATAATACACAAAGCAGAAATAGTCTATGACTTGCCTGGTATAAGGAGATTTGTCTGACAATCAGTAGAACCTCCAAGCAGTAGTTAGTCATATGTCTGGAGAGTTGGCCTGCAGTTTGCAGTTGTCTTCCTGTCTTTGTCCTTCATGTACATATCAATCTCTAGCCACCCAATCTTTGAAGGTGTCCCCAAAGTTGGCAAGACTTGAGTGAGGAGGGGTTTTTTTCAGCAGCCCAAAACTTGGTCTCCAGTCATCCCTAGATGTCCTCAGACATGTCTTGGTGTTTTCCAGTGATGTCTTCAGAACACGGAGAGGAATGTGGTAAAAAATGCTTTATAAAGAGGAAAAAGTTGTTGATTGGACCACAGTGATGTGTTGGTTAACAAGCTGTAAAGTACACATGCATCGTTATCCCATTTCAACCACAGGCAGCAGCAGAAGAAAAAAAAAGTTTAAAAAGGGTGGTGGTTCAGGCAAATAATTATGTTTTTAAAGGACTTCATTTGCTTGGCACCACTGTAATAAAAAATTACAAATAGCTCACCCACCTGATGATTATTGCCAAGGACATGAATTGAAATGGGAGTTTTGTTTTCGTGTCTGTCAAATATAAAGGACCTTTACAAAAACTTGTTGGGGAACAACACATCTCAAAATGTCATTTAAGACAGAGACGTTATGGATCTAGTGAGAGTGTGGTCAGAAATGATGCCTGGCAAAGTAGGAATGCTGCAGCTGAATGTCAGAAGCAAAATAGTTTAACAGCACTTGAATCTAAGTAATTGAATTCTTTTCTCAGAAAAGAATGAAATTATTTTCTATTGCAAGGGAGTTTAAACAGCTTAACATGGTTTGGATTTTAAGGCCAAAGGTGATGAGAACTCTTGGAGAAGTGACTTTGGTATTTTAAAAATAAACATTTCTGATTTGACTAAAAATCAATGCACAACTGTTGTGGGTTGACCCTGGCCAGCAACTAAGCACCCACCAGCCATTCACTCTCTCCCCTCTCCCACTCCTCACCCTTGACCAACAGGACAGGGGAGAGAATCAGAAGAGCAAAAGCTAGAAAAACACATGGGTCACAATAAAGATAGCTTAATAAGTGAAGGAAAGAAGGGGGAAAAAAAGAACCCACAAGTAAAGCAAAGGCAGTCACTCACCCATTCCCATCAGCAGACTGATGCTCACCCAAGTATCTGAGTCACAGCTATTTTAGAAAGATCACCCTCCACTTTTCTTCTTGAGGATGATATTATACAGTGTGGGATATCCTTTTGGTCAGTTGGAATCAGTTGTCCTGACTGTGTCCCCTCCAACCTCTTGTCCACCCCAACACTACTCACTCCAGGGGCAGAGTGAGAAATAGAGAAGGTCTTGATCCGACATAAGCATTGCTCAGCAACAGCTAAAACGTTGGTGTGTTATCAACACTGCTTTCGTCACAAATTTAAAATACAGCACCACAAAGGTGATGTCTATCAAGGAAAAACAAGTAGAAGAAAGTCCAGAGAGAAAAGAGAGGGAAAAAGAGGGAGAGAAAGACATAGTGAAACAAAAAGTTTAACCACCCTTTGGATCCACCTTTGTTGTCTCGAGTTGTAGTCTTGCCCCTCAGGTGGTAGGTCAACAAAGGTAAACGTGCACGCTCACCTTTGTATAGTTTTCTTGGTCCAAGCTCGCATCTGTGCAGCTGAGTGTTCTAGAAGGTTCAGGGTGGGGGACATGACAGTGCTTATGCCCCTCCAGTGAACACCTGTCAATCAACGCGTGGCCAGATTGATGTTTTCACAAACCTGAGAGGAAGTGAAGAAAAGCAGCTTGCGGCTCTGTGTCAGCAGGGCTCCATCCATCTCTCTTCTGGTTCTCCTCTTGCAACATTTCCTGCCTGAGTTGTCTGAGACAAGACAGGCCGAGTTTCATGGCAGTCTTAGACAAGTAGTGTGCTGTGTAAAGGAAAATATTGAATGTAACTTGTTTTTTCTTGCAACCTCTAAAGATAAAAAATAAGAGAAAGAATCTGCTTGGTAGTGCTGCCTGTCTTCTTAGTCAGAATGGACTGAACAGACTGCTTTATCTCAGTTTATCAAATTTTAGTGAAAATAACATTTCTAAAAATGTTTTCCAAACCTAAAAGTTTAATGGAAATTAGGAATGTGTTTTGCCAACATTTTGCACTTGTAACAGTATTAAGCCTGGAATGTAGTTTTGCAGAATATCTGGATGTTGAAAAAAGGGCAAGGCCAGACAGAGTTAAAAGGTTACTTTTCAAATTTTTCCTTGTTTTGCTTAAAGGTTTTTCATAAGGAGACAAAGAGCCACACACTCTCTGGAATACCTGCAAGAATAACTGAGGAGGTAAAATTTCATTAAACTGGTTTCTCAAGTTGGTTTTGGTATCTATTTCTGAAACTGTTATATACTATATAAATAGTCAGAGATACATTAGGCCACACAAATAGAAGAAACTGAGTGTTTGGCACTGTGGTTATGAACCTCCTATGGGTATGAGAGGCAGGAGTATTTATAAATGAATTTATGCATTCTGTGCGAATACACGGTTTTTCAGACCATAGCAGAGTAGTCACAATATTGTTAAAGACTTTTCTAAGTTTTTCTTACCAGTGTCAAGCATACATATTTAGGGAGTGTAACTCTCATTGGTCATTGGCATTTCCCGGCAAATGGAGTGAATGTTCTGTCACGTCTCCTTATGATAGAGGTCTATTGTATGTTTGCCATGACTCTGGAATTTCAGTTTAAGGATGTCCTGCATCCAGTTCCCGGCTACAATCGCATGAAAGGGTCTTCTCTACCTTTTGTACTCTCTCACCACAATAATATTTTGTCAGGCTAATCTTGTTAATGTACTAATGTAAACAAAATATTTGCAGAATCATATATATATCATAAGAGTATTAGAAACTCAAACCTCATGATGAGTTAGGAAGGATGCACCTGTGTCCATTTACATAAGCAAAAAAAATCCTATTTGTTGGAAAAGACCAAGTTGCAAAATAGTTTCAAAGGTGTTCTAGGTATTTGAAAAAAGGAGAGAGCTAAACAATGCTTTTCTATATATACCTTTAATTTCTAGACTATCTCATTACTATTCATGAATATAGTTTTACTATGTGGTTTTGAAATAGAAAGTAAGGTCAGTAACGACCATCCAAGTTTACTCAAATTAATTTCTCATAAGTAATGTTTACCTAATCAGAAGAGTTCCTTCAGCTAGACCCCAGACACATAAGTTGTTTCTGTTGAACATGTATCTCTAATACTGCATGAAAAAGCTTGCAGCATCACTGCCTTTAATCAGCCTTTCAGGAGGCAAAGTGAGCTTTAAACCTGCCAATACTTATCAACTTTCTTCGGAGCATGAATTGTTGTGTCAGTGTGTACCTATTTAGAAACTGGGGAATAGAAGGACTTGAAACATGATTTTAATTTTTTTTTGTTTAAATTAAAATACTGAACCAAATCCTTGCTAAGAATGAATCCATGAAGCTCCCATGACCATTAACATCTGCTGTAGGGTCCCTTAAATTTAGGTGAAGTTGATGAGTTTTTACCACTGAAACTGACCTACCAGCTGCGATACACACAAATGCTCTGACATACAACTTCCACTTACAATAAACTCCTTCAGTTTATCTATTATGATTCATATAGTCTTTAGACAGCCAACGATTATGCCCTTAGGATATATCTTACTACCTTTAGTAGTTAGGTTTGCATTATTAGAACCAAAAGGCTCAAACCAATTATCCCCTGATCTCTTCTACTATCAGCACTCACTTGACCAGTCCCACTTTCCTGCCTGAAGAACCAGTTAAACCAGACCCATCTAACAGAAGGAACTAACATTCAGGCAGTATGGAGTTGGGCTTTGAATTAAAGCTCTTGACTCAAATTAATGCTTTTACATAGTTGAATTCTGAGTCACGCCCAGGGCCATCTCTCTTCCTTTTAACTTTGCAAGAATATAGTGGCCTAACTTAAGGTGACCTGAACCACATGTAGATCCTTAAAGTGTCTTGGTAGAGTTTTGCTTTATAAGTTATTTGAGGCACTACTTTTGGTGAATTACAGCTTTAATTAATTTGAATTAAAGCATTATCATTGTGTTGCTAGCACAAAGTTAGAAAAAAACCTGCAAATTGCATGTAGACACTAAATTTTCCAAAGCTTCATATGTATCACAGAAAATTTGTGGACAAAGTCTCGAAAATGTTTATATGTTTATGAATTCTGATGAACTTTTGTTTATAGTGCAGAGGGAGATATGAGAATAACTTTTCAAAGGTGGTATTAATGTAGCAATTGATATCCATATACTGATCTTTTTAGAAAGTGACTTTGTCACCGAAATCCGGGAATAAACCTCGTAACACCAATGTAGTGTTAAAAGGCAGGCATTCTTTATTGCAGCGCTGGATGCACGGGGGATAGCTCCACCCAACGTGCATACCAGGTAATCGCCAACATACAGGTTATATAGAATCAAAATATACATATTCATTATCTTTTCGAGAAAGGTTATTCTGTGATAATCATTTCTTAGAATTCATTTCCATATTCTCCTCCCTGTCACGCATGCTCAGTGATTTGAGTTGGTGGTCCTCAGGGGTCTCTGGTGGTCGTCAGTGGTCTTGCACTCGTGTTCGCTGGGTGACCCCCTTCATGCAGGCATGCGCAGTACCCTTGTTGTGCAGGTACATCTGCACCTGTCCTTACTTCATAAGATTGATATTCCCGGGCCTATTGTCCGGTTGGGTAGGGACTGTACAAGGAACATAGCAGCATTGTATCTTGACACGGTCATCTTGCCTCTTGCCATGGTTAGTTAGCTCCATTACCTATTACCTTGGTTACAAGGTATGGCCCCCCCCCTTATCCTACGGTTACATTTCCCCCCTTTGGAAGTTTTGAAATAATCACCTTTTCAATACTTCCACTATACTAATTATTTTCTATGTGTTAGAGGAAAACTCTGGGATTGTTTGTTTATTTTGCTGCTTTGCAACAGCTTGGATAATCATATGAGTGAGGGAAGTTTCACGAGTAATTTGTTTTTTGAGATATGTTAACCGATTCATCATTCTCCAAATTGTAACATACAATATTATTGACAAAGTCATGCTAATCAAAACCAATATCAAAAGAATCACAATGGGGTGACACAACTTATTTAGGATGCCCGTAGCAGTAGGCGACCATCCGAAAAGTGTGTCCCACCATTTAAGTTCTGCATCTCCCCGCACTCTTTCAAAAACTCGATGTATTTCTTTTACATTATGATGGACAGTTATTAGGGTTTTCTGTCCGTTATCCTTAATTTTTTCCAGAATTTCAATCAAATCCTTGCGTCGTAATAACTGCTTTACTAAAGTGAGATTCATTCCAATAGGTATAGGTAATAATTCATGAATCAACATATAGTTAGACTGCAAAAGTTGGTGTGATGTGACTGGGGTCGAATAAGAGAAGTCACATCCATCAATCTTAGTAAAATTACAAACACAAAAATTTGAATGATTTTTGATTTCTACCACTACCTCATCTACGTATAAAAAATCACAAACAGTTCTCAAGCATACACAGCCCTTGCCAATATATATAAGTATTGTTCCAGGGTTTTCGTTAGGATGGACCTCAAAATGGCAAATATTTTGTTCAGTATCCAGACAAATATCTTGTGCCTCAATTGCATTACCTTCACAAACAAATCCTTGTTGTTCCCGCACGATGCAGGATTCCAGATTAACAGTTTGCCATTTTTCATTTATCCTTCGGGCCCATACTCTATGCTCGGAAGGATAGAGTATAGTTCCGTTGTGGTTTATTCCTAATGCAATAATGGGGTAAATTGAGTATTTAGTACCGTTAGATATAGTGAGCACAAAGGTTGTAGCTGTATTTGTAACGGGATCATAAGTAAAGTTTACCAAGCTCCACCAGGACTGGAGTTCTTTCTCAAAATCAGTAGCACTGTCCCAAATTATTTTCCTAATTTCAGTAGGGAGAGTGCCTTCTTCGCCTTCTCTTATAATTGAGGCAGCTACCGACTGCATCCATAATTGGGCCTGGATGCAACTGAGAGCCAAGGAGAGGTTATTTTGAATCACCCCAAGTGCGTCCGTAATTAACTCGTGGTCCCTTACATTTATTCTTTCCCATGCGGGTAATATATTTGACAACAGCCACTGGTTAGTTCCTAAAGCCAATAAAGAAGATCATATAGGTTGTTGTAATCTAGCCAAATCACTAATTGAGGCAGCCAATTTATTCATTATTACTTCTGAATCGATACTATTTAAAACTCCCAATCCTGTTCCCAAAACACCGGTCAAGTCTCTCCGTGTTCTTTTCATAGCAAGAGTTCGTTTCTGCAGCCAAGTTGTCCACCCCTCATATGAGATTTTTAAGAAAGGTGAACAAGCTGGTTGAATATCTGAAACATTGTTTTGCATTGACAATTCAACCTGTTTGAGTGACCATGCCGGGTTAAACAACATTTGTTGCAAGCCTGTATTTCTGATCACGTATGGTCCAATTTCAAAAATTTTCGGGGTAAGCGCAACAATTGGTTGAGTAGTAGGTATTATAACGTCTATTTTAAGTTCTCCCCAATATTTGGTGTTATTTTTACCACATATTACTTTACGGGAGTATTGTACATCAGTTAAGTTTAACCAACAGTCTAAATTTTGATCTTTACACAAAATAGGGCCATGCGATCCATTTTCATAACTGTTTATAGGTTCAGTGCGAGATTCAGTAATTAATCTACATCTTATTGTGATGTTACTCCCCCGTGATACCATAAAAGAGGGGGTAATTTTACTTCTATTAGTTAATGTAAAAAGGGTTTCTGTGCCAGCGTGTGTGACTACTGCAATAAGCATCACTAGTGGTTTAGTTACAGCATTTATCTTGAATTTAAATGTGAGGCCTAATAATCCCCCTGTGAATGGATTAGGTCGCCAATTGCACACCACATAAACTGGCTTAGTCAAAGTAAAATTGTGCCAACAATCCCCTTGTTCCTTAATACAGAGTTTGGTAATTTCAACATTATTGGTACTAGGGTCTAAAGAATAATTACCGACATTCTGTTGGCGGCAACACGTAATGAGAGAATCTTGTCTGTTACATTTCCAATCTGTGGTGGGACAGAGTCCCGTTGTAATATTAGAACTAGGGTCTAATAGATTTCCGGAGATGGTAATTGAAGAAGCTTTCTCATAAAGAGATCCTTCCATCTTTCTACATCCTACTTGAATTTTTTCTCCAATTGTTCCTGTTAAGACACGAGCCCAGTCCTTCCTATCCCATTCCCACTCTGGTGGATGGTAAACTTCAGATCCATGCATTACCACAGTGGCTAAATTTGGGGAACGGTCTTTGGGGTATGGTCCCATTATAGCTTGGGACCATGGCCATTCCATATTCCTTTGGCTACTAATTAGTGATAAAATACAAAAAAATATTATCAGCCTAATCAAACAATTCATAATATTCATAATTCAACAGATAACATGCAAATCCTTTATAATTTTCCTTTAACTTTCCAGTTCCCTATCGAATTTTCTACACAATCTGAGTTTCAAAGGTCCTTCTTGCGTAGATGTCCACTGTTCTAACGGTGCCTTTTTCACTCGAGTGTAATGAATCCACGGCTCCACTCCTTCTACCTTTACTGCGGTATAAGTTGTCAACAGTACCTGGGAGGGTCCCTTCCACTTTTCTTGGAGTGGTTCAGAATTCCATGTCCTTATATACACAAAATCACCCGGCTGGTATGGATGTACAGGCGTATCAAGAGCAAGCGGTCTGGTCAGCACAATATATCTTCTGAGTGCTTCGAGGGTCTTTCCTAAAGAAATTAGATATGTTTTCAAATCTGTTTCCCCTGTTACCCTCATGTCCCCTGGGATTAAGGGGGTTTGATAGGGTTTGCCATATAATATTTCATATGGACTTACACCGTCTTTAGACCTTGGTTGGATTCTTATTCTTAACAGGGCTAATGGCAAAGCCTGTGGCCATTTTAGAGATACCTCTTGGCAAATCTTACTCATTTGTCTTTTCAAAGTCTGATTCATTCTTTCAATCTTCCCACTTGATTGCGGTCTCCAGGGAGTGTGTAAATCCCATTTTATCCCCAGAATTTTACTCACTTGTTGGACTATTTCAGCTACAAAATGTGATCCTCTATCAGAAGACATGCCCAATGGTACCCCAAACCTTGGTATTATCTCTTTTAACAATATTTTAACCACTTCTCTTGCTTTGTTGGTGCGACAGGGAAAGGCCTCCGGCCATCCGGAAAATGTATCGATCAATACCAACAAATACCTATACCCATTTTGTCTGGGTAACTCAGAAAAATCGATTTGCCAGTAATCCCCTGGGAAATTACCCTGCTTTATTACTCCTAAGGGCGCTTTCCTCTGGTTTAAAGGGTTATTTTTAAGACAGATCGGGCACTTAGCTATTATTGACTTAATTATTCCTGTCATTCCTACGCACACTACAATTGTTTTCAAATTTGTAATCATAGCGTCTACACCCCAATGCGTCTGCTCATGTTGCTCTTTTGCAAGTTCCAACATAATTTGTGGGGTCACTATTACCTGATTTTCTGGTGTCACCCACCATCCTTCTGCATTTTGGGATGCCTTTAAATGCTCTGCCAATTGTTCGTCTAATTTACTGTATCTTACTCTTACGTCCGGAATCTTTACCTGTTTTACTGGTACTAGTGCAAAGATACCTTGTTCTGCAGCCTCTTTTGCAGCTTTATCCGCCAACCGATTACCTATATTGACAGCCGTCTGACCAAATTGATGAGCTCTGCAATGCATTACGGCCACTTCCTTCGGTTTTTGCACGTCTTGTAGGAGCTGAAGGATTTCCTCTTTATGTCTTATAGGTGATCCTTGGGCTGTTAACAGTCCTCTTTCTTTCCATATGGCTCCATGGGCGTGGATCACACCAAATGCATATTTGGAATCAGTCCATATATTTACTCTTTTCCCTTCAGCCATTCGTAAGGCCTGCTTCAGCGCCACCAATTCTGCTTTCTGTGCTGATGTATTTGCAGGTAGTGTTCCCGACTCCAATATCTTGTCACTGGTGACAACAGCATACCCAGCCATTCGCTTTCCTGCTTGCACAAAACTGCTTCCATCCGTAAACAGTTCCAGATCAGGATTCTTCAGGGGTTCGTCCCTCAGGTCCGGTCTGCTGGAATAAACTTGTTCAATAGTTAACAGACAGTCATGTTCCAATTTCTCAGTAGAATTTTCTGTTGACAGGAACATTGCTGGATTCACGATTGCTGTGGTTTTTAATTCCACATCATCTTGCTCCAATAGGACAACCTGGTATTTCAACATTCTGCTAGGGGATAACCAATGACCCCCCTTTTGTTCTAAGACAGTTATTACCATATGCGGTACATATACCACTATCTTTTGGCCCATAGTCAGTTTTCGAGCTTCCTGAATCAGCAGCACCGTTGCTGCCACAGCACGCAAACATCCCGGCCATCCTTTACTCACGGTATCAAGTTGTTTGGAGAAGTACCCCACCGGTCGCTTCCAAGATCCCAGTCGTTGCACCAGCACTCCAAGGGCCAGATGTTGCCTTTCGTGTACAAACAGCTCAAAAGGTTTGGTTAGATCAGGCAAACCCAATGCAGGGGCCATCATTAATGCCTTTTTAAGTTCTTTAAATGATTTATGGCATTCAGGTGTCCAAGTCAGGTATTGGTCTTTAGATTCTTTCAGAGCCTCATATAGGGGTTTCACATACAGTCCATAATTTAGAATCCAGAGTCGGCACCACCCAATTATTCCCAAAAAGGTTCTCAGTTCCTTTGGGCTGTTAGGTTCGGGGATCTGACAAATGGCTTCTTTTCTTTCGTTTCCCAATTGTCTCTGTCCTTGAGATATCTCGAATCCCAAATAAATCACTGCTTCTTTTCCTATCTGGGCCTTGTTTCTGGAGACTCTATATCCTCCCTGGCCCAGGAAGTTCAATAAACTGATAGTCATTTCAAAACATGTGTCTTTACTTTCTGCTGCTATCAGGATGTCATCCACATACTGTAATAATACACCTTCTCCTTGATTTTGTTTCTTCCATATTTCCAACTCTTTTGCCAATTGGTTTCCAAATATTGTAGGGCTATTTTTAAATCCTTGTGGAAGTACAGTCCACGTTAGTTGTGTTTTTCGTCCTGTAGCAGGACTTTCCCATTCAAAGGCAAATATGCCTTGACTTTTCTTATCCAGAGGTATGCAAAAGAAGGCATCCTTTAAATCCAGTACAGTAAACCATTTATGCTCCTCCCTCAAGGATGTCAGCAAGGTATATGGATTGGCCACTACTGGGTGTATATCTTGAACTATCTGATTTATGGCCCTTAAGTCCTGAACTAATCGGTATTCCTTACCTCCTGATTTCCTTACTGGCAATATAGGGGTATTGTATTCTGATTCACATTCTACTAACAGCCCATATTCTAAAAATTTTGTAATTAATTCCTCTAATCCCTTTCGGGCTTCCCACTTAATAGGATACTGTTTTTGTCTTACCGGTTTGGCTCCAAGTTTTAGAGTCACCTTTACCGGTTCTGCCAATTTGGATCGTCCCGGAACTCCACTTGCCCATACCAGGGGGGTGACTGCATTGTCCACCACTTCTGGGATCTGTTCTTCCTTAGAGGAATCCTGTAACATAAATATTCTCGCCTCTATGGCTTTTGATTGTGGTATCCGTAACCTAATTTCTCCATCTTTAAAAGTTATTTGTGCATCTAATTTGCTTAATAAATCCCGCCCCAATAAAGGCACTGGACAGTCGGGCATATATAGAAATTGATGTGTCATCCACTGTTTTCCTAATTTAAATTTTAATGGGTTCAAAAAAGGCCGGATCTCCTTCTGCCCCGTCACACCAACAACCTCTACTGATTTATGGCTAAGCTTTGCTTTACATGTGTTCAATACCGAATATGTAGCCCCCGTATCTACTAAAAATTCCATTTCCTCATTCCCTAGCCTTAGTGTAACCAGGGGCTCAGCTAGGGTTGATTCCCCCGGTCCCCTTCATGATTCATTATCCAAAGCCATTAATTTGACAGCCTGGAGTGTTGGATCTAGTCTCCCAGCTTTAGGGCAATCTCTTCTCCAATGTCCACGTTCCTTGCAGATAGCACATTGGTCCCCTGCTAATCTGGAGACCACCCTTCTCCTACCCAGTCCCCGATCGACAACATTCATTCCTCGTCCTCTTCCCATGCCTTCTTTGTTATTCTCAGTCAGAATGGCCAGAATTCTCCCATCCCTTCGCATTTGTCTAACTTCTCTTTCCTTTTCCCTGTTATTATACACAGTCCAGGCGATTTCAAGCATTTTGCCTAAGTCTCTGGACTCAGCCCCTTCCAATTTCTGAAGCTTTTTCCTTATATCTGGGGCTGATTGTCCCATAAATATAGAGGCCAATAGCGAGGCTTCCTCGGGTTTTTCTGGGTCCAGATTAGTATATTTTCTAGCAGTCACCTTCAGTCTTTCCATAAAGGCCGAAGGGGATTCATTTAGCTCTTGTCTTACTTCATATAATTTAGACCAATTGATTGCTTTTGGCATTGCATGTCTCACGCCATATAAAATCCACTTCTGGTACCTAGTCAACATTCCTCTGGGCCCCGGCTGGTTAGGGTCCCATTCAGGGTTTGTGGATGGAAAATTCTGGTCCACTGACCCTTGTATATTTCCGTTAGCATGGGCTCCTTCTACTTCTTTTCGGGCTGTATTTAATACCATTTTCTTTTCAGTGTCTTCTAACAATGTATCTAATATTACTTGCAAATCCTCCCAATCGGGGTTTTGGGTCCTAATTATTGTTTCCATTACTTTAGCAACTCTTTCTGGGTCCTCTCGATAAGTGCCTGCAGTTTCTTTCCATGCTCTTAAATCGGTTATGGAGAAGGGGACTTTTACCATTACTGGACCCTCGTTACCAACCGCCTGTCGAAGAGGGGCCTGGAGGGGAGTTGATCCATCTCCTCCCCCTCTTCTCCTTGTTCTCCCAGCAATTGGGCTAAATTCTTCCACCTCCCCTTCCTCAGGAGGGGCGGAAGCATTATTGGCCCCCAAACTTTGATTCCCTTGATCATTTCCTAACCTTCTGCGAGGCGCAACCAACAATTCAATATCATCATCTTCAATTTTACATTTAGAACATTGTTTACCAGTATCACAAGATGAGCAACCTGTTTTCAAATCTTTACCGGGTTCCTGCCCCTTTAATGCCATTATCTCGGAACTAGATGAAACCAATTCACATTGCCGTTGCCATTCCGGATGATTTCGCAGTGTGAAAAACAAATCTACATATGCCATTTCATGCCATTTACCTTCCCTCTTACAAAATAACATTAGTTGCAAAATTGTGTTATACTGCAACGTCCCATTTTCCGGCCACTTTTCCCCATTTTCTAAAGTATACAGTGGCCACCAGTGATTACAATATTCAATTAACTGTTTCCGAGTCAAAGGATCAATATTTCCTAAATCCTTCCAGTGTTCCAGAATGCATCCCAGTGGTGTTTTTCGTGGGATTGATTTTTTACTCGGAAAAGTACCCATCTCCCAAGGACTCAGTGGTTGTGATTGTGCACTATCATCACAAGCACTAGTCAGAGGGGCCCTAACCCGTGTTAGGACTCCCTCAAGGATTTCTCTTGGTGCGGGCCTGTCCCACCACGGTGGTAAGAGAAATCCCAACCTTGGAGGCTTCCCCTCCCCTCTGGGCCCTGCTCCACAGGCTTTCGCCTAGCAGAGACTTTTTACCTGAGACGTCTCCCCAGCCCAACTCTGCGCAGTTTTCACCGCGCCTTACGAGCAGGCCTCCCGTCCACGGGGCTCCTTGAATATTCAAATCAAATAAGAATGCCTTTACCTCTCCCAGGGGTCTTGCTCAGA
Organism: Balearica regulorum gibbericeps; assembly: GCF_011004875.1. NCBI lineage: Eukaryota > Metazoa > Chordata > Aves > Gruiformes > Gruidae > Balearica > Balearica regulorum. Next base: position 35,889,748 of record NC_046191.1, on the reverse strand, counting down.
GCTCTTCGGTCCGGGGATCGGAGGTTCTCCCCGAGAATTCCCCGGTGCCGGCTGGAGGTCCTGCGATCCCACGGATCCGTCGAGGTTCAGAAGCAGGGTCCCATCTGGGTCGCCAGAAACTGTCACCGAAATCCGGGAATAAACCTCGTAACACCAATGTAGTGTTAAAAGGCAGGCATTCTTTATTGCAGCGCTGGATGCACGGGGGATAGCTCCACCCAACGTGCATACCAGGTAATCGCCAACATACAGGTTATATAGAATCAAAATATACATATTCATTATCTTTTCGAGAAAGGGTTATTCTATGTTAATCATTTCTTAGAATTCATTTCCATATTCTCCTCCCCGTCACGCATGCTCAGTGATTTGAGTTGGTGGTCCTCAGGGGTCTCTGGTGGTCGTCAGTGGTCTTGCACTCGTGTTCGCTGGGTGACCCCCTTCATGCAGGCATGCGCAGTACCCTTGTTGTGCAGGTACATCTGCACCTGTCCTTACTTCATAAGATTGATATTCCCGGGCCTATTGTCCGGTTGGGTAGGGACTGTACAAGGAACATAGCAGCATTGTATCTTGACACGGTCATCTTGCCTCTTGCCATGGTTAGTTAGCTCCATTACCTATTACCTTGGTTACAAGGTGTGGCCCCCCCCTTATCCTACGGTTACATTTGTCCCATCTGGGTCGCCAGAAACTGTCACCGAAATCCGGGAATAAACCTCGTAACACCAATGTAGTGTTAAAAGGCAGGCATTCTTTATTGCAGCGCTGGATGCACGGGGGATAGCTCCACCCAACGTGCATACCAGGTAATCGCCAACATACAGGTTATATAGAATCAAAATATACATATTCATTATCTTTTCGAGAAAGGGTTATTCTATGTTAATCATTTCTTAGAATTCATTTCCATATTCTCCTCCCCGTCACGCATGCTCAGTGATTTGAGTTGGTGGTCCTCAGGGGTCTCTGGTGGTCGTCAGTGGTCTTGCACTCGTGTTCGCTGGGTGACCCCCTTCATGCAGGCATGCGCAGTACCCTTGTTGTGCAGGTACATCTGCACCTGTCCTTACTTCATAAGATTGATATTCCCGGGCCTATTGTCCGGTTGGGTAGGGACTGTACAAGGAACATAGCAGCATTGTATCTTGACACGGTCATCTTGCCTCTTGCCATGGTTAGTTAGCTCCATTACCTATTACCTTGGTTACAAGGTGTGGCCCCCCCCTTATCGTACGGTTACATTTTGCTTATGTTAAACAATTTAAGTTTTTGTTGAAAAGTGACAGATACTGAAGAGGAGGTCAAAATAGGCATTGAATTTTCTGTCAGGGAGCAAAACATATAAAGGCCTGATACAGCTTTCCTCTTGAATTACAACAGTAACGCAGGCAAATTCAGTGCAGTTACAAGGAAATGATAGTGAATCTAACAAGAAGTCCTTCTCTTTTTCCATTAATTTATCTCAATATTTACTCCTTGTGGGTAATCCTGATGATCGTACCATTCTCCCATTTTAGGAAGTCTAATTATTAATGAATGAGTTTGATGTTTTTGAAGATGTGCTATTTTTCTTGCTTCACAGCACCTCATTCCTTCTACTAACATGTGAAAACATTATTGTTTCTTCTCAAAAAATGCAACAAAACTTTTATACAACAAATTTCACATTTCAGGATAAAAAGTACATAAAAACTTTAATCACTTCAGTATTTCAAAACTGCATCATTTCAGTTTGCAATTGACAAGACAATCTACTGCATTAGATAGTCATTAGATAGTCCATAACATACCCCACAAAGTTGTACATTTATAGCTAACAGTTCCAATGATCAAAACATTTGTTCCTTTAGGGCACAATGGTAGTAGCCATTGCAAAGCAATTAGTATATTTATGTTCCAATTAAATAAAGGAATATTCTCCTGAGTTCCCTCAGCATAATGTAGAAAACACCAATGCATTTGGTGTATTACCTATGCAGAAGTATACTTGTTATAGTACTCACTGTTGGCACTACTTTGCTGATTAATATTCATATAGAATAATCCCACCAGCTACTCTCTGAGTAGACCTTGCTCATGAAAATAGTTCCATCAAATTCTCTGAAACTCTTCAGGTGAGGAAGGATTGCAAGTTCTGTACCTATTTTTTATAACCATCTGATGATAAAATTAAAAATTAAAAGATCTAAATATTGTGACAGTTGTCTTTCAAAAAAAAAAAAACAAAACACACCACATACTGAATTTCATAATATCTGAATGCTACAGACATAACCGTTCCTTGGAGACCATCAATGTATATAAATTCTTAAAGTTTGTCTTCCTAATTATTGGAATTTAAAAAGGTTCCCAACTGTACGCCTGACTGGCTAAAGACATTCTTTAGGGATATTTTGGTATTATTGCTTCTCACTGCATTTTATTTTCTTTTTCATCATATGGCTTTCCATTCCTTTAAACCGTTCAAGCATCATTAATGCTATTCCATTATGAAATTAAATTAATTGCTTAGTAAATAATCATGCAGCCATGGAAGGATGCTAACAACCATGAGCTTTCTGTATAGCACACAGAGTAACTAGGTGTACGTAATCAGATTGCTCTTGCATTTTATGGGATTCTTATGGCAGTAGTTGATTGACAGCTTGACTAATCTAAGTTCTTTTATCTGCTCACAGGACAGTAGGAGAAGCGTAGTGTCCGCTTCCCTATTTAATCTGCCAGCATGCACTGTCCTTGAGCTTGTATTTGGAAGAAGAACTCTAGTGCAAAGAAGTTAGTTTAAGTTCCATGGCTCATTCAGGCCTTGACCTTCTGTGCTGGTTTTGGCTGAGATAAAGCTCATTTTCTTCACAGGCGCTAGTATGGGGCAGTGTTTTGGATTTGTGCTCAAAACAATGTTGATAATGCAGGGATGTTTTTGTTATTGCTGACCAGTGCTTACACAGCATCAAGGCCTTTTCTGCTTATCACCCCAACCCACCAGCAAGTAGGCTGGGGGTGCACAAGGAGTTGGGAGGCGACACAGCCGGGACAGCTGACCTCAACTCACCAAAGGGATATTCCATACCATATGACATTGTGGTCAGCAATGAAAGCTGGGGGAAGAAGGAAGGGGAAGATGTTCAGAGTGATGGCATTTGTCTACCCAAGTAACCGTTATGTGTGATGGAGCCCTGCTTTCCTGGAGATGGTTGAACACCTTCCTGCCTCTAGGGAGAAGTGAATGAATTCCTTGTTTTGCTTTACTTGCATGCGTGGCTTTTGCTTTACCTATTAAACTGTCTTTATCTCAACCTATGAGTTTTCTCAGTTTTACCTTTCTGATTCTTTCCCCCATCCTGATGGGGAGTAGTGAGTGAGTGAGAAGCCATATGATCCTTAGTTTCCAGCTGGGGTTAAACCACAAGACCTTGTTTGATTGCCAGCTAAATGTTATTTGTGATGGTGGTTTAATGAAATAGATACCAGCTCTCCAGGAACTTGGACGTGAATCAGATCAGTTTGCAAAAACACCCAAAGCAGACATCAGAAGATTCCACCATTGCATATACATATTGTACATATGACTTCTTATATGCAATCTAATTTCATTTCAGATATTCAGAAATGTAGTCTATTTTCTGAGACTGTTCTTGGCAGCCAGTGATTCTTTTAAAGAAGATAATACAATCATCAGTAATATGGCTATATTGTCCCATACATCTGTCACAAGTTTACAAGGGCACATAAGTGCAGTCATCCTTTCCCATAAGAACAGTCAGTGATATGAAACTTTTCTCATATATATACTTGCTTAATTTGGAATTTAATAATTTCTAGAAATAAATTAATTTTTTGAAATTTGAAAAGGAAATTAATTGATCTTACTATTAATACAGATTAGTTTGTTGGATTTTTTTTTTGATACATACAAACTTACATTACAAGAGAATTGTTCACAATTATTTAGTACTGGCTAGCAGACTGTAGGTACAGGTCATGTTCTGGGTTAATCAAAAGTTTTTATACAGCATCACACTTCACAAAGTTTCTCACTTTCACATAAAGCCTATACTATGCTCATGGAGGACTATATTGTGAGTTTGGGCTTGCAGACACTTATGTGTTGCATCAACTCCAGGAAATATGAAAGGGAGGCATTATGGCCATAATACCCCCATCAGTCTTTTCTTGGGTACTGCCTTGGAGTCCTCGGTAGGAAGGCAAATTGTGCTAGCAGTGAATGAAAGGGAAATCCAATGTTCAAGTGTCCTTGTTTCCCTGTCTTTGTAGAAGACTAGTAGAAATGTATCTCCAGCCTTCTCCAGTGTGCACACACTCAAATAATCTGGGCAAAGACTGTGTATCATGTAGAAGTTCTACTTATTCCCTGTAGAAGTATGTAGTACACATTATGATTTAATTCTTAAAGATTTATCTTCCTTAAGACAAAAATTGTAGTAGTGTTAACTGTAGAAAGCAAAAACAGAATTGAAATGCTGTGGAGAAACAAATTTCGAAAGTACACTGCAGCTGCTGTTTGATATAGCAAAAATGCAGGATTGTCCTTGTATCAGACTTCAGTTTATTCTTCTGTTCTTTTTGAAAACTGTAAGTTGCCTTAACTTCCACAGGATCTTATTTCATGCTAGTTAATTTTAGTTTACTTCCATAATGAACACAAAGTAAAAGGGTAAAACATAAATCTAGATCTCAAGATGATCTCCCATGGAAAGTTAGGCAAACAGATGACATTTGGACAAGGGACTAAAAGGACTCTGGCATAAAAACAGAAAGAACTTTTACAAGCACAAGTCTAAAAGCCTTGAGTTAAAAATGGAAGATTTCAAAAAGAAAATTAGCAGAGAAAAGTGGTATGGAGGCAAGATGTACAGTGTTATAGGAAAGATTTATATCTGTGACACAGTTACACAGAAGCTTAAAGATCATTAAACTGACACATTTGAATACAATGCAAAACAGGGAGAGGAACCTAGGACAGATATCAGAGCAATGTGTAAGTGTATGAGTGACTGAACCATGAATGAGAGGAAGATGATTTTATGCATTTTTATAGTTTAAGCTTTTTGATGATGTAAGTGGAAAGGAATTTGCAAAGGAGAGGGAACAGTTCTCAAAACAGTAGTTAATTAAGGTAGGCAGAGCAAATGGGAATGGAAAGAAGCGGAGGGAAACATCTGTTTGCCTTTTGTAAGTCACTTATGAGTAGTTGAGTTTAAGAGCATGTAAAGCCATGTTATTGATGGTCTACTATTGGTGGTAAATTGAGAATGGTTGGAAATTGAGAATTTTTTTTTTTTTTTTGAGATTCTTTGGCTGAGATGTCATTTTACTTCAAACTATTCTTGTTGTTGGCTCAAAACGAAATTAAGATGGGTTTTCTGGAATAAACGCTGAAAGTCAAAATTTTGTGGATACTTGTATATATTTCAACCTCCCTCAAACTAAGCAAAACCAGAAGACAGTAATTTAGCTAATTTTATGCATCTAATTAGAACTAAGTATCAAAATAGAAGACAAGCTTTGGTGTTATACAACTCATCAGATTACTTCCCTGATACTCTGGATCTAAAGACTTTGTGTATGTGAGGAGTCAAGAGAGCTGTTCCTTTAGGAGAACAAACTGTATTGGTGAGAAGAGTGTTTTTGAGAGCTCTTACTGAATGTTGAATTGCGTGTAAATCAAAACAGCAGCCATGTAAAACAAAATCCAACAACTATAACTAATAAATGGCATAATAACAATTTGAATTTGAGGGAGATAAGACTTCTAAAAATTCTTCCAAATACTCACAAAGATTCATGAATGGTTGATTACATCTTTCTATGCTTTCATGCATGTGTTTTGAAAAGCTTGTCTAAGTTTTCCAGATATAACAGTTGATCTAATAAAAGATATTACCTCTTCTTGTAAATATTGAGCTAACTATAGGTGGAATTGACTACAATTGTTTAAATCTATTCTTTATAAGATTTGACAAAAAGGCTTTTCTATGCATAATGAACTTACTGGTTTTCTGCAGAGGTATTGTATCTGGCTGGGATGGAGTTAATTGTCTTCATGGCAGCTTGTAATTTGCTGTGTTTTAGATGTGTGACCAAAACACTGCTGGTAACACCCTAATTTTTTAGCTATTGGTGAACGGTGTCTGTAGCATCAAGGCCTTCTCTGTTTCTCGCTCTGGTTATCCAATGAATAGGCTGGAGGTGTGCAAGAGCTTGGGAGGGGACACAGCCAGGCAAATGACACAAACTAACCAAAGAGATCTTCCATGCCATGTGACATCATGCTCAGCAATAAAAAACTGAGGAAAAAAGAAGAAAGGGGAAGACATTCAGAGTTACGGCATTTGTCTTCCCAGGTAACTGTTATGTGTGATGGTGTCCTGCTTTCCTGGAGATGGCTGAACGTTTGTCTGCCATTGGCAAGTGGTGAATTAATTCCTTGTTTTGCTTCGCTTGCACACACAGCTTTTGCTTTACCTATTAAACCATCTTTATCTCAAACCACCAGTTTTCTCAGTTTTACCCTCCTGATTCTCCCTGCCATCTCCCTGAGGACAAGTGAGCGAGCAGCTGTGTGGAGCTGAGCTGCCTACTGGTGTTAAACCACAACAACAGAAAAAAAAAGATATTTGGAACAGGAAATTTCAAGCTTTTATACTTTAGTGAGAAGTCAACTCTTCATAGACAATTTGGTGGAACAGTATGTCTGGAGGGAAGTCCCATAAAAATGGCAGATGCGGTTATCCTGATTTTCTTACAGAAGAAAATTTGAACATGCTTTGACAGTAAATACAGCATCTGAACTAAATGTTATGATTAGATTTAGACTTGTTTCCTTTTTATTTGCATGATTTTAAAACTGCATAGCTTGAAATGTTTTTTGTACTCCTTCAGCACTCATGCATATTTGTAACAGGTAAGTGCATAAGACAAGTTTGAATTATTATCCTTTATGTTTTTAGGGATTGCAAATCAGATTCTTAGCTGATGCAAATCGACTTAATCGGATCAGACTGACATATATCTCCAGAAGGTTGAAACCTTAAAGTTCATCTCTCTTTTCTCTCATTTCAATCCAGTCTGACACAAAATTTCTCCCTCAGAATTCTTCCAATAGATGTCAGTGTCGGGCTACTTAACAAACTGGTCCAGCAAGTGTGTGCTTGTACCACAATCTTGCTAAACCATTTCGTCTTTAAAAAAGCTTCTTTTATTCAAGATTTTTATTTCCCTTTTTCCTTTCTCTGGAATTTCACCTTGGGAAGTGCTTGTAAAGGCAGCATTTTTTTAATATGCTGCCAGTAATCTGTTGCTATTGGGGAAGATATTAACTGATGAAGAATTCTGGTAAGTTTATAAGATACATGCTTTTCCCTAAATTAAATACTTCATAATTAATCTCTTGAATCTTTACAGTGATTAATTTATTGTTAGGGAAAGGGAGGTACTGATCATGTGGGACACTCTCCACAAGTATGTAATATTTTCTGCATGGCCAGGAGAAATTCATCAGGTTTAATTGCACTTTTCATTTGCACTTCGTATTATTCCACTGCTCCATTTCCCAATTAATCCTTCATCCTGATACATCAAAAATTTGACAAAAGATATTTTCAATATTATTGATAAAACAATGTTCAAGTGTCTATTTTTTGTTTCCGTGGACAAAACAGTGTGCTTCGAAGTACTCCATTCTGCAGTATCAGACTGCACAGTATGTTTATTATTGTAATAGCACTAAAATGTAATGATTATAAAGATGTATGTACAAAGTATGTATGTTAATTAACCAGTGAAAAACCAGAAGACTGCTATTGTGTGTCCATATCAGATTCATTCTATGGCTTTTTTCTTGAAATGAGTCTTTAAGAAGTGGTATGTAATCTTCTGTATTAATCTGGAGGGGTGGTAAAAAAATAAAAAAAAAATCTTTAAATTATTTACTCTTAAAACTACTTAGTATAAAATGCTTTGGGTTTGCAACCCTACAGTTTTTTATGTATATGTGTATGAAGCAGGGACTACCCATCAGTAAAAGCATTGAGAGTTACAGCAATTAGACTTAAAATTTGCACTAGGTAGATGACAACTTCGAATAGGGATGAGAGGAGGAGATAGATAGACAAATACAGAGATTATATTTACAGCATATATTCTCCAGAGATGTCTATCTGAGGTAAAGTGCTTTTACAAGGTGATATAGGAAAAGTTATAAGTCCCTTGTTCAATAGACAATTGAGTGTTAATTTTCCGTTAGGTGCTAATTTTAGTGGTTCCTGCTTTAGAAAATAAAAACCTACATTTTGAGGTGTATAAATTATGTGTACATGATGTTTTGTAGGCAGACAGAAGCTTTCTATACCCATGGCTGGAAGCCAAGCTGTTGGAATTTTTTTTGAGTCTGAGCTAAAAATCTTTCTACTAAATCCTTCAGCTCAGTGCTACCTAACAGGTATCATGACTTTCACTGAGCACAGAGTGTGGGGACAGTGGGATCCTGTTTGCCACCATTTACACACATCTGTCAGTTTGAATGCCTTACTTGTTCTTCTCTCTCTCTGAGTCAGAGTACAGATAGCTGGAGCTCGCTACCAGATATGTATTGATGGCACCTTTGTACCTCCCTTCTCTTCAGCATTTCTCAGGAAGAAGTCACATCTGGGGAGGCAAGGCTATAGCAGCATTTAGTGTGGGTAGTTTGAATGTTTTCACCATAAGAAAATATTAATACTGTCACATGAGATATAGTTACCGTAATAGGGTTACAACCAAGAAACTTCTGAAACAGGTAGAGAAGAGGAATGAAAATAGCATGAAATGTATAGTAGTGAAAGACTGATCTTGGAGTGGAAACAGCAACGGTCAAAATGTGGTTTGACACTGCCAAAAGTCACCCACTATAGCCTTACTACATCTCCTGGACACTGTAAGCAGGCAGGACCTTGCTCATGCAGTGACAGTACAGGGGCAGCACACAGGGACCCCTCTGTGTTCAGCTGCGACTCGTGGGGGACTTTGTCACCAGTGTGTGGGTGAGTGGCATGTGGGGAGCAGCAGGAGTAGACATGAAGATGGTGCACATACCTCTCCCACAGCAGGTCTGCAAGGAAGGGAACCCATACTGCCAGGAGCAGGGATGTGCTAAGGTATGGCCAGGAGTGAGAGAGAGGCAGGCATTAACTCTATGTGTATTTGTATGTGATTACAGCTTTTTAACATTATCCATAGAAGGGTCTTCGGAAATTGGTAGGTGCTTATTAACACTTTGCAAGTGTTTAATACTGTGATTAGCCTGTTGCTGATATTGATCTGGAAAGTATAGTTCACTGATTACATGTCGCTAAGAAATCAAGATGAACTTAGCAGGTTTTGCCTGCAACAGTTCCCACCCCAAGCTCCCTGTTTCTATTGCTCAATTCGTGCTGCCTTGCAGTTGATTCCACCTTTGGCACAATGGAAGAGGCAAAATCTTTAACATGTACACAGCGATACAGTTGAGTGAAAACAATGGAAAAAGTCACACTGAAACTGGCCCAGACACCAACACTTCTCCAGTGTTCAATCTACTTTGAAGCCTGATCTGCTTTGCACTCACCATCAATGATTGCTCTGGTTTCTAGATATCAAGAAAAACTGTGCTATGTTGTACCTTAGGAGAAGAAACCTCTCTGCAGTAGGAATGATAGTTTAATTTTTAACTACATTTTTCAGATTGCTTACAGGTGATGTATGAGGACAAGTGATCACCCTGATAGGCAATTTGACGTACTGCTGTTTGGCTATTTGACTGGGTCACACAGGCTATGTGCATTCTCCCATTTTTCTGCCCTTACCTTTTGGAAAATTACCTGTTAAAATACGAAGTCAGTCAGGGCTTGCACCAACTGTTTCTGGTGGGTTTGTGGCAGTTTTGTGTAATTCGAGGTTTGTAGAAGAGATTAAAATTGCAGTGTACAGAATGTATCATGCTCTACCTGAGGCTGGCGTGTGCTTCCAACATTTTACCTTTTCCATTCCCTAAGCTGGCAACGTGTGGACATCCCGAATAATAATCAGAATCTGGGATAGGAAGCTTTCCAGGAGCTTGCTGGGGATAAATTGACAGTACCTAGATATGCCCATAACAGATTTTCGTTTAAAACTACTGAAATTTCCCATTAGAAAAAACAAGGTAACTTCTGAGTGTACTGAAGACACAAGGTCCATATTCATTAATGCTAGTTTAGCATCCATTCCTTCTCTGCAGCTTCTGGTATGAAAATCAGAGCATTCAGAAGTTTTAAGACTCTTGCCCTCTTTCACAGGATGGGAGGAGCAACAGCCCGTTTTTTTTAGGTGCGCAGTTTCTAATAGGATTCAGCAGCTGTGAAAGGGTAAAAGACTTGGAAAAATGAACATTTCCCAAATCTGCACAAAAGATTATAAAAGATATTCACATTTCCTCCTTCAAAACATAGAATAGTTTTTGTCAAGGTTTTCTTAAATATATACAGCAGTGCACAACAAGCTTACAGCTGACGTCTGAGTTTTTTATTTTCTTTTCAGGTGTCTGTGCTTCCTACTTGATTGGGAAGTACCAGACTAATGCAGAATGATCTGAGGGAGGATAGTAAAGAATGTGTTTCTACTTCCATGTGTTTCTGCACTTTGTTATCATGAACTGCCTGACATTTTTTTTTGATTCTACAGAAATAAGCATCTGGGGACCCATTTGCTTTTACAGACTACACATTTTGTTTAAGTTTCCTAAATCATAGAATCACAGAATCACAGACTGGTTTGGGTTGGAAGGGACCTTAAAGATCATCTAGTTCCAACCCCCCACCATGGGCAAGGAGACCCTTCACTAGACAAGGTTGCTCAAAGCCCCATCCAATCTGACCTTGAACACCTCCAAGGATGGGGCAGGCACAGCTTCTCTGGGGAACCTGTTCCAGTGTCTCACCACCCTCACAGTAAAGAATTTCTTCTTTATACCTAGTCTAAATCTACCCTTCTTTAGTTTAAAGCCATTACCTCTTGTCCTGTCACTACATGCCCTTGTAAACAGTCCCTCTCCAGCTTTCCTGTGGGGCCCTTTAGGGACTGAAAGGCTGCAATAAGGTCTCCACAAAGCCTTCTCTTTTCCAGGCTGAACAACCCCAACTCTCTCAGCCTCTCTTCATTGGAGAGGTGCTCCAGACACCTGATCATCTTCACGGCCCTCCTCTGGACTCGCTCCAACAGCTCCATGTCCTTCTTATGTTGGGATCTCCAGAGCTGGTCGCAGTACTCCAGGTGGGATCTCACAAGAGCAGAGTAGAGGGTGAGAATCCCCCTCCCTTGACCTGCTGGTCATGCTGCTGGTGATGCAGCCCAGGACACAGTTGGCTTTCTGGGCTGCAAACATGCATTGCCAGTTAATGCTGAGCTTTTCATCAATCAATACCCCCCAAGTTCTTCTCCTCAGGGCTGCTCTCAATCCATTCTCTGCCCAGCCTATAGTCGTGCTTGGGGTTGTGCTGACCCACGTGCAGGACCTTGCACTTGGCCTTGTTGAACTTCATGCAGTTCGCACGGGCCCACCTCTCCAGCCTGTCAAGGTCCCTCTGGACGGCATCCCTTCCCTCCAGTGTGTCAACTACACCACACAGCTTGGTGTTGTCGGCAAACTTGCTGAGGGTGCACTCGATCCCACTGTCCGTGTCACCAACAAAGACATCAAACAGCACCAGTCCCAATACTGACCCCTGAGGAATGCCACTCATCACTGATCTCTGCTTGGACATCGAGGCGTTGACCGCAACTGTTTGAGTGTGACTGAATTCTTCCAATGAGCCAGATGTAAATAGCCCTGATTTTGATCAATTCAATTAAGAATGTAAGGGTAAGTGGAAGGAGAGTGTTCCTTAAGGGGACACTTATGTGCTCCCTTAAGGGTATTTGGCTAAAGAAGCCATAAACTAGAACATATAAGACAAACCCAAAATCAGCGGCTCAGGGTACTGGCATGAGTGGGGTAGGTAAATGCTCAGCAGCTGGAGCAGGACCACATGTCCTGTGTGCCTGGTGCTGGCTACTGGGGGTGGGGTGAGGGTCTATACCTCCCTCAAACTGCATGTGCATGTGTTTTCACCAGAAAATTGCAGGGTGCCTGTAGGACGAGTGAGTGCTGTGTGTTTGCAGCAAGCACCGAGCTGGACCAGCTGATAAGTCAGGGGCCTATAGGATGGGTCAGAGGGTCGAGACCCAGGCATGTGTACTGAAGGGACAGAGGGACCATGTCAGTGGGCTAGGCTGCAGCGTCTGGAGGAGGTAGCCACATTCTTAACATCCCTCAACAAATAGCATATGTTTAAATGAATTAATTAAATTATTATTTAATTTAAACTATTAATTAAAACATACAAGGAGAATATTATTTCCTTCAACTCCCTCTCAGTATGAGTCCTGGTTTTGATTTCTGTGTTGAAATCTGTGTCCTCACTCATATGCTACTACTCTGGGACACCAAAAGCAGCAGCTTAATGGCATAGTTCTTACTAGTACCAAAATCCCAAGTGGAAGTACAACTGTTTGCTGCAGAGGTGTCTTTTATCACAAATAGGTTCAGATGATAGGTTGAGAAAGGTTCTGGAAAACTAATAGCAAATTCAAAGGCAAACAACTCCACAAGGCCTAATTTACAATTGAATCAAACACAACAAATATGAAAACTGATACTTACTGAAAATTTTTTTGAATTATTAAAATAAAGATAATGAATATTCAGAAATATAACAATCAGCACACTAGCAAACTACTGTTATGAGAATCTCCCAGTCCTAAGTGAGAGAGAAAGAACTGAGTAATGGACAAGATGATAAAAATCCTGGCTTATATGGTCTCAGGACAAGATTTAAAACAATTATGGGTGAATAAGGGAAAGGAACTTGTCTTTTAAATGAAATCTCATGTTAGAAAAACAGAAACCTCACATTTTGTTTAGTTCATCAGTTTGAATAACCTGTGTCCTAATTCATAGTATTCCAAGACAGATTGAGATGGAAGAAATGCTACAGAGCACTTTTGACTCCTACCACGAATCCTTTAGGTTCTTAATTAACATTTCATAAATCAGAATGAATTTGTATGAAGGGAACTTTCTTCTCTTTAAGACTAAAGATTTCTAAATGATCTTTTCTAAATACCTTTGAAAAGTCAGTAATTAGGGTACATAATTTAGTATTTTAACTGTCAGTTTCTTTTAATGTAATTTTCTATTATTACTTTAAATGTCCACAAAGACTTTTTTTTTAATGGCAGTTTAGATAGATAGTTTTCAAAGGCTTTGGTTTTTTGTGGGTTTTTTGTTTGGTTAGTTGGTTTGGGGGTTTTTTTTTGTTTTGTTTTTTGTTTGTTTGTTTGTTTGCTTTTAAAAAGGTTGATCAATATGAGCTATCTAGCCAAACAGACAACATATTAGATCCACAAACAAACAATTATAAAACAATGTCTTATGATCTGATCACAAGGAAATAACAGGATTCCAAAAGGCATATTTTAATTAAACCATAAATTGTTGTATAACAGCAGTTTTCCTGCTGTAGAAGTAGGTTTTCATGCTACTTTTAAGTAGGTGTGCATTACAGTTGCTCAAGGACTCAACAGTGTAAGGCTGAAATCTTTGCTGATGTTACTGTGCTATTAAAGGAATGGCTGGCTTACTGCAAGACAATAAAACATAATATAGGCTTCATTGCCACCTTTCTTATGGTGCAAAACAGTATCAATGAGAGTACTGGTGGGAGGACTGAGGAATACAGCTATTTGGCTCAGTGTGGACAGGTTGCAACTGCTACTTTGAATCACAACATATTAGTAGCCATTAACAATTTAAATATGTCCTGTGGAAAATCCTTCTCCAGCACAGGCTGGGAAAATGACTTTGTAAATTATTTATTCATTTCATATCGCTTGGGCTGTGTGTAACAGGAAAATTGATACAACTAAAGTAGGTATTAGCCAAACACTTAACTTCAGAGACCTGATTTTACTATGCATTTGAGTCCCGTGACATTGCTTTATGTGACAATCTCAACTTACAAAAGTAGAGGAAAAGAAATTATCTGGATTCAACTGGATCTTTTCCTGTATTACAATTGTAACAGGGTGAGAAAATTATCTGTAACATCTGAATTGAATATTGAAATTTATCTTAGTCTACAGTCTACAGTCATGCATATACAGTTCGTCTGAAAGGACCAAATGCATATGCCCAATGGATGCAAGAAAACATCATTGGAATATTTATGCATAAAGGGTTCAGCTAACAACATGTATACTTTGAAATACATAATTTCTGTCTGCCCAGCAACAATGGATGCAGTCTATCTGAGAGAGTACTACTAGCATCAGAGCCAGGAACTAGCATCAGAGCCAAGAATGAAATCTTAAATGCACAGGAACAGGCTGTCCCCATGTGCTGAAAGATGAGCCAAGAGGGAAGACGATCAACCTGGCTGAACAGAGCTTTGGCTGGAAATCAGGAAAAAAAGGAGAGTTTATGACCTTTGGAAGAAGGGGCAGGCCACTTAGGATGACTAAAAGGATGTCGTGAGGTGATGCAGGGAGAAAATTAGAAGGGCCAAAGCCCAACTAAAACTTAACCTGGCTACAGCCGTAAACAACAATTAAAAATGTTTCTATAAATACATTAGCAACAACAGGCAGGCTCAGGAGAATCTCCATCCTTTATTGGATGTGAGGGGAAACATAGTGACAAAGGATGAGGAAAAGGCTGAGGTGCTTAATGCCTTCTTTGCCTTAATCTTGAATAGTAACACCAGTTTTTCTCTGGGTACCCAGCCGCCTGAGCTGGTGGCAGGGACAGGGAGGAGAATGAAGCCCCCATAATCCAAGGGGAAATGATTTGAAACCTTCTACAACACTTAGACACACACAAGTCTATGGGACTGGATGGATCCACCCAAGGGTGCCAAGGGAGGTCGTGGAAGTGCTCACCAAGCCACTTTCCATCATTTATCAGCAGTCCTGGCTAACTGGGGAGGTTCCAGCTGACTGGAAGTTAGAAAATGTAACACCCATCCACAAGAAGGGCCAGAAGGAGAATTCGGAGAACTACAGGACTGTCAGTGTGACCTCGGTGCCGGGGAAGGTTATGGGGCAGATCATCTTGAGTGCCATCACGTGGCATGTACAGGACAAGCACGTGATCAGGCCCAGTCAGCATGGGTTTATGAAAGGTGGGTCCTGCTTGACTGACCTGATCTCCTTCTATGACAAGTTGACCTGCTTAGTGGATGAGGGAAAGGCTGTGGATGTCGTCTACCTAACTAGACTTTAGTAAAGCCTTTGACATCATTGCCCACAACATTCTCCTGTAGAAACTGGCTGCTCATGGCTTGGACAGGTGTACCCTTCACTGGATTAAAAAAACTGGCTGGATGGCCGGACCCAAAGAATTGTCATGAATGGAGTTAAAACCAGTTGGTGGCCAATCGCAAGTGGAGTTCCCCAGGGCTTAGTACTGGGGACAGTTCTCTTTGATATTGTTGTCAATGATCTGGACAAGGGGATCGAGTGCATCCTCAGTAAGTTTGCTGACGACCCCAAGTTGGGCAGGAGTGTTGATCTGCTGGAGGGTAGGAAGGCTCTGCAGAGGGATCTGGACAGGCTGGATCGATGGGCCAAGGCCAACTGTATGAGGTTCAACAAGGCCAAGGGCCAGATCCTGCACTTGGGTCACAACAACCCCGGGCAATGCTACAGGCTTGGGGAAGAGTGACTGGAAAGCTGCCTGGTGGAAAAGGACCTGGGGATGTTGGTCAACAGCTGGCTGAACATGAGCCAGCAGTGTGCCCAGGTGGCCAAGAAGGCCAACAGCATCCTCGCTTGTATCAGAAATAGTGTTTCCAGTAGGACCAGGGCAGTGATTGTCCCCCTGTACTCAACACTGGTGAGGCCGCACCTCGAGTGCTGTGTTCAGTTTTGGACCTCTCAGTACAAGAAAAATATTGAGGTGCTGGAGCATGTCCAAAGAAGGGCAACAAAGTTGGTGAAGGGTCTAGAGAGCAAGCCTTATGAGAGGCAGCTGAGGGAACTGGGGCTGTTTAGCCTGGAGAAAAGGAGATTCAGGGGAGACCTGATCAGTCTCTATGACTACCTGAAAGGAGGCTGTAGCCAGGTGGGTGTTGGCCTCTTCTTCCAAGTAACAAGTGATAGGATAAGAAGAAATGGCTTCAAGTTGCGCCAGGGCAGGTTTAGATTGGATACTAGGAAAAATTTCTTCACCAAAAGGGTTGTCAAGCATTGGAACAAGCTGCCCAGGGAAGTGGTTGAGTCACCATCCCTGGAGGTATTTAAAAGACACATGGACATGTTGTTTAGGGACATGGTTTAGTGGTGGACTTGGCAGTGCTAAGCTAACAGTTAGACTCAATGATCTTAAATGTCTTTTCCAACCTAAACGATTCTATGATTCTATGATTGTAGATTATCAAAACTTAACGGGTATTAAGTCAGCTGGGTGTGAAAAGTGTGTGTTAATATTATAAGATCAACACAATGTGTGTGCTTGAGTTGGTTTTAAAAATGAAACCAATGATTGTATGGGCTATGGAAAAGTAATTCAACCTTCTTCAAGGTGAGTTGTGTTCATTGGACTTGAAG
This sequence comes from Balearica regulorum gibbericeps, assembly GCF_011004875.1. Classification (NCBI taxonomy): domain Eukaryota; kingdom Metazoa; phylum Chordata; class Aves; order Gruiformes; family Gruidae; genus Balearica; species Balearica regulorum. Next base: position 35,873,086 of record NC_046191.1, on the reverse strand, counting down.
ATAAATACCAAATTTTGCTTCTCCTAAAATTTCCATTAGCACTGAACTTCTCGTTGTCTGTCAAGAGTTCATTTGGAAAAAAGTATTCCCACAGGATTTCAGAATATATTGGATAGTGTCTTATACTGTATAAATTAAACTACTGAATGTCATAAAGCTCTCCAACATTAAAGGCCATATCTATCAGCTGGTCTCAACTGTCAAATGTCTATTGAGTTTGATTAAGTATAGGAAGAAATAATTACAAAAAAGGAGTGAGGAATGCATAAACAAGAATTTGTAGACACAGCTTTCCAGCACAGGAAGGAAAGTTGTTTTTTTCCTAGAGCAAGGTGAGAATGGGCATGATGCCTGTCCAGGTTAAAGGTGTAACACTGCATGTCCATGTAGTTTTACTTGCTATTCTGAACAACTTCTTGTGTCCCTGGGTTGACAAGGACTCCACAATACTCCTGGAGGTAACCATGAATCCAGGAGACTTTAGTGACTAAAATTACATCTGACTCTATGAAGTCAGTGTGTGTGGTGGGTTGTTCTTTTCTCACATTGAGCAATAACAAACTTACTATTAAAATGCTCTTGAGCTGTATAACTGCATAACAAGTTGACTAGGGTGGGTTTTGTTATTCATAAAAAAAGAGCAGATACACTTAAAAGAGAGTGTATGCGTGGCTGAATGAGTCAGTATATTTACAACAAACTTCAGTTTTGGCAAAATTTATATCCAGTCATTGAAGTGAAGGAAAACATTCAGAAATATATTATTCACTTACTGTTACTTTCACTGAACAATTACAAATATCTTCTGCGTATTACAGATTATTTTTCATTCACAAAAATCTATTTGTCCATGTCCTTTCAGATCTATGTCTTCCTGAGAAATATATGGTTACCGTGGGCTTTAACAATTCTCTTTGAGCATTGAAGCACCCACCCTATCTGTAATACCAGGAATAGCTTTGCATATCTGTTGAAAATTCATGTACTTTGCAACAAGAATAGAGTAAATGACTAAAAAGGCAACACACAAAGTGTGTCATTTAGATGGTTTAGTGTGTTGAACAGCTAGGTGAATTGACACTATATTTAGAAGAAACTCTTTCATTCTCCTTGTAAAGAATATTTTATCTCATGAGAAAAATTGTCCATATGTAGACAGAACCCAAGTTATGCAGAAATGCAGTGCATGGCAGTGCATCCAGACTGCATGACACAGGAGGTGTACTATGTTAGATAGAACTAATAGGGAGGACATGGGCTGTAATTCTTCTAATGTATAGTTAAGTTATGTCTGGATAACTAGAATAAGTCTCTTACATGTGTTGGCAGAGAGCTGTATCATAGGTGGGGTATGCTATTTGCCGTAAGTGCATGAGGAAAGTGGGACGTGTTGTAAACTAGATCTTCACCTTCACTATGGCAGGCCAGGAGACACATTTGTAAGCCAGTTTTTATTTAAAGTATTTCAGCCACATGGAAGCTTAGAATATAGAGTGTGGTATTAAATGGGAGAATATTCTGAAGAAATCCTGAAGGATCAACATGATTATACAGTTTTTGCTTTACCTGTATGCATCTGGTGGTATGGTAAAGCAGGAGCTGAGCAGTGTAATAATAGGTAGCTTCATGACTAGTCCATTACTGCAGTTTGAAAATCCCAGTACTGCAAAAAGTTAGCAGAGCAAATGAGACATTAGGATGTGAAGAAGCTCACTGTGGCCTTAATAGTGTTTATATGCAAACCACTGAAATGCATGTAGTTGGATCTACTTTCATTACACACTGTCATTAAGCAGAGTGGCTTCTCCTTCTGTAAGGCTAGTATGTCAGCCAGTCTCCACCTGTATGCCATCATCATTTAATCTATATCACTCCTATCTTAGAATAATTTCATGCCATCACCATGTAGAGGTGCAATGAAACTCTTGAATCTACAGAAAGTATAAAAAAATTAATTCTGTTTTCACAGATCTTGTTGTGTGATCCTTAGCATCAAAATACCCCCATCTTTGGAGTATTGATGATGAAACATTTGATCAAGGTTAAGACAACTGTAGTAATGTCAGTTGCAGATCACACATAGCCCATTCCATTCATGATCACGAGTTCTTCTGAGACCTGATATTCATATACTGAGAAAGTTGATCCAATTTCTTTTAAATCAGATGACTCTGTGTCAATCAACATCTTCTACAGCGACATAACTGACTTGGCAGATGAGGGGAGAGGACTGGATATTATCTTGACTTTGACAAGGCTTCTGATACTGTTGCCCATAGCATCCTTATAGACAAGGTGATGAAGGCCAGGGAGGATGTAGAGTCTCCATCCTTGGAGGTATTCAAAACCTGACTGGACATCCTCCTGGGCAACCTGCTCCAGCTGATGCTACATTGAGCAGAGGTGTTGGACTAGGTGATATCCTGAGGTCCCTTTCAAGCTCAACTGTTCTATGATTCTGTGACTCTGTATTTATTCTCCTTTAATGACATTTGCATAGCTGAAATTATCTCTGAGATGAGACAATTTTAGCATTTGTTAAAGCTGAAGAAACTGATTTAGGAAAGAATCTCAAGGAAATGTGCAAACAAGCTGCAGTGGAAATGTTTTCTTCCATCTAGATCTTCACAGAGGTCCACTTTGGGTTACACCTAGAAGCCTCACACTGAACAGTGATACCACAGAAAATTTTAAAATGGCATCAGCAAGCTTGGGCACCGTTAGCTTTTGGAAAGGATCAAGAACCAAAGGGGTTCTCAAACAAACATTTAAATCTATAGTGTCAGTTTTTGAATCATATGATCATAAAAATTGGAGTGCACAAAGGCTACCTTTCTCCATCTACCTTCCTAGAAATCTTGTATTTTGGTTTTCACATAGAAATAGTCAATTAGGCATTTATTTTTTTAAAGTAAAATCACCTACTGACCAAAACAACAAATGAAACTGCATGTTCATGTGAATGAAATTACATTAAGAGTGATATGTACCTCTTTTCTACTATACCTACACAGACTGAAGAGTCATGGATTAATTGGAAGGTTCAGCTTTGCATGTAGACGTTTTTAATCTCCCCCTTTTTAACAGCCAAAGGTGAGCAGCTGACCAGCTCTTCTCTCAACTCTTTAACTCAGAGCTGACCTTCTTTAATTCCTGTTTGAAAGCGGGTATCCCATTTATTTTGATTCCAAAATTTAAGTCTGTACTGTGTGCTGTACTCCATTTTTTAGGATTTTTAAAATTTTATTTGAGTCACATCACCAACAGATCATATCTGATGTTTAAGCTGTAAAAAAGATGTAGATTTGAAATAAAACAATGTTACACAAATAGGTTCCTTAGATTTATGATTAGGATATTTAGATTCATTCAAATATATTTTCTAAAAAGGTATAGTTATAGCTATTGTTACAAAAGCAAAGTTTCTAGTATGTTTCCTTTTGTGCTCTACCATCAGGGTTCTGCACTCTGTACACTTCTGATTGATACTGGAGACAAAAGGGAACTTTATTCATAATGTCTTTGGTCTGTACTATTTGTGACTGATTTACGTATGCTTGACATAATGTAACATTAGGTTTTGTTTTTCAGAGCTTCTTCTGTTAATTTTAAACTTACACAGTTGGAATTAACGGTTAAAAAAATAATTAAAATCTGGTTTTATGCTTATATTAAGCATAGGTCCTGAAACGTTCAGAAAATGAAGGATACAAAATAGGAGAGTTCAATGACTGAGGGACAACATATTTTGTAGGCAAAGACTCTGAATTAATTTTCTTTTACTAAAATGATCTTCTAGCTCAGAACTCTTTTCCAGACTATGACACTATTTATCTTTTTGCAATCTGCTTTCCTGCCTCTGAATTTATCTTGACTTCTTTTTACAGTATTTCCGATGGCATTGGTCCACCGTGGATTCAGTTATGCTTCACAATTTTCTTTGGAAAAAAACATATCCATAAATAGGCACCAACCTATCCATAAACAGGCACCAACAATACACTGTTTGTTTGTTTTAATTCTAAAAGTCAAAAAAAGAGATCGGTACTATCAATAATAGAGAATGATAGTTTCGAAGGAGTAGTTCTGGACAAGAGCCGAATTCTCCATAGTAATGTAGGAAATGAAACAAAAGACAGTTTGTACTTACCATTACATTGTATTTTGTCAGTAGCAAGAGTGAAGGTCTGGATTCTCAGCTTGTATAAACCAACATGTTTATACAAGTTGAGACTCTAGCTGCAAAAGTGTAAACTGTGCTAGTGTTGATAATAGACTTACTCAGATGAACCATCAAACAAGGATGCATTGCTTGACAGGATGCAATTTAGATGGGAGAGCACAGAAAAGACTATTTTGGGTGTAGTAATGAATAGTCAGTCTTTGTGAACAGAACCATATTGTTAGCAGCAATTAGGTCAAGTGTTTAAATGGCTTTGTAAATAATGTTTAGTTTGGGAAATAATGTTCTCTCTCTTGCTAGCATCCAGCTTATTATGCAAGATTAATTGGGCAAAAATAGTGAAACCTGCAATGAAGAAAAGTGTAATGATGCACAAAAGAACAGGATGATAGGCACTAGTAAGGACTTAAGCAATTGGGAATGCTGTCTTTCCCAAAACTTCTACAAAAATCAAAGCATTGTAAGTATGAGCTGAATGTGTAGGATGTACAGGCCATGAAGACAAATAGGATAAAATGAGATAAAGATGTCCCTCCTTCTATTTGCAGAAAAAGCCCGTAGGTAAAACACACATAACTCTCGAGTGAAACACTGGCAAAGAATAATACCCCAAATAGTGAAATGGTTATTCCAGTATAAGATTTTGAATAATCTGATGGCACCACAAAGAATGGAATTGTTTGAAGTGGTCTGCTTTTTTTCTTTACCAAAATCGGTAACATAAAATTTGGCTACCTGTGTGTTTTATCTCTTAGACATATCCAAAGATATTGTTGGTAATGTTAGAAATTCCCTAATTTCTAATTCCCAGAGATAGAGCACTGGCCACTGGTGTCATTCAGCAATGTCTAAAGCCAGATGGATGGCTTTTGCCTCTGCAAACTGGCTTGATTCACCTTCTTCTTGAGCAGTTTCTGCGATTTGTCATACAGGACTCCATACAGCAGCCTTCCATCTCCAATATTTTCCCACAATGTGACAGGACCCATCACTGAACAGGGCATATGGCTTCCCATTTTCTGGCAGTTTATTATATGGCAGGGCCTCTTCAGCACATGTCACCTCCTTCTCTGGCAATATTCTGAAATCTTTGCCCATCCATGATGACTTCCAAATTCCTGGGAGATTGGTGTTTCCTATTCGAGCCCACTGTGTGATCAGTGGGTGGGTGAGCGGGTTCCGCTGATCACTCCCTGACTCTCCCGTTGACGAATCAGCTCATGGATGGGAACCAGGGAGTCTCTGTTGGTGCGATATTGCCGCCGGTGAACAGTTCTGATGGCGATTGGCACCTGTTGTTCTTCCGCCCTCAGCAACCCCACAACAGAAGGGTCCTCCGAGAGACCAGGCAAACTAGACAATGGTTCAATTTCCGCTGTTTCTAAGGCAGCTATTCCAAAAGCCCACTGGTAACCTTTTGGGTCCTTGGAACACCCTCTCCGGAGGTAGTCTATGCCCAGGCTGCACGGAGCCTGTAGCCCAGTCACAATGGGGTGTTTTTGCCACGCATTCCCAGTTAGACTTACTTCAGCCTCCAACAGAGTCAACTGTTGGGATCCCCCCGTCACACCAGAAATAGATATCGGTTCCACCCCTTCATAGCTCAATGGCATTACTGTACATTGTGCACCCGTGTCCACTAGAGCCTTATATGCCTGTGGGTCTGATGTGCCAGGATCCACACAGTCCAATAAACCCGGTTGTCCCTTTCCTCCACCTGGGTGGAGGCAGGGCCTCTCTAGACCTGGTCATTGTATTCACTATTCACTTCTTATGAATACAAATCACAAGTCCCTTTATTAACATTGGAAGTCAGACCAACCCATCTCTCTCTGGGGAACTGCTCACTGGAAACTGGACCAATAGTTCTCCTGGAAGAATCCCCTTTTGTGATTGTTTATTCTTGAAACTGACGTATCCGTGCCTGTAGGTTTGAGGTAGGTTTTCACAGAATCACAGAATGGTAGGGGTTGGAAGGGACCTCTGGAGATCATGTAGTCCAACATCTCCGCTAAAGCAGCATCACCTAGATCAGGTTGCACAGGATCGATTTTTAATATTTCCAGAGAAAGAGACTCCACAACCTCTCTGGTCAGCCTGTTCCAGTGCTTGGTCACCCTCACAGTGAAGAAGTTTTTCCTCATATTGAGATGGAACTTCCTATGTTCCAGTTTGTGCCTGTTGCCCCTTGTCCTGCCACTGGGCACCACTGAAAATAGTCTGGCCCCTTCATCTAGACACCCATCCTTTAGATAGATTTATAAGCGTTGATGAGATCCCCTGTCAGTCTTCTCCAAGCTTTCTCAGCCTTTACTCATAGAAGAGATGCTCCAGCCCCCCCCATCATCTTGGTAGCCCTCCATTGGACTCTCTCCAGTAGTTCCCTGTCTTTCTTGAACTGGGGAGCCCAGAACTGGACACAGAACTCCAGATGTGGCCTCACCAGGGCAGAGTAGAAGGGCAGCAGAACCTCCCTCGACCTGCTGGCCATGCTCTTCTGAATGTACCCCAGGTGCCATTGGTCTTCTTGGCTCATGGAGAGCTTGTTGTCCACCAGAACTCCCAGGTCCTTCTCTGCAGAGCTGCTTCGCAGCAGGTTAACCCCACACCTGTACTGGTGCCTGGGGTTATTCCTCTCTAGGTGCGGGACCCTACACTTGCCTTTGTTGAACCCCATTATGTTCCTCCCTGACCAACTCTCTAGCCTGTCCAGGTCTCACTGAATGGCAGCACAGCCTTCTGGTCTGTTGGCCGCTCCTCCCAGTTTGGTATTGTCAGCAAACTTGCTGAGGGCACACTCTGCCCCTTCATCCAGGTCATTAAAGAATATGTTGACTAAGACTGGACCCAGTACTCACCCCTGGGACACACCACTAGGTACAGGCCTCCAACTAGACTCTGTGCCGCTTATCACAACCCTCTGAGCTCTGTCATTTAGCCAGTTCTCTGCCCATGTCACTGTCCACTCATCCAACCCACACTTCCTAAGCTTGCTTATGAGGACGTTATGGAACACAGTGTCAAAAGCCTTGCTGAAGTTGAGGTAGGCAACATCTACTGCTCTTCCCTCATCCACACAGCCAGTCATGCTATCATAGAAGGCTATCAGATTGGCATGATTTCCCCTCAGTGAATCCATGTTGATCACTCCCAATAACCTTCTTTTCCTCCACATGCTTAGAGATGATCCCCAGAATGAGCTGTTCCTTCACCGTTCCAGGGATGGAGGTGAGACTGACTGGCCCATAAGTTCCTGGGTCCTCCTTCTTGGCCTTTTGGAAGACCAGAGTAACATTGGCTTTCCTCCTGGCATCCTTCCTGTTCTCCATGACCTTTTTGAAAATGATGGAGAGTGGCCTAGCAGTAACATCTACCATCTCACTGAGCGCTTGTGGGTGCATCCCATCAGGGCCCATGGATTTATAGAAGCTGAATTTACCTAAATGTTCTCTAATCCAATCTTCCTCAACCAAGGGAAGATCTTCCTTTCTCCAGACTTTCTCTCTTACCTCCAGGGTCTGGGATTCCTGATGGCTGGCCTTAGCAGTAATGACTGAAACAAAGAAGGCATTCAGTAACTCCGCCTTCTCTGTATGCTCTGTCACCAGGGCACTCACCTCATTCAGCAGCGGGCCCACATTTTCCTTAGTCTTCCTTTTGCTGCTGAGGTACTTGAAGAAGCCCTTCTTGTTGTCCTTGACATCCATTGCCAGGTTTAATTCCAAGTGGGCCTTAGCCTTCCTTGTTGCATCCCTACATACTCAGACAACGTTCCCATATTCCTCCCAAGCAGCCAGTCCCTTCTTCCACAGTCTGTAAACTTCCTTCTTCCCTTTGTATTTTTTCCAGGAGCTCCTTGCTCATCCATGCACTTCTCCTGCCTCCTTTGCTTGATTTCTTACTCATATGGATGCACCCATCTTGAGCTCAGAGGAAGTGGTGCTTGAATATTGACCAGCTCTCTTGGATCCCCCTACCTTCTAGAGCCCTAACCCATGGGATTCTCCCAGGCACGTCTTTGAAGAGGCCAAAGTGAGCTCTCCTGAAGTCCAGGGCTGTAATCCTACTTACTGCCCTGCTCCTTCCACTTGGGATCCTGAACTCCACCATCTCATGATCATTGAAGACAAGGCTGCCCCCAACCTTCACATCCCCAACCAGTCCTTCTTTGTTCATTAGTACAATGTTCGCAGCACCCCTCTCCTCATGGGTTCCTCCACCACCTATGTCAAAAAGTTGTCATCAGTGCTCTCCAGAAACCTCCTGGACTGTGTGTGCCTGGTTGTGTGGCCTCTCTTAGCAAATATCAGGGTGGTTGAAGTCCCCCATGAGAACCAGGGCCTGTGATCATGAGGCTACTTCCAGCTGTCTGCAGAAGGCCTCATCGACTTCCTCTTCCTGATCAGGTGGCCTGTAATAAACACCCACAACAGTTTCACTCATATTAGCCTGCCCCTTAATCCTTACCCATAAGGTCTTGACTCGTCCTTCATCCACCCCTAGGCAGAGGTCGATACATTCCATGTGCTCTCTCACATAAAGAACTATTCCACCACCTCGCCTTGCTGGCCTGCCTTTCCCAAAAAGTATGTAGCCATCCGTGACAGCATTCCAGTCATGCGAGCTATCCTACCATGTCTGTGTAACTGCAATGAGATCATGGCCCTGCGACCACACACAGATCTCTAGTTCTTCCTGTTTATTCCCCATGCTGCATGTATTGGTGCACATGCATTTCAGAGGGATAATCAGGCCTAGAGGTTTCCCAGGAGGCGTGGGTGTGCAAGAGGATCCACCATAGCCATACACACCCTTGAGGTGATTGGCATTCTGGTTCTTATCTTGGAGACAGCTAAGGAACAGTTGTCGCTACTCTTTTTATGTTCTGAATAGTTCTGTATGTCAACTGACTAGTTGTGTCAATTATTTGATGGTCCAGCTCTGATATTTCTGACAGGTAATGTACAGAACAAATATTTGGCACTGGAATAGGCCAAATTGAGTTGAAATTCCACATATATCTTTGCAAATCAAATACATATGCTAACTCAAGAAGACAAAATCATGTAATGACATGTGGAAAAAAAAATTATTTCATAGTTAATTTTCCTTTTAAACATGGCCTTATGATCCTCACAAACCCTTATTCATGTGTGCAGACCATGATTTTGTGCTCACAGTATATCTGGAAAAAGTTTCAGTGGTGTTATTTTAGATGAGTTCTCATGTAGAACTTCATTCTAATTTCTTATTCTGCCATTTATCACTGAAAAATGTCCAGCTTCAAAACTTTTCAGGAAAACATGACCTCCTATTCCATATTATTTCCAATTAAAATAATCTTTTAAGAAAGATTTTGAGTCTCATGCCTCTGCACTCTTCATTAAATGTTTTTTTCTTGACTGAAAAATCATGCTGGAATACATGCAGGACCGCTGGTTTTCTAAGCAAGTGGCCTCTCATAGAGATCTGCGTAAACATTATAGGCTTGTGAGTGTAGTGTACTCAAGCATCACACACCACTTGTCAAGTAGTGTAATCATCAGGATATATTTTACACTGATTAGTGAATCATTAAGGATTCACCTTAGAGGTTTTGACTCACTAAGGTCTTTCCAACAGGAATTCCTTTCTTTTAGTAGGCAGGGAGTATATGTCCTTGTTCCCTCTTTTAATGTAATTATCCATAAACATTGTGGTTAACCTTGACTGGTTGCTAGATGCCCAACAAGTGGCTCTCTCACTCCCTCTCCTCAACAGTACAGGGAGAGAAAATAAGATGAAAAACTCATGGGTCAAGATAGGACAAGGAGATCACTTACCAATTACTCTTGAAGACAAAAAAGACTTGACTTGGGAAAATGAATTTAATTTATCAGTGAGAAACAAACACAAAACTAAAAACATCTTCTCCCCACTTCTGTCTTCGTCCCAAGCTCAACTATGCTCCTTCATTCCTGATCTCTTCCCCACCCCAAGCAGCACAAAGGGGACAGGTAATTATAGTATTGTGGTTAGTTCATAACTCTTCTCTGCTGTTCCTTCCTCCTCCCAGTTTTCCTCTGCTCCAGCATCGGGTTCCTCACATGGGATATAGTCCTTTATGAACTGCTCCACCATGGGTCCTTCCCACAGGCTGCAGTCCTTCAAGAACTTGACCACAAACACTAATGCATGCAGCAGGGGGAATAAACACGATGAGGTAGAGATCCGTGTGCAGCTGCAAGTCTATGATCTTCTTGGGATCATGGAGACATGATGGGATGGCTCCCATGACCCAAGTGTTGCTATGGGAGGATACAGGCTTTTCAGGAAGGAGAGACTGGGAACATGAGGTGAGGGAGTTGCCTCTTATGTGAGAGAACAGTTGGACTGCATGGAGCTCTGCCTGGGGATGGATGAGGAGCCAACTGAGAGTTTATGGGAAAAAATTAAAGAGAAGACAGGTAAAGGTGACGTTGCAGTGGTTGTCTGCTATAGGCTGCCTGACCAGGAAGAAAAAGTGGACAAAGCCCTCTACACATAGGTGAGAGTAGCCTCATGTTCACAGGCCCTGGTCCTCGTGGGGGACCTCAACCACTCCGCTGTCTGCTAGAGGAACAAGACAGCATGGAACGAGCAATCCATGAGGTTCCTGGAGACCATCAATGACAACTTCTTGACAAGTAATAGAGGAACCAACAAGGACATGTGCTCTGCTGGGTGTCATACTCACCAACAAAAAGGGACTCACTGAGGACCTGAAGATCTAAGATATCCATGGCTGCACTAACCATGTGATGGTGAAGTGCAGGATTCTGAGGGGAAGGAAGAGCGTAAAAAGCAAGCTCGCAACCCTTTCTTTCAGGAGAGCTGACTTCAGCTTCTTCAAAGATCTGCTTGAAAGAGTGCTGTGACATAGGGCCCTTGAGGGAAGAGGAGCCAAATAAATTATTATTCTTGGTTATTGAAATAATTATTCTGGCTAATATTCATGGATAACCTCCTTCGAGCTCAAGAGTGATCCATCCCATTGAGCAGGAAGTCATGCAAAAATTACAGGAGGCCTATGTGGTTGAACAAGGAGATCCTGGCCAAACTCAAACCCAAAAAGGAAGTATAGAGAGGGTGGAAGCAAGGACAGGTAACCTGGGAGGAATATAGACGCATTGTCTGAACATGCAAGTATGAGATTAGGAAGGCCAAAGACCAAATGGAATTGAATCTGGTCAGGGATGTCAGACCACAAGAAAGGCTTCCCTAAGTGCATAGGTGACAAAAGAAAGGCTATGGAAAATGTGGGCCCATTGCTGAATGAGTCAGGGGACCTGGTTATAGAGCACATGGAAAAATCTGAGGTACCTTCTTTGCCTCAGTCTTTAGTAGTGAGACTGGCCTTCAGGCAACTCAGATCCCAGAGACCAGGGGCAAGGAAGATGTACCCTTGATGGAAAAGGACCAGTTTCAGAAACATTTAAACAAACTGGGCATGTCTGTGGAGCCTGATAGGTTGCATATCTGAGCATTGAGAGAGCTGGCAGATGTCCTTGTGAGGCACTCTCAATAATCATAGATCAGATAGGGAGAACTGCACAAAGACTGGAGCAAAGCAAATGTCACTCCTATCTTGAAGAAGGGCAAGAAAATCCCCAAGGAACTACAGGCTGGTCAGTCTCACCTTGATCTCTGGGAAAGTGGAGCAGCTAATCCTGGAAACCATTTCCAGGCACATGAAAGTCAAGAAAATCATGAGGAGTAGTCAGCATGGGTTCACCAAGGGGAAGTCATGCTTGACCAACTTGATAACTTCTAAGATGAAATGACTGGCCTGAAAGATGAGGTAAAAGCAGTGTTTATTGTGTACCTGGGCTTCAGTAAAGCCTTTGACACTGTCTGCCAGAAAATCATCTTAGAGAAGATGTTGAAGTATGGGTTGGATGAGCAGACAGTAGGGTAGACTGAAAGCTGGTTGAACGGCCTGGCCCAGAGGCTGGTGGTCAGTGGCACAAAGTCTAGTTGGAGACCAATAACTAGCAGTATACCCCAGGGGTTAATAGTGGGTCTGATCCTATTTAACATCTTCATTAATGATCCGGATGATGGGGCAGAGTGTACCCTCAGCAAGTTTACAGATGGCACAAAACCGGGAGGAGTGGCTGATATACCAGAGACTTGTGGTGCCATTCAGGAGAAATGGGCTGACAGAAACCTCCTGAAGTGCCAAGTCCTGTCCCTGTGGATGAAAAACCCTGGGCACCGCTATGTGCTGGGGGTTGCTCAGCTGGAAAGCAGCTTGGCAGAAAAAGACCTGGGAGTCCTGGTGGACACCAAGATGGCCATGAGCCAGCAATGCTGCAAAAAAGGCTAAGAGCATCCTGGGCTGCAAGAGACAAAGCATTGCCAGCAGGTTGACTAAGGGGATCCTTCCCTTCTACTCAGCACTGCTGACGCCATGCCTGAAGGACCGTGTCCAGCTCTGGCCTCGCCAGTACAAAAGAGGCATAGATGTACTGGAGAGAATCCAATGAAGGGCCACACAGATGACAAAGGCCCTGGAGTATCTCCCCACTGAGGAAAGGCTGAGAGAGCTGGGGCTGTTCAACCTGGAGAGGAGAAGCTTCAGGGGAGATCTTATCAATGTATATAAATACCTGGAGGGAGGGTGCAAAGAGGATGGAGGCAGGCTGTTTTCAGTTGTGCCCAGTGACAGGACAAGAGGAAATGGGCACAAACTGAAACACAGGAGGCTCCGTCTGAATGTCAGGAACCACTTTTTTACTGTGAGGGTGTTATAATAGAAATTTGATTAACTGTATTCTTCTTTCTGAATAGTCTCATTTAGCATTAGTAGCTTAGCACTAAAGCAGTTAGAGCATTAGGCTGCAAGAGCTGATCAAGAGTTAATTTTCTGATAAAATTAATGCCGCTAACAAAGAACTAGCTGAACCTGGAAGATATGAGTGGAATGAAGAAGATAAAGACCAAGGAAACAATTCTAAGGGAATGAAGTAACTTCAGAGAAAGGCCAACCCAGTGACAGTGAAAACCAATAAGAAATCAATAGACTACTGAACAGAATTAAGTGATTGGACTTGGGGATCAAGTGATTGGTGGTACAGGTATAAATGGGAAGTGTGATTTGGGGTAGAGGTCCCTCTCTGGAGGCACCCAGCTTGAGCTATAACCTGAGAAGTAATAAAAGAGTGTCGTGGGTTTGGCTAGGATAGTTAATTTGCACCAAAAGCTGGGACGGGACACAGCTAGGACAGGTGACCCAAACTAGCCCAAGGTGATATTCCATACCATGTGACATCATGCTCAGTATAGAAGGGGAGTTAGTCGGGGAGGGGAAGTGTGGCTCCAGGATGCGTGGCTGGAGCGTGCGGTCTGAGTTGTATAGTCATTGGGTGAGAAATTGCGTTGTGTCACCATTTGTGTATACTCTGCCAAGTACTGTTGTTGTTATTTCCCTCTTCCTTTGCTGTCCCAGTAAACCCAACCCATGGGGCTTTGCCTTTGTCTTTCCCATTCTCCTCCTCATCCCACTGAGAGGGAGGGGTGAGCGAGTGGCCACATGGTGCTCAGCTGTCAACTGGGGCTGAACCACAACAAAGAGTAATTGGAAATCTTCATTCAGACTTTGCATTTTCAGCGGTATCCTAGGTTCGAACTCTGTTACAGTGGCTGGTGTGTGTAAATCCATGACAGAGGGTGACTGACCACTGGAAAGAGTTGCACAGGGATGTTGTGTAGTGTCACTCTTTAGGGATATTAAAAAAATATCTGGATATGTTCACGTGTCTAGTTGGCCCCGCTTGGGCAAGGTTATTGGACCAGATGACCTCCAGGTGTCCCTTTGAACCTCAATCATTCTGTGATTCCGTGATCTTGTGGTTCTCTGGGTAAACTGATACAGTGTGGATCCTTTCCATGGGATAGAGTCCTTCAGGAATGGTCTGCTCCAGTGTGGTTACTCCTCAGGCTACAGCTCCCGCCAGAAAACCGGCTCCAGTGTAGGCTCCTCTCCATGGGCTGCAGCTCCTGCCAGCAACCTTCTCTTGCATGGGCTCACCATGGCTATAGCTTCTTTCAGAGTATGTTGACCTGCTGCAGTGTGGCATCTTCCACAGGCTACAATGTAGATATGTGTTCCAGTGTCCTCCATGGGCTGCAGCGGCACAACCTGCTTCACCATGCTCTTCTTCATGGGCTGCAGTGGAATCTCTACTCCGGCTCCTGGAGCACCTCCTCCTCCTTCTTCACTGACCTTGGTGTCTGCAGGGATGTTTCTCTCTCTCTCTTTTTTTTTTTTATTCTTCTCTCTCACAGCTGCTGCACAGCATTTTTTAGCGTTTCTTAAATATGTTATCACAGAGCTGCCATCAGTGTGGCTGATGGGCTCAGCTGTGTCCTGCGGTGGGTCCATTTTGGGGTTGGCTGGAACTGGCTCTGTCTGGCCTGGAGGCAGCCTGAGGTCTTTTTTCACAGAGGCCCCCTGTACCCTCCCACTACCAATTCCCTGCCAATTCCCTGCCACAATTACCCCAAAAAAACTTATTTTATTAAACTTTTATAGGTATTTCTGTGGTAAGTCCTCTTTTACTGTAAGTTAATTGTTTTTTTCCCCATAAGCTGCCAATGGTTCTCTATCACTACTGTATGTAACATATATATGATATACACACATGTAATATATATAACTACTAATCTCCATGAAGTATTTTAGAACAAAATTCTACAAATTTATGGAAAATGAATAAACCATTTGGAAACTTTATTTAATAAGCCATCTACTAAGACACAGACAGGAGATGTACAACAGAGCTGGAAGTTCAGGAAAATGATGGATGAGATTGTAGCCAGTGGATTTCAAACCATTCTAAATAACTGTTATTCAGGCATCTATGGCAGTTAGTTATTATTCAGATTTATATAGCAGTTAGCTCATCAAAACATAGCAATTTTTCTTGGCTAACTCAAAAAATATAGTGCATAAAAGATAACTCTGTGAATTTCAGGGATTATTTTAAAATAATTGGTTAGTGTTCCAGTGTTATGATGGATGGTGTCCAGTGAGGATTCACACAACAGAAAAACTTGCTATTCATTAAAGAAAAGTTTAATTACCTTTTGTCACCTTTCATTGAAGGATCTTTCTCTGTCCTACTGTTACATTACTTTGTTCAATGCAATAAAAAGTGGCAAATCAATTCTTTTGTTTCAGTAGTTGACAGCATTCCATGGCCTAAGCACACAAGCAGGGCAAAAACTTATACTGCTATTAACCACACATCATACTCAAATTAGGTGACTGCCAGTTCTATTTAATTGCACACCTACATTTTGTTATTTTCCAGCAAGTAATGACAGTTTTCATGGAGAGGAAAACACTAATAATCTTTCTTGGAAAGCAGTCTGTCAAAAGATTCAACCCATTCCACTGCTTGTTCAGGAGACAGAAGTAAAAAGTAGGTTTGATGAAGCAGATGTTTTATGTTTTTATGAAGCTATCATAACATGTTATCTCTTACTATTAGTGCTTTACACAATTTCACAAATCATTTTATCTGAGTACACTGTAAAATAAACTAATTCTATCAGACACCTCAATAGCATTTTGAGTCATTACTTCTGATATTTCGCTCCTTTCCCCCCTTTTTTAAAAAAAGGGATCAAAGCAGAGCTTTTCTCTTCAGAGCTTGTGTGGCATCACAAATCTGTAAGGAAAACTGAGATCAGGCAGTATGTTAAACCTTGTAAGACAAACAGTTCAGCTGCCTATTTAAGCTTTAAAAAGGCTTTAGCTGTTTAACTTGCATAGTCTTGCACAGATGTGGTTTTGAATAGACTCAGTCTAAAGCTGTGCTACCATAGTCTATTTTTAATTAAATGCAGGAAATTCTGTAGTGTGAAAACAAAGTTTTGGCAATATTTTTTGGGTGTTGTTTGGGTTGTTTACTCGTAAAGGTAATAGAACATGTAGTGTGATTTGTTTACCAAAACCATTTTTCAAATGTCATATTATTTTGAAACACTGCTGGTTTTTATAAAAACTCCATATAATCTTCATCAAATATGTCTAGTTCCATGTAGTGTTCATTGATTTCGAAACACTCTGTGTTCTACTTCAGAAAACAGTACCCAAAAAAGAAAAGTAACTGCTGATTCATCCAGATAAAAATTTTGGGAAATCCTCTTTTTAGTGCTGTATGTATTAACTCTGAACATGCACCTGCACTGTATGTCCATTTTTGTAACTAGAATAGGCTTGGAGATTAGTTCAATCATGCTCGGACTGTGACCTAGTTCAAAACTTGAACGTGCAAGCAAGTTGTCCAGGGTCAGTAGGCTGGTAGTGGAAACAAGAACCACAATACCATTTTATGGATTAGAGCTAATTCTTTATTCCTATAAAGGACCTTTTAAGGTCACTACTTAAAAGGTTATAAAGAACTTACTTAAACAGATCCTAAAAACAATTCCTCCTTCCTAGCTGAGGCTTTAAGTTCTTTTGTTGCCTGGTTCATATAGTCCAGTTTCCCTTTGGTACAATCTGTAGATACATTGTGTTTAGTTGCATTGAAATTCTAACCACTTAGGAAGGAATCAAAACCAGTAAATGTCTTGACTTTGAAGAAAACTGAAAGGACGGTTTGTTATACGTGTCATTGTTTTCCTGTCATTGCTTGTAGGAATGTGCAGTGAAAACTTTCCAGGTCCTATTGTTCAGATACCTGTGGCATTTGGATATGTAAGCAATAAACATAACCAAATTATGCAGGTGGGTAGATGAAAATATTTAAATACCAACTTTTACACTGGCTCCAGAAACAGAGTTTGTGCCTTTACAGGATTTTAACCATGTGTTCACCATCAGTAGGGTCTTGAAAGCCTTTTAGGGAAGTATCCTGGTAAAAGGCACAAATCTTTCCCTCAGAAGTGCTACTTCAGTAGAGTTTAGATAACTTTTAATGTAACCTTCTGGAAAGTTTATTCCTGGGTTTGGCTAGGATAGAGTTAATTTTCACCAGAAGCTGGGACAGGACACAGCCAGAACAGGTGACCCAAACTAGCCAAAGGGGTATTCCATACTATGTGACATCATGCTCAGAATAAAAGGGGGTAGCCGGGGAGGGGTGGCATGGCTTGGAACCAGCTCTGGGATGGTCTCAGTGTGGGCTGAGTATCTGGTTGGTCATTGGGTTGGTAAATTGCCTTGTGCTATTATTTATTTTGTATATTCTAAGTACTGCTGTTGTTATTTTCCTCTCTCTCCCTTTACTGTCCCAGAAAACTGTCCTTATCCCAACCCACAAATTTTACCTTTGTCTTCCCATTCTCCTCCCCATCCCAATGGTGTGTGGGGAGGAGTGAGGAAGTCATCTGCATGGTGTTCAGCTGTCGGGGCTAAACCACGACAGGGTTTTTTTGTCTCTGCAAACCAGAGCATCTCCTACTTCATTCAGTTTCACTGTATGTCCCACATGCATTGTTCATATTTGTAAATTACTGTCTTAAACATTACCATGAATGTATGTATGAAGCACTCACAATTAGCAACTCATTTTCAGTCTCTCATTTATTTTAAACATGATGGGAAGAAAATGTAATGTTATTAAATATATCCAGTTAAGTAAGCATCTTCTACTGTTAACTTTTTTCTAAGAAAAAAAAAGTTAAAAAATAGTTTCCATTATGAATTATCTAAAAAGAAATTTTCTTAGATCATATTTAAGCTTTAAAATATTTTCTCACAACTCCTTAAATCTCCCTTTCTTATTTATTTATTGATTTGTTTCTACTCTTGTACTTAAAAAATATTGCTTTGATGAACTACTCTTTTATAACCCAGATTCTGCAGTTCATGAGTTTTCACATATATCAGTCACAAATAATCTGGGGATGGATGAGGAGCCAACCGAGAGCTTATGGGTCAGGATTACAGTGAGCGCTGGGACAGGGGACATCATAGAAGTGGTCTGCTACAGGTCACCTGACCAGGGAGATCAAGCAGATGAGACACTCTAAAGGCAGATAGGAGCAGCCTCACGTTCACAAGCCCTGGTCCTCATGGGGGACTTCAACTACCCTGGTATCTGTTGGAGGGAAAACACAGCACGGCATAAGCGATCCAGGTGGTTCCTGGAATGTGTTAACGATAACTTCCCTTTCCAAGTGATAGAGGAGCCAACGAGGAGAGGTGCCATGCTGGACCTTGTTCTCAACAACAAGGAGGGGCTGGTGGGGAATGTGAAGCTCAAGGGCAGCTTTGGCTACAGTGACCATGAAATGGTGGAGTTCAAGATCCTCAGGGCAGTGAGGAGGGCACACAGCAAGCTCACTGCCCTGGATTTCAGCAGAGCAGACTTTGGCCTCTTCAGGGATCTGCTTGGTAGAGTGCCATGGGACGAAGCCCTGGAGGGAAGAGAGGCCCAAAACAGGGTCACCTCCTCCAAGTTCAGGAGAGACGTCCTGAGGGAACTGGTGGATGAAGTATCTAAGCCACTCTCCATCATATCTGAGAAGTTGTGGCAATCTGGCAAAGTTCCCACTGACTGGAAAAGGGGAAAAAATAACCACCATTTTTAAAAAGGGAAAAAAAGAAGACACGGGGAACTATAGAGCAGTCAGTCTCACCTCTGTGCCTGGCAAGATTATGGAGCAGATCCTCCTGGAAACTATGCTCAGGCATGTGGAAAATAAAGGAAGTAACTGGTGACAGCCAACATGGCTTCACTAAGAGCAAATTGTGCCTGACAAATTTGGTGGCCTTCTATGATGGGGTTACAGCATTGGTGGATAAGGGAAGAGTGACTGACATCATCTACCTGGACTTGTGCAAAGCATTTGACACTGTCTCATCCCTGTGTTGGAGAGACATGGATTGGATGGATGGACCACATGGTGGATAAGGAATTGGCTGGATGGTCGCACTCAAAGAGTTGTGGTCAATGGCTCAGTGTCCAAGGGAGATCAGTGACGAGTGGTGTTCCTCAGGGGTCGGTACTGGGACCAGCACTGTTCAACACCTTTGTCAGCGACATGGACAGTGGGATCGAGTGCACCCTCAGCAAGTTTGCTGATGACACCAAGCTGTGTGGTGTGGTCGACACGCTGGAGGGAAGGGATGGCGTCCAGAGAGACTTTGACAGGATGGAGAGGTGGGCCCTTGCGAACTTCATGAAGTTCAACAAGGCCAAGACTAAGGTCCTGCACGTGGGTCGGCACAATCCCAATCATAACTACAGGCTGGGCGGGGAACGGATTGAAAGCAGCCCTGAGGAGAAGGACTTGGAGGTGTTGATTGATGAACATGAACTGTCAATTGCTCAACGTGAACTGTCAATGCACACTTGCAGCCTAGAAAGCCAACCATGTCCTGGGCTACATCAAAAGCAGTGTGACCAGCAGGTCAAGGGAATTGATTCCCCCCCTCTACCCTGCTCTTGTGAGACCCCACGGGTACCGTGTCCAGCTCTGGGCTTAGATATAAATTAGATATTAGGAAGAAATTCTTCCCTGTGAGGATAGTGAGGCACTGGAACAGGTTGCCCAGAGAAGTTTTGAATGCTCTTCCCTGGCAGTGTTCAAGGCCAGGTTGGATGGGACTTCGGACAACGTGATCTAGGTGCAGGGTGTCCCTGCCCATGGCAGGGGGGTTGGAACTAGATGATCTTTGGGATTCCTTCCAACCCAAACCATTCTATGATGCTATGATGCTATGATGCTATGATTCTAAGACAGATCCCTCCAGCAGCTGGTGGATCCATCATCCCAATGGACTGTCTGACACATCTTCTGGGGAGTGCCCATCTGAATTTGGAAAGCACTGTTTTATGTTATATATGTCAATATACCTAGTGAGTTATAGGTGGAGGGCTGTCTGTGAAGGAAAAAGAAGCAATAGTTTCCAAAACAGCCTGCAGGATTCTGATGAATTTAGATTGTCTGACAACATGACACCAGGTCTTTCCTGCTTGAAAAATCCCACCATAAAGCTTAATGTGAGGGGGGTGGGTGGGCTGAGTGTGTCAATAGCATAACCTTTAGATGTTCAGGCAAAGGATAGAAATCTAAACCTGAAATTTCTGTGTAGTATGAGGAATTTTTGTCAAGTTGTCTGGAAAAAGTTTGAGCCTCTGATTCCTAAACAGATGATAAAAATCTCCAGTAGTCCAAATAATATCTGACATATCATAAAAGACCTTGTTTCAAATGTTTTACATTTAATGCTGGGGTTTATAAAGAGAGAACATAAAGTCAATGTTCGTTGTGATAAGAAGCTTCATTTAAGGTGTTATGAAGGGAAGTCTTAAATATTTCTCTTTCATTTTACTGCAATGGGAGTTGAAGAGTTGAAAATTAAAATTACATGTTTTGAATGAATTTGCTACTCCTCAGAAACATCTCAACAGTTTATCAAAACTCATAAATATTTATGTTGATTTACTCATTCTGGGAAACTGTAGTTGGACCTACCATTTCATAATGATGTGATCGTGATGAACAGCTAGCATATAGTTGTTTTATTTATTTTCAAATGAAAACTCATTTTTGTTCATGAAGCAGTACCAAAGTGAAAATAATTTCACTGTAAATCTCAAGTAGAGGAACTTGCAGTTAGCTAAGTCAGTGATTTTTTTAGCAGAGCACTTAGAAGACTCATTGTAATGGAGGAACTTAGCATGTGGGATACTTCAAAGTTAATGCAAGAGAAGAATTATGATGCCTATATACACTTCATGTTACAGACCCTGTTTTTGTTGCTGCTATCTAAAGGTTTCATATTGTTTCATATATGTATTACTGAAGATAGCAGCATAATAATGCTTTGCATTTGTGGTCCACAGGTCCCAGATTGTGAGACCTCAAACTTCATGTCTTTCAGGTAGTTTTCCACGCTGTTTTCCTAGAGTGGCATACACAGGAAATGCCAGAGGCAGGAATCCATTCTAAATTCTCTTCCAAGAGTCTCACTGGCTTTATTGACTACATGTATAAAATATGTCTATATGGAAAAATAGATAAATATATTAAATGACTTCCAAAATGAAGACATCATTTGGAAATTTTAAGGCTGTTACCTTGATTTTTATCTTCATTAAATTGACCAAGGAAGTTCACCACTGAAAAGGACATGTAATTTAATAAAAACACACAGTCATATTTGAAAAAAGTATCAACTACACTTCACAAACTGCCCCAGCGTGGGTCCCTCCCACGGGCTGGAGTCCTTCAGGAACATAGCATAGCTTCTAGGAGGATCTGTTCCATGATCTTCCCAGGCACAGAGGTAAGGCTGACAGGTCAG
Source organism: Balearica regulorum gibbericeps (assembly GCF_011004875.1). Lineage (NCBI taxonomy): Eukaryota > Metazoa > Chordata > Aves > Gruiformes > Gruidae > Balearica > Balearica regulorum. Next base: position 35,851,613 of record NC_046191.1, on the reverse strand, counting down.
TAGTTCCCAGGGTCCTCCTTTCTACCCTCTTTAAAAAGATGTGCAATTTTTCCCTTTTTCCAGTCACCAGGGACTTCACCTGACTGCCAAGACTTTTCAAATAACACAGAGAGTGACTTGGCAACTACATCAGCCAATTCCATCAGGACTCTGGGATGCATCCTGTGAAGTCCCATAGATAGACTTATGTATGTTCAGGTTCCTCAGGTGATCTTGAACCTGATCCTCTCTTGTATGCATGTACATATATATTCTCACTATTGGACTTCGATCCTGCCCAGCCGTTAGTGCTGTCTATGTTCATGTGAGTGCTATGTTTGTGATCTTTGTGGTCTGCAATGCATATATGTGTATAGGAAGTGCGTATGTGTGCTTTGTGTGTGCCTACCAGGAATACATCTTCTGCCTCAATACTGGTTGAATCTGGGGACATGGAGGGGCAGCTTCACTTCTCTCAGGCTGTTGGATTTGGCATAAGGTTTTTTCCTCTAACAGTTACCTGTTATTCAGAAAGGACACAGATTTTAGGGACACACAAAGTCAATCCACATGAAAATTACTGAGCCCAATGATAGTAAAATCTGCATGACATTTATTAATAAATTTGTTCACTCATTTATTCCAAATGCATACTCTTAAAGTACATCCAGTGGAATGTTCAGTGACGACTCAATTCTGTTGCAAGTCAATATCAATATCAAAAGGTTTACCATTTTGCCATGCTATCTAGCTGGTCTGATATTATATTTGCCTTGTGATTGCATAATAAACAATACCATTTAGTATATGATCTCATTTTGCTGCAAAGTAGGTATTGTGCACACCTTTAAACTGCTGTCAATATCCTAAATTACAATCTGCATCAAGCATTTCAACTAAAGTTTTGCTTTGTGGTGCCAATGTGGAACTGTCCTCCTTTAGAAAAAGCTGGCAATATAAATGCCCATCTTTGAAGAGAAGTTGACAAAGGAGCACCATCTTTACTAGCTAAACTGACTTCACCCTATAGAAGAATGGTAGACCTCTGTCCTATTTGGATCTTCAATGTCTGTCTATCTGCAGCAGCTCTCAACTTCACGAAGACTTTTTGAGATGCAGGTCATAAACTGAAGGAGAAGCCTGGACTACCCCAGACTAACAGCCAGTGATACACTGCCTTTCATGGGAGCAGAAATGAAATATTTTAGTGTAAATATTTGGCATTCTTGCTGTACTAGACTGTGGACTCTTCTTTTAGGAATAAGAAAAAAAAAAGATTTTCTCAAAGAATATGATTCAAATGCCACAAGTGTCCTTTTTTTTTTTTTTGAATGTCTTTCATCATTATGAGTTACAGGACACACAAGAAGAATGAAATTATTTTTCTAAAGTATTTTTAAGGGTTGTGCTAAAGAAATATATTTTATCTTAGCAGGAGTCTGAGCAGCAGCCAAAGAACTAACTTTCACTTGTAGCAGATTTCAGTATGGTTCATTTGAAATAAAAACGTATTTGCTTTTCTTGGAGCATTATACAAAACAAATTAGATAAAACTGTTGCTTTACAGAACTACTGCCTGTAGAAATCATTTAAACAATATTATTAACCTTTTTGTAGATCTAGAGAGCATTCTTGCATATAATTTATTCCAATGTTAGACAGCTGGCATCAGAGATAGGAATATAAAACATGATGCATGTGCACTACAGAGATCCTATTTCCTAGTAAGAAATAGAAGGTAAACTCTGTATTTCGAGCTTTGATAATACAATAAAACTTATAAATAACAGTGACAATAAAACTTATGAATAATGGCATAATTGCTCATTATTTGGAATGAATATCTGCAACTTGTTATTGTAGTCAAGCAGTCCTTTCCCAGCATATCACAATTACAAGAACATCTGTGAGAAGTAATACTCTTCTGATCAGCCTTCAGATTGCTCCCATGATTGCTCTCATGCAGAGTGCAGTTCTCTAATGATGTTCACCATGCTGCAACAAAAAAACCCAGAGGGCCAGTGTTTCAAGAAAATCTTAAATAACCCCCGTTCACAATATACTGGTTATATCTGTGCTAGTTTCCTTGATAAAAGTAATCTCTGATTATTTTGAAAGCTTTAGGAAAACTAACTAAAATTAACTTTTTCTTATTCTCCTGACACAGGAAAACCACTTTACATACTACTTAAAACATTTTTCCAAAAGTTAATGTGTATTGTTTGAAGCAGAGCCTTAATGTAATAGAAGCAGCAGCTCATCTTTAAGAAGATGGTACTGAGGTATAATTCTGCTCTCACATATATAATTTTAAGAGGATTAACTCATCTGAAGCCAGTAAAGTTAACAGAATGTGAAGCTGTCGTAAAAAGAGGAGGAATAATGAAACTGAGATGAACACATACTACTGTTGATGATTAGGATCCTCCTAAAGGAAGCACACAAACTTTCCCATCATGCTGCCTTTAACGGCCAGGGCATTTTCTCACTAAGGAAGAGGATTAACTGGAAGTCCAGAATCACTGGATCTAGTTCTTCCTGAGGCAATTCCAGAATAAGTCCCATAGAAGAACACAGTAAAGGTGACCTGAGCTGGATCTAGCAAGCAGTCTAGCCCCACAGCAAGGCTTAGAAGTTCAGTCACAGAGAAGATGTAACTAGGCTGCTTCTGGGCCATGGTTTGAGGCTATGTAAGCTCGGTAAGGTGGGTGCCTTTGCCAGTGAAAAAACATGTCCAGTGACTCTGAAGTTTCCTTGGTTCTCAGGAGGCAATGGAAATCCTTCCCTACTGCTGTTGAAAAAAACATATATGTGCCCAGAAACTTCAGCAAGATTTGGTTTTACACAAACCAATTCTTTCTGGATGTAGTAAGTTTCCAAGACCAACTGCTTTTTTGGGTCTTCACAGTACATTGAAGGATAGAGGAAAGCTGTGAAGAAAGTATATGAAAGATAGAACATGGGTCCCGGAATAGTTATGTTTCTTGTGGGGATCATCTAAAGTTCAAGGATGTTGTTAGTTTTAAATTCTTCTTACTTAATTTTTTCTTTGAAACAACTTGGTCTTTTTTATTTGTTTGTTTCCAGCTACCCCAAATATCAATATTTGCATTTAGGATTTTGTTAATAGGCAGGTGACTTGCTTTTCATTAACTGATGATAGCTGAAGACGTACAGATAAGATGAAATATATTAAATTAAGCACCTGAAAGGTAGGTTTGTTTTTAACAAACTCTGTTCACCCACCTATTTTGTGTAGAAATTTTTAAGGTACTGCAGTTGACAAAAGACCTAAAAGCTTTAAATTATTGTTCCCTGGCATTAGATTTTTCTGACAGTGCCTAAGTCCATTCCTTTTTCTTCAGAAAGAAGAGAGATAGGGGTAGAGGAAGCAATACAAGAAAATATTCTTTTTTCTCCCTGTATAATGTAGATTCAGCATAGGATAAAAAGGGAGATGCAACAGCACCATAAATTTACACTGTAATATGCTATATAGTAAATTACTTTTAGCTGTATCCCCTAATTCTTTTGGTTCACTTTCTACAAAATCAGAGGGCTAGATTGACCCATTTATCAGCTGTAGCTTCTGGCTTTACTCTAAGGCTGAAATGCTCCTTTGCTGTGCTAGGATTCAAAATTCTAATTAACTGTTGCATAGTACATATTCCATAATAAACTATAGGTGCTTTCTGGTGCTATTCTTTTCAAGACCCTCTTTTTCTTCTTCTTGTAGTTTCCTTTACATACAGAAAGAGCTTTGGTCCATCTGGCTGACCAAATCCTGTCTCTTGTGATCCTAGCTCTAAGCTTCTACTCTTCAGTCTGGTGTCCACCTAGCAATATAGCTTTTTTTAGATTCCTGGATTTCAGTCTCACCTTTGTGTTCATGACAAACCACCTTTCAACCTGTGAACTAGTTCTTTCCGTATTTTTTTCATAATGTGCTTCATTGTTAGGATGTTCTTCTGACATGTCTTTGGTTTCTCTGGATCATGACTTTGTCCAGCTTTGACACCTATACCTAACCTGTCAAAACCTGCTGATCTCAACTGTTTTTTTCTTAACTGAGTGTCTATGAAAGAACTAGAACAACTGCAGACACAAAAGTTAGTTTTGAAAGTCTATCAAAAATATTGCTCAGGATGGAATAAATGTGTTTTTTGCTGTTTCAGTCTGCAAAACAGGAAGTCACCTATTCTAGTCTGTATGTGCTAATTTGGTGAATAAAAATTACTTAATACTCTAGCCACCAAATATAATACAAATACTGTACTGCCTTTTTTTCTGATTCAAGTATGTTCAGGTTGTCTGGGACTGAAAATTAGTCTAAAACTTGGTCCATACATTCACTGAAATGAGAGCACAGCAAACAGGAGCAGGGAACAGATGCAAAAAGATGGCTGGAAAGAAGCTTTGGAGACAAAGACCTGGGTGTCCTGGTGCACAACAAGTTGAACATGAAGCAGCAGTATGCCCTTGCAGCCAAAGAAGGCCAACAGCATTTCGGGCTGCATTGGGAAAAGAGTTGCCAGCAGGGAAAGAAAGGTAATCCTTGCCCTCTACACAGCAATAGTGAGGTCACATCTGGAGTGCTGTGTTCAGTTCTGGAGCCTTTAGTACAAGAACAGTTGGACTAGATGATCTTAAGGGTCTTTTCCAACCTAAATGATTCTATCATTCTATGAAATGATTCTCAGACATGGACATACAGGAGCTAGTCCAGTGAAGGACCATGAAGATGATTAAGAGACTAGAGTATCTGTCATATGAAAGACCGGCAGAGGTGAGATTGTTTAGCCTGGTGAAAAGAAGATTCAGAGGGGATCTCATAAATGTGTATAAATATCTGATGGGAGAGTGTAAAGAAAACTGACTCTTCTCAGTGGCTGCCAGTGAAGGACAAGAGGCAATGGGCCAAAGTACAGAAAATTCCAAGGTAAGAAAACAACTTTTTTCCCATGAAAGTAGTTGATCACAGGAACAGGTTACTGAGAGAGGCGTTGGAGTTTCTTTTGACTGGGGAATGTCCCGAGCAACCTGCTCTAGCTAATCCTGCTTTGATCCAGGGATGTCCCTTCCAATCTCTATTATTTGATTTTTTTTTTCATTCCAGTTTGTGGTAACCACAAGTAATTTTTTTTCTATTCATAGAAAAGTCTGTAAGCTGCTTTGTTCCATGAGTGCTTTTCAGCTCCTTAGTGTTACAGACAGTCACTAAGTTTTTAATTTTTCAGAATGGTCTCACAGTTCAAAACCTTACTTTCTGATGTCTGAATTTATGACTCAGTTCTTCCAGTATGTATATACTTTCCTAGAAAAGGAAAAATTAAAAATAGTAACAGATGGATCAGGATATCAAATACCTAAATAACACATTCAAAATGATGATTTGGAATTTTAGTGACTGCTACTAGCCCCTGGTACTCTAATTCAAAACAGAATGGAAAGGAATGGCCCTGCTTGCACTTGTATGTCCTAAATTTTTCCCACTCAAATCCAAAACAGCTGTATTTGTGTGATGTGTATGCACACCAAGTGTTAATAAAAAAAGAAAAGATAAAATGCCTGCAACAAAAGAATTTTTACTGTCTCTTGTCTGGTTTTCTGTGATGGTATTGGCTGATACAGAGGACTAAGCTTAAAACCAAACAACTTTAAAAATATGACTCAATGACTGATTTTAAATGGGACTCCCTCCTACTTGTCATGGAAACTATTTGCATCAGCAGCAGCATACTGAGACCCATTTAGAACAAGAAAGAAGCAGTGCCATTTCTCTTATTGTCTCCGTATTCCTGCCCACCTGTGAATGTTTTCTAATATTTGTTTTACTGTTGAGGTGAGACTGAGATCAGCTTCAGGGTCTGACATCAAGAAAAGTCTTTTAAAGGAATTAATCAGACACTGGATCTTGTATGCAGCAGAACCAGTGATGTGACGGTGATGTATAAGATCACAGGGGCTCATAAGTGGTGAAGGAACAAACAGCATCAGGAAAGAAGCAGCCAGGACTTCCTGTGTGTTTGTGTATGGTTTCATGCCGCCTGCTAGACTGGTAGCTGGAAGCAGAAAGTTGATTATCTATACTTATGCCTTGAATATGGATGTCCTTTTCAGGACAGGAGGGGGCCCAGACTGGTGTAAAAACATTGTCTATCTTTGAAATGGAGTAAATAATAGCATTTTTACTGATGGTATTATGGCAGAGATTTGGGTAGGCAGTCTGAACACCACATTAAGATCTGCTAGAACAGCTCTACTGTGAGAAACCATTTGCCTTGTTACTGTAGAGACAATCTAGAATGTCAGCTATTTTTAGTTTTTCCATTCTATAAGACTAGTCAAGCTTTCTACCAGTTGCCAGAAGGGAGCAGAAATTAAAATGTTCTAGTGTTATCTTTCAATTCTGTTTAATTTTTCTGACTTTCAAAATTAGGCTTCCATATAACAACTCTGGGACCACTATAACAATGTGGAATGAGCAGAACAATGTGACTTAAATGAGATTTGTAGATGAAAAAGCTCACTTTGGCAGCCTGTGACCTTTGATCTGTATTTGGAAGATATTCGGTGGGCAGTGATGGCTTAAATTATGTATATATAACTTGAACGTGATTTACTAAACAAAGTTGTCTGTTAACGGCTGAATTCTGCACTTGTACACCTGTCTGCAGCTATGTTTTTAACCATATAAGTGTGACTACAACTGAGTCTACATGGGTTGCTTTAGTATAATATTCATATTTTTCATAACTCAAAGTAATTTAATCTTGTCATTTGGTACATGACGATTAAGTACAAGTAATTTTGGTTAGATCTCTGTTTTCTTTTTACAGCTATGTAAGTCACTTGTCTGGTTTCATAATAATCAGTCCAGCTGCTAAAATGATATTTTTATTCTACTTTAACCTTCTCAGTGGCATTGCTTAACTTCAATCAGATTTTGTAAATATGGGGAGAAGGGGAAGAGCATAGCACCAATTTAAAGTTAAGAATTTGCCTATTTCTATTTAGTTTAGTTTAGTATAGTATAGTACAGTACAGTACAGTATACTATAGTATAGTGGCCATATCCACTATACTTGTGCTTTGTGACTTGCTTCAGTGAAATTCCCCAGCCAAATTTTGCCTTCAGCTGTACCTGTGCTTCTCTGTTATAGTCTAGCTCTGTTAAGACTCAGATCGCATTCTCCATATCTTCACTTTTTCTATGGTTTTATCTGCCTGTATTTAAAGAATAGCAAAAAAACTTAAGAAATAGTACCTCTGTGAGTAAGGACGTGTACTAGGTCTTACTTAAAACTCAATCTACTTCAGCATTGCATAAAATCATTACCAAAAGCACCTCACAGAATGGTTACTCCTAAACTGTTTACTGAGTTTACTAAGAAGTGTACTGAAAACAGAAAATGAACAAGAGGAAGCCTACATTGGAAAAGTGTCTCCTACAGCTGAAGGTTACCTACAGCCTTCTGTATATCTGGAAATGCATCATAGATAAGTTTAAACAGGAAATTAGTTTTCATCCTACATGGAGGAATGATCTTCTTGCTAACTTGCCTGCTGTTTCTCAGTTTATTGACAACAGTGCTAGCTGGATTGTTATATTATGAATCATATATACTTTATTTTTCATCCAGCAATACTCCTAGGATTGTGGCTACCTAATCCTTTTCCATAGGAAGATCTACAAAAAAATTAGTGTGGCCTTAAAAGAGGATGACCAGATTGACCTATATGTCTGCCTGGAACTGGGAGGGATACGCACAGATTGTAGCAGAGAGGTGTTAGAAGAGGTAGTAAGAAGGCAATGTATGTGCATGTAGAACATGTATGTGACGGTCCATGAATCTTCTGGACACATAGCTGTATTTTATTTCTGCGTTTCATTAAATGAGCCTTTCTGTAGACATGGTTTCCCTCAAGCATATTCGTAACCTACTGCATATACCCAGGCAAGTGTAAGCAAAGAGAAGTACTTTGAAGGCTGACAATGGAACCGATATCACAGCTTTGGGTGATGTGCAGAGAATAGTTGGATGAAGGCTTCCCAACCTGACCATGAGAGCCTTGACCAACGGATTTTTGTCTTTATTCACGATTTTTTTTTTTTCCCCCCAGTTCTTCTGTGTTCCCATTCCTAACCTCAAACTTATGGAAACATTGTGTATATTCAACTTACATAACATAAAGATTGACAGTAAATATTATACAAATGTATATAAATTCTTTGACTCATTACTTCTCAGTAAGAAATTATTCTCAAGAATATCCATGTAAAAGGCTGTGCTTTTTCTACACTTCTGCATGGCTTTGTCAGCTGCTGTTACCTATGTTTTCAGAAAATACTCCTACATAAATAAATTACTTATTTCCAGAGAATGGGGCAAATATACAGAGGACCAAAACTATTTGACTCTCGATCACACTTAAATATATTCTTCTATTTCCAATACAGATATATTTTAGCAAACCATTATGAGAAATGATATATGAATGTATATCTGTATAAATAAATATACCTAGAGGGAAGGAGAGACAAAGCTTTGGGTGTGTGTAGTGGTCATCTTCAGAGGATATACAGATTAGAATACTGGTTGCAGAAAGATAATTTTAGAGGACGTGTCACAATGTTTACAAATAGAATCACAGAATGATCACAGAATCATAGAATGATTTGGGTTGGAAGGGACCTCAAAGATCATCTAGTTCCAACCCCCCTGCTGTGGGCACGGACACCCTCCACCAGCCCATGTTGCCCAAAGCCTCATCCAACCTGACCTTAAACACTTCCAGGCACCCCAGGGCAGCCACAACCTCTCTGGGCAACCTGTTCCAGTGCCTCACCACTCTAACAGTAAAGAATTTCTTTCTAACATCTGATCTAAATAGATCCTCCTTCAGCTTAAACCCATTCCCCCTTGTCCTGTCACTACACTCCCTGATAAACAGTCCCTCACCAGCTTTCCTGTAGGCCCCTTCAGAAACTGGTAAGCTGCAATTAGATCTCCCCAGAGCCGCCTTTTCTCCAGGCTGAACAATCCCAACTCTCTCAGCCTGTCCTCACAGGAGAGGTGCTCTAGCCCTCCATTCAGCTTCGTGGCCTCCTCTGGACTCACTCCAACAGCTCCATGTCTCTCCTGTACTGGGGCCCCAGAGCTGGACGCAGTACTCCAGGTGGGGTCTCACCAGAGCCGAGTAGAAGGGCAGGATCACCTCCCTCGACCCGCTGGTCACGCATCTTTTGATGCAGCCCAGGACATGGTTGGCTTTCTGGGCTGCAAGCGCACACTGCCGGCTCATGTTGAGCTTCTCATCAATCAATACCCCCAAACCATTCTATGATTGCCCAAACTCTAATTTGGTTAATAGATCTACAGAGAGCTGCAAAGAACATTACCTTTAGGAAAACAAACAGATCCTTTTGTATTGTTGTTGAGGTTTAACCCAGCAGGCAGCTGAAACAACCACAGAGCCATTTGGTCACTCTGCCCCCCCGCAGTGGGATGGGGAAGAGAGTTGGAAAAAAGTAAAACTTGTGGTTCAGATAAAACCAGTTTAATAGGACAGAAAAGAAAGATGATGATGATGATAGAAAATACAGAATCATTGATGCACTGCACAATTGCTCACCACCTGCTGACTGATGCCCAGCTAGTTCTTGAGCTGCGACACTCCTTGGCCAACTTCCTCCAGTTTAAATACTGAGCGTGACGTCATATGGTATGGAACATCCCTTTGGCCACTTTGGGTCAGCTGTCTTGGCTGTGTCCTCATTGGCAGGGCAGTGTGAGAAGCTGAAAAATCCTTTACTGCTTGGCAGCAACTAAAACATCAGAGTGTTATCAACATTATTCTCATCCTAAATCCAAAACACAGCATTAGATCAGCTACTAGGAAGAAAATTAACTATATTCCAGCCGAAACCAGGACAATTGTGAATGAGTGTGTGCAGAGTCTATTAGAGATGGACTTAAGTGGGATTTGGAGTTTTTAAGTGTGATCTTTGCTTTTTAACTGGACTTTAGGCACAGATCCTCTGTTCTATCTTTCATCCCATTACAGAAAGAGAAATTATATGCAAGACATAGGTCTGAGATTAATAAATTTTTCCCTCAAAGATCAGGACTTTTGAATGTTGAATTTTTGCTTTTACTTAAGTAGCTTCACTACAAGGAGTCCTCATCCTCCTCAACCACACAGAATGTTAGCAAGTCCTTACTAGTGAATACAAATACCTGGTTTAGAAAATAACACTAGCATAATTCTTTAGTTTATTCTTTTCTCCATTGTTCCAGTCGGGGAGTTCAGAAGTCTAGCCAAACTGTTCAATTCTATGACGGATTGTGTGTATGGAAACAGAAAGGTGCCTTGCAAATTTTAAAATGTCAGATATTAGTATTTCATACAGAAGCCAGATCTGAGTCCTAGTAACTTTTTAACTGGGTTTTTTTTTGGCATTACTTGAGACAAATTAGGCCTTCAGATGCTTGCATTGTTTTATCTCTGAGTTTGCTGTAAAAACCTGAAGAACCTGTGCTTCATCTCATTTAAATCTTTTTATAGATTTCTATTTTTTATCAAATAATATGAGACTGAAGGTTTTTCTTATCTTCCACTATAGCAGAAAACCCTTTTACAGACAAAGTTTTACATATATTGTACGACTTTGAAAAAGGACAAGAGTTAGTGAGTGTTCATTTGCTTCCTATGTTTTTCTTGTGGAGAAACTCACTTGATTTAAGAATAATTAACTAAAGATATTGAGAATTGTAAATGATGGGAGTTCCTGGTTTTTGTGGCTATAAAAATAGATGAAATTTCAAAGCAAGCATTCAATAAGAAACTTATAACTGGGGAGACAAAAGACTCTGGGACAAATGGGAAACATGTAAGATTTTCACTGAGACTTGAACATGTATACTTGAGACTTTTCTGAGAGAATTAACCAAATTAGAATTTGGGCAATCATAGAATGGTTTGGGTGGAAGGACCTTCAAAGATCAACTAGTTGAACCCACTTGCCATGGGCAAGGATGTTCTTCACTAGATCAGGTTGCTCAAAGCCCTGTCCAACCTGACTTAGGATACTTCCAATGATGGGGCTTCCATAATGCCTCTGGGCAACCTGTTCTAGTATCTCACCACAATAGTTGTAAAAAATTTCTTCCTTATGTCCAATCTAAAGCTATCCTTTTCAGTTTAAAACTGTTGCCCCTGGTCCTGTCAGTACATGCCCTGGTAAAAAGTCTTTCTGCATCTTTCTTATAAGCCCCCATTACATGTTGAAAGGCCGCAACAGTCTCCCCAGAGCCTCCTCTTATCAAGGCTAAATGCTAACTCCCTCAAACTTTCTTCATAGCAGAGATGTTCCAGCTCTCTGATCATTTCTGTGGCCATCCTTTGGACCCATTCCAACAGCTCCATGTCTTCCTTGTACTGGGCACCTCAGAGCTGAATGGAGTACTCCAAGTGGAGTCTCACAAGAGCAGAGAAAAGGGGAGAATCACCTTAATAGGGTATCCTCTGACAATGGATTTGTTTTTTGTAAATGAAGTTATGGCTGTCATCTGTAAAAGCCTTGATTCTATGGAGGTACCTAAGCTTGCCAAGATGCTAATAAATTCAGTGCTTCCTCCTATACCTTTGTGATGGAGCTAGCAGTATAGTGTTCTGGGTTAAGACAGTGCTTGGCAGCCACAGAAATGGGAACACAGGCAAACAGGTAAAAACATGTAAAAAAAAAAAAAATCACTTATTACTGTAGAGTTTCAGAACTATCGTTTCAGAACCCAGTTTGGCATTTGATCCACCTCAAGTCATTTCAATTTCCCAGGATGTTTTTTGGATCTGCACCAACATAACTGCCTTACAGGCTTGCACCCTCTTTTTTATGAACCATATGAGATCATCTATCTCATAAGTGTTTTTAAATAAAGCATAAATATAGTTACCCCTTATCATAGAAAAGAACTTTACTTCCTTATATGAAAGGTTGTGGTGTGTGTATAGAAACACTTTCACTTCCCTGAATAAATCTGAGCATATGGCTGGAAAAACTGCTTACCAGAAGATGAAACAGTGCCCATAACTGCATTAGCCAGCATTTGTACTATGTATCCTGAAAGTTTCATGAACAACCAAAATTGCAGACTTGTTTTTTCTTTAAAGCAATTACCTAGTCTGACAAGACCCCTCCTAACTGAATAAGAGCAGTTAGTGAGGATTGAGTTAACCCTGAGATACAATCTGCTTGAATGATTCCCCATCTGTTTTGGAGTTGAGAGGCCATAAGGGATTGGTTGATCTAGAAGTTTCTTTGGCACTTCCATGTGTCCTTTACATATGTTCTCACTGTCATCTAACATAAATCTGATTACTTCACTTTTAAATTTGCATTCCAGGTGCTATTTAGATTGGACAAATATAATTTCTATCTCACCATCTGTGAAGAAAGATTATTAAATGATAAACACTGAAAGAAAAACAGCAGTGATGATGCATCAGAAGTACAAGAAATAGATGCTTAGAAAGTCTGTTCCTTCTAAGGTTTGCTTGAGCTAGGTACTTTATTGCTGTAAGGTGCTGACTCTGATCCTGGGACCAAAGCTGGGAGTGAGAAGACATTTCCTGAAAGTGAAATACAAATTCTACTATTAAAGTAGCTATCCAATGTGTAAGTGACTTTAGTTCATTCTGTTGCTATTTCAGTGCCCTGTTTCTGCTAGGTCATGAGAAAACTTATATTCATTATTCTATGAACTTTCTAATTATAGTGGTGGTGGGGGAGATTTTTATTCCACCTTTAAACTGCAGTGCATGAGATTCATCTTTCTCTTGATAACTCAGCAACAAAACTTCTATTGATCTTAATGAGAGCAGACTACGGGGTCATGCGATTTCACAACAATTTTCCAGAAATGCCAGTATTTCAGGAATTTCAGTCAACCATATGTTTTCTGCTGGTCCTGACCCATGAGTTTTCAGCTTTTGCTCTTCTGATTCTCTCTCTTGCCCTGCTGGCAGGTGGGTGGATGGGGGAAGTGAGTGAGCTGTTAGTGGGGTTTTGGTTGTTGTCTGGGGTCAACATACCACATCCGCATACAGAGATGATTTCTCAGCAGCAGCATTTTTGGCAAGCTTTTTTACCAGGGCACAAACATCAGAACAAATCAACCAGGGAAAGTGAGGGCAGAAAATGGCTTTGAACATTTTGCCTGTTAGTCTAAGTTCAGGATTTGGGGTGTTTTGATGTGGAGGTAGGATTTTGTCAAAGAAATCTAACCTATTTTTCCTTTGACTTTCCCCCCTGACCCCCTCAACAATTTTCCCTCCATCCCAGCCCTCATCTTTGAAAACACACTTTTAAAGCTCAGAGAGCTGAAAATTGGTGTAAACTTCTGGACAAGAAAATTAAACATAACTGAAAAAGATTAACTGAATCTTGGTATGTATACACCATGTTACATTTCCACATATCAATTCTACATGAAGGACAATGAAGAAGAAAACTGCAATTCAGCAAGCAACAACCTGCTTCCTGGCTTGCAGGTATATATACCCAGATTCTCCTACTTCTCACTGCTAAATAATAGTGCAATGTATGTTCACAGAAATAGCTCTGCCAAATACCCATTCTGTCTCTTTTTCCAACCTTCAGTGTGTGTAAAAGAGAAAAGTAGCTCACTTTCAAGGCAAACAGTTTGAACAAGACATATAGGTACATGTACTTCATTAATCTCCTTCAAAACAACAATGCTGAGCCTAAGGGCAAAGTAACATTACCTTGCCACTTTTCTGCCAATAGGTACCTAGTCCTAGCTTGCACATTATTTTGACAGCTCTGCTTGTCATCTCTTTTCCTGAACTGATACTCAGCTTCCCTGTGTATCAGAAAACTGTTCATTTATTTTTTCTTGATATGGGCTGTTAGTATATTGAGGTGACCTGGTTGAGCATAGAATCTGACAAGCTTTAGAGCAGGCACAAGACAATTGAGGGAGAGAAGAAAAAAGCATGTCTGAGAAAGCAGAGTAAGCAAGCAGTAGGAAAGTATGTAGTAGGATTCTCTCTTTTCAGCAGTGGCAAGGTGTTAAATTAGCTTGAATTGGAATGCATAATTTTATCCTTAGTCTGAATTTTCTCCTTCAGTAGGCTTTTTATCTGCATTGTAATACCTTCCAATGGGAGTTATTAATATATTTAAAGGATATTGACCACAAGGATAACAAGGATTCAAGAACATCAGTTCTGTGGGGAAGATGCTGTTCTCCTCATGATAATATCAGGAAAATTGAGGATTCAGTAGGATAAATGGCACATAACAGTTAATGAGGAGATAGTACATACCCTTTACACTATGACTAACATGATATAAAATGGTTGTTACTTATTTAAAACAAACACCACACCTTATATTCTGCCCTCTCTGTTAATATAGCTCAGAACATTTGCTACTCTCAGTCTTGTTATTTTGTTATCTGTTTATGTTTCCCTACACAGAAAGCATTCATAGCATTTGAAATCTGATATTACTTCAGGTGACGCTGCTGGTCTATACAAGGAAGTCAGAAATAGCTGGGAGGTACTGACTTTGAAAAAAAGATCATCATTGAGTCTGATTGCTGATAAGGAACTCCAATCTAGTATGCTGCTTGTGCACACCCTTGGAAATTTATCATGGATCAATGAACCTTGGTGTGGTCCAAGCTTGTACATGAGAGCTTCAAAACAGCATTGTTAAGCAATAATGAAAGCTGTTGTCCAAAGCCATGAATATTTGTGTAATAGGATAGCTTTTAAAATAAAATTTTAGTCTCTGTAGAAATTGGCAGTAAAGGCAGTGACTTTTAGCACTGGCAATTTTGCCAGACAATTAGGTTCTTTTCAACATGGTCAACATAAAATTGATTTATATACAGATATCTTTCAGATCTCACTGGAATGAAATAGATGAATATATATAAAATATATACTCCCTCAGTATTTAAGGTTTTTGGTTTTGGTTTTGGTTTTTAATAAATGTTCACGTTCCAAAGGTGTCTTTGACAGTTATTGTTCAATAAACTCTTGGTACGTGATCTCAAATTGAGTTCAAATCAGGTAGGAATATTCAAGTGAGTGAGTATTTCACTCAATAGCTAATAGTGTGAAGGACTGGGTGTTTCATTTGTGATTTAATTGATGTTAAATTATCTTGCTGCAGCCATTTTGTTGAATACCCAATAGATTATCAAACATTTCATAAAAATTTAACATATTAATACTACCTTAATTTCTTTTTAGTTCCTAAGTAAATTTGTAGGTAGCTTCATGACTTGGCTTGTGTTTACTGCTCTAACTGGTTATTGATATATGCTCTAAATAAATATTTAGTTTAATAAACAAAAATGAGAATTGCAACATTGTGCATGTGTTGCATTGTTAATTGACAGTTTCCCTATTAAAAGTATTGATGCTTCTTTGCTGAGAATGTGTTCCCTTCCAGTGATGTTAAGATTGATAGTTTCCTTCACAGAGGAGTCTTCCTGGGCAGAAAAAGATACATGAAACTTCTAGTTTGTAATGTGATGACAGTGATGAAGTACCACTGACTGTCATCACACCCACTGGAGTACAGGTGAGGGAGAAAATACTACCTTAGTCAACTTAGTCTAAGACCAGATTTTGTTACTCACTAGGGATTTAGCACATGAAAGACTATGTGAACTCCTAATTCCCTAAATTACTGCCAGTATTGGTGATCCTAAAATAATGACGAATAGATGGTAAGTAAGTTGAAGTAGCAAAAAGTAAATTTAGTGAAAAAAATTAACAAGGTGCTACAGAAGTTTAGTACATCCACATATCTAAGCATATTACACAAGTAAACATGCACACACACACAAACACACACACACAATCCCCTCCAAAATATGTCATTCTGATCCCCAAGCTTTGTGTGCTTGTTATCACCACTGAACTCTTGTACCTTTCACTCATATGAGTGTACTTTCCTCATATGAGAGATACTCCAGTCCCATCATCATCTTAGTAGCCCTCCATTGGACTCTCTCCAGTAGTTCCCTGTCTTTCTTGAACTGGGGAGCCCAGAACTGGACACAGAACTCCAGATGTGGCCTCACCAGGGCAGAGTAGAAGGGCAGCAGAACCTCCCTCGACCTGCTGGCCATGCTCTTCTGAATGTACCCCAGGTGCCATTGGTCTTCTTGGCTCATGGAGAGCTTGTTGTCCACCAGAACTCCCAGGTCCTTCTCTGCAGAGCTGCTTCGCAGCAGGTTAACCCCACACCTGTACTGGTGCCTGGGGTTATTCCTCTCTAGGTGCGGGACCCTACACTTGCCTTTGTTGAACCCCATTATGTTCCTCCCTGACCAACTCTCTAGCCTGTCCAGGTCTCACTGAATGGCAGCACAGCCTTCTGGTCTGTTGGCCGCTCCTCCCAGTTTGGTATTGTCAGCAAACTTGCTGAGGGCACACTCTGCCCCTTCATCCAGGTCATTAAAGAATATGTTGACTAAGACTGGACCCAGTACTCACCCCTGGGACACACCACTAGGTACAGGCCTCCAACTAGACTCTGTGCCGCTTATCACAACCCTCTGAGCTCTGTCATTTAGCCAGTTCTCTGCCCATGTCACTGTCCACTCATCCAACCCACACTTCCTAAGCTTGCTTATGAGGACGTTATGGAACACAGTGTCAAAAGCCTTGCTGAAGTTGAGGTAGGCAACATCTACTGCTCTCCCCTCATCCGCACAGCCAGTCATGTCATCATAGAAGGTTATCAGATTGGTCAATGTGTCGGGTTTGTGTGGCAAGGTTTTGGTAGTGGGGGGGCTACAGGGGTGGCTTCGGTGAGAAGCTGCTAGAAGCTTCCCCTGTGTCTGATAGAACCAATGCCAGCCGGCTCCAAGATGGACCCGCCGCTGGCCAAGGCCAAGCCAATCAGCACCTCTGTGAGAACATATTTAAGAAGGAAAAAAAAAAAAACCAAAAAACAACCCAGTTGTTAGAGAGAGCTTTTGCAGCCGGAGAGAGGAGTGAGAAGATGTGAGAAACTCTTCAGACACCAAGGTCAGTGCAGAAGGAGGGGCAGGAGGTGCTCCAGGCCCTGGAGCAGAGATCCCCCTGCAGCCCGTGGTGAAGACCATGGTGAAGCAGGCTGTCCCCCTGCAGCCCATGGAGGAAGGATGAGGGGGTGTAGAGATTCCACCTGCAGATCGTGGAGGACCCCATGCTGGAGCAGGTGGAGGCACCTGAGGGAGGCTGTGGCCCTTGGGAAGCCCACGCTGGAGCAAGCTCCTGGCAGGACCTGTGGACCTGTGGAGGGAGGAGCCCACGCCAGAGCAGGTTTGCTGGCAGGACTTGTGACCCCGTGGGGGACCCACGCTGGAGCAGTTTCCTCCTGAAGGTCTGCACCCCGTGGGAGAGACCACGCTGGAGCAGTTCGTGAAGGTCTGCACCCCTTGGAAGAGACCACGCTGGAGCAGTTCTTGAAGGACTGTCTCCTGTGAGAGGGACTCCATGCTGGAGCAGGGGCAGAGTGTGAGGAGTCCTCCCCCTGAGGATGAAGATGTAGCAGAAACAACGTGTGATGAACTGACCGTAACCCCCATTCCCTGTCCCCCCTGTGCCGCTGAGGGGGGTCGAGGTTGAAGCTGGGAGTGAAGTTGAGCCTGGGAAGATGGGAGGGGTGGGGGGAGGTGTTTTAAGATTTGATTTTATTTCTCATTCCTCTACTCTGTTTTGCTTAGTAATAAATCACATGAATACCCTCTCTAAGTTTGGTCTGTTTTGCTCGTGACGACAATTAGAGAAAAATTTCTCCCTGTCCTTATCTCGACCCATAAGCTTTTCAGTGTACTTTTTCTCCCCTGTCTAGTGAATGAGGGGAGTGATAGAGCGGCTCTGGTGGGCACCTGGCCTTCAGCCAGGGTCAACCCACCACATTCAATCATGATTTCCCCTTGGTGAATCCATGTTGATCACTTCCAATAACCTTCTTTTCCTCCACATGCTTAGAGATGATCCCAGAATGAGCTGTTCCTTCACCATTCCAGGGATGGAGGTGAGGCTGACTGGCCCATAAGTTCCTGGGTCCTCCTTCTTGGCCTTTTGCAAGACCAGAGTAACATTGGCTTTCCTCCTGGCATCCTTCCTGTTCTCCATGACCTTTTTGAAAATGATGGAGAGTGGCCTCGCAATAACATCTGCCATCTCCCTGAGCACTTGTGGTGCATCCCTAAATGTTCTCTAACCTGATCGTCCTCAACCAAAGGAAGGCCTTCCTTTCTCCAGACAACATTCCCATATTCCTCCCAAGCAGCCAGTCCCTTCTTCCACAGTCTATAAACTTCCTTCTTCCCTTTGTATTTTTTCCAGGAGCTCCTTGCTCATCCATGCACTTCTCCTGCCTCCTTTGCTTGATTTCTTACTCATATGGATGCACCCATCTTGAGCTCAGAGGAAGTGGTGCTTGAATATTGACCAGCTCTCTTGGATCCCCCTACCTTCTAGAGCCCTAACCCATGGGATTCTCCCAGGCACGTCTTTGAAGAGGCCAAAGTGAGCTCTCCTGAAGTCCAGGGCTGTAATCCTACTTACTGCCCTGCTCCTTCCACTTGGGATCCTGAACTCCACCATCTCATGATCATTGAAGACAAGGCTGCCCCCAACCTTCACATCCCCAACCAGTCCTTCTTTGTTCATTAGTACAATGTTCGCAGCACCCCTCTCCTCATGGGTTCCTCCACCACCTATGTCAAAAAGTTGTCATCAATGCTCTCCAGAAACCTCCTGGACTGTGTGTGCCTGGTTGTGTGGCCTCTCTTAGCAAATATCAGGGTGGTTGAAGTCCCCCATGAGAACCAGGGCCTGTGATCATGAGGCTACTTCCAGCTGTCTGCAGAAGGCCTCATCGACTTCCTCTTCCTGATCAGGTGGCCTGTAATAAACACCCACAACAGTTTCACTCATATTAGCCTGCCCCTTAATCCTTATCCATAAGGTCTTGACTCGTCCTTCAGGCAGAGGTCGATACATTCCATGTACTCTCTCACATAAAGAACTATTCCACCACCTCGCCTTGCTGGCCTGCCTTTCCCAAAAAGTATGTAGCCATCCTTGACAGCATTCCAGTCATGCGAGCTATCCTACCATGTCTGTGCAACTGCAATGAGATCATGGCCCTGCGACCACACACAGATCTCTAGTTCTTCCTGTTTATTCCCCATGCTGCATGTATTGGTGCACAGGCATTTCAGAGGGATAATCAGGCCTAGAGGTTTCCCTGGAGGCGTGGGTGTGCAAAAGGATCCACCATAGCCATATACACTTTTGAGGTGGTTGGCTTTCTGGTTCTCATCTTGGGAGGCTGCTCTGGTTAGCCTGGCTTATTCCCCAGTAGGATGCAATGGCATGAGCATTGCCACTTTAGACCCCATCCCCCAAGTCCTTCAGTTTAAAACCCACTTCACCAAGTTGGCCAGCCTGCTGCCAAAGATTCCCTTGCCTTTTCCGGAAAGGGCATCCCTCCCTAACAGGTTATAATCATCAAAGAATGTCCCAATGTCATAAAAGCCAAAACCCTTATGACAGCACCAGCCACATAGCCAGGAGTTGATATGCATTATATGTCTATTTCTGGCTGCACCCTTCCCTCCAACTGGTAGAATGGAGGGAAAGATAACTTGGGCCCCAATGTTTTCCACTTGCACCCCCAGGGCTTTGTAGTCTTCCTTGATTCTGCCCAGGTTCTGGCTTGCAGTGTCATTCACGCCCACATGAAATAGCAGCAGTGGATCATCGTCTTTGCTCTTGACAAATTGTGGCACCCTCTCAGCAATGTCTCCGATCTTGGCTCCCGGAAGGCAGCATACCTCCCGTGACTCCCTGTCAGGTCAGCAGATGGGCGCCTCGGTGCCCCTTAGCAGAGAGTCACCCACTACGAGCGCTCGTCGTTTCTTTTTATGGTATCCACTGTGTGCTGCTGGTACAGTTTCTCCTTGCAGACCTTGCTCGTGGGTGTCTACAGCTGTTAAAGCTTCACATCTGGTTTTGGTTGTGAAGCTGGAGGGTGGAGACTGAAGCGGAGCCCTGCTTTTGTGGGTCACCAGGGTCCAAGGTGCCTCATTCTCAGTGGTACCCACTGCAAGTATTTGGTTATGGAACCACCCATCTATCTCCGTCTCGGTCCCTCTAATAGTGCACAACCTTTTAGCTGCTTCCTACAACTCGGCCACCTGACGTAACAGATCATCAACCTGTGCACACCTTGTGCAGGTACTGACCTTTTTACCAGGAGAAGGGTCTGGGCATTCACTTCAACCGACCACCTGTGCTGAAGTCTCCTTCCTTGCCACTTCTGTCTGGGTGTGTGCATCAGACATCTCAGCAGAGATGTTCTCTGTAGGAGCACTGGTTTTAGCTCTGAGGTAGAGTGCCCACCATTTTGGCATACACCTAGAGACCCTGGGCTGTGGACCTACAAGCAGGTTGCAGGGTGCTGTCTGCGTGCCCTTCCTCGCGAGCTGCCACACAAAGTGACATGCTGCACTATAGTGGGTGTCTGATACAAGCCACCTGACCAGTAGAACAAGCAGATGAGGCCCTCTATAGATAGATGGGAGCAGCCTCACATTCACAAGCCCTGGTTCTCTTGGGGCACTTCAACCACCCTGGTATCTGTTGGAGGGAAAACACAGCACGGCATAAGCGATCCAGGTGGTTCCTGGAATGTGTTAACGATAACTTCCTCCTCTAAGTGATAGAGGAGCCAATGAGGAGAGGTGCCATGCTGGACCTTATTCTCACCATCAAGGAGGGGCTGGTAGGGGATGTGAAGCTCAAGGGCAGCCTTGGCTACAGTGACCATGAAATGGTGGAGTTCAAGCTCCTCAGGGCAGTGAGGAGGGCACACAGCAAGCTCACTGCCCTGGATTTCAGCAGAGCAGACTTTGGCCTCTTCAGGGACCTGCTTGGCAGAATACCATGGGAGAAAGTCCTGGAGGGAAGAGGGGCCCAAGACAGCTGGCTAATATTCAAGGATCACCTCCTCCAAGCTCAGGAAGTCAGCCAAAACCACCAAGAGGTCTGCATGGATGAACAAGGTGCTCCTGGGCAAAGTCAAACAAAAAAAGGAAGCCTACAGAGGATGGAAGCAGGGACAGGTGGCCTGGGAGGAATACAGAGAAACTGAGCAATCGGGGATTAGGTTAGGAAAGACAAAGCCCTGATAGAACTAAATCTGGCCATGGACATCAAGGGCAAAAAGAAAAGCTTCTATAGGTACATCAGCGATAAAAGGCAGACTAGGGAAAATGTGGGCCCTCTCCGGAAGAAACAGGCAACCTGTTTACCCAGGATATGGAGTAGGCTGAAGTAGTCAATGACTTTTCTGCCTCAGTCTTCACTGGCAAGTGCTCTAGCTGCACTGCCCAAGCCTCATAAGGCAAAGGCAGGGACTGGGAGAATGAAGAGTCGACCACTGTAGGAGAAGATCAGGTTTGAGAATAAGTAACATGAAGGTGCACGAGTCCATGGGACGTGGTGAGATGCATCCGTCTTGGTGAATGAACTTGCTAAGCCACTCCCCCTCATATTTGAGAAGTTGTGGCAATCCAGCGAAGTTTCCACTGACTGGAAAAGGAGAAAAATAACCACCATTTTTAAAAAGGGAAAAAAAGAAGACACGGGGAACTATAGAGCAGTCAGTCTCACCTCTGTGCCTGGCAAGATTATGGAGCAGATCCTCCTGGAAACTATGCTCAGGCACGTGGAAAATAAAGGAAGTAACTGGTGACAGCCAACATGGCTTCACTAAGGGCAAATCATGCCTGACAAATTTGGTGGCCTTCTATGATGGGGTTACAGCG
The DNA here is from genome assembly GCF_011004875.1 of Balearica regulorum gibbericeps. Taxonomy (NCBI): domain Eukaryota; kingdom Metazoa; phylum Chordata; class Aves; order Gruiformes; family Gruidae; genus Balearica; species Balearica regulorum. Next base: position 35,829,756 of record NC_046191.1, on the reverse strand, counting down.
TTGGTGGATAAGGGAAGAGTGACTGACATCATCTACCTGGACTTGTGCAAAGCATTTGACACTGTCTCGCATGACATCCTTGTCTCTAAATTGGAGAGACATGGATTGGATGGATGGACCACATGGTGGATAAGGAATTGGCTGGATGGTTGCACTCAAAGAGGTGTGGTCAATGGTTTGATGTCCAAGTGGAGACCAGTGACGACTGGCATTCCTCAGGGGCTGGTGCTGGGGCTGGCACTGTTTAACATCTTTGTCAGCGACATGGACAGTGGGATCGAGAGCACCCTCAGCAAGTTTGCCGACAACACCAAGCTGTGTGGTATGGTCAACACGCTGGAGGGAAGGGATGGCGTCCAGAGAGACTTTGACAGGATGGAGAGGTGGGCCCTTGCGAACTTCATGAAGTTCAACAAGGCCAAGACTAAGGTCCTGCATGTGGGTCGGCACAATCCCAATCATAACTACAGGATGGGCGGGGAACGGATTGAAAGCAGCCCTGAGGAGAAGGACTTGGAGATCTTGATTGATGAAAAGCTCAATGTGAACTGTCAATGTACACTTGCAGCCTAGAAAGCAAGCCATGTCCTGGGCTGTATCAAAAGAAGTAGACCAGCAGGTAAAGGTAGATGATTCTCCCCCTCTGTTCTGCTCTCATGAGACCCTACCTGGAGTACTGCATCCAGCTCTGGGGTCTCCAGTACAAGAAAGACATGGAGCTGTTGGAGCGAGTCCAGAGGAGGCCAAGGAGATGATCGAAGGGCTGGAGCACCTCTCCTATGAAGACATGCTGAGACAGTTGGGGTTGTTCAGCCTGGAGAAGAGAAGGCTCCGGGGAGATCTAATTGTGGCCTTCCAGTACCCGAAGGGGGCCTACAGGAAAGCTGGTGAGGGACTGTTTATCAGGGAGTGTAGTGACAGGACAAGGGGGAATGGCTTTAAACTAAAAGATGGGAGATTTAGATTAGATATTAGGAAGAAATTCTTTACTGTGAGGGTAGTGAGGCACTGGAACAGGTTTCCCAGAGAATGCCCCATCCCTGGGAGTGTTCAAGGTCAGGTTGGATGGGGCTTTGGGCAACCTGGTCTAGAGGAGGGTGTCTCTGCCCATGGCAGAGGGATTGAAAATAGATGATATTTAGGGTCCCTTCCAACCCAGGCCATTCTATGATTCTGTGATTCTATCTCTCCCACCCTTCATAAGACATTAGATCAAGGAATTCTACTGTCAGATATAATAATTTCAAGTGTATATAATGTAATCTCTAAAATAAATTGGAGATTGAATAAGGACATTGTAATTAGTTGAAAACCTGTTTCAATATATCTTTGTCAATATACTTCTGGTCCTTTTTCAGTTATCCATGAAGAACTAAGCATTAGGGATGAGATTTTTTCCTACCCATATTTTAATAATCATGCCTGTGGAAATTTCAGAGAATGATTGTAAAAATTCCTTAATGTGGTTTTGAAAATCTTAGCCAATACACTTCAGACTATCTTCAACTATTAGTCAGCTGTCCTTGTTCTGGCTGGCTGGAGTTTATGTTCTTTGTAGCAACCTGTCTGGTACTTTGTGACTAAAACAGTGCTGATAACACATCAGTGTTTTGGCCATTGTTGAACCATGCTGAGCCCTTGTCCATGGATTTTCTCTCTCTGTCACCCCAGCGAGTAGGTTGGGGGCGGACAAGAGGTTGGGAGAGGAGAGTCAGGACAGCTGACCTGAACTGACCAAAGGGATACTCCATATCGTCGTCATACTCATCAACAACAGCTCAGGGAATGGAAAACGGAAGGACATTCATGGTTATGGTGTTTGTGTTCCCAGGTAACAGTTATGTGTACTGAAGCCCTGCTTTCCAGGGCACAGCTGGACATCTGTCTGCCAGTAGGAAGAAGTGAATGAATACCTTATTGTGGTTTGATTGTGTCCTCAGCTTTGCTTCATCTAATAAACTGTCTTTACCTTGGCCCACTAATTTATCTTGGTTTTGTTCTGATTCTCTCCCCCATCCCACTGGGATCCCACTTCTATTCAGTCCACAGTGGAAATCTCATTCTTCTTTTTTTTTCCACAGACTTTTTAGAAAACCTTTAAATTATTATTTAAAATAAAATTTTATAACTTTTTTCCTTCTTTCAAAACAATACAAAGCTTACATTCACCCAACCAGAATTTTTTTTTTCTTGAAATTGCTCAGACTATTGTCTATTAAGGGATGTGATGTATCAAAACCTCATATTTGGCAGTTGAACTGAAATATTTCCTAGAGGGCTTGTAGGTGTTTTGAGGATATTTAAAGATATTTATGATAGCAGTTATTTTTATCAGCAATAAACAGCAAATATAAAGTATTTCCCAATGGTGCTTTTGTGCACTACAGATTGTGGTTATTCATATATGTTTTCCAAAGTATTGTGAAGTGAATTTCTCATGAAACTTTTGGAGAATCAAACCCTACTACTCATAATCTCATTACTGCTTCTTTATTACCACACAAGCCAGCAATGTTGCCTTGTTGTTGGTTTTTTTTGTTGTTTTTTTAATTTCAGTATTGTTTAAGTAATTTTCTGGCTTTCAGGCTGATAACCTCTTTCTTTTTTTCTGTAGATGAATTTCAGAATTCAATGGGTGAATAATTAGGTGAGCAGATGAAAATTAAAGGACTACAGGTTCATCTTTATAGCAATTTCCCCCTAGGACTCATGTAATTCCATTATTTATCCTCCATGTTACCTGTCCTTCCTTCTGTGGATGTGTGTTTTGTTCAAAGAGCTGTAGTTACTATGGTTCTGTACTGCTCCACAAGGCAGAAGGGAATAAAGGAGAGGAAGTTTAGGCTGCATTCATTCAACTAAGGGAAGCATGTTTATCCTACTCCTCTCTTCACAGATCCTTAACTAGGGGCTGTTTTGTTGTGTTTGAACATGGCCAGACATTATGGGATCTCCAAGCCCATCATTCTGGAAAAGGCTGTTATGATTTCTGTTTTCTTCCTGACTACATGAGATAAGACCGTATATTCTCTTTGACATTTTTACCTAAATTTACTATGTTTCAATGTACTTATCTTCCAGCTCAAGTATGTCTTGTCATGCCTGTGATTTTTATCTCATTCTGGATAAGAATTTTACATAACAGCAAAAATATAATTTTATTTCTGTAATATATTTCTTCCCCTAAAGAAATTCAGGAGGGAGTATATGATAATAACAGAGCCAGCTGCAGGCAGATGTCATCTAAAAGTCATGCAAATCACAGAGAAGATTAGATCTTGGCTTCCATTGGTCTCCACAGCAAATTCCCCATTGATTTTTAAGGGTCCAGGATTTCATTTTTAAAGTACTAGTATAATTATGTTATTCTATGTCTCTTCCCATTGCATTAATGCACCTTACCATTACTGGTTTGATTTTCACTGCCAGTCTTCTGATTTTCTTTATCACTGAGTTCCTGCAAACTCAGTTTCTAAATACTTTTGAGAATCTGGGCCTCAGCTCTTTTCCCTTACTGCTGACACTTCTGTGCACTGCCAACAAGTCTTAAAAATATTTCTTTTTTAAATGTTGAAGAAAGTGTTTATTAAAAATTTTACAGACTGGCATCAACCAATCCACAACAGTAATATCCAAAGCCTGTCCAAACTTTTAAAAAGCATTGATTGTCACTAGGTAATTATGTAGGTTTTTCTCTAGATTTTAATATTCTGAGGATTTTAACATGCTTCTCTCTAGCATATCTTCAGAGCAGTGACATCAAATAAGCAAAGTGATCCTAGTCCTCTGACGTGGTTTAGGCCCAGCCGGCAGCTGAGCGCCACGCGGCCGCTCACTCACTCCTTCCCCAGCGGGACGGGGAGGAGGGTTGGGATAAGGGCAGTTTACTGGGACAACAAGGGAGAGGGGAAAAAAAACAATCAACAACAGTGCTGATAACAAGTATTAACAACGGGTGATAACAGAGAACAATTTACCAAACCAAGGACCGACCCACCAGACACTCAGCCCATCCCGGAACCACGCCGAAACTGCGCTGCCCCTCCCCTACCCGACTAGCCCCCCTTTTATGGTGAGCATGATGTCACATGGTATGGAATAGCCCCCGGCCAGCTTGGGTCACCTGTCCTGGCTCCTTGTGAAATTAACTCTATCCTTGCCAGAACCAGGACATCCTCGACATTGAGAGATATGAAGTCTTCAAATGAAATCGACAACTACAATCTGGTCTATATTTCCAAAAAGAGCTCAGATCAAGGCCTAAATAAATAATCTGATTTCTAATGCATTAGGAACCTTAAGCTTTTATGTATATCCAACTCTATGAAGAGGAAAAATATTAGTACCATAGGGGGCTCTGGTTAGAACTATGAGCTTCTGACCGCTATGGCTTGATCTAAACGCAGCTAAAATCAATTGGAATTTAATCGGCTAACTTCAATGAGTTTGGATCAGACACACAAAAGTCAAGGACAAAACTCATTGACTTTGGGGAAGAGAGTCTTTTCTTGATGGATTTCATCATGGGTTACAGATAACACGAAGAGTTTTTCTTCTGTGAGCTAAAGCATAGAGTAGAATAGAATAGAATAGAATAGTTCAGTTGGAAGGGATATACTATGATCATCTAGTCCAACTGCCTGACTGCTTCAGGGCTGACCAAAATTTAAAGAATGTTATTAAGGGCATTGTCCAAATGCCTCTTAAATTCTGACAGGGTTGGGGCATCAACCACCCCTGCAGGAAGCTTGTTCCAGGGTTTGACCATCCTCTTGGTAAAGAAATGCTTCTAATGTCAAAACAGAACCTCCCCTGATGGACACAGCTTTGAGCCATTCCCACATGTCCTGCCCCTGGACCCCAGGGAGAAGAGCTCAGCGTCTCCCTCTCCATATCCCCTCCTCAAGAAACTGTGGAGAGCAACGAGATCACAATGCAGCCTCCTTTTCTTCAAAGTCTTTAGTCGCTCCTCACAGGACATGCCTTCCAGCCCTGTCACCGGTTTGATTGCCCTCCTCTGGATGCACTCAAGTGCCTTCAGATCCTTCTGAAATTGTGGGGCCCAGCTCTGCACGCAGTACTCAAGGTGAGGCTGCACCAATGATAAATGCAGCAGGACAATCCCCCCTCTTGACCCGCTGGTTGTGCTGTGTTTCATGTCCCCAGGATGGGGTTTGCCCTCTGGGCTGCCAGGGCACACTGCAGGCTCACACTGAGCCTGCTGCCGACCAGCACCCCCAGAGCCCTTTCTGCAGCGCTGCTCTCCAGCCACTCCTCTCCCAATCTATACTTGTGTCCAGCATTGCTCTGTCCTAGGTGCAGACTCTGGCATTTGTTCTTGTTAAATTTCATGCCATTGATGATAATCATCTAATGTTCCAATCTCTCTAGATCCCTCTGCAAGGCATTTTGTCCCTCAAGAGAGTCAACAGCACCTCCTAGTTTAATATTGTTAGCAAACTTGCTAATGGCACATTTAAATCCTGCCTCCAGATCATTGATAAATATATTGAACAGAAGTGGCCCTAGGATTGAGCCCAGAGGAACACTGCTGGTGACCTGTTGCCAGATGGGCCAGATGTAGCCCCATTGACTACAACCCTTTGAGCCCTGCTGTTCAGCAGTTCTTCACCCAGCACACTAAGTACCTGCTCATCTCACAAATGAACAATTTTTCCAGAAGGATGCTGTGAGGGACACTATCAAAAACCTTACTAAAATCCAGAAAAAAACTACATCCACTGTATTTACTTCATCCAATAGGCAGGTGACCTTACCATAGAAGGATATTAATAATATAATTAAACAGGACTTTCCTTTTGTGAACCCATGTTTTCTGTGCCTGATGATTGAGTTATCTTTTAAATGCCTTTCAGTAGCACCCAGTATGAGCTTCTCCATAATTTTGCCGGTGCTGAGGTTAGACTAACAGGTCTGTACTTTCCTGCATCTTCCCTGATGCCCTTCTTGTTGTCATGGTTCAGCCCCAGCCGGCAGCTGAGCACCAAAAGGCCGCTCACTCACCCCCTCCCTCCCTTGGTGGGATGGGGAGGAGAATGGGAAAGACAAAGGCAAAGCCTCATGGGTTGTGATAGGGACAGTTTACTGGGACAGCAAAGGGAGAGAGAAATAACAACAACAGTACTGATAACAGAATACACAAAACTGGTGATACACAATGCAGCTTCTCACCTAAGGACCATACAACTCAGACCTGTACACTCAGACTCATCCCGAAGCTGGATCATCCCCGAGCCACACGCCCTGGAGCTGTGCCACCCCTCCCCGACTAGCTCCCCCTTTATATTGAGCATGATGTCACATGGTATGGAATACCCCCTTTGGCTAGTTTGGGTCACCTGTCCTGGCTGTGTCCCATCTCAGCTTCTGGTGAAAATTAACTCTATCCTAGCCGAACTCAGGACACTTGTACATTGAAACGTCAGCTAGCTTCTAGTCAATGAGGACCTCCCCAGATTCCCAATACCTTTGGTAGATAATTGAGATGTCAGGTGTTACAGATGCTGCAACATCGGCCAGCTCCTTCAGTACTCTGGGATGAATCCTTTCAGGCCCCATGGTCTTATGAACATTCAACAGATGCAACTGGTCCCTTACAATTTCAGTACCCACAAATGGAAAGTCACTGCTCCTGCATGCGTGGTCCTCCAACTCAGATGATTGGCCAGCCCAAGGTCTATCACTTATATTAAAGATTGAGGCAAAAAAAGGACTGAATGCCTCCACCTTTTCTTCATCTCTATTTGTCAGATGGCTATCTTAATCAAGTATCAGTTCAGTATTTTCCTTAGATCTCCTACTGCTACTAACTAAAAAAGCCTTTCTTGTTGTCTGACTCAACACTGGCCAGCTACAACTCCAGTTAAGCTTTGGCCTTTCATCTTGTCTCCCTACACATGCAAACTCAGCTCTGTAATCTTCTTGCAAATCCTGATCCTGCCTCCCGAGACCATACAATTTCTTTTTCTGTCTGAGTTCCAAGATGTCGTGGTTTTGCCCCAGCCAGCAGCTAAGCACCAGGCAGCCACTCACTCACTCCTCCCTTCTACAAGAGGATGGGGAGGAGAATGGCAAAACAAACTCATGGGTTGAGATAAAGACAGTTCAATAGGATAACAAAGGAAGAGAATACTAATACTAATACTAATTACAACAATAACAATAATATAAGTGATGCACAAATGCAATTGCTCACCACATGTGAAAGGAAAATAAAAAAATTCAGCACTCAGTCTGTTTCTGAGCAGCAAGTCTACTTCCCAGCTACCCTCCCCAGTTATGTATGGAGCCTGACGTTCTACATCAGGGAACATCCCTTTGGCCAGCCTGGGCCAGCTGTCCTGGCTGTGCTCTCCAACTTCTTCTGCACCTGGCAGGGCATGATAAGTTGAAAAGTCCTTGACTTAGTGTAGACGCTACAACTACCCAACAACAACTACAAACTTCAGTGTGTTATCAACATTATTCTCATACTAAATTCAAAACACAGCACTATACGGGCTACTAGAAAGAAAAATTAACTCTGTCTCAGTTGAAACCAGGACTCAAGAGGTGTTCCCTGTTCAGCCAAGCTGGTCTTGTGCCCCACTTGCTTGACTTTCAATACAATGGGATTGCTTGCTCCTGTGCTTTTAAAAGGTCGTTCTTAAAAACTGACCAGCTTTCATTGACCCCTAAGCCCTCAACAGCAGAAGCAGTAATTTCAGCTCCTCTTAACTTCATTCTAAAATCAAATGATGTTAACAACAGCAAATCTTATATGTAACATATACAATTTCAAATAATTTTACATCATAATGATTATTACTTAAACCTTTAAAAATTCTCTTACGATATAAATTATCATAATTATTATATTGTAGCTCATAAATCCCATTGATGAGTTTAATTCTATTCTTCTGAAGACCTTCAAGTTTAGAAAAATAAACAAAAAGATACAAAACTTGGTGTTTACAAGTGGAGTTTACTTCACAGTAAGTAGAACCTATCCTCATTGCAGCATAGTAATTAGCACAGCTGTCTTTAAATGCACCACAGTAGTATACTTATGAATATCACACTGTAAATCTCAATTAATTTTCTCCATATTAAAGGTCAGGTTCCAGTCCTCCTGAAATGAGTAGAGATCTTTCTGTCACTGTTGCTGTGCTTCTGATGTGGTCTTACATATATAAGCAACACTCAGTCTTTTCAGAAAAAAGAAAAAAATCTTGAATAATCTTTTTTTAAATTCATTTATTTCTTGTTCCCTCCTCAAGGATGGTAAAAATAAATATGTGCAAGAAAGTGCCTGTGCATTGTGTCTAATAATTAGTGCTTTTGAAAATCATACCATAAAAGACAGACAAATGCAGTATAAGTAGCACATGTTTAAACAAACATATGCATAGACGAGTAAGTTATTTCATGCACAAATGGAAGAATCAAATTATTTAGATCAGTAGTGTACCACATGCACTTGAAAAGAATGCAAAGAAAAAGGGAAAAGGTATCTAGTGGTCTTCTTGATCTAACCACTGCTGAGTCTGCATAGTTGGTACAGGTCCATAAATCAGTACTTTTTGTTAAAGTAGAACTGAATTTTAAGTGTTTGCAACTTCTCTGAATGAAAACTCTTCCAGCAGTATTTCTTTCTTGCTAGGCGTCTGCCACCAGTTAAATCTTTCTGTAAGATTTTAAATGAAGTCTGTCTAGCCATATAACAACTTAATATGTAGTTTAGAAATACAGTAAAATGGGAGAAAGAAGTTTGCCCATGTTTGCAAAATCCATGTCACTGTTTCATTAAAAAGCTAGCATGCTCTATTGCCTGTATTGCTTTTTAACTAGGATCTAGAAATATTGCAATCAATGAAACGTCCCTCCATATCTTCAAAAAAACCCCACCTCTGAAGCATGAACCCAAATGTGGCCAGGTTACTAGTATGGGAGAAACCTTACTTCATGGAACAAAAGCTTAATCTTTGGCAGCTAAGTTTTCTGAGACCATAACTGTTATGAGCATTCAGTATTCCAAAGTTATAGGAGCTAATTTATTTTAAGTTTCAGTAGGAATGCAATTCTTACATTTCTGAAGACTTCCTACCCTTCCTGGTCTCCGGTGGCTACGGTCTGTTTTACAATATAGCTGAACCCAGCTCAAGACATTCATGATCTGATTTGCACCCACTCTTGGACCACTCTTGGTGGGACCTCTTCAAACCTGCATCATGCTATAAATTGGAAAATTGTTTCTTTTGGGGTATTGGGTTGCTGAGCTTTTGGTCACTTTTAGCTTTCATTTCTGTGCTTCAGTTCCCATTCATAAAATGAAAGAAGTTTCCTCAAGAACTTTTGGAAAAAAGACAGTTTTAATATTTGCAAAGTGAATTACAGCACAGTCACAATGAATAATTAATTGATATTTGATGGAACAGTTTGGTAATGTTTGTCATAAAGCAATAAGGACTCTCAACAGAAATAAAGATTAAGCATTTTTCTCATCAGTGAACGCAGCAAATACGCAGGAGAAGTAAATGATAAAATAGTTGAAGACTCTATCAGATGTATGTGCAAAAGAGGGACAAGTGGTGTCCAATTACCTTAGCATGGGATTTCCTAAATTAGACACATGTAATCCATGTTGATTTTAGAATGATTATGGCATTTACAATGGTACCAATTTTTTTATTGCTTTCACGGAATTAATTCTTTCCCTATAGGTGCAGTGTTACAGAATTTGTCCCATAACTTAGAATATAGTTTCTATTCTAACTGGTTTTTACTTGGCCTGATTAAGGAACCACTTTATGCCCAGCTTATAGACAAATAGATTACACCAATGTTCAACAAAAACTGCTGACTTAATTTTTCATAACCCTTGTTAAAGTTAAGAGTGAAAGGAAGAAAATCACAGTTTTGTATTGTTCACAGATTGGTATTGATGATATTATCCAAAGTTTTAAAACCTATCTACATTTCACTGCATCTTCTGCACGTTCTGTGAATAAGTAGAAAAGATGTGCCAAATACTAAAGGAAAGAGAGAAGTTTCATAATAAATACCTGGTGGAGGCTCCTTTGGACATTTCATCAGGAGTTTACAAATCATTATTGGCAAGTGTTCTCACTCTATTGCTTACACTTTTTTCTGCCTTTATTTTCCTTTGTGACTGCAGGGGCACACATATATAAACACACACCCCCATCCTTATTGGATGTAGGTATTGGTGGTGTTTCATGACAATGCCTCTTGCTTGAGAGGCAATTTTTCTTCCTCCTGGAAATCTACATTTCCTTTCTTTGATATGGACAATTGTAAGAGTATGTTCTATATTCTACAAAATGAAACTGATTGAGATAAGAAGTCTAACATGCTCAGTAGCATTGTTTAATGAATAAAAATCAGATGGATTCCCTGTTAGAATATATTAGAAATCCACCCAGTAGAACTGACTGCATAGTTCAGTGCTTCATAACAGAACAGAGCAAAGCCTTAAGAGAGCCTTAAAAAGGCATTCCAAGTAAGGCATTGCAGGTTGTTTTTTGTGAGGTGTGATTGGTTTTGGTTTGGGTCTTTTCCCTTTCCTTTCCTTTCCTTTCCTTTCCTTTCCTTTCCTTTCCTTTCCTTTCCTTTCCTTTCCTTTCCTTTCCTTTCCTTTCCTTTCCTTTCCTTTCCTTTCCTTTCCTTTCCTTTCCTTTCCTTTCCTTTCCTTTCCCCTTTCCTTTCCTTTCCCCTTTCCTTTCCTTTCCCCTTTCCTTTCCTTTCCCCTTTCCTTTCCTTTCCCCTTTCCTTTCCTTTCCCCTTTCCTTTCCTTTCCCCTTTCCTTTCCTTTCCCCTTTCCTTTCCTTTCCCCTTTCCTTTCCTTTCCCCTTTCCTTTCCTTTCCCCTTTCCTTTCCTTTCCCCTTTCCTTTCCTTTCCCCTTTCCTTTCCTTTCCCCTTTCCTTTCCTTTCCCCTTTCCTTTCCTTTCCCCTTTCCTTTCCTTTCCCCTTTCCTTTCCTTTCCCCTTTCCTTTCCTTTCCCCTTTCCTTTCCTTTCCCCTTTCCTTTCCTTTCCCCTTTCCTTTCCTTTCCCCTTTCCTTTCCTTTCCCCTTTCCTTTCCTTTCCCCTTTCCTTTCCTTTCCTTTCCTTTCCTTTCCTTTCCCCTTTCCTTTCCTTTCCCCTTTCCTTTCCTTTCCCCTTTCCTTTCCTTTCCCCTTTCCTTTCCTTTCCCCTTTCCTTTCCTTTCCCCTTTCCTTTCCTTTCCCCTTTCCTTTCCTTTCCCCTTTCCTTTCCTTTCCCCTTTCCTTTCCTTTCCCCTTTCCTTTCCTTTCCCCTTTCCTTTCCTTTCCCCTTTCCTTTCCTTTCCCCTTTCCTTTCCTTTCCCCTTTCCTTTCCTTTCCCCTTTCCTTTCCTTTCCCCTTTCCTTTCCTTTCCCCTTTCCTTTCCTTTCCCCTTTCCTTTCCTTTCCCCTTTCCTTTCCTTTCCCCTTTCCTTTCCTTTCCCCTTTCCTTTCCTTTCCCCTTTCCTTTCCTTTCCCCTTTCCTTTCCTTTCCCCTTTCCTTTCCTTTCCCCTTTCCTTTCCTTTCCCCTTTCCTTTCCTTTCCCCTTTCCTTTCCTTTCCCCTTTCCTTTCCTTTCCCCTTTCCTTTCCTTTCCCCTTTCCTTTCCTTTCCCCTTTCCTTTCCTTTCCCCTTTCCTTTCCTTTCCCCTTTCCTTTCCTTTCCCCTTTCCTTTCCTTTCCCCTTTCCTTTCCTTTCCCCTTTCCTTTCCTTTCCCCTTTCCTTTCCTTTCCCCTTTCCCTTCCTTTCCCCTTTCCTTTCCTTGCCCCTTTCCTTTCCTTTCCCCTTTCCTTTCCTTTCCCCTTTCCTTTCCTTTCCTTTCCTTTCCTTTCCTTTCCTTTCCTTTCCTTTCCTTTCCTTTCCTTTCCTTTCCTTTCCTTTCCCCTTTCCTTTCCTTTCCTTTCCTTTCCTTTCCTTTCCTTTCCTTTCCTTTCCTTTCCTTTCCTTTCCTTTCCTTTCCTTTCCTTTCCTTTCCTTTCCTTTCCTTTTCCTTGCTTTTTTAATTGAGCAGTAAGGAAAAAACAATAAGTGTTTAAGGAGATGCACTTTAAATATTATCTATTCTCTTTACCTCTTGATGAGGTTGGCAGAAGAGTCATTCAGAAGAATCTGTCACCAACTAATTAGAATTCATCTACAGCAATGCAGTACCAAAAAACCTGCAATAAATTAGAAAACAGTTCATGAAAAGTGTCCTTTTTCATTTCACAATATAGCAGCCATGGGAATAATTAATTTATACTATAGTGTATAATAAAAGTATGCTAAAATATTATTTTTTTTATTTGGAACCTAATACTAGATACAGTAACTGCGGTTGTATGGCACATCACCCATTTTAGAAAAATATAATGTTAACCATTTTATAAATAACTGCATATTACTTTGCAAGTCATGACTGCTTAATTAACAATGTATGCAGAAAAGCATGAAAAACTTGCCACCTTCTTTTAAATTAGCAGTGTGGACCAGCTACTCCATAAGGGAAGGCAAGCTGGGGGCTGATGGGGATCCCTTTGCTGGAGCTGGGGGGTCCCCTTTGGCTGCCATAGCTGGCAAGACAGAGGCCCTGCGAGAAAGAATCATCCCATGGAGTGAGGCAAGAGGCTGTTGCCAGGTACAACTATGAGTCCAAATCATATGGCAATATCATGGTGATGTGGCAAGTCATAGTTCAAGCTATAGGTCAGGGTTAGGAGCAGGTCCAGTGATTGTTGGACAAGTCTATAGTGACAAGGAAAGGGCTGAGATCAACCCAGGAGGTCAATCTGTAGGGTGAGGTTGAGATCAAGGAACTCCATGGCACAGACAAATCTGTGGCTGAGCTGAAGACCAGCACTCCTCCAGGGCTCTGACAGGAGCATCCCTTCCCAGCAATGGGTGTCCTGACACCAAACAAAGATCTGGACTCAGAAGGGGCTTGCCATAGAGAGATTTAATTGCTGTGGTTTGTCAGTGGGCTATTTCAGAAGACAAGGCCACACAATCAGGGGACAGTTTGGAAGGACCACCTGAAAGAAAGGGACACACCAGGAAAGACTTACACCTGGGGGGGTGGAGGAGTCAGTGGATGTTAGGTTGCTCCTAACAAGCCCTGGAGTCTGGATTGGCCTAGGAGGAATAAGAGGGAGTTGGGCTATCTCTGGATAAGCCAGGTGAGCATGAAGGAGAAAAAAGGGTCTGGGCCACACCTGTAGTACTGGGAGATTAACTTAGGAGCCTGTGGTTGGGTAAAGATTTGGGACTGTGAGGAGATCAGAGCCCACAGAGTTTGTACATCAGAAGTCACGGGGGGAAAGCCTGGCACAATCACAGACCAGGCTCCATATTGCTCCGCTCAGGGCTTGAGAAGGCCTGAGCTCACTGTCAGGCTGCAGCCCAGGCCACCTGCTCTGTAAGATAAGGTGAGCCAAGAGCCAAGGAGGATCCCATGGCTTGCAAGGCAGGGCCTCCTCTAGCAGGGCCCATCCTACCACCCCTAGAAAGGGAGCAGGGCAGTCTCTGAGATCATGGCTAGGTTCAACCAAGAGTTAAGATCATAAGGCAATATAATGTCGATGAGGCAGGTCCAAGGTGAAAAGTTAAGTTATGGGTTAGGTTCAGGTCCAGCAGTCAACTGGCAACAGGGTCAAGACCAAGCCAGGAAGTAAATCCATGGGATGGGTCCAGATCAATGGAGGCCAGATCAACAGGATTCATGGCTGGGCATGGATATGGCTAAAGACCAACACTCCTTCAATATAGCTCAGATAGAGGCTAAACACCCAGAGCTGAGCTTAAATTGAGCTTCTGGCCCTGTGGGTGTGAGTGGGGATCCCAGGAGTGGCTCTCAGGGCCATTAGGTCTTATTAGTGACTTTAGTGCCCTGACATTTAGCATGGCTGGGTGCAAATATTGTGTGATATATTGGTTGTTACTACTGACAACTGGAGACAGTGTGTGAGAAACCAGACTGTAAGAACTTTTGTCTCAAAGATCGCTTTGCTCAAGCGGGAAACTCCTCCAGCCATTGAGTGCGATAAGGATGATAAGGGCGATTGCCGGGTTGTCGAGACTTTCAACCTGCGAAAAACACCTTGCTGGGTCATGCGCCATGGAGTCAGATAACAGTCGCGTGAAGAGCGGGGCTGAAACTGTGTGTATGCATGTGCAGGAACGTGGAAGCTGTGTCGTACGTGCCATCGTGAAGACCGCCACCAGTATAAAAGGGGACTGCCAAGATGAGGGAGGCATGCCTTCGCCCACCACCGCAGAACAAGAGATTTGGACTCTCCCAAGACAGACTTCCGAGATGCTGTGGACCCGTGCCGCGCCTTCATCCACGGGACGCTGTGGACCTGCGTCTTCATCCGCCGTCGCAGAAGAAGGGATTTGGACCCCTCCACCGAGACACCGTGGATCTGTGGTGGTGACTATTCTTGTGGTTCTATCCCTGAGTCTTGCTTGGTTTTCTGCCTTTCTTTTCTCCCCTGTCCTATCGCTCTTATCGGTTACCTTTACCTTTTCTTTTTTACTCTTCTTATAATAAAAACTGTTTGTGGTATATGGCATTTGACCTCGTTTGTGTCTTATTCTCGCTCTTGGGATTGTATCGAAACCTCCCCGATGTTGGATCGGGACACAGCGGATAAACACACTTTAAGCTCTTATTTTGCAGACATTTAAGGGGTGGATTTGCTGCCTGTGTTAATCAGATAGTGCAAGGGGGACGAAGAATTCAGAATATGGGTGAGGAGACAGGAGTGTGTTGACTGATGCACCCTATTGCTTAGCACCTACTGAACTTCAGTTAAACTTTGGAACATCCTTGAAGTAAGATTCCTCAGTGTTCTTGAACCACGGCCAGACAAGTAACAAGGTCATGGTTATCAGACCAGGACACTCACTAAAGTGGATACACATCTTGTTGACTCCACAGAGATATATCATAACTATATCATATATCATAGTTAATAGTGTGCAGGTGCAACCTGCCTGTCCTCCCACCATCTACCTAGAGAAAACCTTTGAGACTGAGCCCTTGCTGAAGTACAGACCGTGTATTGATGCTCTGCTCTGCCTGGTGATCCCTGCTGCTTGGCTGCTTCCCTGCAAGGTCCGGGGGCTTCCTGTTGCCTAAGGCATCGTGCCTATAATCAATAAATGCAATCCAATAGTCATGTTTAGCCTGTGTCTGTGTCTTGAAAGTGGATCTACAAACCGGTTCTGATTTTACATAATAGATAGGATGACTGTGCTCTGAACCAGGCTTTAAATCAATCCTAAAGAAGCAGCTGTGCCACCATTGGTTGACATGACTTTGGATTCAGCCACGAGTGACAGGGTATAGATTGATTTATCATAAGCTATGTCCTAATTCAAAAGTAGGAGCCCAGGTAGTTCACAGCCGAGGGAGGATGTGTTCATATCTGTTTACAATATGTCATTATTAACTTTTATACAAAACATTTTCTACTTTATGATGAACTTTATGAACTGTTCTTGGACAGATGGGAAGTTTAGCTAGCAAGGACATTGCAATAAACTACTAGCTGGATTGCTGGACAATAGGAAGCAATATAAATCTGTACTTGATTATGCCATTTTAGAATGTTTAATGGTTGTCTCACGCATTTTAATCTCTCTTCATCTTCTTCCAGGCCCAGCTTGTTATTTTTTTTTCATATAGAAAACAATGAAAAAGGTTTTCCTGTCAGATGCTTCCTGAGCAGAAATTCAACTGTACAGTGAGAATACTTATATTTGAACTGCTACAGCCTTTTGGTGTAACATCTTCTACTTCCTTTGGGAAAAGAGGGAAGCAGGAGAAAGAAAAGACTTGCAGTTGTCAAGAGTTCTCAACAGGCCAGGGAGTGGCTTTCCTACAGTTTCACCTATTTAATGACTAAAAAATGACTTGTGAGATTGCATTAATGGTAGAGTAGGGGATATAACTCAAAAAGTGTAGTGTATTGTCTCTTATTTTCAGTAGTGAACACACTTTCTCTCTA
The DNA here is from genome assembly GCF_011004875.1 of Balearica regulorum gibbericeps. NCBI lineage: Eukaryota > Metazoa > Chordata > Aves > Gruiformes > Gruidae > Balearica > Balearica regulorum. The sequence goes on along the minus strand of NC_046191.1, from coordinate 35,813,725 downwards.
CTCTGTGCCAACCTCAGTGATAACACAAGTTATTACAAAAGAAAAAGTGGCTTGATCTTGTCAGCTCTGCTGCTAGTCTACAATCTCAGTGCATGCCAAATATATTAGAAAGAGGCTTCAGAGGAGAAAAGCAATTAATGGCGCAGTTTGAAAACTTTTCTTAATGTTCCATAGCATTTGACCTGCTCACTGCCTTATGCTACAGCTGTAAAGTAAATATACTGAAAGATGAGACAGTTTGGTGCAGTCTCAAGCATTTTGTTTTTCACTTTCAGTTCTGGGCATTGTATAATAAGAAATATGAACATGCTTTTGGTTTTGTTGTAAAAATATTTTTCCAAACTGGGAGCTAGCTTCCATACTAATGAGAAAGCCAATGCATAGATTAAAATATGAGGCACAAGAGACACCAGTCCAGATTCTTCTTCTACCTAAGCCACTCTGTAGGATATTGGATGAATTTATTTTTTTGATGTATGCCTGAGTTTGTTGTCTTGAAAACCAGATCGTATGGTTGATAGCATAACTTACTGCAGCATTTTGTTCTGTTGCCAAAATAGAATGCTTTCTTCCATCCTTCTCTATGCGCTGATTCAGTTAGTTGTGAGTTAAGTCATTTTCTGAGACTGGAGTGAATAAAACCAAACTGTATAAAATAAACAAAGAGGAAAATGTCTAAAAAAAGACCCATCAAAACTATCAGAGCTCAAATTGAACAGGTAGTATTTACTGTCAGCAATTCTATAAGAGCAGAGGAAAGTAATATGAGAAAGATTAAATAAAGAAAGTGCTCATAACAAACATTTGGGTCCCAGGTTAATTCTGCCTTTCATTCAGCAATCTTTTAGAAAAGTAAGAAGTCTGCCGTAGGCTGCTGGGAGTGGGGGGGGGGGGGGGGGGGGAGTGGGGGGGAGGGTAAAAGGAAAACAGGATACCTAGCAATTCGGAGCTGTCAGCCTTTGTAAAAGGTTATGGTATCTGTCCTGTTCAAGAGTGAAAGCTATCTTTAGAGCCATTGGGGCTTCTTGTCAGGTGAACTTAAACATTTTATGTACATACTCCAATAGAACTATTTTTTCAGGACATGCTGGTGAATGAGAACTACAAGAACAAACTTCAGCAGCATAGTGCAACTTTATGATGTTATCATTCACTTGCTGACTAACAGAACTCCATCTGTTCACTCTCCCCTGACTAATAGGTATTTGGATACAGTGCAAGGTTGCAAGACTCACACCTGATGACTGCAATCCTTGAAAAAACCTCTGTAGCTAGCCTATGTCCGATCATGTCCAAAAAGACACTCTTAGGATCCAAAACCGTGAAGCACTACTGTTCTGTACTGCAGCGTGAATATTGCTGTGGCATTTTGGTAATGCTGCAATCACTATGAAAAATTGCCCAAGGTACAGTTAACACTAAGTTGTAGAGCATTTAGTAAAACACTGACTCTTTCTCACTGATCTTTTAAATCAAGTTCTGGAAAAAGGCAGCTGTTTGGAGGCTTGCTCAGATGCAACAAGGTATTGGGAAGTTTTATCTTCTACTTGATTGAATTTAAGCTTGTTTGGATTTAGGCATCAGTCTCTAATAATCTTTCTCTAAAATAGTAGATGCCATTAGAAAAAAATGACTGGTATACATATGCAGTAAGAATTGTATTTAATGCCATTACATAAATTCATAGTCTTTAATGATTTTAAGGGAGAATAGTCTTACAAGATAAGAAATCAAGTCACAGAATAAAACATTCCAGCTAGGCTTAGCTGAGTCACTGCTCAAGCTCTGTCACAACCTGATATACAGCCCAGTCTGATTTATCCAGATTAAATTTCCCCTGTTCCACTGCTTTTCAAATATTTAAATCTCTGGAAAAATGTAGTATTTAGTTATAGTGCTGGGTCAATGCAAGAGCAACAGTTGATACTGTAAAAAATAATTTTAAAGGTCTCATAAAAATAAATTTGTGAAGATAAACATTTAACAAATGGAAAATAAATCATCTGAAAGTTTGAAAAAGACTCTCAAAGGCTGATGTGAGCAGCATAAAACTTTACAATAACGAAAAACAGACCTTTCACACCAAATGCAAAAAACCCACCATTTTTAATCTGATCCATGACAGAAATATAGGACAATCATGATTTAGGTTTGAGCAATAGAAGAAACAGAAAGGACACACCAATAAAACCCCCCAAAAATAAAGTATTAAACCATTTACGGAATGAATTGTAAACAAAATATCTAATAAGTGTGCAAATGATGTTCAGCATGAGAAAACTCAGATATGTAAATTAAGCTCAAAGCACCAGACTACTGACATTAATGTATTTTTCCAAGACAGGATCCCTGAGATGACTGTAAAAGAACCTTTGATTAACTTCCCTTTCGAAAAATAGCAGCAGAGATTAATACTACCTTGCAAGTGTTCTTCAGGCTAATCAATAGGCAGGATGACGTGGTTTAGGCCCAGCGGGCAGCAGAGTGGTGGCGCTCGCTCACCCCTCCCCCGGCGGGATGGGGAGGAGAACGGAAAAACAACAGCAAAGCCTCGAGGGTTGGGATAAGGACAGTTTACTGGGACAACAAGGGAGAGGGAAATAACAACAACAGTGCTGATAACAGATCATAACAATGGGTCATAACAGAGAACAATTTAACGCTCAGCCCGTCCCGGAACCGCACGGAAACTGCACTGCCCCTGCCCTACCCGACCAGCCCCCTTTTATGGTGAGCATGATGTCACATGGTATGGAATAGCCCCTGGCCAGCTTGGGTCACCTGTCCTGGCTCCTCGTAAAATTAACTCTATCCTTGCCAGAACCAGGACACAGGAGCATAGTTGATTGGTAACTACTGTGTAAATAAATACCAACTAGAGCTGTGTCTGAAGTGTAGAATATGTATGAGTCACACAGCTAGCAGTCAATGAATATCGTCTTTGTAAGCCACTGTATTTTATATTTGAACGAATCAGCAGCAGTCTTCGATGTTAGATTTTTTTATTTGTTTGCTTTGTTACAAAATGTCTCCTAAGCACATGGTGACACGGTAGCTCAATCTATCAAGTTTTCTTTTATCAAAGACAATAAACTTGTGTGCCATACCTGACAAACACCTTTACTGATTCTTCATGGACACTCACTGTTCACACCCACCAAGCTCGCAGCTACTGTTTGAGGGTCAGGTCTTCATGAGATGTAAATCAAAACTTATAGATAGTTTCAATTACTATGTATCTAATACTCCATTGATCTCTATGACATTTCAGAGCTTATGATGTGACCTGAAAATAACCTTGATAATCTGTCACCATATGATTACAATACCTCCATACCTCACAAGCATAGCCTGTCTCACTATCCTGGGTCTGAAAGAGTTCTGCTGGAATTAAAAGGATTCTTTACATCTATTTCAAAAAGAATTGGGTCAGATACCACTACTGCAAAGTTAGTTTTAAAATGCTGAACAAATTTTTCCAATTGTGTTCAGATGGAGAAATGTTTTTAAAGTTTTTTTTAGAAGTTGTCAGTCTCAACTAAGGGTTCAGTCCTGACGTGTTGGCAGACATACTGTTTGAGGGTACAAATATACTGTACTCTCCCCATACTGTACTCTTCTCTGATTAGGTCTATGAGCCACATATACATTTATATGGAAGAAGATTGTCCTGTACTCACCTTCTTCATTGCTTTCCACTGCTTTTGAGGTGACTTATCCATGGCCCTACTTTGCACATAAATGAAAAGGCTAGCCTAAGTGCCCATCCTGCAGTCTGGCAAATAATACAACAGTTTGTCTACATAAGTCTGCCTGTCTGATGGAACACTTGCATCAATTTACCACAAGATATTTGCTGTCTCTTGTATTTCACAGATTTTTGTTTTGTTTTATTTTCATTGGACACAGACATGGGTACGTTACAGACAGTATCATGTGGTTTGTAAGTTTCAGATAATTGTAAGTCACTGTATCAGTGTTGCAAATAAGCTAGAAAGATGTTTGTTCCAGTTTCTTCTCAATATCCAAATCCGTTGTGGTGGCAACTTGAACATCCTAGCTGGCTATTATCAGATGGAACAGCAGAGGTTGGCAGCCTGTGCTTTCTATTGGCCCTAGAGAGAAGCGATAAATGATAATTGGGTAAAACACTGAAGCCACAGGCAAGAAACTTCATGTTTCTAGGCTGGGTTTCCTTTCTTCTTGTTTCAGACAAAGCAGCATAAACCATACAACCTACTCCAACTCCAACTACTTCAGCATGCAAGAATGAGGTTAGATGACAAGGGAAGATATCAGGGAAGAGAAAAGGTTTCATAGTAAATAGCTGGCATGGTTAGAGTAGAAACAAAGTTTAAATTAGTATCATATATATGCATTTATATATATATATGCATGCATAGACACCTGCAAAGATTCTGCAAAGAACTAACTTTAGGGTGAACCTTTAGGAACCACTGAAATATTCCTATTCTCTGCTGTTGAGCAGTTTCAAAGAGACTTGTGGATACAAATGGTTGGCTGAGTAAATTTTAATGATATGAACACTCTGGGTCTGGAAGAAATTAATAGCTGTCATGCAAGAAAAGCAGTAAACAGCTTCCTGGCATTAAGAGTTATGTTTCTCCAACAAAGCCATAAATAGGTTTCTATTAGATACAGCTCTTTCTCATAATTAGATGAGTAGTTCAAGAAGAAAAACTTTTTTTTTTTTTTGGGGGGGGGGGGGGTAGAGAAAATAGCTGAAGGATGACAGTAATTAGTTACTGCCTGCAATACATGGTAAAGACATGGCTTACTCCTACATTCCCAACAGTGTGTAACACTGAACCTGTGATAATAAGGTCCATGCCTACCATCTAAGCTGGTTAAATATAACCAGAAAAACTAATATTTTCTTGAAAATTTTCTTTCAGATGGCAGGTAGCAGTATTCCAAATATGTGAGCATTTTAAATCAGATTGCATCAAAAGACCTTCCAAAGACAGAAAGGTTAAGCACTCAAAGAGAAATACAACACAAAGAAAGCAAAGTAAGGAATATCAGTGGCTCAAAACCCATCCAATTTATTTTTTTCTTTTTTTCCCCATTCTACTGAAGATAGTGCTGCTTTGCCATATCTGAATTCAGATGAGGAAGACTAGATGGGAACAGTAGAGGTGCAGAAGGACAGCTCAGGCAATCCAGCTGTGCTAATGCAGGTCATAATAGTAGTAAAAAAACCCCCAAAAATGAAAAAAACAAAACAAAACAAAAACCCTGGAACTGTGTTTGTGTTAATAACTTAAATCCAACTGCAAGCAATCCTAACATATTTAAACCCAGGACACTTATACTCACTGCTATTTTACACAATGCATGCAACTTCAACACGTAGCTTTAAAAAGCTAACTATAGAGATAGCTTAAAATGATCTTGACTTGGCTTTGTTTAGAAAATACATTCTCTAAATTGAAGGAAATATGTTGATTTGGATGACCATTTTATGAAAATAATTTGTAATTATTGCTTGGAGTTGCTTAACTGATTTGCAGTGAAAATTTTGCCTTCACAGTGTTTAAAATCTTTAATTCTGATAGGCAAGATAATGATTTTACTACGGATTTTTGACTTGTGTAGACTTATATATATATATTTATATATATTTAAATATTAAAGTCAATCTTATTAAAATTTGATAGTGTAAGCCCATCAGATGCATTATTTTTTACATATTAATGTCCCAAATCTGGGTTCTTCATGCAGTGTGCAAGGAACCAATCACACACAGAGCTGAGGTATTTATTTGTTTCAGTACTGGCCAGAATAGGGTGCCAGGCATCTGACACCAGCTGGCACACTAAGTACGTCAAGAGTGCCTTTTTTATAATAACAAGATGTAGCTGATTGCTGTTCTTAAACTTCCTTAACCTCCTTTTACCTGCCTTCACCATGCATATGCATTTTACTTAATTTTTCAAACACTTTGGGGGGGGGTGTGTGTCTTCTAATTAGCATGCTCATTATTCACAAAGAGGTGTACATTTTAGTATTAAAATCAATACAGGTGAGTTGAGGGTACAGTATTTCTCGATACTCTTCCAAGGCTAGACGTATTTCATATACAATTACGATAAGGAAAGATTACCTTGAAAGGTCCTATTTTTCTAAACCGCTAGCCCATTGAGAGAACATAATACCTATTGTTTTAAATCCTTGGTCCATTGAGAGATCCTATCCTGGTTACTATAGTTTCAGAACATACTGTTAAAGATACTTAAAGTGGTATGTACTTTGTACAATCTTAACCCATATTTTTCCTACATCATTAATATAATTTTCCTTTTGAAAAAGAAATAATCTGGTGTTTCTTAAGTGAAATTTATTGGAATTTCTATTGGGTATAAAACCTAATTATTTCATATAATTAATTAATTGATTAAAATTTTTATATTACCAACTTTCCTGCAGGACACACATTCTGCCACTGGCTCAGCATCAACAAGACATTGTAAACCTGTCCAGCACATTATGCAATATCAGAGGGAGGTTAACCTTAGTTGTGGTGCTATACAAAACTAATGGTCTCTGAACATTTACAGAAATTCTTGTCTACTTCAAAAACCCAGATATCAGACAAAAGAATGTACTCTGTACCTTGAAAATACTGAAATCAAAATTCCCTGAAAATATTTGAGATATAGTTCAAGTTACTTTCTAACAAGGGGAAAAATGTGAGGGAAGTTATTTTCTTCCCCTGTGACCTCATTTATTCTCGTCCATATGGCTTTTCATTTGAGGAGAACTTCAGCTATTTTGTAACTTGATGATATTTTCATTTTCCCTTTGCCTTCAGAACTGGTCATAGCCTGCAGGAGCTCTTCAGTGGTGATTGCTGACTTCAGCTTCAGGCATTAAAATGGAGACAGTATGCAGGCTACTTACTTTTTTTTTCTAGTCCCCCCATGTGTCGTCTGTTCCTCCCCCTGCCCTGGACTCTCTGAGATCTCAGGATAAGCCCCATTTTGCTGTTCTCTTGGATACAAGTGCAGGAACGTGGGTGTCAGGCACTCTGGGCACACATGGGCCAACTGCTGCCTGAATTGTCTCATCAGGATGAGCCATGGGTGGTCAGGATGAGCCATGGATGCTTTGGGAAAAACTCCAGTTGTGCTGTTTTCTTGGTTCCAAGCACAGTAGCCTGGAGCCAGGGTGGCCAGGCACCCCCTGGCCACACCTGCTATCTGAATTTTCTACCAGAATGGTTCAGCACAAACTGTGGCCAGAATGGAAAATCCTAACCAAAGCTAATCATCTCGAGATCCTATGAACAGTGATCCAAAAGTGAGACCTTGAAGCTCTCCGGGACCACAGCAGGTTGTGTGATCCAGGGTCTCCCCTGAGCTGGGATGTCTCTCGGGAGATTTCGCCAGAACTCAAAGATTGTCCGTTGACAGTTTTGTGAGGACTCAAAGGCTTGATTTCACGAGATTCACCAACTATCCATTGACAAATGCCAGCACATAAAAGTGAGTAATTCACGACACTCACAAAAAAGGAAATTTTAATCATAGGTTAACGTGTGTGTGTGCGTGCGCGTGAGTGTGTGTGCACAATTTGGTTCAGAACTATTTGCTTGTCTGTCTGTCTGTGTGCAATTTGATTGTTTGTCTGCCTGGCTGTATGTGTGATTTGATTTAACCTCCACCTATGCGTGCAACCCTGCTGTAAGTTTCAGGTGACCTGTGCCATTCTTGAATCTTTAACTAAGTGGCTATTTTGATTGTAACAAATTCCCTTGAATCACTCTGTTAAATTGGCTGATGATTAAGTGCTGTTAATAATTACAGAACCTAATCTTGTGATCTATCTCAAAAATACTAATAAATCCTAAATTGCTGCTAAATCAAAGCCATGTGAGAAAATCTCATTTGTGACAGCTGGGTACTAGTGAAGATGTTCAGGTTGAGACTTTTTCATAAGTGTTTGAAATCCACCATCTTTGGAAAATAAGAGGCCCATAATAAACCCATTTTCTCCAGTTTGCCAATGTGAATGACATGATTTTAAAATTACCTGTTATATTTGGCCTTTAAGTGTCTGAAAACGTGTTTTTTTCTCAATTCAGCTCATGAGAAGTTGCTGTCAATACTTGCTGATAAATCTATGTCAAAAGCCAGTAAACAATTTACCTAAGTAGTGAATTTGCGCAATACTTTCTTTAATCAATACCACTTTTTTTTCCTATAATCACATACATAACTTTACTGAAACTTCCAATTATATCCTGAATAATGACTTGGACAGTAAAGCTACTGCAGCTTTTGACAACAGAACCTAATTTAAATATTTGATGTATTATACATTCATTTTAAATTTGTTATTATAATTTATATAATATAGATAATATATATATAATATCCCTTCCAACCCAAACCATTCTGTGATTCTATGATTCTATAATAGTTGCATCAGAATACAAGAGGCAAAGACTACAATCTGCTTTTTAATCTGTCTACAAAGTCTAATATAAACTGACAAGGCATTTGCTTATAAGTTACTTAAAACAGTCTCTGATAAATTAAGAGATCTGCCTTCTGCCAAGAAAAGCGAGAGACAAAAAGCAGGCCATTAATTTGAGTGAAAACAGAAATGAAATGAGTGTGCATTACCCTCCCATCTAAAAAGACCATAAAAAAACCCTACCAATCTGCTTACTCTACTCAGATTTATTGTGTTTTTAAATATTCCAGTCATATCTAAGACATAACTAAAAAGGCAGATTCAATTGTAGATGGTAGTTGGTAAAATCAACTTGAAAGTCTCTAAGTAGGATCACTGCACGTTTTGCAAGAAGTGTACTTCTAATCAGACTAAGTATTCTGTTTCATCTAGCTCAATAACCTTTTAAAGCTCTAGGAAAAACAGCTTCAGTGAATCAGAGAGAGCAGACTGAGTGATGTATCTCTTCTTGGAGGCAGCTATCAGTGTCAGGTACATATTAAATATATCTGAGTATCTTCATTAATTTTATTATTACTTCTGGCACAGGTTAGATGGAATTAATTTTAGCATGTGTCTGCTGCTTTAAAACAGATGAAGATGGGTTTTTAATATAACCGCATGACTTGGAACAATCATAAGAATGACAGATTTCAGCACTGCCTAGGAGCATGGCTGTGAGCAAGGGCTTGTCAAACTCCTAATGTTAAAAGAAAAAATTCTCTCAGGTCTGAAATTTGGCAGACACGATCTGTGTCCAGGAACAATTTCTTTTTAAATTCATATTGCTTTTTTAAGGATGCAAGACTGATGCAATAATGCTTCTCTAATTCTTTTTAAATCAATCCACTTCAGGAAACGTCAATCTGCTTGTGGAAACTTAGGTTCCAGAATGAAGAACAATCTACTAAACTAAAGCTAGGAATGATAAGAAAGACTTTAGATGAAGAGAATATATTTACCTGGGATGAAATTAGAGAATGCCATAATAACTTACTGTATGAAAAACAATCTTCTGAAAGTGTTATAAACTTCTGTCATAATAACAGACCTCAAGTTTTCATTGACCCATTGTGGACTGCCAGAGTGGAGTATAACCTGGACTCGCTCATCTTTTGCAGCCCTGCACATAGATCATAGTATTGAGGCAGGAAGATAATGGAAACTCCTCATAATGGCTGAGTGGTTTGGGTTTTTTTCATATCTTTTCATCATCTCAATGGTAAATAAGGAGGAGGTGGAGTCAGGAAATCCCTACCTGATACTGCTGTGTTTGCTTTGTCAGGATTCTTCTGAGCCTCTTCTTGTTCTTTACTGGCATGCTGTTAAAATAGAATAAGCTGATCTAAAGTTCCACCTGCTTTTTTTTCTAAAATCCCTTGAAAAAATACTTTGGCAGGTTTTTATTCCATGAGAACTGTTTGACAGGGATTCATACTCAACCACCAACTAATCTGTATCTTTCCAGATACTGTACTAATATTGCATCATTTCCCCCTCCCTGTCCTTTGCACACACAAGTCACTACAATGGAATTTGGAAAGGTGTTGATACATTTTCCTTAGAAGAACTAAGAGGACAAAAGGCATTAGAGAATCTTGACATCTGTTCACAGGTTATTTCTGTAACAGATGGAAATATTTAATTCAATTTCCGTATTTCGATGATTTATATATTTGCTTCAGTAAGTGAGCAATATTACACAGATTCACAGACTGACTGGGGTTGGAAGGGACCTCTGGAGATCATCTAGTCCAACCAGCCTGTTAGAGCAGGATCACCCAGAGCAGGTTGCACAGGATCGTGTCCAAGCGGGTTTGGAATCTCTCCAGAGAAGGAGACTCCACAACCTCTCTGGGCAGCCTGTCCCAGTGTTTGGTCACCCTCAAAGTGAACCTTACATTGCAGGTTTCCTTCGACTCTGCCGTAATTATCAACATGTTCTTTTGCATACATGCACTTAATGATATTTTTGGTTAAAGAACTCAGGCATAGCTTACAAATTGCACTAGTTGTACTTGGATGACACTGTGTCTTGGGTGTCCTGTTACTCTAGGCCAGGGAGGAGGGAGGAACTTATCCATTCATTGGACACATCTTCCATCACAATACCTGAATGTAGGTATTGAAGTTACTGAACCGAATAGGTAATTACTAACTTTCAGGTTAGAGTATTTACTCCTTAGTCAAGCAAAACTCCATGTTGGAGATGGATTAAAGGATAAATAAAGAAACACATCAAAGCAAGAAAATTTAGTTTCCTCATGAAAATACACTCTCAATTAATTATTTCATTTAAATTTTATGAGAATTTGTAAGATGAGATGGGAGCAGACAGACTCATTATAAGCATCATGAATGTGGTAGCACTTCTAATGTGAACTGTTTCATGTGAGATTACTGTTTTCCTCCTGCTTCTCAGCTCCTAAGAACAAATTCTACAGGCATTTGCCTTTGCCAGAGAAACTCGCCCTCACAGTTTTATTGCCTATTCCTTCATAGAAAGCAGACTTAATATAGACCGAGGCATATAAGAAAGTAGATCCAGATAAGGATATTGGGCAGCTGTTGAGTGGGCTGGTCAATAGGACATAGACATAGGCTGCGAGAGCACAAATATGTTACCCTGTCTCCTGAGAAGTGGTTCGACCAACTTGACATGGCCCCAACCCTATATCTATCAGATACTCACTGGCTTGACCAGCCAGTCATTAACTTGATCTTGAGACATTTCTGCATTGCCCATGCAGAGGCCCAGTGGCACCTCATAGCTTAGTGGCTGAACAGGGGACCCCAAGCAACACAATGTATTTTCTCACAGAAAATCTACTTGTGGATACATAGCTATGGGAGAAGGTTTAGCCCTGGCCAAGCTCTTGATGTGGTGGCACATCTTTACACAGCGAGTTTCACATTGTATTCCACTGTAGTGTACGTGACATTTATCCATCTGTAGCTTATGGGAAGCATGAACAGCCTAATGAGATAGGAAACTGGTATCCTGTGAGGTATCAAAGTTTTTAAGGAAATAAGCAACTGTCCTGGTTCTGGCAAGGATAGAGTTAATTTCAGAAGGAGCCAGGACAGGTGACCCAAGCTGGCCGGGGGCTATTCCATGCCATGTGACGTCATGCTCATCATAAAAGGCCAGTATGGAATGTTCAGGCCAGTATATTCCTATTGCTAGGTCTCCTGAATATTTTCCCACTCCTGTTCAGTGTTAGCAAAAATTATTTCAAGAATATTACCCAGGGATATTCCCGACGGCTGAATGGTCAGGGCTGGCATGGCGTGTGGGAGAGTATGGGCGGGTATCTAGAGACCTTCTCACCCCCAATGGTTTGGAGCTTCACTCCTGAACAATTGCAAGACCCTGATAAAATGGTAGAATACTTGAAAGGAAAATGCTGTGGGGATTCTAAGGAGACACAACTTACTGCGCTGTGCTGGGTCCTGGCCACTACCTATCAAACACTGCTTGATAGTAGACAGCACCATCCAGAGGGAGAGAGCGGACCCACAGGCACTGCAGCTGCCCCAGCCCCCGCAACAGGCACTGCAAATGCCCAGGTCCCTGCAACAGGCACTGTAGCCGAGCTGAAAGATCAACCCATACCAGTATCAGTCGCCCCTATACACAAAAAGAAATACACAAGGAAATTGGTTCGCTTAGTGAGATATGAAGATGAACCGGGGCCATCACGAGAACAAGAAGAAGAGCCGGAACCAGAAGTGATCACCCGATCTCTGTCCCTGAGTGACCTGCGAGATATGCGGAAAGACTTCAGCCGCCTTCCAGGGGAGCATATTATTACCTGGCTGCTCCGCTGCTGGGATAACGGGGCCAGTAGCCTGGAACTGGAGGGCAGGGAGGCCAAGCAGCTGGGCTCCTTGTCTAGGGAAGGGGGCATTGACAAGGCAATTGGGAAGAAGGCGCAGGCCCTCAGCCTCTGGAGGCGACTCCTGTCAAGTGTGAGGGAAAGGTATCCTTTCAGCGAAGATGTCGTATGTCGGCCAGGCAGGCGGACCACCATGGAGAGAGGTATCCAATTTCTGAGGGAATTAGCTGTGCGGGAAATGGTTTATTACGGTCCAGACAACACACAGTTGCCCACAGACCCCGATGAAGTCCAGTGTACCTGACCCAAGGGGTGAAAATTCGTGCAAAGTGCACCATCATCGTACGCCAACTCACTGGCAGTAATTGACTGGAAGAGTGAAGAGGCACCCACGGCGGATGAAGAGGCTGGCCAACTCCGGCAATATGAAGAGAGCCTTTCTTCCTCCCTCGTCTCGGCTGTGGAGAAACTGTCCCAGGACGTCCGGCAACTCAAAGAGGATATATCGTACTCCTCACCCCCACAGACCCGTATTTCAGCTGTTAGGAGTAAGCATTCCTCTGCTCCAGAGAGGGGATATGGAGCATACACACCACAAGGTATCCTGTGGTTTTACCTGCGTGACCACGGAGAATACATGAGGAAATGGGATGGGAAGCCCACCTCAACCCTGCGAGCACGCGTACATGAGCTACAAGGCAAGACAGGCATAAAAAGGATCTCTTCCAGAAAGAATGCTGCTCCAGTTTCTACCAGGCAGCCCCCCAGACCAAGTGAAAGGCCAGATCGCACTTATGATCCTCTTGAAGGGACTTCTGAGTCCTTTTTGCAAGAGGTGAGTAGTGACTATGATGAGCAGGATTAGAGGGGCCCTGCCTCCAGCCAGGTGGAGGAAAGGGACAACAGAGTGTATTGGACGGTGTGGATCCGATGGCCTGGCACATTGGATCCACAAGGCCCTAGTGGACATGGGTGTACAGTGTACCCTAATGCCATTGAAATATGAAGGGGTGGAACAGATCTCTATTTCTGGTGTGATGGGGGATCCCAACAGTTGACTCTGTTGGAGTAAGTCTAACTGGGAATGAGTGGCATAAGCACCCCATTGTGACTGGGCCAGAGGCTCCGTGCATCCTGGGCATAGACTTCCTCTGGAAAGGGTATTTCAAAGACCCAAAAGGCTACCAGTGGGCTTTTGGAATAGCTGCCTTGGAAGTGGAGGAAATTGAACCATTGTCTAGCTTGTCCGGTCTCTCGGAGGTCCCTTCTGTTGTGGGGTTGCTGAGGGCAGAAGAACAATAGGTGCCACTTGCTACTGCAACTGTGCACCGGCAGCAATACCGCACCAACGAGACTCCCTGGTTCCCATCCACAAGCTAATTTGTCAACTGGAGGGTCAGGGAGTGATCTGCAGAACCCGCTCACCCTTTAACAGTCCCATATGGCCAGTGCGGAAGTCCAATGGAGAGTGGAGGCTGACAGTAGACTATCGTGGCCTGAATGAAGTTACACCGCCAATGAGTGCTGCTGTGCCGGATATGCTGGAACTTCAGTATGAACTGGAGTCAAAGGCAGCCAAATGGTATGCCACAACTGATATCGCTAATGCATTTTTCTCGATCCCTTTGGCAGCAGAGTGCAGGCCACAGTTTGCCTTCACTTGGAGGGGTGTCCAGTACGCCTGGAATCGACTGCCCCAGGGGTGGAAACACAGCCCCACCATTTGCCATGGACTGATCCAGACTGCACTGGAAAAGGGTGAAGCCCCAGAGCACCTGCAATACATTGATGACATCATTGTATGGGGCAACTCAGCAGAGGAAGTTTCGGAGAAAGGGAAGAAAATAATCCAAATCCTGATGCAGGCTGGCTTTGCCATAAACCGAAGTAAGGTGAAGGGGCCTGCGCAGGAAGTCCAGTTTTTAGGAATAAGGTGGCAAGATGGGCGGCGTCAGATCCCAATGGATATTATCAACAAAATAGCAGCCATGTCTCCACCAACCAACAAAAAGGCAACTCAGGCCTTCTTAGGCGTTGTGGGTTTCTGGCGAATGCACATCCCGAATTACAGTCTGATAGTAAGCCCTCTCTACCATGTAACCCGGAAGAAGAATGATTTCAAATGGGGCCCTGAGCAATGACAAGCTTTTGAACAAATTAAACAAGAAATAGTTCATGCCATAGCTCTTGGGCCAGTCCGGGCAGGACCAGATGTAAAAAACGTGCTGTACACCGCAGCCGGGGAGAATGGCCCTACCTGGAGTCTCTGGCAGAAAGCACCAGGGGAGACTCGAGGTCGACCCCTGGGGTTTTGGAGTTGGGGATACAGAGGATTCGAGGCCCGCTACACTCCAATGGAAAAGGAGATATTGGCAGCCTAGGAAGGGGCTCGAGCTGCTTCAGAGGTGATTGGCACTGAAGCACAGCTTCTCTTGGCACCCCGACTGCCAGTGCTGGGCTGGATGTTCAAAGAGAGGGCTCCTTCTACACATCATGCAAAGGCCCTGGTTCTGGCAAGGATAGAGTTAATTTCAGAAGGAGCCAGGACAGGTGACCCAAGCTGGCCAGGGGCTATTCCATGCCATGTGATGTCATGCTCACCATAAAAGGCGGCTAGTCGGGCAGGGGCGGGCTCGGCGTGGCTCCGGGACGGGCTGAGCGTCTGGTCTGTCGGTCATCGGATCAGTAAATTGTTCTCTGTTATCACCCATTGTTACTATCTGTTATCAGCACTGTTGTTGATTGTTTTCCCTCTCCCTTGCTGTCCCAGTAAACTGTCCTTATCTGAACCCTCGAGGCTTTGCCGTTGTTTTTCCGTTCTCCTCCCCATCCTGCCGGGGGAGGGGTGAGTGAGCGGTGCGCGGCACTTAGCTACCGGCTGGGCCTAAACCACGTCAAACACGCATGGAGGCTTGTGGTCCTAAGTTCAAGCTCTATTTATCTACAATGTATTGTGTGATATGGCTGCTTGACTGAAGGTGGTGCAGAAGGTGGGACAGTGACAGCTGTGGGTGACTGTTTTGCAGGGGACAGAAGGCCACAGGTTGCTGACATGAGCTGTCACTTAGGGAGTTTTCCTGTTTTTTTTAACTTGATCCTGCCAGGGAGAAGCAAGGATCCTGAAAGTCAACGTCTGATTCCGAGCTGGTGTGGACAGCAGAGGCCTGCCTTTTTATGACTATGGGACCTTCTCTGAGGATCCAGGGTTGCTTGGAAAAAATGAAATCCACCTAAGTGGAGCAAATGCATCTTTGCCAACAGAAAGGCCTCCCTGGTAAGAAGAGCTTTAAACCAGGAATGGCAGAGGAGGGAGTGAATGACCAACAAGGGAGGAAATGGTGAACCTGGTTGGCAAGCAAAGTGTGTGTGGTGATGTGAGCAGAAGGGACCTCTTAATCACCCAAACAGAGCTAAAGTGGGGTCACTAAAACTCTGTGCACTTAAATAAGGAAGGGCCTACCAGAGGGAACTACGGGAAAAGCTCCATTACCCTTTCTGAAAAATCAGTATGACTAGGCATATCTCTGAACTGCCTGTACACCAATGCATGCAGCATGGAAAACAAACCGGAGGAATTATGGGTACATGTATCATGTCTTGATCTTATAATTATGCTTTCTTTGGGAACATGGGGATGTAGAGGGATAACTCATGTCTGGAGTGTTGCAGGAAATGAATATAGACTCTTTAGGAGGGATGGCAAATTTTATTACTGTATATAAATATCTGAAAGGAGGGTCCAAATAAGGAAACAGGCTCTTTCCGGTGGTGACCAGTGACAGGACCGGAGGGAATGGGAACAAACTGAAACACAGAAGGTTCACTTTGAACATCAGGAAACACTTTTTTTACTCTGAGAGTGACAGAATACTGGGCAAGTTGCCCAGAGAGGTTGTGGAGTCTCCATCTTTGAAGATATCCAAAAGCCATCTGGACATGGTCCTAGGCAATGGGCTCTAGGTGGCCCCATTTGGACAAGATGACCTTCATAAGTCCCTTTCAACCTCAACCAGTCCGCAATTCTGTGATTCTGGCAGGCTGGGAAGGTGAGTAGAGGGAATGACCCTTTATGGAGAGAGCAGCTGAAATGCATGGAGCCTTGGGACAAATGACAAGCCATTTGAGGGCTTATGAGTAACGATTAGAGGGCAGATAAGATGCGCACTGTTGTTGTGGATGTCAGTTACTGTGACTGACAGTCTGATCAGGGAGAAGTACATGAGGCCTTCTTCAGACAATTGGAAGAAGCCTCATGTTCACAGGCCCTGGACCTAATGGTGGACTGTGACTACCCCAATAGCAGCAGGCAGGACAACACAGCTGGTCATAACCAATCCAGGCGGCTTCTGGAAAACATTAATTACAGTTTCCTAGCATGGGTGATCAAGGAGTCAATAAGGTGAGGCAATCTGCTTCATCTGATTTTTACAAACAAGGAAGAACTAGTCAGGTATATAAAGGATGAGGGCAATCTTGGTTGAAGAGATCATATGATGGTGGCATTCAAGATCCTAAGAGTGGAGAAAATGACTAATAGCAGGATCACTAGATTCTGAGAGAGCAGACCGACCTCCCTGGGGACCCTGCTTGGAAGAATCCCACGGAAGACCATCTTGGAGAGAAGAGGGTTCCAAGACAGCTGGTTGATTTTCAATGACCACCTTCTCCAAGTAGGGTAAAAAACAACAGTCGCAGGAGGCCTGAACAGATGAAAAAGGGGGTCCTGAAAAAAACTTAAGCTCAAAAAGAAATTATAGAACAGATGGAAGCAGGGGTAGGTGATCTGTGAGAGACAGACACTATTCAAGCAGGTTTGGGGTTAGAAAAGGCAAAACCCACATGGAGTTGAATCTGCTTAGGGATGTGAAGGGCAACAAGAAAGGTTGCTGAAAGTACATGAGCAGCAAAAGGAAGACTAGGTAAACTGTGGGCCCACTGCTGAATGGGGCAAGAGATTTGGTGACATAGGACATGGAAAAGAATGAGGTACTGAATACCTTCTTTGACTTTGACTTTACTGGTGATACTAGCCTTCAGGAATCCCTGAGACCAGTGGAGAAGTCCAGCACAAGGAAGACTTTGAGGAGGATCACATCAGGAAACATTTAAGCTCTACATAAACAGGTCCATGGGCCCTGATGGGATGATATCCATGAGTGCTGAGGGAACTGACTGGTGTTACTGTGAATCCACTCTCAATTATCTTTGAAAGGTGTCCTGGGTTCAGCTAGGATAGTGTTAATTTTTACCAGAAGCTGGGATGGGACAGCCAGGACAGTGACCCAAACTAGCCAAAGGGGTATTCCATACCATATGATCTCATGCTCAGCATAAAAGGGGGCTAGCTGGGGACAGTCTGACTTTGGGATGAGTCTGAGCATGCAGTCCGAGTTCTACAGTCATTGGGTGAGAAACTGCATTGTGTATCACCAGTTTTGTGTATTCTAATTACTGTTGTTCTTATTTCTGTCTCCCTTTGCTGTCCCAGTAAACTGTCCTTATCCCAAACCAGTTTTACCTTTGTCTTTCCCATTCTCCTCCCCGTCCCACTGAGGGGGAGGGGTGAGCGAGTGGCTGCATGGTGCTCAGCTGCCGGCTGCGGCTAAACCACGACAAAAGGTCGTGGCCGTTGGGGAAGGTTCAAAAGGCCTAGAAGAGTGCAAATTTCACTCCTATCTTCAAAAAGGGAAAGAAGAGGTTCCAGGGACCTACAGGCTGATCAGCCCCGCTGTGATCCATGGCAAGCTGATGGAGCAAATAATCATGGATACCATTCCCAAACACAGGAAGAAGAAAATTGTGAATGCTCAGCATGGCTTTACAAAAGTGTATTGTGCTTAACCAACCTGATAGCCTTCTACAACAAACTGTCTGGACTGGCTGAGGTGAGAGCAGTGGATAATGTTTACTTCAACTTGAGTAAGATGCTGTCTCCCACTGCATCATGACAGACGAGCTGATGAAATACAGGCTAGGTAACTGGACTGTGAGGTGGATTGAAAACTAGTTTAACTGCCAGGCTCCAGTGGTTGTGAGCAGCAACAATGAAGTCCAGTTGGAGGCCAGTCACTAACTGTATATCCCAGGAGTTGACCCTGCATCCTATACTGTTTAATACCCTCATTAATGGTCAAGAGAATGCAACAAAGTACATCCTCAGCAAGTCTGCCGATCATACAAATCTGGGAGGAGTAGTTGATACAAGAGATGGTTGTGCTGCCATTCAGAGGAACCTCAACAGGCTGGAGAAGGGACAAAGAGGAACTCCATGAAGTTCAATAAAGGGAAATGCAGCACCTGAGGAGGAACAACCCCATGCACTAGTACAGGCAGGGAGTCAAGTGATGGGAAAGTAGTTTTGCAGCGAAGGACCTGGGAGTTCGGGTGGGCAAAAAGTTGAACACAAGCCTGCAATGTGCCCACATGGCAAAGATGGCCAGCAATATCCTTGGCTGTATTAGGAAGAGCATCATCAATAGGCTGAGGGAGGTGATTCTTCCTCTGCTTGGCACTGGAGAAGTCATGTTTGACCAGTTCTGAGCTCCCCAGTACAAGAAAGGTATGAATATACTGGAGTGAGTCAGTGAAGATGGTGAGTCCACGAAGATGATTAAGAGACTAAAGCATCTGTCATATGAGGAGAGACTGACAGAGGTGAGATTATTCAGCCTGGAGAAGAGAAGGCTTGGGGGAATCTTATCAATGTGTATAAATATCTGATGAAGGAGTGTATAGAAGACACACTCATCTCAGTGGCTGCCATTGGCAAGACAAGGGGCAGGAACTGACATACAGCAAATACCATTTAAACTTAAGAAAGACTTTTTTTACTGTGGAGGTCGTTGAACACTATAACAAGTCACTCAGGTTGCGGAATCTCCATCCTTGGAGATATGCAGAATCTGACTGGACATGATCTTGAGCAGTCTGTTTGAGCATGGGGGAGGTAGACTGGATCTCCAGAGATGTCTTTCAATACCAACTGTATTATGATTCCATTATTTCCACTAGGAAAAAATAAAGCAGAGAATAACATTGAACTAGAATTTGTCAACAGTGGAAGACTTCAATGCAGAGTCACAATACTGTCTTTTCCCCAAAAAGTGTCTCATTCATGTAAACAGTTTCAAATTTTTAGTCCTTTGAATGCCTAAATTGTGCATTCAAGCAACTAATTGTATCAACATTATTCATAAGCACAGTAATTGCAAAAGTAATTTTACATTTCCATTTATTACTGCATACAGAAACAGCTATAGAATGCAGTTAAGATTGGACCTAAAATTAGACAAAGGCTATTTGTATTTCTAGAAATAGAAGTGAAAATCAAAATAGATAAATCTGTATCATTGACATAACTGTTTTCCAAGTAGAATTTCCATATTCTGATATAGTTTATTTCAACTTATATCTTCCTATTGAACTGGAGATATTTTTAAAAAATATATTACAAAGTGAAAATGACCTTTTGACAAGAAATAGTACATAGGGGAAATAAGGTGAATATACTGCAAAATTAAGAGTGTCTTTTATATTAAAAATACAATCATTATGCCAACAGTATACCTCCCCTAAGAAAAGTCCTCATCCTAATCCTTTGTGGAAACAATAGAAAAATGTTCTTGCTAAAAAATCCTGTGGTTGAGGGTTAACATAGTGATTTGAGAGATTTCAAAATCACTGCAAGACCACAGAAAATCTTGAAATGATGATGTCTGACAGTTCTTTTAGTTCCTCAAGACTGTCATTGGGTCTATGTTACAATGCATATTTGAACACATCCATATTCACAATAATCCAACTAGCAAGATTCTTGGTATCATTTTCCTGCCATATCTTGTTTGGTTCCTATGTTTTTTGCACCAGGAGATGCTGGTCTGTTATGATCCCAGTAAGAAAGGTACTCAGATACTGTAAGTTATTATTTACAATACTATTGATTAGAACTAACACTGTGAGAAGAGAATAACAAATAATCTCCCACCCCTTTAGATGACAGGAGCCCTGAGTGGTGTAGCATCGAACAGGACTCTGATCACTGTGAGCATGCCATGCAGACCCCATCCACAGCAGGGACTCTCCCCTTTCGGTCATTTGAGCTATGATAGGATTTTCTGACAAGAAAAAAATGTGCTGCAAAAATCCCTTGGCTGCAGGATGAACTCATCTGGCTCACTGTAACAGAGCAGCATGCAGTCAGTTCCCAGTAGTTACCAGCAAGTGCACCACTTGCACGGCCATGCCTTTACCTAGAAGTACAATGAGAAGTCCTCATGAGAAGATCATTTCTGTTTTGACTGTAGAAGTGATAGATAGAGTTGCTTTCTTGTATAATAATGGTACCTAAGGGATGGCAGATGTGAGACTTAAAAAAACCACCACCAACAACAAAAAAATTCCACCACAAAACCAGGAGAAGACTGCCTCTGATTAAGCCAGGGGAAATCTGCACGATCTCAAGACATCCCACTGAGTGTCTACTCCCACATTTCCTGAAAGATTCTTGGACAAAAGGCAAGAAAAATGTTCTAGAAATAGAAGAAAGGTCCTGGACATCCTCTCTTTTTTGGGGGGCTGCACAAGAGTAGATTGAGACTCACCTAAGTTAATGTTCTATTTAAGAACATACGCAGTACACAAAGCCCCAAAACATCAGCATTAGCAAACTAAATTTCCAGGGCATAAGATGTTTTATAGAACCTAAACAGAAGAACAAACTTAATCTTCCCACCCATAGGTGGGAAATGCAATGTGTACAAGTCAGTTTCACTGAGATGGAGGGAGAGGGTTATAGAATATGATCCTTCCCCTCTGTCAAATAAACTTCCGTGTGCCTCTGAATGCCTCAGATACAGCCACTGTTGTAGTATCACAACCTTAAAGTACTTATCCTGGGAAAAAAAGGGAGGCAGGGAACAGCCATGGGTTGGATGGATTATCCTAAGAAGAGGCATATTACCTGTACCTGTAGATAGGATAACCAGTGTACGTTTGTGTAGAAGAAATAGAACAAGTGACCCTGTTCTTTGGACAGAGATAAGGATTGGTTAACCCTTAGAAGTGACATTGCCTTCTCTTTAGATGTCTGTTGCTCTTAAGCCTTAGTGACTGCCATGGAGCACACTGCCAGAGGAACTACACTTTGATAAGTCAGAGTAGATATCCCTGTGGATAGTCAATAGGAAAAAAAAGGAAAAAATTAGAAGCCAGGAAGATGTTGTGAAACACATGTGCAACATTTACTTTTTTACATGATAGGAAATAAAACTAAGTTTCCAGCAGCCAGGATTTTTTTGTCTGGCCATAAGAATTAAGAACTCAGATTTCCAGCTGTAAATTTAAATAACTTATTTGTACTTCTTCAAGTGAAACCTTGTGGTAGTAAAAGTACTTGGCTGGAGGTATGCACCCAGATGAAATATTATTAACAGGCCTAGAGAAGGCATTCTCTTCACTTGGTTACAGACAATAAAAATGAATGTTACAACAACCAAATTAGTGTGTCATGAAAATGAAGAAAATAGACTTGCATCAAACAAAATAACTTGCAGCAATTGTGAATAAACCACCTGCTTCTTATGATAAAGTGATTACAGGATGTAGTAGACAATCCAGTGTACTCACTGTGAAAGGAATTGTATGCATTACAAGATCCTTTCCAGAGAAACTCCATCTCATTTTACCTACAGTATATTAAGAAACATTATACCAGAGAGTCATTTTCACAATACCGGTATGGTTTATGGAGTCAGTCTTAAATCCTGGGTCACTGTGGTGGGTTGACCCTGGCTGGAGGCCAAGTACCCACCAAAGCTGGTCTATCACTCCCCCTCCTCAACTGGACAGGGGAGAGAAAATATAACGAAAGGCTCGTGGGTCGAGATGAGGGCAGGGAGAGATCACTCACTAATTGTCGTCATGAGCAAAAAAGACTCAACTTGGGGAAAAAATAATTTAATTTATTACAAATCAAATCAGAGTAGGATAATAAGAAATAAAAAAATCTTAAAAACACCTCCCGCCATCCCTCCCTTCTTCCCGGGCTCAACTTCACTCCCCATTTCTCTCCCTCCTTCCCTCCAACAGCACAGGGGGATGGGGAATGGGGGTTGTGGTCAGTTCCTCACATGTTGTCTCTGCCGCTCTTTACTCCTCACACTCTGCCTTTGCTCCAGCATGGGGTCCCTCCCATGGGAGACAGTCCTTCACCAACTTCTCCAACGTGAGTCCTTCCCACGGGCTGCAGTTCTTCACCAACTGCTCCAGTGTGGGTCCCACCCATGGGGTGCAGACCTTCAGGACCAGACTGCTCCAACGTGGGTCCACCACGGGGTCACAAGTCCTGCCAGCAAACCTGCTCCGGCGTGGGCTCCTCTCTCCACGGGGCTGTAGATCCTGCCAGGAGTATGCTCAGGTGTGGGCTTCCCATGGAGTCACAGCCTCCTTTGGGCATCCACCTGCTCTGGTGTGGGGTTCTTCATGGGCTACAGGTGGATATCTGCTGCACCCCACTGGGCAGCAGGGGTGCAGTCTGCCTCACCATGGTTTTCACCATAGACTGCAGGGGAGTCCCTGCCTGGAGCACCTCCTCCCCCTCCTTCTTCACTGACTTCTGCAAAGTATTTCCTCTTGCATATTCTCACTCCTCTCTCTGGCTGCAGTTCCGACAGCAGTTTTGTTTTCCCTGCTTAAAGATGTTATCACATGATTGGCTTGGCCAGTGGTGGTTTCTCCTGGAGTCAGCTGGCATCGACTCACACACAGGGGAAGCTTCTAGCAGCTTCTCACAGAAGCCACCTCTGTAGTCCCCTGCTACCAAAAACTTGCCACACAAAGCCAGTAGAATCACTTATCCAACATTTGCACAAGGTCTTTTCATACAGGAAAAGAATCCAATGTGCAGATGCTGAGACGATGCCATGCACAGACCGGTATAGGCCACGGAAATTGCAGTTTAGAATTTCAAACAGTGCACTTTGGGGAAAAGGGCAACACACCTGAGTTTGTCTAAAGGCTACAGAATAAGGACCAAAGTAATGAAATAGCAAATAAATTGTATATCAAATTGCTTCTGGATTCCTCAAAGAAAGAGTTGTCCTGCCTGTGAGCAAGAGATCCCATTGGAATACAAGACTTCAGAACAAGGTAAGACATCTAATGAGAACCAGAGGTGTGATGAAAACTGCCGAAGGGCGGAAGTATGGTTTGGGGTCTAGCGGGGTCATATGCAAACTGTTTGTACTCACTTAGGAGTTGCAGAGCTATCAAGACTCAAGTAACATAATTCTGTCCAAAAAAATGTACAATGAAAATTAAATATAATCAGCATCAATGCTGGAGTCAGAAGGGAGACTCAGGATGCAACACTGCCTTCCTCTACATAACTGCTTCAGCGATACTGTATTAGCTCAAAATTGTGTAGGTAACACTGAAATTTGAGTATGCATATAACAGAATTGGTACCAATGAGTAAAAGAGTAATTAGGAGTGTGTTGTTTATTTGGGAGGAGTTTGGAAAAAGGTGGGATGGAATGTAAAAAGGAGGGTTATGGAAAAGAAAACATGGGGAATAAGGTATAAAATCAGGCGGAGAACAAAAAGTGGAGGGGTCTTGTGATGCTAAGAGTGCTGATGCCTACAGGTGGTAAAGCTATGTCCATGAGCTCTATGTAGGAGATTCTACATTCAGAAGGGATGGCATCTTAAGGAGTTGCAACTCAATAGAGCTTACATGCACATTTATGCTTTCTTTCTAGTAATGTAACCAATACTAATACTAAGCAATAAAATTGTAACTCAATATGACTTTCAGTAATATAATTGTATACAAATATTACTAATAATTAGCCAATTAAGATATCACTAGGGTTTTTTTTAAAGATGTGTTGCTTTATCAGTAAATATTATAACCATCTCAGTCAGTTATGTCTCAAGCCTCCAAAATAAAGGGCGAGAATTGGACTTAGGAAGTAACACTTTCACACCCTAAAAACTCAGTCATAGTCGGAATGGTCTTTTTATGTTAAAAAGTGTTATAATGTACACTATAATGTATAGGGAACAGGCACTTAGTAATGCCCTTTTCTTTCGTATATTGCGAAAAGGTTACTCAGACATGGACTCTCTATAACAAGTGGGAAATTCAGAATGGAGACCTACATATTTATAGACAATGGAAATAATATCCTTTAATGTAAGCACTATAAGCACTGCAGTGTGAAAAGCTCTGTACACTCAATATAAACCACTTACAGCATTCATCAACTTTGCAACTCATTTTCTAATTCATTAAGAAAAACTTTGTTGTGTAAATATAAGTGCAGGATGATGTGATAAAGCACATTCTGAAATCATTGCTATGAAAGATGTGACTGTGCAATATATGAACCCCTGCTTACTAGAGGGATTACGCACATAATGAAATAGATAAAATACATGGTACAGCACACGTATTCAAATGAAATGTTTCATTTTTCTTTTGTTCTTTTGTTTTCCCAAGGTTTTCTTTCCCATTAAGTCACAGATGTGTAAATTCTATCCAAAAAGACAAGAAAAGAGTGTACTTGAAGATTTTCCTTTCTATTTCTTTCCAATATTTAGATCTTTGTAAAACTAAAACATTTATTAGCTACATGAGCACATGAAAAGAAAGTAATTTAGTACTAAGTAATCATGATCCTGTCTGCTCCTCTTCTGAATCATAGAGCAGTAGGTACCAGCTATGGCCATATTGGTTTCAGTGCTTTACAGTAGCTTTGCCAGGATGTTCTGTCCTTTCCCCACTGCTGCAGGGAAGGGGAAAGAGATGGTGGGGTATATCTGTCATTCTTGCTTCCTTGCTAAGGAATCTGATGTTCCAAAGCATAGGTGACTCCTACAGTGACTAATTTGTATCATAACTTGTCCCTTGCAGTGTGCATGGTCAGACTTTAAATTAGTAAAAGCTTCTGAAATCCTCTACATTTATGCCATTTCTCCTGAGGTTGGAATGGTTTATATTTTCCAATTCTTCTGAACTCTGTTTATTTCAGCAAGTTGATTTTACACTCCTCAGGGAAAAAAAAAAAAAAAAAAGTTGAATTTCAGCCAAATAGCTCACAGCATCCCAGGAACTGATTTAGTCTTAATTTCCACATTGTAGGTGTCTATCTATTCTAATGAAATCCTATAGAAAAACCATAATTGCAGTATGAGATAAAGCCATCAGTTGAATGAGTATCATGCAGCTGTTGCATATATCACTTACAGGAAATAGATGTCTTCAGCATTTTTCCTTTGACTGTGAACATTATTCATTTGTGAAACAATCACAGAATGATCACACACAAATGAGTTTGCCTAAAATGCCTGGAGTATGTCTGCCAATAACACTTTGATAATATGTACTTCCAAATTGCCTGAGCACAAGAGAATTTGAAGTGGTACAAGTTATTCTAGGACTGAATTCCAATTTTGTAGAAGCCATCATAATCTGCAAGCGTTCCTTCACTAGACCTTGCAGTTGCACATTGTCCATTGCCCATTTCCCATCTTCGGTGGGAGTACACGTATCAGTAAGGATGACATTGTGCAGCTAAATTTGTTCAGTTAGTGCCTAAATTTTAACAGTCTTATTGTGTCCTCAAACTTTTCCCAAACCCCACACTTTTTAGAGGAATAAGTCGTCCTCCCCCCCCTTTTTTTTTTTCCCTTCTCTCCCACCAATGCTTTTTATTATTGATAAAATAAACTAACAAACTGCTACTAACAGCAAAACAAAAACAGGACTCTGGATGTGCCCCCTTCACACATGAAGGGAGTACACTTCACATCCCTTAAAAGTTTGCAATTATCTACTTTGGTGAAGAACACAGTAACACTATGTCAACTTCTTCTTAGTAAATGCTCTTTTCATTTATGAGAAATATCTATATTCAGCTCATCAATGTAATGCTCAATTAGTTTTTTTACAAAAAAAGAAATAGTTTATTTATAGTTAGAAACATATACCTTTTCTGCCACTTCTCCACTGTGTTCATATTTGTCTATTACTGATAAATATGGATTTGACAAAGTTTCTGATTTACAGTTGCAGAAAATTGTAACTTCAGAAATTGAAAATGAAGGAACAAATAGTAATGACATAGAGCCAAAAACCACTACCCAGATCTAACCTAATATAACAAAAATACTATAACACAACCCTGGAATTATCAGTGTTCTGAAGTTATCAGAAGTATTAGGGAGAAAGGGAGAGAAAAGAAAGATGCAAAGTAATGGTTTTGTCCTCATTTTACAAGTATAACTGAACCAGAACTTAAAGTAGGAATTTATGCTTTTCCTATTTAATATAGCTGAGGAGTATAAATGGACAACAGTCATGTAAATAAAGAAGAAATTAATCTCTGTGGAGATTTGACTTACTGGAGCCAGGATTTGAAAAAGGAGGATCAGTGAACACATTCTATATTACTAAGCTTGTAAGTAATTTTTTTTTTCTCCTCTGCAGTTTAATGATGCTTAGAAACATACTAACTCTCATGACATAATCTTGGACCTCACATGTTAGTATTTTATAAATGGCATATAGCGAATTCACCGGGATAAACCTCTTACTTTGCCCATTTTATAGAACGATAAAACAACCCAGGCTGGAAGGGAGTTTGAAAGATCATGTGGTCTAACCTTTCTGGAAAATGGAGCCTAGATGAGTCTAATAATTATAAGAAATTATAGCAATTAATTGTTAATCACCCATGTATGCGGAGGTGAGTTTCTTTGAAATAACTGAATGTATTCGTGGCTTGTCTTGAATCATTGTGACATGGTTTAGGCCCAGCCGGCAGCTGAGCACCACGCGCCGCTTGTTCACCCCTCCCCCGGCGGGACGGGGAGGAGAACGGAAAAACAACGGCAAAGCCTCGAGGGTTGGGATTAAGGGCAGTTTACTGGGACAGCAAGGGAGAGGGAAACAACCAACAACAGTGCTGATAACAGATAGTAACAATGGGTGATAACAGAACAATTTACCGATCCAAGGACCGACCGACCAGACACTCAGCCGTCCCGGAACCACACCAAAACCCCGCTGCCTGCTCCCCTGCCTGACTAGCCCCTTTTTATGGTGAGCATGATGTCGCATGGTATGGAATAGCCCCTGGCCAGCTTGGGTCACTTGTCCTGGCTCCTTGGGAAATTAACTCTATCCTCGCCAGAACCAGGACACATTGAAAAGACAGTTCCCCACCCTGCTGCAGACTGATGAAGTAAGAAGTCATGGTGGGGTACGGGTAATAGGAATTATTTTATACTTAATGGCAATAAATTATTATAGCTGAAGCTACCTAAATTTACAATAAATGGTCAACATTGATTATGTTTCATATCTTAATATTGCCTGGTATGGTTAATGTGCTTGATATTTATCAAAATGGAGAATTTGAACAGGGTGATGCTACTTGCTCAGTTTTAGAGAACCTTAATTTCCATTGTTATGTCTTTAAATCTAAAGTATTGTTTTTCCAGCTTTCACAGTATTTTCTGTCAAGTTACACTTATTTCATTGCACCCTAATACTAAGATAGTTAATTTTTGATGGAATGAAACTAATCACATGTCTTCGATACATTATGATAGTTTGATGCTGAATATAACTTGATTTGACAGATGTAAGATTTTGTTTTGAGATCACATTAAGTATTTGAGATAAAGTAACAACACCCCGAATTTTCCTTTTATAAAATTTATAAATATTTGAGTAACTATGTCTTGCATGTTTTTCAAGTTTATATATTTCTATAAATTTAAACAAAATACCAGAAGTACTTGCTATATCTTTGGTGTCAAAAATTTTTTTAAAGGTCAGAACAGGAAGCACTGAATATCTTATAAAGAAGTCTGTTCTCTTAAGATTGAAAGGGTGATTTATGCTGAGAAACAAAAGATTCAAATAATATTTAATAAGAGTTTTTTGTAAGATGCTGGAAGTGTTGATGTTCTTCCTAAATATAAAACCATCCCCGAAAACTTCAAATCATATTCCAACTACTTATGATAAAAGATTGATCACTTGGTCAATCTATATTTGAAGGAATAGCCAGTGCTGAATTGAACCTGGCCAGCAGGCAAGCACCTCGTTTTCCCCTGCAGCTGGATGGGAGAGAGAGTAGGAAGAGCAAAAGTGAGAAAACTCATGGATCAAGACAAAAACAGTTTAATAAGTGAAAGAAAGAGGGGAAAAACCCCCAAGCGATGCAAAGGCAATCACGTACCACCTCCCAGAAGCAGACTGATGCCCAGACAGTCTCCTAGGAATGGCTACTTGCCTGACCAGCCCTCTCTCCTGCTTGAATTTTATTCCCGAACATGACGTTATACGGCATGGAATATCCTTTTGGTCAATTTGGGGTCAGTTGTCTGGGTTGTGTCTCCTCCCAAATTCTTGGCCACCCCCAGCCTTCTCGCTGTGGGGCAGAATGGCAAAAAGAGAAGGCCTTGACACAATGCAGGCACTATTCAGCAACAGCAAAAACATTGGTGTATTGTCAGCACTGGTTTAGTTACAAATCCAAAATATAGCATCATATGAACATAATTAACTCCATCCCTTCCACGAAGCACTTCATATTTTTACTGTTACACACAGTGTGGCCATAAGGACATTATGCTGTATCTCTGTATATGTACCCACGCAAGTACATGTATGTTTCTGTTGTGTATGTTCAAAACAGACCCTCACTCCAAGCTACTCTCCATCAACTACTGCAAATTAATAAGAAGTGCTTTTCCTTAGCATTTATCTTGGTTTTGTTTACTTGATTTGCTTCATTATTTTGATTGCTTTTTAAGAGGACTATACTCAGTGTGAAAGTAGCACTTCAGATAAAGATGTCATTGAATTACCTAACAAAATTATACTATTTCCCACATTATTTTCTATTCTCCTTTTAACAATCAGTTTCCACCTTATTTGACTTTTCAACTAATCCTGTATGTTGGATGTCCCTCCACTTCAATGAAGTCTTGTCCTGTGGAATGTGGTTGTTTTTTCTTGACAGGTTGCAAATAGTTCAGCTTATACATTTTGCAAGTTGCTTGAATTGCAGCTCTCAGTGTATTTATTTATTTATGTCCATTACCTTGTGCCATCCAATCTTCTTGCTACTCTGTGTTCATTTGTGGTGGCTCTTAAAAAATTGAATTCTTAACCAAGAGTAAAAAGCAGAAGACTGATATCAACCATAAAAATAGTCTAAATAGTTACCCAGGGCTACAAGAATGCTGCAAATCATTCATTGCTGATGTTTTCACCTTTGCTATATCATTGATAAGTACACCTATTCTTCAAGAATCTCTTATAGGAATCCAGTTTTTCCTTAGATATAAAATTTACTGAAAATTCCTGACAACCATTAAAGTATTTTTTCAGAGAAAATGCATATCAATTCACCTCTCTGCTTTCCTAGTCGTAATATATGTGGTCTTAATAGAGATGAGAATCATAGCTCACTATTCTAGAAAAAACACATTGGCATTTTAACAGTCACTTATCATAAGTGTGGCAAAACTGTATTCATGTTTTCTTTTTCCAGGCGGCAGTCCTCCCACCCGCATTCATCTTAAAGTTCCTTAGGTGGCAGCAATAGAACTGCTATTTTATTCTTTTTATATATCTGGCTTCATAACAGACAGCTGTTCAGCTCATAATCGAGCTTCATGGCTAGAAGGCATAGTGACCTGAATCCAAACCCCTTGAAATATATCTGTCTTTAGGTTGTTCTATGCAGAGTGAAAGCAATGTATATTATTTGGTTCATAGAATCATAGAATAACTTAGGTTGGAAAAGATCCTTAAGATCATCAAGTCCAACCATTAATCTAGCACTGCCAAGCCCACCACTAAACCACGTCCCTAAGCACCACATCTACACGTCTTTTAAACACCTCCAGGGATGGGGACTCAACCACTTCCTTGGGCAGTCTGTTCCAGTGACTGACAACCCTTTCAATAAAGAAATTTTTTTCTAATATCCAATCTAAACCTCTCCTGGCACAACTTGAGGTCATTTCCTCTCTTCCTGTCACTTGTTACTTGGGAGAAGAGACCAACACCTACCTGGCTACAACCTTCTTTCAGGTAGTTGTAGAGAGTGATGAGGTCTCCCATGAATCTCCTCTTCTCCAGGCTAAACAACCCCAGTTCTCTCAGCTGCTCCTCATCACACTTGTGCTCCAGACCCTGCACCACTTCGTTGCCCTTCTCTGGACACGCTCCAGCACCTCAATGTCCTTCTTGTACTGCGGGGCCCCAAACTGAACCCAGCACTCGAGGTGCGGCCTCACCAGAGCCGAGTACAGGGGGACAATCACTGCCCTGGTCCTGCTGGCCACACTATTCCTGATACAAGCCAGGATGCTGTTGGCCTTTTTGGCCACCTGGGCACACTGCTGGCTCATATTCAGCTGGCTGTTAACCAACACCCCCAGGTGCTTTTCTGGGACAGCACTCTTCCCCAAGCCTGTAGCATTGCATGGGATTGTTATGACCCAAGTACAGGATGCTAGCTCATAATTTTTAGTGCCCAAAACCTCATTTTTAGCGCCAAAATCTTCATTTTTAGGGTCCAAACCTGTCTTTTATTACCCATAGCCTTTTTTTAGGGCCCACAGTTTCATTTTTATGGTCTAAACATTTTTTTTTAGGTACAGAAAGCTTCATTTTGATAGTCCAAATACTCATTTTTAGGGCTCAAAGCCCCATTTTAGGGTCCAAACTCCTAATTTAGGGTACAAAACCTTTTTTTTTTTAATGTCCAAAGCCTCACTTTGAGCATCCAAAGACCCATTTTTAGGGTGAAATCTTTTTTTTTTGGTACCAAAGCATCATTTATGGCACAAAACCTTATTTCAGAGTTTTAAACCTCTATTTCATTCCACTTTCTCTCATGGAAATATACTTACTGTGCTTAGGACTATACTCCTCAAATTCAGGGAATTTAGATTTGTAATAAATGTAAAAATTAAATTGGAGTACATTAGCCCCAATACTTTTGTATCCATGCAAACAAACACTTATCCAAGCAGCCCTGATGTATGCACAGTCCTGGTGAGGTTCAACAATCCTGGGAGAATGAGGGGGGGTTATCAGGAAGGACATACTAGTCAGACTTTACACTCCCTTGTGAGACAAAATATGTGTGCTGGAATTGGTAAGGAAGGAAGGTACCACATAAATCAAAGAGAGTATCATCAAGCATCAGGGAATTAACAGGTAATTAATAAAATCCACAGGCTAAATTTTAATTCCCTTTTATTCATAATCATGGAGCACCTAGACTTCCTGAAGTCTAGTAACTTCCAGTGTTGCATTAGGTGTCTATATATGATCGATCTAATCATTTTGATTGGTACACTTTGTGGAGCATCTGTTCCCTCACTCTATAAATTATGAGACATGATATCACTTTGGAGTTACTTTCCATAGAGAAGAGCATAGGAATGTCAGTCTGACGTATCAGTAGGGCTGTAATTTTCCTGGCTGTTTCAAAATGAATGCTTTGTATAAAGGAATGCGTTGGGTTTGCGTGGCAAGGTTTTGGTAGCGGGGCCGGGGGGCGGGGGGGGTACAGGGGTGGCTTCTGTGAGAAGCTGCTAGAAGCTTCCCCTGTGTCTGACAGAGCCAATGCCAGCCGGCTCCAAGAGGGACCTGCCGCTGGCCAAGGCCAAGCCAATCAGTGCCTCTGTGATAACATAGAGAAGGAAAAAAAACCCAACCCAGTTAGAGAGAGCTTTTGCAGCCGGAGAGAGGAGTGAGAAGATGTAAGAAACTCTGCAGACACCAAGGTCAGTGCAGAAGGAGGAGGAGGAGGTGCTCCAGGTGCCGGAGCAGAGATCTTCCTGCAGCCTGTGGTGAAGACCATGGTGAAGCAGGCTGTCCCCCTGCAGCCCATGGAGGGAGGACGAGGGGGTGTAGAGATTCCACCTGCAGACCGTGGAGGACCCCACGCCGGAGCAGGTGGAGGCACCTGAAGGAGGCTGTGGCCCGTGGGAAGCCCACGCTGGAGCAAGCTCCTGGCAGGACCTGTGGACCCGTGGAGGGAGGAGCCCACGCCAGAGCAGGTTTGCTGGCAGGACTTGTGACCCCGTGGGGGACCCACGCTGGAGCAGTTTCCTCCTGAAGGTCTGCACCCCGTGGGAGAGACCACGCTGGAGCAGTTCGTGAAGAACTGTCTCCCATGAGAGGGACTCCATGTTGGAGCAGGGGAACGATGAGAGGAGTGTTTTAAGATTTTATTTTATTTCTCATTCCTCTACTCCGTTTTGTTTAGTAATAAATTAGATGAATTCCCTCTCTAAGTTCAGTCTGTTTTGCTCGTGACGATCATTAGTGAATGATCTCTCCCTGTCCTTATCTCGACCCATAAGCTTTTCATTATATGTTTTCTCTCTGGTCCAGTGAAAGAGGGGAGTGATAGAGCGGCTCTGGTGGGCACCTGGCCCTCAGCCAGGGTCAACCCACAACTGTGCACAACAAATTTTCTCTCTAAGTGGTCACGAGGAATAACTAATAACAAACTAATAACTCCCAATAATCTGTTCATAAAGGTTGATTAACACAGGGGAAAGAAGCAACCCTGAGACCTACTAAGGTTTCTGTACCACTGAAATACCAGACATAGAAATGAATCAAGCTCTCCAAATACTCCTTTTCTTTATATCAAAACACAAACCTTCTGAGCTTTATCAAAGTCCTTGCTGGCAATAAAGGTATCTGCTCAGAGTTTTGTTGGTATCCAAGTATCATCTCCATAGCAGACCTGGTGTTTCAAGAAAAGATCATCTGAAAATACATCAGTGTGCAAACAGGATCTTCTGAAGCCCAACCAAAGGGTCTGGCTGAAAGAAATTTAAAAAGGGATTGGGCCTTTCAGGCTGGCACATAAGTATCTCTGGCTCCAAAATACTGTTTTCACATTCTCTGCTCACTAAAATTAAAGCAATCCTACCAAAGTAAAAGAAATTGCATCCATAGATGGAAGGAGAATTCAGTTAGTAAACTTTTCAGCTAACCTCACAGAGTATCCCTTGCTGTCTATGTCTTTAATGAAGTACTGGATGAAAAGAGCTTCGGTGGAGAAGAGAGCAAGCTCAAGATTGAGTGGAATGTTTCCTGCCCAGATGGCATTTTTAAATCTATCATTTGGTTAACAGGGATTAGCTGATGCTCTGGATCTAGTAGGACTAAACTGTATATTTAAGATAAATCAAAATGTTTATCAGATGAGGAACTCTGCTTCTAAAAGAAAAATGAAGGCAAACACATCTCATTTTTCAGGAGTGATTTAAACTGTGCCATACAGTACTGACACAGGAGGAAACATGAAGCCGCCTTAAAAAGGGAGCAGGCATATTTCAAAGTGCCATCCATTAACTTTAAGTTCTTCCAATGTATCTCAACGTGGAAAGACTTCTGCTTTAATTTTTCTGGGTTCTATTTTTTTTCTCTTTCTCTTTTAAACAAAACTCACAAATGTCATTGTAACTAATTAAAAAGAATTTTAAAGGAACTGCAAAGCAGTGAAGCAAACTTTCACTGTTAATCAGACTATGAAGTAATGTTAGAGCTCTTTGATGAAACAGCCTGATAAGTTTTGACTTCAGTTTTCTAAAGTTTAGCAAGCTCAGAATCTAGTTCTGTGTTTTAAACATTAAAACACACATTTTGAAGAGTCTGTTGTTTTGTTTTTTTTGTAAGGGATGATTGGTTATAAGGCTTGGTTTTCTTAAAAGGGTTGGTTATGGTCACTTGTCAGGACTGCATTTATAGACACACAAATGTATCTAAAGACTTTATTGTGTAGACAGTCAGAGAAAGATTGTTCATTAAAAAACAAAAAAACTTCCACCTTACTGATTGGGATCTTTGCATAAGGGAATGTGCATATGGAGAGCTGAGTCTCTCAAACAGGACGGTCAGTTGTGTTCAGAATGCAATGGGATGCTGAAAAGCAAGGTTCCTTGCAATGATGCCTATAGCTAGATTGAGTGGGCTTCCTCAAACAGCTGTTTTGAATAATCCACCTGGCCCATGGTCCTACATGACCATTCCAATGCACTCATGATTTTTTGCTATTGATTATCTTAAATTGTGTATAAAACATCTCCTGACCATCTAAAATATTTGCAAAAGACTGCAAACATTTTTGAATCTGGGGAAACAATTTCTACTGAAGTGTTTTATCTCTGTACAGTTTGGTCAATTCTATAGCTGGATCTGACTGTGGGTGCTTCTGGGATGGCTAACTTCTCCAACTAGATGTTAATCAAGACACTGGAGCATATAAAAAGTGCCTATGGCTTTGTGTATGCACAGCAGGTGCTGCCCTGGGTGGGAATCTCTAGGACTGTCCAAAATTCTCACCTGGAGAGCTCTAGGACTAGTGAAATGCTTTGTTGTGAGCATGTGTTAGAGTTCAGTCAGTTACCTTGTTTTGTATCAGACTGTTATCTCATTTATGCAGACATCTAGCTAGGACTACCCAGGCAGTTATTGACTAAGTGCACTGTGGATGCACACAGGCACAGCTGATACTTAGTTAAATAAACCACTATTGTAAATGCAGAAACATAGAATCATTTTGGTTGGAAAAGACCTTTAAGATCATCAAGTCCAACCATAAACCTATCACTGCCAAGTCCAACCACTAATATCTAATATCTGATCTAAACCTCCCCTGGCACAACTTGAGGCCATTTTCTCTCTTCCTGTCACTTGTTACTTGGGAGAAAAGACCAACAGCCACTATATGTATACCCAACTTAAATTTTATTTAGCCTTATAGCCTAAATTTCATAGGTCATGCCAGACCTTCCCAAGCACCACCGGAACACTGAACTTTTCTGCATCAAAGATGAAGAGAAACTAGCATATATATTTTTAATGTAGCAATAGTAGTAGTAGTTAGAGCAGTAACATTTTTTCCCCCCAGTTAACAGCAGATGAAGTCTCACAGTCAGGCAAGGGTTATGAACCTACAAGAACTTCTCCACCTGAACTACTCATGCTTCCATGGTCCTTCTGTTGGCATGCTCAGTTTTACAATGAGTTTGTTTCCACTTCTGTCCTCTCCCCCAGTGCTGGCTGCCTGTGAGGATGTGAAACTATACTGGAGGGAAGAATGTCCTCTGAAATATGAAGGAGCAGCATGGGAGTGGGACTGAATAGGACCATCCAGGAATAAGTTCATATGCAACATGGTCTCAGCTATACAGTATTGATGCTGTGGAGACAACCTGGTTTCAGCACTGAGTTACTCAAGCAGACTTAAAATCATAGGAAGTCTCGCTATTATGGCCATAATTTTGCTGCCTGTATTAATCTGCAAATCTAAAGTCCCGCCTGTGTTTCCTTACAGGTTGCCTTGCTCTGTGCTTATTTCCCCAGAAAGAGAAAGGAAGATTTCAGTGGGAGATTTAAACAGAGAAGGATCCTGGAGTAAGGTCACATTCCTTGTATCTAAGCACGGGATTTTCACATGCAGTTTTCTTTTAGAATAAAAATGTTAGCAAAGTTTAATCTGCATTTAAAATACACACTTCGTTCACTTGTGAGTTGCTGAAGAACTGAACAACATAATCTTTCCAAATCAGGATACAATACAAGTTCCCAATTGAAGAAAATAAAGGAAATAATACTTTAAGAATTTTTTTCTTCACTCTGGAGAAGATAATATTCCTTATCTAGAAAGTTAACTTTAACTGCTGGATATAATGTTCTGCAATTTTCTGACACTTTTCACAGAAACTCACTTCAGGCTGTGATGCTGTAATTAGTCCTTGTGCTCATAAGGATATCCACTGAAACTCCTTAATAAGGAGAGTAAAAACAGCCTAGCATAAAGCATTTTGCCTTGGTGGTTTTTTTTTTTTTTTTTTTTTTTTTTTTCTCCCAGTTTAATTTCCTTCATAATTTCTAGGACTCTTCCAGTGAAAAGGGAAAAATACTTTTTAAAGTCTGTATTGAGCGGGGCAAAAAAAAAAAATCTGTTCTACCTGATCCCTGGGGGTAAGTGTGTGGAATAGCAAAGTATGCACTCGCAGCCAGTTTTAGTAAGGCTGGCCATCCATTGTCACTCATGTAAGAATCAGGCAATCATGACCTTTTGTTGTTTCTGTAGGTTTTAATTTCTAGCTCACTACTAACTGACAATAAACAATCACCAAACTGCCACTTCTTCTTTAATATTATTGGGGCCAGAACTGATGTCTGCATAAAGTATCACTTTTCTTGTACATATATTCTGTGGGCTATCTGCAGAAAACTCAGATTTAAAAAAATGTAATTGGGTAACAACACGGAGAAACAGGGTTTACAAGGAAAAGTTTACTAGGAGTTTTTTCCCCTGTCTTTCATTCCTTCCTCTTTCCTTTGACATTGCCTCTGTTTTCATTCAGGTGGCTTGAAATGGGCTTATAAGAGGGTTTGTTTTAAGCAGCTATACTTTCAAATGGTTGGGGATTATCTGAGACACTGATTGGTATGTGAAAATATGATAGTTTTAACCATTACAAAATTTAATTGGAAATGCTCCTCTGATTATATATATAGCTATAGAATTGTGACTAATCTTTCTTCACATGTCTCTGAATTTTAAGCAGCTCTGCCTTACACTGGACCCCAAATGGTGCTTCCTGTCACTTTTTATTTCCATTAGGTATAATTTGTTTGAGGTAACCCTTGAGTCCCTTCCAAACAACCCCTGAAAAACAGCCCTGTGGCAGAATTTGGTTTTTCAGAGTGCTGTAGAATGCATAACACTGAAAAGGATGTCTGCGTGAGGATCTATGCAGAGGGTACTGCACAAGCTTGTGCCTCTGAGCACCAGGAGGAGTTTAGATTGAACAGGAACTGTAATGCAGCAGACACATAAATGACTCTATTCTTATAGCAAAGCAGGAATGGCAGGAACATGTCATTGTCACACAGGTAAGCCTTCCATTTACTTCAGAATGAAGGACTTGTTCTGTCAGTCGCAGAAGAAATGTCTCTGTGTGGGCAGTAACCAGGGGCTGCTGTGCTGTGGCTGGTTGATCATTGCTATAGCTTTGGTGGGACAGAGTACCCTATGATTCTCATTGAAAATGAAATTAATGCAAATCAAAGTAATGAATTTTGGAGTAGACACTCAACATCACACTCTGTCAATAACCATCAATGTTTTCAAAAAGTGAGTGAAATTGAAATATTAATGATCATCAATGTCTTGGCATAATTATGAAGTGGCACAGGAAATTATGGACTGGTTACTACTATTAAGCTACAGTAAGTTTACCGAAAACAGTAGAACTACTGAACTATTTTAGAATTAGATCATTTTAATCAATAGTGAATCTGTCACTTTTTTTTTTTTTTTTTAAGTGAGAGTGGAATTAAGAACAGGTAAAAATAAAGTACCTATTTAAGAAAAAAATACTATCTTTTATAGCATTTGATTGATGAGATAACTTTTAATCTTAGGCTTCTATTTAATTTTTGGACCAAGTATCCACTTCTCATTTAAAGATGCCATGAAGATTATAGCATTAAATAAATTTATTCAGTGTCTTTTTCCTCAGATGGACTATATCAGTGAGTAGCAGTTTTTTCACTTCCTTGGCTCTGGGATGTTCATATGAGACCTAGGTGCCTTTGAATCCCTCCGATCATTCTCATTTGCCTGTCACATGGGATGCACGGTAAATGAGTTTCAACCTCTCACGAAGCTACTCAAATTCCTGACAGGACATATTATTTCTGATACTAATTTGAGCAGTGTTTTAGTGATGCTCTAACCTATCTTTCTAAGACAGCACAGGACACAAAAGCAGCTTCACATGCATTTTCCTCAGAAAACAGTCTAACACTGTTTGAAAGATCAATCTCGTAAGCAGGAATTTTTCTGCTGAGTTCTGTGCTTTACAGTGTAACAAAGAAACAGTGGAACAAATGTGGCTTCCTGGCAGTGAGATATAACCAGACTTTTGGTATCTTCTAAATCCTTTAGCACTGCTTGCACAGCTCAAAGGAAACTAAAAATGGCAACAGGTGAGGGTGTCCTTGGTAGAGAAATCTTATAACTACGTCTGGCATACTGGTAATGGAGAGAAAGTTGGTCAGGAGTGGCAACAGACACTGTCAAGTAGATTCTTATTTTACTGGCAAAGGAGCTTTGAGTTTGTCCTACCTAATGTGTGCAATCCCTTCCAGACATAGGGGAGGAAAGGAGAAATATAACCATGCGTTTCCCCTTGTGTGCTGTAGTGGGACCCAAGACATTTAGTTGCTTAATTCTATGTGTTTTTTCTACCTATCTGACCCCTGCCATCTCTGATCATTTCTACATGACTCTGCACTTGTGCTTCCATGCTAGTTCAGAAGAACAAATTAGTCAATATATTTTCCTGAAGGAGACAAATTACATTAGCTTAAAAATACGTTTAGCTGTTGTCTTTTTCCTTTGCTAGTCTTCTAAATAGCATTCAAAGGCCACAGTCAGGTAAAGGATGAGAGGTCACAAATAATAACCTACGGAGTTGCTATAAACCATAGGAATTTCTCAATATCCATATCAATGGATATTTTTAGTTATATTAGACACATTTTAGAACAAGTAAACAGCCTGCCACTCAGAAATGCTGACCACCCAAAGAAATCAGTAAAGACAATGTTAGCAGTAAAAACTTAGTTTATTTCACCTCTTTTATCCAAGTAACTTGTGCAGACAAAGAAGCCT
This sequence comes from Balearica regulorum gibbericeps, assembly GCF_011004875.1. Lineage (NCBI taxonomy): Eukaryota > Metazoa > Chordata > Aves > Gruiformes > Gruidae > Balearica > Balearica regulorum. Next base: position 35,774,655 of record NC_046191.1, on the reverse strand, counting down.
AAAGTTTATATGTAATCAAGAAAATTTGGGCCCTACAATCTGTATTAATTCATTGAAGATCTTTACTATTCTTCAATCTCCTTAAAGTATTTGCTTACCCTTTTGAAACACTTAAATGGTAACACTAATCCAAACCTCTTGATATAACTACAAAAGTGTTTTAATAACAGAATTTTTACTACACTAGATAATACTTAAAACTGGATTACAGTAGTTCTTAAATTATATGCTATAAATTAAGTTGTACTTTTAAAAGAATCACATCTTAGAAGAAACTCCTGTCATGGTCTGTTTGCATGTCACAAATTTACAGGACAAGCCACTCTGTAAATTAAACTTGATTTTATGAGCCCATTAGAAAGAATAAAAACCAAACACAAGAAACAAAGGCACAGACTAGTCTAACACATGAATTCTATAATTCATTACTTAATCGGCTCATTAATTGCCTAAGTCAGAATTTTCTATTTCCTTACTTGTATCTCATGCACCTGTGATCAATATATTTTCCTCACTGATGGTGAGAGTGCTCATCCCTCCTCTGTCATGGTGCAGGCATCCCCTGCGCCTTAATGTAAAGTGTGAAAGCCTCAGCAGCCTGGCTTCTGCTGGACTCACTTCGAAAGCTTTTTGGGTAAGCTGATGCATTTTTACCTCCTGCTGTGGAAGTTTGGTCTGTACCATTTCTGTAAATTAGTGGATTCTGAAAAAACTCCCTGACAATTACTATGCAAAAATGCAGAAGATGATGAGTGGAGAAGACAGCAAGCTGCAGGTGACAGCGGCTGCAGAATGACCTTTATCTCTTCCTGTCCATCCTGTCCTGCCTACCTTGTTGCTCTTGCTTTGACCAAATGTTGCTGCTCCCAGCATGCATCCGGTCTTGGCATGAGCTGTGTTAGCCAAAACTTGAGCAGGAGTTGAGTGAACAGTCACACAGCCCAGAAGGAAGGAGAGAATTGGGACGGTAAGTGAGAAAACTCATGGGTTGAGATAAAGGCAGTTTAATAGGTAAAACAAAAGCTGTATGCACCAGCGAAGCAAAATAAGAAATTAATTCACTACTCCCCATCAGCAGGCATGCCTAATAGGGAAGACAAACTCCATAACTCCAAACATCCCTTGCTCTTCCTTCTTCCCTGCTGCTGTTATTGCTGAGCATGATGTCATATGGTATGGAACATCCCTTTGGTCATTGGGGTCAGCTGTCCCGGCTGTGTCCCCTCCCAACTCCTTGTGCCCCCCCAGCCATCCCACTGGTGGGGTGGGGTGAGGAGCAGAACAGCCCTTGGCTCTGTGTAAGCACTGCTCAGCAGGAACGAAAACATCCCTGCATTATCGGCACTGTTTGCAGCACAAATCAAAAAAATCCACAGCACCTTACAGGCTGCTATGAAGAAAATTAACTATTCCCCAGCCAAACCCAGTACGTTTATGTAAGTTTTGAATCAAAGTAACCTCTCATGCCAAGAAAGAACTCCAAGCATGTTAATGGCTTCCGAAAGCTTGCAAAGTACAGTATTTCCCAAAGCTTGCAAAGGTGAAGGCTGTGGATCAGATTCAAAGACTAGTCTAGAGGGAATGGAAAGTGATGCAATTTACACATTAATCTGCCAGCAGCAATATGAAATACCTGTACAACTTAAAATTACTGACATATTAGTCAACTCATGAGTTATTCAACTCATGCTTCCATAACAATTTATAGCTTACACACCTATACATCTACACTGGCTTTGAATATAAATGGAATCAGCGTACTAAAGATATCGGGTTGATCCCATTCACCTGCTAGTAATCAGAAAAGGAGAACAGGAACGAGAAGGGTGCAAGTAATAAGTAATACTACCCAGCACTTTAACTTAACTTTTGACTATTTAAGAGTGCATTTTCCTACTTTTTTTCTTTTCCTTCTGAGTGGGATTTTATCACCTAAGTCATGCTACTGATTAAAATTGGTAAGTGAATTCAAGTAAATAATTGGTTGTCTAGCACTGTCTTCAGTATCATCAGCATGCAATAAATCAAAGAAAAATTCCTTGATATCAAATGGCCTCAACTGCATCTATGCAGTCCTTGCTGGATATGTGGTATTAAAACCATCCTGAAAGTTTTCTAGGCATTAAGGAGGAATACATGGAGTAACAAGTATAAAGTCTGTCCTCTTCGATATGAACATATCTGTAGTCTGCATAAATCTGTTGTGGTCCTACTTCAATATTTGTAAATTCTTGACAGCATAAACACTAACTTATTAGACCAAAGCAATATACTAATACAACTAATAGCAAAAGAACCCCCTATTGCCGTATGAATCCTTCACCATCACCCCTGCCCTGCCCCCTATTTTGGCTTTGTGCCATTGTTTCTATTCTTGTCACCTTGCTAACATTGGTAGTGCATTATTGCGCACACACACACACATAAAAAGCTTTTAAAATACTGTTCAAAGAGGGAAGCATTACATTGCAACTAAATTTATGAAGATCTGGAACTGATTTAACTGATGCCATCCAATGGTATGCTGTTGTCAGAATATCCAATTTATGTGGAAATATTATAGAGCATCAAGCAGAAAATAAGGCAAGGATCACTGGGAAAAGAAAACTTAGACTGCTAAAATGTCAGATAGGAGAGACTGACCTAATGCCCATGAAAATCAGTGGGAAATATTTCACTGTGCTTGCATATTTGGTATCTAATTCAGAGAAAAAGATAGTGACAATGTACTGATATGGTTGGAAAGAAGTAGTAAGCGTTCCCAGAGAGTATAAGTCAGGCTGGATGTGGCTTTAAGCAAACTGATCAACTGAAAGGTCCCCTGCCCATGGCAGGGGGTGTGGACTAGATGATCTTTAAATGTCTTTTCCAACCAAAACCATTCTACGATTCTGTGATTCTTTCCTTTCTCTCCAGGACACAATTAAAAGGATTGACCTGTTCTGTGTTGCAATTAGTCCAATACTTGGTTTTGCACTTCTGGTCAAGAGACATTACCACACTGCCGAATACTACATCTTTTAAATGTATTTGTTATTCAAGGAAATAAAACTAAGCATAATGAACTCAAATTGATATGATAAATGTCAGCTGGATTTGTGACTACAGAACTGTAACATACTTTTCTCTTTCCAATAGGTGTCATCCAGACAGCTTTTCATTTCTGTGTCCTGGAAATTGCATATTACAAACATGACAAAAGAGCATCTATATGAAAGATGAATTCTCGTCCACTGTGCGTATCAGATGAAAAGCCCAGAGAACATCTTAAGCTATCTGTCAGGGGGTTTGTAATTTACTTTCAGTGTGGACAAAATGTATGATACGTTGTAAATCCAAAACAAAGAATGTTTGCTTTTATGGCCATTTCTGTATACTGCAGTTCTACTTTTAGAAATCTCTGATGTGAACAGCAGATGACTTTTTATATAACTTAGATTCCTGGCCTTTTCTATAGTTAAGCTGTTTCACAAGAGCTGTGAGTTTGGCATGGTTTGAACTTCTACATAAACATTTTCCAAACCTCCCTAAGAATAATGCATTCAGGGAATGTTGCAGTACATTTTTCAGATCTTTTTAAGTCATTGTCAATGTGCTGTTCACAAGTGACTTCGGAAATTTTAGGCATTGTCGTGAGTTGAAGTAGGTTAAAGATAGTTAAACAATGTGCTAAATATTGTTTCACAGAATTTACTAATATTCATATGAATGCCAGTGACCTTTGCTTTTCTTGTTTGTTCAGCGTGAACTCCTTAAAGTCCACAATGTAAGAAATGCCAAAAGAATTCACAGAAATTATTCCCATATTTATAACATTGTGAGAATCAGAAGACTTGCAAAATCTTTGCACTTTGTAATATTTAGCACTGAAATGGTCTCTGGGGCTCTCAGTTCCAGCTCACTGCAGTATCTCACTGGAAAAATTATATACCTCATGGGATCAAGCTGTTAGTTAGTTTTGTCATTAACTTTAAGAGTGATGCGCCTGTCAGCTTAAATTATGACTTAATCTACTAGATCAGTAAGTGTGCTCTGAAATGTCCATAAGACTACATATTTAATCTGAGTTCTTAAAATTTCTTATAGTATCTTCAGGAATACCTCTTCAGAGAGGTATCAGACATGAATTTCAAAGTGCTGGCACATGGGATTATGTTAAGATCACACAATAGGGCACAAAGCCTTGGTCAGGAAGCAGTTTAGCCTGCAGATTATCCACGGTACCAGATTGAAGACATGCACGTAGTCAAAGGATTGCACATGTGTGCAATGAGTCCAACACATGAGCAGTTCATTGGTAACCTCCAATACATACAAGTACACAGGCATATTTCTATCAGGGTCAGGACAAGCTCAGAAAATATTTGACTAGAAGAAGACTTAGTTCCTGAAAAACTATTTACCCTTGAGTTGTCCTACTTTAGGATGCTGGTAGTAAAAAAGTTGCAGCCAACCAGATTGTGCATAGAACACAAGCACAAGATTGACTATTTTTGCCTTTATAAATTCTCTTATAATTGTACAAAAGGAAGGAAGAGGAGGAGCACAACAGGGAAAGATTCACTCCTCTAAATTATTGTCCCCCATCAAGCAGAAGAGACACTCTCGGTTGTACTATGGATTGCGGTTGTGGTACTACGGGTCATATCTGGCAGTTTAGCTCCTCATAATCTCTTTTATAACCTTTCCCTCCACAGTGCATGGTGAGAAAAGGTTTTCTTTTAACCCTTTGTCTTACAACAGTAGAAGAGGCTGCAGATTTTATTGCTACTTCTCAGTGCACTGTAAAGGATGGCAGCTTTCAGTCAATGAAAAGAGATTTCAGATGTGAGGTGGGCTGGATTCAAAGCCCAGTATATGTCATTCTGACCCCATTCCCTTCTCATCCTTCTCGGGGTTGAAGGAAAAATGTACCAGTGACAGATGTTGCATCAGTCTTTCCCTCCTCTATCTATATAGCAAGAGAAGAGACAAAATACACTTTTGATGAACCCTATCTGAATAACTTATATACACAAGCCTGTATTTTTATTGTGTTCTTTAAAAAGCACTAAAAGAAAGGAAACTCAAAAGCCTGATGAATAGCATGCCAGCTAATGGCATATCATCATAAAACACTGGTCAATTCCTATACTAAGCCATCGACTAACGTCTCCATACTTCTTCACCCCTGGGATTTCACTGCGCTATCTTTCCACTGTCATCTCAACTCCAAAACACTTAATTCCCTCCCAACTCCAAAACACTCCATTCCCAGTATCACACATATAGTCTTTATTTTCATTGACCATTTTACTGTCTCCACTCTGAATGGATATCTTACCTCAGATGTCATCCTAGAACCCCAACTTTTAACAACAGTGTCTCAGTGTCTTCACTGATTGTCATCTCAGCTGTGAATAGCTAGGAGAAATGCTATCTCGGGCCCAGCATCTTTTCAGTTGCTTACAATTCATTGGAGTACCCAATGTGCCAGAGGTATTAGGGATGTGGAAGGAGCAGTGGAGCTTCTGAGAAAGATTAAAAAGGCAGCACTAGATGTTCAGGAAGGTGAGAAGGAGGAGACATAAACTTGTTAGGAGGAAAGTGCTATCAGCAGTGAGATCACTCCAAAAAATCTAAACATGGTATGCTCTCCACTTGCACAAAAGCAATAATTCATTAAACATATCTTTGGCATCAGAGAAAGAAAAGTCACAAAAACTCTTACTTGTTTAGTTTAGAAAGTACCTGGACATTTGGATGGTGCAAGTCCATGCAAAATCTTACAAACAGCAGGAATAATGGGCTGGAAACTGCAGCAGGCTTCTTTCTTTTGAAAAAGAAAGCCTCGGCAGGTTTATTTCCATTGTAGTTACAAATTCCACAAGGATGACCTCTTTTATGATACTTCAAAGCTCTGGTCCATAAGCCAGATATGTTACCAGAATTATTTCAGTCCTTCAGTCAGAAGGACTAAAAGCGCTCCTAGTAGTTTTACTTAGAGCCTAATGCTTAGGGCTATTTGGATCTTTAGACTTCAGTATCTTTAGACTTCAGTATCTTCAGACTTCCATGGTGAGTTCAGGCATCTCAGCACTGAGGATGTTTGAAGAAGATCTTGGCTTGTTTATCTCAGTAAAGTGAACGTAAAAGAATTAGATGCATATGAAGAAGACTTCCTTAAGGTAGTAGAAAATGTCAATGGAAAAAAAACAAAAGAAAATAATCTCACCACAGATGATGGATTTGAGGTGGAAATTAGCTTTTTACATGTCAGAAAATGGAGAGTCTGAAATAACCGAGAGTGGAAGAAGTAAAAAAGAAAGCACTAGGAACACCAATACTTTTAAGATGGAGCTTGCTTTGATAAATGTTACAGGTTATGAGCACCAGAGGTGAAAGCGAACTGGCCTCAAAGATAAGGAATAGACCTTCCTGTATTCCTGTACATAACAATTCCCTGAGAAGGGAGGAAATGCCAGTTTGATATCATGTTCTGTGCTTGCTCTCCTGTATCAATAAAGGTCAAAAATAGGAACCCCAATCAAAGTCCACCTCAAGTGCTGTAAGTAGAGTCAAGGAGGATTCAACACTTGCATGTCATTTGATTGCCATGCACCTTTCATCCTTAGAAGGGAGATTTTACTATGTAAGGGGATAAATAAGACCTTCCAGGAAATGGACTGAAGATCAGAAATCCTTCTTTGTCTTGCTAAAAGAATTTGGCATGACTGAGCTTAGGAAAAGTTGTCTGCCTTATATGAATTTATCACCAGCACATTCCTTTTACAGTATCATAATTTTTTCTGGAAGTTTAATGTACCTGCCTTAAATACACTGAGTGAAAAATAAAATCCTCATCTTCCATCTATTGTATGATGAGATAATTTTATAGCTCATATCTTTAAAATTTGGTATCCATTTTAAGCAATATATTTCAGGTCTGTCCCATAAAACAAACAGGCTCAGCTGGATTTCTGTGGCTTTGCTTGTGGTCTCAGTAGCACTTAAAATGCTTGTTTCTATCAACGTAGCCCCATGAACATCTATTAAAAAATGATACTGCTGTCTTTCTTATTTATTCTAGACTAATTTCTGTTTATTACTTTATGTAGCCTTACTTTTTAAATTGCCTCCCACCCTCAGATAATTATTATTTAGCCTTCATCCTGTAAAATGCTTGTTTTGTTTGCTAAAATAGTGCCATCTAAGCAGTTTGTGAAGGTAAATGCACACCTTACCTCCTCCATAATCTATGCTCCTTGTCTTAATGATGCATGATGTTACTCACTTTTGATGTCAAATACAGATATCGGCTTCCAAGAGGAAAAGAATTTTTTCACTCCTTTCCATCTTTTACTGCTAAAAATCTGATTGGGAAACTAGCTAGATAACTGCAGCCTGCACATGAAAAAAATTAGATTGTCATCTTTTAGAATAGACTTTTTGTTCTGATCTTGAAATTCTTCATAGATGTATTTTTATCTTTCATGAAGTGCTGGGGGCAGAACCCGATGGTGACTCAGAGCTGGCCTGTGGTGAGTTATCTGCGTCAAGTCACTGTAGAACTAGATGAGTGAGCTTTGCCCTGCTTTGGCTTGTCAAGGAAAGTACTGTGAACATGGTTTTTCCCAAAAATGCCTTGTCTTTCAAAGTCAGAAATAACAAATAAAAGCTTTACAAAATAGTTTGAGAAAGGTAATTCTCATCTTATTCCTAGATAAAACATGTCAAAGGCACAACATTTTCAGAGCCATTTGAGAGAGCAGATATTGAAGAAGTCTGAAGTATGGTCTCCCTAAAGGAAAAGGAAAACAAAACCAGCGGAGGAGTGAAGGAGTAGAAAACTTGACATTAACGGGTGACAGTAGGGCTCTCAGTAAGCAGACAGGTATAGAATTAAAAAGCAATGCTGGTGGTCAGTTACTGAAAGAAAAGGTAGTCTGTGTCTCCATGCACAAATGTCAGACGTGCTACCGTATTTTAGTTTTACCTATGGGATTTTAAGCTGGCATTCAGCACTAAAATGCCATGGGACCCTGGAAACAGCTTCTATATAAGCAACATGGACAAAACCTGCCTGCTTAATTTTTAAAATGAATGTGCTAAACCTGGAAAGCTCTTGAGGATAGGACACTTCTTCCTCTACTAAATCTCCTTTGCTGAGTGCTGTGTGTTTTTGTTGGCTAAATATTTCTCTTGTTACTATGTTCAAATGTATTCTACACTAAATTAAGGGCTTCTTTTATCTTGTTCATTTTATTCTTTTAGGATTATAAATGTAAACAGACACAAACTCATGACAGTGTACAAAGGAAAAACATAATTATAAAAAGACTGTTTTAAATGTTTTGTTCAAGTCTTTGTTTCTTTCTAACTAGTCTGAATTTGAACCTATCTAGAATGAGAGGCTGACCAAACAATCTTACTTTTGAACTCATACCTGATCACAGATAGCAATTTCACACATACCATCTCTAGATAGCAATTTCAAATCTTAACTAAATTTCTGAAGGCCTTCAGGCAACTTAATTCCCCTGAAGTTCCATTGTAGGGAGCTTTTAAATCTCATTTGTAAGGGCTCTGTTTTGCAGTATCTTTTGCATATTACAATTCAAGGGTACAAGACTACTGATCTTCTAAAACCATAGTCTGCACATGCCCATAACATCAACACAAAGACTATGGGAAATCTTGTGCTAAAATGAATGCATTAATTGAAATGTAATTTTAAGAATTCATATAGCATAAGTATTTTTCTCCAAAACATGGATTGCATCACTCCTTGCTTCTAATAAACCATTCATTAAACCAGCCTAAAAGTCACCTACTGAGTCAGAAATGTCTCCTACTATAATGAAATGCCTAATAATGATATCTGCTAATCCATTCAGTTCAATCAAACTCCTACTATGACAGATATATTGTCTCTTTAATAAGACATTTCACGAGTACATCTGGACATAATAAGAAATAAACATACCCATGCCAGGATTGCCATTACATAACTAAATAATCATTATTACATCACAAAATATTAACTGAAATCTAGTAATGTGAATTAAATACAGCACTACATAAATGGATTGTGTACTAAACTAAGGAAGCTGCAACATTTCCTGATATTCTTTGTCATGCTTTAGCATTGATGGCGATCTTCAGGATTTCTAGTATTAATGACACATTTTAAAAAGAGAGAGTGTTTAGGAAGTTAATTTTGTATTTATACAGATAAAGCACCATTTGGTAAATAGACATACTTGTACATAGTTAGTGTAATGGTAGAGAAACAAAATTAATAACTATAAATGTCATTATAGATAGTTGTTGCTATAAAAAGAAGATAGATATGACAAGTTTTTTAGCCTTTGTAACTATTTCTAAATATTCTGTGAAAAATTGTGCTATTTTTAAAGGCATGCTCCAATACAACAAAACTTTTAAACTATATTTTTTAAGCTGGAATATAAAACTTTTTTTATACTTTACTATTTCACTAGTAGTATATTTACATAACTTGAAGGGTATGATTTACTTCTTCCATCCTCTTTTCTGTATACTACTAATAAGCTTTCTCATGGGCTTGCTGATAACAGACATTGACTAGTGCAATAAGAAGGTAATAACATCAGTCAGAATTAGAAAGCACTGAAACAAAATTGAATTGCTAGTGGCAAATGAAATATGAAATATAGGATAAATAATTTATTGGGGGAAAAGGTTGATCCAAGCATAAAGGATTAAAACATTTATATAATATGAAAGACAGTACAGGTATTTGTGACTATTGCTTTAGAATCCTTGGAAAATGTTATCAGAGATTAATGACCAATATAATTTATTTTGATAATTAGTCGATTTCATAGTTGGACACATATGGAAACACTTTTTTTTTTGGTGGTGATTTTTTTTCTTGTTGCTTCTTTTTATGAGTTAACACAAGAAAAGGCAAATGTTGTCCACATGGGATATGATGTGAATGCCTAACATTTTGACAAAACTAATTTGTCACTTTCTAATCTGATTGATATCACAGGGATTTATATGCTTACATGAAGATCCATCCACTACTTCCTTAAATAAGGTTACAAAAAGTATATACTCATTCTTTAGATAATTTGCATGACTTGTATTTTATTATTTGTTGTTGTTCTATCATTTATTTCTTAATAGAAGACATTCAAATGCAAATTCCAATGTTTAATAAATTTTAGTAAAATAAAATCTGTGCTTCTAAGAATATGTAGGGGGAGACTGTTCTCTGCAACTGAATTTTAGGAACTTGATATTATTTTTTCATTTTTTCTACTGCTTGTTCTCTTCTCAGAAGGGCTAAACAATCCAAAAAAAACCATAAGAGCATTTTTAAATTTTGTGCACAAGATAAATAGTTTTCTTCTGCTTCATTAATTTCTTTCAATAGGTCCTCATTTTCACAGAATCACAGAACCGCACAATGGTAGGGGTTGGAAGGGAACTCTGGAGATCGTGTAGTCAAATCCCCTTGCTAAAGCAGGATCACCCAGAGCAGGTCGCACAGGATGGCATCCAGGCGGGTTTGGAATCTCTCCAGAGAAGGAGACTCCACAACCTCTCTGGGCAGCCTGCCCCAGTGCTCGGTCACCCTCAGAGGGAAGAAGTTTGTCCTCATATTGAGATGGAACTTCCCGTGTTCCAGTTTGTGCCCATTGCCCCTTGTCCTGTCACTGGGCACCACTGAAAAGAGTTTGGCCCCTTCCACTTCACACGCACCCTTCAGATATTTATAAGCATTGATGAGATCCCCTCTCAACCCCAGAATGAGCTGTTCCTTTGCCTTTCCAGGGATGGAGGTGAGGCTGACTGCCCTGTTATTTCCTGAGTCATTACCTGAACTATCCATGGCTTTTCTTCTACATATCCTTGAGGAAAAGAGAGAGATTTTCTAAACCACAGACAACACACGTAACACGTTCGTTTTGTAACAAACTCAATGAAAATACATTTGCCTAGAAATAACTGTAAAGACTGTTAAATTGGATGAGAAAAAAACCCTAACGTTGTAAGCAGATTCAGTAAAATATAAGTAAATTCTAAGAGCTGCTAAAAAGAGCCCCCAAAAACCAGTAGAGGAAGTACACACTCTCTGGAGCTTTATGAGTCAGCTCATTGTGACAAGGATTTTTTCAATGTCTCAGTACAGTGTCTTGCAGAAGCGGACCATAAACAGAGATTTATTTCAAGGAAATTCAGTTCTGAAGTGGAATGAATAAAGGAAAAGGATCATATTGAGACACCAAACAAAAAGACACTATTAAACAAAATAATATGCATGTCTAAATTTTCTTGTCACTGGATCAGGAACATATTTAAGTAAGAGCAAGATAATATTCCAAGAATGTAAGAAACACTAGTATGGAAAATGTGCAAAATCTCACAAAGCCGGTGAGAACTAAAATCTGTCTCTCTTTCTCTATTGAAAGCATATAAATTAGTGAAATGGAGAAAATAAAATAGCTAGTCTCAAATCAACTAAGTATATATATGAAAAAGTACTGATCCATCCCCAGACCAACTGGATTAAGAACATCCTTAACTTCAAAGACCTGGAAAATGACAGCAATATCTCAAAACTTATAATAATTTATTTTTATCATAGTAGCAACAGGCTCCAATGAACACTTAGAAGTGAGGCTCTGCACTGAGCAGCTTACAGTCTAGACCAGACATCCTGTATGGTTTTCAAAACTATGAAGGAGCAATCTTGATTGGGATCTTGAAATACTTAATCTAAAATAAACTTTTATATTAATAAACAAGCAGTGAAAGGGGACAGAAGGCAAAAGGAAGAAATTTATGCAAGATTGGACATCAATAAAATAGGGTACAAAATTCAAATTTTCTGAAGCTCAATCCAAAGCCTCATTATTTAGATCTATGCTGTTCCTCTCCATACTGTACGACATTATGTAAAGCATAAACCTAAGCAGTAGCACTATAACAGAAATGTATACAATACATAATGATAAAATATATCTAAAACTCAGACTGTGAGAAATTCCTCAATCATTGTTTTTTCTTATGTACACAAGCAGTATAAGAAGAGAATTTTATTCCCAAAACTTCCTTCTTGCAAGCAAGTGCCATCTGGCCTGAAGATCTACCGGTGTAAGTCAGGATGTCCCTGTCAACTTCTGGAGGAGACTGTGAGGCTGGGGCATCAACTGAGATGCATTTGCATGGGTTTATGTACGTCTTTGTGTGAGAGTAAGCCGGGGAAGGCAAGGACTGTGTGTCTAAGGCAACTGGGAGGATCCTCAGTGTCTGTGTGTTGGTACGTCTGTTTATGTGTGCGTCTGAATGAATGGGGTCTGCACCAACAGCTGGAGTGGGGCAACATGCCTCAGGGTCCCTTATCTTCTGCTGCCAGCAGCTGGGGAGATTGGGATCCATGGAAAGCTACTGAGGAGAGTGAGGATCTGCTATCAGCTACAAGATGGGCCCACGCTGTACATAGGTATATACGTATTTCCGCCAATGGACCTCCCTCCTGATCAGCCAGAGAGAACAACAGGATGAGGCCATTGGTGCTGTTGGCGTTCACATGAACGCTCAGAGTTTCTACCTGTGTCAATCTGTCTGGCCAGTCACGTGTGCGTGTGTACAGGCGCACTGTATTCACGTGCACGGCGGGGGGGGTGTGTGTGTGCACATGGGTGCATGTGTGCCTGTTGGGAATCCATGCGCAGCCTCACTATTGGCGCACGGAGCTCTGGCAGTCTCGCCTCTGCTGGGCTGCTGGATTTCGGCAACCCCTAACAATGTTCCTAACTGAAAGAGTGTTCAGAGAAGAGTTTTAAAATAAACCTTTCAGCGCTATTTGTGTTTCAGCCTGAATGAATACTACCAGGGGGAAAAAAAAAAAAAGGCAAATTTATTTGACTTTAAAATCAAGTGGTCAGGGTTGAAATCACAAGTCTGACTGACAGGTCCTGACAGACATCACTTGGAATCACTTTAAATGTTTTTTCCCACTGTACACAAGTAGTTTTTTCTTTTCAACTCCCAGTTCTGACCCTCTTTGCTGTTTTTTTAGGGTGTATTAGAGCCTCTTGTCTAAGAAAGGTCCAACTAGATGGTGTTTAACAGGAAGTGGGACTTCACCACTGCAACAAGGAGTATTAGTGCAACAAAAATGGATGATTCATACTGTTTTCATTGGTAAACAGTTGTACATTGAAGGTTAGTTATTCAGGTTGAATACTTATTATAAATAATGTTGGATAGAAATTACTCTTCCTTATTGCACATGTCTTGCATTAATATCTGTACATTAAATTATTTGAAATCTCCGAATTGTTATGGTTCTAAGACTAAGTTCACAAATGAAATGTTGTGGCAAATTCGTCTTTCCTTTTTATGTATAACATGTGTGCTTTGCCTTTCTCTGCCATCAATAGGAAAGTTCCCATTGTTGACTGACCTTATCAATTTTGTCATATGTATTTTCATAAGTGAAAAAGGTTTTCTTTTCAAGGCAATATACACAGCTTCAAAGCAAAGAACAAAAAGCCTTGCTGGTATAGATAATGTATGTGAAGAGATAGAGGTTTTGTTTTGGTTTGGGTTTTTTTGTTAGTTGCACATAAAGTTATATATGTTTTCTGAATTTTTTTGTTATATACATTTTGGAGTGAAGAAAAATAGAGTAATAAAGGAAGACATAAAACTTCCTGGAAAACCACTCCCATCAACATGTGCTTGAAAAAATTAATTTTTCTATTTTTTTCCAACACATTCTGCAGCAACAAATTGCTAAAATGACAGTAATAGCTGCATTAAGGTCTTTCATGTTGACATGTATATATTTTCCCAACTAAATCAAATGCACAGCTCATTGTGCATGCTGAATGTGACCAAAAAAACTTTATTTGATCTTCAATGATCTGTTGCAGCTTTAAAAAATTACATCAGCTAATTGACTGCAGGGGCTACATGCTTTATTGTACTTCCATCACACCCTGTTCAAAGGATGAAAGATGATGTTGAGAGCACTGCAGGCACCCAACAAAAGGCCTGCGTTAGCTGTTGCCGAAATCCAGCAGCCCAGCAGAGGCGAGACTGCCAGAGCTCCGTGCGCCAATAGTGAGGCTGCGCATGGATTCCCAACAGGCACACATGCACCCATGTGCACACACACCCCCCCCCCCCCCATGCACGTGAATACAGTGCGCCTGTACACACGCACACGTGACTGGCCAGACAGATTGACACAGTGACGTGGTTTAGGCCCAGCTGGCAGCTGAGCGCCATGCGGCCACTCACTCACTCCTTCCCCAGCAGGACGAGGAGGAGAACGGGAAAAAACAACGGCAAAAGCCTCGAGGACTGGGACAAGGGCAGTTTACTGGGACAACAAGGGAGAGGGAAAACCAATCAACAACAGTGCTGATAATAATTCAGTACTAGAAATAATTCACCCTTACGCTGCCAGTCCAAATCCACCTGAGCCACTTCAGTCTTGGCAGCCTGATCCACCTGCTGGTTGTTCCGATGTTCCTCAGTGGCCCGACTCTTGGGTACGTGGGCATCTACATGACGTACCTTTACAACCAGCTTCTCTAGCCGGGCAGCAATATCTTGCCACAATGGGGCAGCCCAGATGGGTTTGCCTCTGCGTTGCCAGTTGCTCCACTTCCACTGCTGTAACCACCCCCCCAGGGCATTGGCCACCATCCATGAATCAGTGTAGAGGTACAGTGTTGGCCACTTTTCTCTTTCAGCAGTATCTAAGGCCAGCTGGATGGCTTTCACCTCTGCAAACTGGCTCGATTCACCTTCTCCTTCTGCAGCTTCCGCAACTCGCCGTGTAGGACTCCATACAGCGGCCTTCCACCTCCGATGCTTTCCCACGATGCGACAGGACCCATCAGTGAAGAGGGCATATGGTTTCTCATCTTCTGTTAGTTTATTACATGGTGGGGCTTCTTCAGCACGTGTCACCTCCTCCTCTGGTGACATTCCAAAACCTTCACCTTCTGGCCAGTCTGTGATCACTTCCAGAATCCCTGGATGACTGGGGCTTCCTATTCGAGCCCGTTGTGTGATCAGTGCAACCCACTTACTCCACGTAGCATCGGTTGCGTGATGTGTAGAAGGAACCCTCTCTTTGAACATCCAACCTAGTATTGGCAGTCGGGGTGCCAAGAGGAGCTGTGCCTCAGTGCCAATCACCTCTGAAGCACCTCGAACACTTTCGTAGGCTGCCAATATCTCCTTTTCCGTTGGAGTGTAGCGGGCCTCGGATCCTCTGTATCCCCAACTCCAAAACCCCAGGGGTCGACCTCGAGTCTCCCCTGGTGCTTTCTGCCAGAGACTCCAGGTCGGGCCATTCTCCCCGGCTGCGGTGTACAGCATGTTTTTTACATCTGGTCCTGCCCGGACTGTCCCAAGAGCTATGGCATGAACTATTTCTTGTTTAATTTGTTCAAAAGCTTGTCATTGCTCAGGGCCCCATTTGAAATCATTCTTCTTCCGGGTTACATGGTAGAGAGGGCTTACTATCAGACTGTAATTTGGGATGTGCATTCGCCAGAAACCCACAATGCCTAAGAAGGCCTGTGTGTCCTTTTTGTTGGTTGGTGGAGACATGGCTGCTATTTTGTTGATAATATCCATTGGGATCTGACGCCACCCATCTTGCCACCTTATTCCTAAAAATTGGATTTCCTGCGCAGGCCTTTTCACCTTACTTCGGTTTATGGCAAAGCCATCCTGCAGCAGGATTTGGATTATTTTCTTCCCTTTCTCAGAAACTTCCTCTGCTGAGTTGCCCCATACAATGATGTCATCAATGTATTGCAGGTGCTCTGGGGCTTCACCCTTTTCCAGTGCAGTCTGGAGCAGTTCCATGGCAGATGGTGGGGCTGTGTTTCCACCCCTGGGGCAGTCGATTCCAGGTGTACTGGACGCCCCTCCAAGTGAAGGCAAACTGTGGCCTGCACTCTGCTGCCAAAGGGATCGAGAAAAATGCATTAGCTATATCAGTTGTGGCATACCATTTGGCTACCTTTGACTCCAGTTCATATTGAAGTTCCAGCATCTCTGGCACGGCAGCACTCATTGGCGGTGTGACTTCATTCAGGCCACGATAGTCTACTGTCAGCCTCCACTCTCCATTGGACTTCCGCACTGGCCATATGGGACTGTTAAAGGGTGAGCGGGTTCTGCAGATCACTCCCTGACCCTCCAGTTGACAAATTAGCTTGTGGATGGGAAACAGGGAGTCTCGGTTCGTGCGGTATTGCTGCCGGTGCACAGTTGTAGTAGCAATCGGCACCAGTTGCTCTTCAACCCTCAGCAACCCTACAACAGAAGGGTCCTCCAAGAGACTGGGCAAACTAGACAATGGTTCAATTTCCTCCGCTTCCAAGGCAGCTATTCCAAAAGCCCACCGGTAGCCTTTTGGGTCTTTGAAATACCCTTTCCAGAGGTAGTCTATGCCCAGGATGCACGGAGCCTCTGGCCCAGTCACAATGGGGTGCTTATGCCACTCATTCCCAGTTAGACTTACTTCAGCCTCCAACAGAGTCAACTGTTGGGATCCCCCCATCACACCAGAAATAGATATCAGTTCCACCCTGACGTGGTTTAGGCCTAGCCGGCAGCTGAGCGCCACGCAGCCTCTCACTCACTCCTTCCCCAGCATGATGGGGAGGAGAAGTTAACAAAAGGCTTGGGTCGAGATAAGGACAGGGAGAGCTCACTAATTATTGTCACGAGCAAAACAAACTGAACTTAGAAAGAGGGATTCATCTAATTTATTACTAAACAGAATAGAGCAATGAAAAAAAATAACATAAAGTCTTAAAACACCTCCCCCCACACCTCCCACCTTCCCGGGCTCAACTTCACTCCCGGCTTCAACCTCCTCCCCCCTCAGCGGCACAGGGGGACGGGGAATGGGGGTTACGGTCAATTCAGCACACGTTGTTTCTGCTGCTTCTTCCTCCTCAGCGGGAGGACTCCTCTCATCGCTCCCCTGCTCCAAAATGGAGTCTCTCCCACAGGCTACAGTCCTTCCCGAACTGCTCCAACGTGGGTCTCTCCCATGGGGTGCAGACCTTTAGGAGAAAACTGCTCCAGTGTGGGTCTCCCACGGGGTCACAAGTCCTGCCAGCAAACCTGCTCTGGCGTGGGCTCCCCTCTCCAAGGGTCTACCGGTCTGGCCAGGGACTTGCTTCAGCCCGGGCTTCCCACAGGCCACAGCCTCCCTCGGGTGCCTCCACCTGCTCCAGCATGGGATCCTCCACGGGCTGCAGGTGGAATCTCTACACCCCCTCATCCTTCCTCCACGGGCTGCAGGGGGACAGCCTGCTTCCCCATGGTTTTCACCATGGGCTGGAGGGGGATCTCTGCTCCGGCGCCTGGAGTACCTCCTCCCCCCTCCTCCTGCACTGACCTTGGTGTTACATCTTCGCACTTCCCCCTCCCGCTGCAAAAAAACTTCCCCCCTTCTTAAATATGTTATCACAGAGGCGCTAATTGGCTTGGCCTTGGCCAGGGGCGGGCCCATCTTGGAGCTGGCTGGCATTGGCTCGATCAGACACTGTGGAAGCTTCTAGAAGCTCCTCACAGGAGCCACCCCTATAGTCCATGCCCCCACCCGCTACCAAAACCTTGCCACACAAACCCAACACACACCCCTTCATAGTTTGATGGCATTAGGGTACACTGCGCACCCGTGTCCACTAGGGCCTTGTACTCTTGTGGGTCTGATGTGCCAGGCCATCGGATCCACACAGTCCAATAAACCCTATTGTCCCTTTCCTCCACCTGACTGGAGGCAGGGCTCCTCTAATCCTGCTCATCATATTCGCTGCTCATCTCTTGCAGAAAGGACTTAGAAGTCCCTTCAAGAGGGTCATAAGTGCGGTCAGGCCTTCTACTTGATCTGGGGGGCTGCCCGGTGGAAACTGGAGCAGCATCCTTTCTGGAAGAGTTCCTTTGTACAGCTGTCTTGCCTTGTAGCTCATGTATGCATGCCTGCAGGGTTGAAGTAGGCTTCCCATCCCATTTCCTCATGTCTTCTCCATGGTCACGCAGATAAAACCACAGGACACCTCGTGGTGTGTATGCTCCATATCCCCTCTCTGGAGCAGAAAAACGCTTACTCCTAACAGCTGAAATACAATTCTGTGGGGGTGGGGAGTATGATATATCCTCTTTGAGTTGCCGGACGTCCTGGGACAGTTTCTCCACAGCCGAGACGAGGGAGGAAGAAAGGCTCTCTTCATATTGCCGGAGTCAGCCAGCCTCTTTATCCACTGTGGGTGCCTCATCACTCTTCCAGTCAATTACTGCCAGTGAGTTGGCATACGATGATGGTGCACTTTGCACAAATTTTCACCCCATGGGTTGGGTACACTGGACTTCATTGGGGTCTGTGGGCAACTGTGCGTAGTCTGGATCGTAATAAACCATTTCCCGCACAGCTAATTCCCTCAGATATTGAATACCTCTCTCCATGGTGGTCCACTTGCCCGCCCGACATACGACATCTTCGCTGAAAGGATACCTTTCCCTCACACTTGACAGGAGTCACCTCCAGAGGCTGAGGGCCTGCGCCTTCTTCCCAATTGCTGCTTGGCGTCCCTGCCCTCCAGTTCCAGGCTACTGGCCCCGTTATCCCAGCAGCAGAGCAGTCAGGTAATAATATGCTCCCCTGGAAGGCGGCTGAAGTCTTTCCGCATATCTCGCAACTCACTCAGGGACAGAGATCGGGTGATCACTTCTGGTTCTGGATCTTCTTCTTATTCTCATGATGGCCCCGGTTCATCATCATCTCTCACTAAGCGAACCGATTTCTTTGTGTATTTCTTTTTGTGTATAGGGGCGACTGATACTGGTATGGGTTGATCTTTCAGCTCGGCTGCAGTGCCTGTTGCAGGGGTTTGGGTAGCTGCAGTGCCTGTTGTGGGGGCCTGGGCAGCTGCAGTGCCTGTGGGTCCGCTCTCTCCCTCTGGATGGTGCTGTCTACTATCAAGCAGTGTTTGATAGATAGTGGCCAGGACCCAGCACAGCGCAGTAAGTTGTGTCTCCTTAGAATCCTCACAGCATTTTCCTTTCAAATATTCTACCATCTTATCAGGGTCTTGCAATTGTTCAGGAGTGAAGCTCCAAACCATTGGGGGTGAGAAGGTCTCTAGATACCCGCTCATACTCTCCCACACGCCATGCCAGCCCTTACCATTCAGCCTTGGGGAATATCCCTGGGTAATATTCTTGAAACAATTTTTGCTAACCCTGAACAGGAGTGGGAAAATATTCAGGAGACCTAGCAACAGGAATATACTGGCCTGAACATTCCAAGGGTAGTCAAAATTCACAAAAACTGTTGTAACCAACCAAAAGGGAAACGGGGAGGTGAAAGAGTGGGAGAAGGTATCCCCCCTCCCATCTTCCCCATAGATTGGGTGCAATTATTAATCAATTTTGGAAGATATTGACTGAGGTACGGGCATGACAGAAATGCTACATACACATACCAGCTCAGACTCATGACTGTCGATGATATCTTATCATAAGTCATTATCACACAATACAACAATATGAGAACAGGAACCCCTCTCCCAGAGGTGATAAACAGCACCGCAGGGATTGCATAGAGTAAACACAGGTTTACAAACCAGAGCCATGGAACCAAACAGAACATCATTATGACCAGTGACTGTTTCAATAACATCATAAATTCTTATGACAATTTTTTCTTTAACACACTTGGGTCAGACTTGTCCTTATCACAACCCCTCGGGCCCCACGTTGGGCGCCAAAAAGGACTGATGTGGTTTAGGCGCAGCCGGCAGCTGAGCGCCACGTGGCCGCTCACTCACTCCTTCCCCAGCGGGACGGGGAGGAGAACGGGAAACAAACCAACGGCAAAAGCCTCCAGGATTGGGATAAGGGCAGTTTACTGGGACAACACGGGAGAGGAAAAAAACAATCAACAACAGTGCTGATAACAAATATTAACAATGGGTGATAACAGAGAACAATTTACCGAACCAACGACCGACCAACCAGACACTCAGCCCGTCCCGGAACCTCGCCAAAACCCCGCTGCCCCTCCCCTACCCAACTAGCCCCCTTTTGTGGTGAGCATGACGTCACATGGCATGGAATAGCCCCCGGTCAGCGTGGGTCACCTGTCCTGGCTCCTTGTAAAATTAACTGTATCCTTGCCAGAACCAGGACACACAGGTAGAAACTCTGAGTGTTCATGTGAATGCCAACAGCACCAATGCCCTCATCCTGTTGTTCTCTCTGGCTGATCAGGAGGGAGGTCCATTGGCAGAAATACATATATACCTATGTACAGCGTGGATCCCTCTGGTAGCTGATCACACAAATCGACAATCTGACCAACTTCCCGAGCTGCTGGCACACCACTACTTTTGGCTGTAATAGAGTTGAATTTCTTTGTAGCAGCCTGTATGGTGCTACATTTCAGATCTGTGAGGAAAACAGCTTTGATTAACACAGGGATTTTTTAGTTATTACTAAGCGGTGCTTGCACAGCATCGAGGCCTTTTCTACTTTGCATGCTGCCCCAGCAGTGAATAGTCTGGGGAAACACAAGCATTTGGGAGGGGACAGAGCTGGGACAGCTGACCCCAACTGACCAAAGGGATATCCTATACCATAAGGCATCGTGCTCAACACTAAAAGCTGCGGGGAAGGAGGAGGAAGGAGGGACATTCAGAGTACAGGGTTTGTCTTCCCAACTCACCATTACGTGTGAGGAAGCTCTGCTTTCCTGGAGATGTCTGAACACCTGCCTGCTGCTGGGACATAGTGAATGAACTTATTATTTTGCTTTGCTTGTGCATGCAGCTTTTGCTTTACCTATTCAGCTGTCTTTATCTTAACCCACGAGTTTTCTCACTTTTACCCTTCAGATTGTCCCCTCCATCCCACCGTGGGGGAGTGAGTGAGTGGCTGGGTGGTGCTCAGCTGCCTACCAGAGTTAACACACAACACACAAAAATACAAATAGGTCCCTCTGGCTGCACACCAGGACCCTGTGGTCCCCCTGCTAGCCAGCCCCCTCTAGTGTCATCCTCAGAGAGAGACACACACTGCCACACAGAGGCCCCTGACACACTTATGTTATATACCCGCTAGTCCAGCATGATGTTTGGTAGTCATTACACACTAACGCATGCACCCTCACTCCCTCCAGTCACTGCACTACAGGCACATGGGGCCTCCAAACCAAGGTACCAGCTCAGTTGCTGGTACACAAACCCCCCTACAGCCACATGCACACACAATACATGGTACCATATCCAGGAACACACTTAGAAATGGAGTTCAATAAGAATCATAGAATCAGAGACCATAGAATAGTTTGGGTTAGAAGGGACCTTTAAAGGTCATCTAGTCCACTTCCCCCACAATGAGTGGGGACATCTTCAACTAGATCAGGTTGCTCAAAGCCCCGTCCAGCCTCACCTTGAATGTTTCCAGAGATAGGGCATCTACCACCTCTCCGGGCAACCTCTTCCAGTGTCTCACCACCCTCATCGTAAAAAATTTCTTACTTATATCTAGTCTAAATCTACCCTCTTTTAGTTTAAAATCCTTACCTCTTGTTCTATCACAACAGTCCCTGCTTAAATGTCTATCCCCATCTTTCTTATAAGCTTCCTTTAAGTACTGAAAGGCTACAATAAGGTGTCCTAGAGCCTTCTCTTCTGCAGGCTGAACAACCCCAACTCTCTCAGCCTGTGTTCATAGGAGAGGTGCTCCAGCCCTCTGATCATCTTCATGACCTCCTCTGGAACCCCTCCAACAGGTCCATGTTTTTCCGGAACTGGGAACCCCAGACCTGGAAGCAGTACTACAGGTGAGGTCTTACCATAGCAGAGTAGAAGGGCAGAATCACCTCCTTCGACCTGCTGGTCACGCTTCTTTTGATGCAGCCCATGATACAGTTAGCTTCCTGGGCAGTGAGCGCAGATTGCCAGCTTGTGTTCAGCTTTCATCCACTAGTACCCCCAAGTTCTTCTCCTCAGGGCTGCTCTCAATCTTGTCCCTCAGGTGTGTCAACCACACCACTCAGCTTAGTGTTGTCTGCAAACATGCTGAGAGTGCACTCGATCCCACTGTCTATGTCATTGATGAAGATACCAGTACTGGACCTAGTACAGATCCCTGAGTGACACCCCTTGTCACTGATCTCCATCTAGACATTGAGTCATTGACCACCACCCTCAGGGTGTGACCATCCGACCAATTCCTCATCCACTGAATAGACTATCCACCAAATCCATCTCTCTCCAAATCAGAGGGAAGAATGTTGCGAGGAACCATGTCAAAGGTCTTAAGAATTCCAGGTAGATGACATCTGTAGCTCTTCCTTTGTCCACTGATGTAGTCACTCCATCATAGAAGGCCACTAGGTATGTCAGGCAAGACTTGCCCTTGGTGAAGCCATGCTGGCTGTCTTGAATCTCCTCCCTGTCCTCTATATGGCTTAGCATAGCTTCTAGGAGGATCTGTTCCATGATCTTCCCAGGCACAGAGGTGAGGCTGACAGGTCAGTCAGGTCCAGTCACTGGGGACTTCACCTGACTGCCATGACTTTCCAAATATCATGGAAAGTGGCTTGGTAACTACATCAACCAATTCCCTCAGGGCTCTGGATTGCATCTCATCAGGTCCCACAGACTTATGCATGTTCAGGTTCCTCAGGTGTTCTCAAACCTGATCTTTTCTTGCAGTGGGACTTTGCTCCCTCCAGTCCCTGTCTTGCAGTCCATCCACTCAAGAGGTTTGGGAAGAGAGGTTGCCAGTGAAGACTGAGGCAAAGAAGTTGTTGACTACTTCAGCCTTCTCCTTGTCTGTTGTTACCAGTTTGTTAGAACACACGCTCTCAGGAGCAGGACGTGGCCAGACAAACATATTGACCAGCAACCTTTTTACATGACTGGCACTTTTTAATCCCGTCTTCCTTGTTTTCCATACTCCCCACACCACTTGTTTCCCAAACATCCCTTAATGTCTTGTGCAATGCTGAAATGCTCTTCCCCTAATCACATAGTAAGTCCTATACCCTTATGCAGTGACACCCCTGCCTCGTCTGTGAGGTGACCTGTGAGGATCATGACAGATCCGTCCCTGGTCTGTGAGGATCATGACAGATCCCTCCCTGACCCACAGCACTGATGGTTCTCCTGGGACAGCCCTGGAAGGGCTAAAGCAGGAGTTTGTGCCTCTGGTGGGGTTATTGGGGTCCCCCATCATTCTGTGTTTGTGCTCCTTTGCGTGAGTACATGAGTGTGTCTGTATGTGTGGAGGTGAACCTTTGATGGTCTGCTGGCTCTTCTCTGATGGCCCGGGGAGGAGCTGGGTCAGGGTGTTATTTGTGTCTCCCCACCCGCCATTGTTCCATAATTTACAGATAACCTTAGTGTCAGATTTCCGATGAGTCCCCCACAAAGATGGATTTCATTGATCCCTCCTGTTTCTTCCACAGTGAACATTGATGCTAAGTGTTCATTCAGCCTCCCTGTAATGATCTTCTCTTCTCCCTGTCCTTCTTCAGGTGATCTTCGATTAGCCTCACATGGTCTAGCAGATTTTATCCTCCTCATGTTTTTCAGGAAGGACTTACTATTAATTTTGCTCTTTGTTTTTGTTTTGATTTTACTTTTTTTTTTAGTTATCAAATCATGGGTTATTTTGGCTAAAACTAGAAATTATTGGAAACCTAGAAATAAGTCTGCCACTCCAGTTTCTGGACCAATGAGATGCAGAAACTCTTAAGAGAACAGAATGTAAAGGGGTACTTGCTAATAAATTCCCTAACCAGTTCAGCTCAAGAACAAAACTGCTTCTAACAGATGTCTATGAACAGTTTCCATGGCCTAAGAGTTTCCACGGCTTGGATGATAACTTCTTTTTTGGGGGGTTGGGTTCTTTTTTTTAATTATTTTTAATTAACTCATATGCCTCTATTGGGAAGAGGCCTAGAGGATAATTTTGAATTCAGCTTTATAATACACACTGTCAATTTCCTCTAAAAAATAATGCCTGCTTAAGAATTAAGAAAGCAATTCAAAAAAGAATAAATTGCTTTCATTTTGGTATCAGGGCTGTATAAGACATTAATTAAAAAATATAAAAAAAAGGGACCAAGAAATTTGACCCAGAGTTTCACTGCTGAATAATGTTGGCATCTTCCATCTTGTAATTATTAATGTATCTGGGTTTTGTTCTAATAAATCACCTTTAAGCACACAATTGTCTATATTTTCCATTTAGTCTGTGATGAATTTCTTAAGGGATGTTAAGACTGGCTGCTCACTGCAGCCACTCTGTCCCAGGACTCTCTTGCCCAGCTGCTGGATCCCAGTCCTGTTCCCGGGGACACAGAGCTTCTTCCCCGGCTGAGGAATGCAGCTGTCGCCTTCCCCTGCGCAGGTCCAACCAGCAGCGAAGCTAAGCACGTGTCCCAGATACACAGATGCACACGCGCAGGACATGGCCGCAGCCAGTCACAGAGACTGCCACAGACAAGGCGCTGTCGTCACCAGCACCCACACACAGGAACCACACACGGGAACCACACACGGGAACCACATCACATAGCAGCACCCACAGACTGGGGCTGGCAGAGACAGGAGATCGCTAGTAGAGGCACACACATGACACTCTCTGGGTTCACAAGCACATGCACACTCGTGGGTCCCCCAAGCACCAGCATGGCCCCTCTGTCCCCATGGTACTTCCGTGCGATTCCCAACACTCTGACCCACCCCACAGGTCTCCGATCACTGGCTGGTCTAGCTCGTTGCTTGCTGCAAACACGCAGCACTCTCCTGCTCATCCCACAGGCACCCCACACTGGCAGGTCCCCTCGGGACCCAACAGGGATGCCCCATCCACCTGATACCCCTGCCTGGACCTGAGGGCTCTGGCCTCGCTGGCTGGTCCATCTGGAAGTTTGCTGGTGAATTTACGTGCACACCCCATGCACACCCGGTTTGGGGGAGATACAGACCCTTGCCCCCCAGCACCCGGGCTGTGACCCGCAGTCCCACTGTAGTCAGGTTTGTACGGGTCTATCCATTCCCACACCTCTCCATGTGTGACCAGGTCCTCCTCGTTCACAGTCTCACCAGTGGTAAAACTCAGGCTGATCTTCCTGGAGTGGTGCCTGTAGTATTTCCACAGCCCATCAGTGTGAGTGGCGAGCCTTGCTTCTCATCAGTGTCTCCATGCCTGTTTTGTCATGTCTGTGTCTCTCTATGGTTTGTTCCTGGTTTGCCCTTTTTCCCTTATTTTCCCAATAGACAATGTGCCTTTTCAGATAGCTTCACTGGAATAAACATTCTCACACTCATCAGTGTGACTGACCAGGTTTGGTTCTGCTCCCTTATCACTTCTCCCTCAGGTTTCTGTCCCTGCATGTTCTTGTTTATGGCTTCCTCCTTGTCTTATTGTTCCCCTTTTTTTTTCATTGAAAAAGGTCCTTTACCAGATATACCCTGAAGGGAACAGACACTCTCCTTCCATATAACCTTACAGAAATAACTGATTTCATTTAGACTCACAGTTTCCATAAGTCTTTAAAAAATAGAGGGAATACTTCTCAAAGTACTTCTTGCATAATATATAAATATTTTTTTCTTCCCAGTGAAAGAGTAAAATTCAGTCATCTTCAGAGGATTGCTAACTAAAGAACAGGCTGAACACTTAAGTCAGACAGTTTGGGATGGAATACGCTATTCAGTTTTTTGAGATCAAACTATACTTGTCCTCTGGTTGGGACATGTGGAATATTGGTTATAAATTACTTTTTATATTGTTTCCAATTCAATATCTCTTATCGACTGCTATTTTCCTTTTATATATGGTCATAAAATATGTCAATGGGCACCTTAGTTGCGGCAAATCAATGAAGTGCTCCTAATGGTGCAATAGGTATTTAAGTAAGTGTTGATTTTTCTGAATTTAAAAAAAAAAAAAAAGTCAATACATGAACTTAGACTAACAAATATTGTCTTTATGCTCAGAATTAAATTACCAGAACATTTCTGCTTTTTTGTCTCCTTTCCTTCTCAGCATTATATTATTAAGCCCCATGTTATTTAAGTATGTCTTTTTGTTGATTAATTTGCATTTTGTACTTGGGGTTTTGGGGAGGTTTTTTTATTGCTAAGTTTGACTGAAGAGATTAGTAGAATAAGAAGTTCTTTGGCAAATAAAGGGCAGAACAAATTATTTTTTAAAAGTGCAATATTATAAATAAAGAGGTAATTATTATTTCTCTCTAGAACTGATTTTATTTATTAGATCTTATTCTATCATATATTTTTCTAGATAAGAATGTGAAAGTTTCCACATGTATCAACAATAGGGTATTTAATCCTGTATTACGTCATCAGAAGTGTTCAGAAACAAACAATTAAAGCAAAGGAATAAAAAACAACTTATAGGCAGTGTTATATCCTCCCAATTTTCTGGAAATGAGAGGTGTAGTGACAACCTGAGACAGTGTTTGCTGTTAAACCATGAAATTTAGAAGGTACAGTCCTCCAGATGTACCTAAATCTCACCACTCTAAAATGTATCAATTGTCTAGTATGCATTAATATATATTTGTATCCCTAAATAAGTATGCTTCTTAATTATTTTAATAATTGAAATTTTGATATTTGTTCTTGACAGAAGTGATGTTCTCCGAATTCCCAGTGGGCTCATATTTCTGCCAGTTCCAACCTTGCCGATTGAACCTGCCATGACATAATGAAGAGAAATGGTTGGAATTATGCAGGTGTCCTGGTTTTGGGCTGGGATGGCCCAAAGGGAATGATATCTGCATGTATAGATATATGTGTCAAAGACAGGAAGAGTGGTGCTGATTAATTAGGAAGTATAGGATCTGGATACGACATAGATGGTATAGAATAAGGGGTGGATAATGTCCTGGTTTTCGGCTGGGATAGAGTTAATTTTCACCAGAAGCTGGGACTGGACACAGCCAGGACAGGTGACCCAAACTAGCCAAAGGGGTATTCCATACCATATGATGTCATGCTTAGCATATAAATGGGGCTGGCTGGGGAGGAGGGTCTGCTGCTTGGGGCCAGGCTGGGCATCAGGCTCCCAGGGTAAGCAAATTGCACTGTGTATCACCTGCTTTGTATATTCATTTGTAAGTACCGTTGTTGTTATTTCCCTCTCCCTTTGCTGTTCCAGTAAACTGTGCTTATCCCAAACCATGAGTTTTACCTTTTTCTTCCAATTCTCCTCCCCATCTCACTGGGGGGTGGGGAGGAGTGAGTGAGCAGATGTGTGGTGCTCAGTTGTCATCTGGGGCTAAACCTGCAGGTAATGTATTGCTCGCTCTTCAGGAAACCAGCATTGTCTTGGTTTCAGCTGGGATAGAGGTGATCTTCTTCCTAGCAGCTAGTATAGTGCTGTGTTTTGGATTTAGGATGAGCATAGTGTTGATAACACGTTGATGTTTTGGTTGTTATTAGGCGGTGGTTAAATAAGTCAAAGACTTTTCAGCTTCTCATCCTGCCCCGCCAGTGGGGGGTGCACAAGGAGTTGCGAGGGGACACAGCCAGGACAGCTGACCCAAACTGGCTAAAGGGATATTCCATACCATATGATGTCATGCTCAGTATATAACTGGGGGGGGGAAGCTGGCCAGGAGTTGGTACTGTGGCTTGGGAACTAGCTGAGCATTGGTCAGCGGGAAGCGAGCAATTGTGCTGTGCATCACTTGTTTTGTATATTCTTTTGTCATTATTATTGTTATTCTTATCGTTATTATCTTCCTTTTCTGTCCTATTAAACTATTTTTATCTCAACTCATGATTTTTACCTTTTTTTTCCCCCTGATCTCTCCCCCATCCCACTGGGAGGACGTAGCGAGCGAACAGCTTTGTTGTTCTTTTAGCTGCCTGCTGGTTTAGACTATAACAGCAGTTTTTAGTGTAATGAACAGATTTTATTAATTAAACATCAAAAAGAGATACGATATAGTCACAGTCATCACACAGTAATGATTTCTTAGCCCAAGATTGAAGGGTTAAGATACAATGACTTGTGCAACTCTTTAAGCAGTTACTTCATAATGTATTTAATTAGATATGCATAAGCACAAATATTATATTCCAGAAAGAGATTACATTCTGCTGGGTATGCTAATGCTAAATTAATAAGTCAAGTTATAATTATTTTAGTGATGAACTATATAGAAACTATACTTTTTCCAAGTGCAGTAGTTCGTCTTGAAAAAGAAAAAATCTTAAACATAATTTTAACTTCCAAATGAAATAAAACTATTATTTCTTGTCTTGTAACTGGAAACTGTTTTGAAAAAGACTGGTGAAATCATTAGGAGTTTTACCACATATTCTTAAGAACTTTGGATCAAACCCCAAGCCTCAAAAGGGTACATGAGTAAAATTAGTATTTGGTCTGAGAAACAGAGTTGATATACATACAATAATCAGTAAAACTTCTGTGCTAACTCTTTCTCAGACTGCGAAGTATGGTATTCTTTTATGATAAAAAGACAGAAACAAATTCCTTTGAGGATAGTACTGTAAGTAACTATGTTGCAGGCATACTGATTTGAATTGGCCCCTCTCAGGACGATGATGTCTTAAAATTCATTGTAAATTTTTCAGAATATATGCCATCAAGAAATCAATGAGCTACTTTATACTTGTTTCTTGTTTTGTTTATCAGTAGCGCTAATAAAAAATATTTCACTTTTTCTTGCAATGACTCAGTGTTATGGAATGTTCACATAATACAACTACATAAATTAAGAAATAGGCAATTATAAAGTTAGATTTGTAAAAATTCATAATTATAATGCTAAGTGAAACTTGATTTAATAGGTGCGGAATAGTTTCAAAAGTGTCATATAAATTAAATCGTTTTGATTGAGTGGTGCACTTCATTTTCCAGCAATAAAAATATCTTTTTATTTCAGTAATAAAATTTGACAGAATAATTATATTGAAGATTTTATGGTGACCTGAAGCACTTTCAGGGGGTATTCTATTGAAAACACAGTACTGACAGGCTTATAGCAAAAACTATCTTTTGTTCTATCATTTACACGATAAATAAAAGGTCACAGAATGACATAGCAACAGCTCAAACTCCCAAGTGAGCAAAGAATAGTAAGTACATTTTAAAGAGGCTTTCTAAGTCCAGACTTAATTTTGATTTTGTATGGTGTACGATTTCAGTTGAGTATCAGACATCATTGAAATCAATGACAAAGCCTTTTACAAACCTCAGTAAATCTATAACTTCAATCTTCCTAATTGATATTTGACATATTTCATGGCATCAGATTTCATTTCTCCATGACTAAACTTTTCTACATTTTATAGGTACTGAATTCTTACACAGAAAGTACAATGCAATAAGAGCTCTCATCCTCCCCAACCCTTTATCAATGAACTTCACATTAGTAACCTAGCTATGAGTTAATAAATTTGGCATATTTTAAATTTCTTAGACATTCAATATTTTGTTGGTCATTTTACCATAATTACATGAACAAATTGAGAAGACAAATTTTGTACAATGCAAACTATAGGAACTATAGGAACATACGTTGGTGTTAGTAATCTGTTATTTTACAATTTAGTTAAACAGAAATTTCTTCTATAGAACATAAAGATTCCACCAATATTTGCAGCTTGCAGTAGGGCTTGCATGCGGATGAGAGAGATTATTCTATGGATATTTTTCCAAAGATTAGATTTATGACTAGAGATATCCTGGCACTGCCTTTTATCGCATTTATGAGATTTAAGGGAAATGGTGATTGGAAAGCTGGACCTGTCTCATGT
Source organism: Balearica regulorum gibbericeps (assembly GCF_011004875.1). Lineage (NCBI taxonomy): Eukaryota > Metazoa > Chordata > Aves > Gruiformes > Gruidae > Balearica > Balearica regulorum. Next base: position 35,744,797 of record NC_046191.1, on the reverse strand, counting down.
TACCTTGCTTCCATTTCCCCTTCTATTAAATCATCTTTCCATCTTGCATGTTCATTTTCAGGAGGATTGCTATAGCCATCGTGAAGTTTTTAAAGTTCATAAGGTCTGTAGCCATGTAGAACTTTTTACCTCATCAGACATCATGCAATGCATGATGCCTTGTCAGCATTGCCAGCATTCTCCTGGAAGTCCTTCAAAGGCATTCCAGTGTCCTTCAGAAACAGTTTGCTAATAATTTAATTTGATAATAAGGGGAGAAGAGTAGAACCTACCTGATCAATGGGATTTGTGACAGGAAAATCAACTAGAAGGCTGTTTATTAAAAGTTTATGGTTTACAAAAAATTATTTTCAAGCTGAAATGGTTTCACTGAAGTTCCTGTCTTATTTGTTTTAATGCTTTCAAGGCATCAAAGAAGTTTTGATTATTCATAAATTGAAGGACAAAGACTACTTGGCATGTCTAAAATAGAGTATTTTTCTTCTTCCTGATGCCATAAATGCAATCTGTTGTAGCTGTTGTTTTCCACAAATCTCTGATTCATCTCCACAACCGTTGGTCCTTTTATGCTTTAAAAGGTGAAGTTCATGGCATGAAGAGCTTTAAAAGTTATCTAGATTTTTGTGGATGCTGCAAAGCTCTCACATCTGAGTGCTCTATAGCAAGCTCAATATACTTGTTCTGAACAAAGCATGCAAACAATATGTGCAAGCTTGCCTTGCTAGTAGCAACATATATGCATAGCTAAGCATAGCAGCTTTGAAAAAAGAAGAGGAAATAAATGTTTCTCTTTTCTTTTCCTCTAGCATACAAAGACCAGGCTTCTTGGGGGTTCCCCCCCCCCCCCCTTTCTTCTTTTTCTTTTCCTATCGACATTCCATCTCTGAAAAAGTAACTACATGATTTGGTATGGGACCTTGGATCAGAACCTAGAGAACAGATGTATATTGTAAGATATGATAAAATGCTTCCTGAGAAAAGTAAAAGGAGTTACTCTTTTTATTTTTTGAAACATGAAACATTCAATGGAAACTATGGTTTTCCAGTAACCTGCACGTTAATTATTGATGAAAACAAACATTAAGTTAAGCAAGTTCAACTTCCTCTTAAACTAAAGAATGCCACACATATCAAGACTTAATACTTTACTTTTCAGAATCAAAAAATCACAGAATGGTTGAGGTTGGAAAGGACCTCTGGAGGTCATCTGGTTCAACAACCCTGCTCAGAGGCACCTAGAGCCTGTTGCCCAGGACTGTGCCCACATGATTTTTTAATATCTCTAAGGATAGAGACTCCACAACATCCCTGGGCAATCTGTGCCAGTGCTTGGTCACCCTGACAGTAAAAAAGTGTTTCCAGACATTCAGAGGGTACCTCTTGTGTTTCCGTTCAAGCATCTATCACACATTCAGTTCTGCATCTATCACTGGGCAGCAGTGAAAAGAGCCTGGCTCTGTCCTCTTTGGACCCTCCATCTAGGTACTTATACATATTTAAAGATCCCCCTTGAGCCTTCTTTTCTCCAGGCTGAATAGTCCCAGCTCTTTCAGCCTTTCCTCATATGTGAGGTGCTCCAGTCCTTTTACTGTGTGGCTCTTCACTGAACTCTCTCCACTATGTCCATGCCTGTCTTGTACTGAGGAGTGCAGAACTGGACACAGTAGTACAGGTGTGACCTCAACAGTGCTGAGTAGAGCAGAAGGATCACCTCCCTCCACCTGCTGGCAATACTTTGCCTAAGGCTTCCCAGGATACCATTCACCTTCTTCTCTGGGGACTAGAGAATAATCTGATGATTATAATATTAAAAGTATTTGCTAAGATTCACTAAGAGCTTAATCTCACAGTTTAACTGTAGCTCTTTTTTCAGAGAAAGATGAATTTTAACTGTTTCAAACTGAAGTGTGTTTCTCATTCCTTGGACACGTGACTGGTAACTGCTAAACTGCTAAATGAAATGGAGAATTCAGTTCTACTTTATTTTGTGGGTGTGTTTGAAGAGAAGAAGCTGTACTAACACCTTTAAAGAAAGAAGAAAACCTGTAACTTCAGACCTCTGGAGTCCAAGCGGGTGGACACCCTGCTTATATCCCTGAAGGTGAGAGGGGGGTCAGGAAGATGTAGAGCTATCCTACAATTTTACTAAATAATGCCAGATGATGTCATTATAGGCTTCTCAAGATCATGGATGTTGGCTTTAGTCAACTGCCTTCTCAGCATGACTATGGCTTTTGGTGCTGTTCTCATTCCCACAATTCCCCCCCAGCCACTATAAAAAACCAATAATGATCCCACTGCAGCAGGCAGGAACCTGCAAGTATTGATACCCCTGATTTTAGATACCTACATTGTCACAAATAAAAAAGAAAATAACACTGAGACTTGTTATATATGCTGATAGTAGTCACTGGCAGTGTTTACTATTTATACTGCAATAACATACAGCAACAGTGTGTGGACTAATAAGGAGGGTATTTTTAACAACAGATGGCATGCACCAGGCAGTCTTTTCCATCAACGAAGTGTTATATTCTGAGCAGACAAAAGGGAAGATATAGAAAAAAAAGTAGTTCAGAGATTATCGATGAAAACAAAAGCAGAGACTGGTAATGAGAGAATGCAAATGAAATGATCAATGTGTAGAAGAAATAAATTAAAGGAGGCAAGGTAAAAGACCTTAGAAAGACAGAAAAAAAGTAAAATTGGGTAGTTTGTACTTTCACATAATGAACAGTAACAATGAATTCAGTGAAATTAAAAAAAGGCATTATATTTAAAAACTAACAAAAAAGAAACAGTATTATGACTGATCGAGTTACTGTAGCAACGCATCAGAAAGTTAGACTTATAAAAGCAATAGTTATGCAGCCAGTGACAATGTGCACTGTTTTATGAAATAAGATGCACTTTTATAACTGCAATCTTTCATACTTGAACCATAAATTCCTGTGGGTAAAAAAAGAATCAATTCTCACAGCTAAAAATTAAAAATTACACTATATTTTTGCTGTATGCCCACTAAGGCATCTCTTAGTTGATTAGCTAAACCTTTGAGTTTATTCTATAAATCAGCACCACCATTGTCTCTCTCATTAACACCATTCCATTTTCCTTCTAGGTTCTGTTGCCTGTATAGCAAGAATTGAAGGCTTATCTCTGACATGTCCCAGCTGTGGAACCCCAAGGAGTTGTGACAATGTCTATAAAGAGATTAGAAAAGTAAAATGTAGAGACAGACAGGATTGTTGACGCAGGATCATTAGGAGCACAGTAATTCAAAAAGAGGAACAACAACTTGGATAGGTTTAAAATCCTGTACGGAAAAATTCAGGGAGAAGTATTCAGGCTTCTGAATCTATTTGGAGACTAGCCAGGTAGTGCTGGATCATAAGCTCAAGCCCTTGGTGCGTGCTGATGGAGCTGGTGGAGGGTGGTATCTCAGCAGCATAAAGGACCCATCCAGGAACCACAGAGCCTACCTCATTCCCTCCTGACTAGTGCCTGCACAGCGAGCAAAGTCTTCTGGGTCTCATGCTGAGTAGTGACTATGTTCATACTGAGGTTAATAGTTGCTAAGTCCTAGCTACCTTCTATGTGTGTTAGCCAATAAATAAATGCTTTATATATAGTTATGCATATTCTGCCTCCTCAGTTTCTTTGTGCCTGGCTGCAGATGATGGAGCAAACTAAGCTACAAAAATCAGAGCAGGTGTTGTTAAGACTAGACCAATTTTTAAAGTATTATGTTTTTCACCTTTATCCCATTTTTTAAATAACAGCTGCTCCCGTTGACTGATCTTGATGGGTTTCCCACCTGAACCATGGTGTGTCACTGGCTCTCCTGGGCCAGCCGTGGGAGGGGCCAGCGTCATATATGTCTGCATGTGGATATGAGCCCTTGATAAGCTGATGGCTCTCCTCTTGTGGCCCTGAGAGTAGCTGGGTCAGGTTATTTATTCAGGTTCATAGGCAGCAATGAAAAAACAGAATAAATAACTATTCGATATATGTGTAGGATGCAAAGATGCAGATTAGGAGCTTGTCTGATGATCGAGAGAAGTGGAGAAAAGCTAATATTCAGAGCTGATATATAACCCTGATTAGAACTCTGGGATATAAACCTGGTAATTTAGTTGTGCCCAAGTAGTTATGAGAAGAAGTACAAAGTACACTTCATTTTGTACAAACCAAAAGGAATGTAATGCTACTATTACAGCAAACTGGTAAGTACACATTAAACTTGATTTATGAAACTATGTAAGCCTCTAAAAATGCAGGTAAAAATGTCACAGGATTTTCAGAAGTGTCCAGGCATTGCAGAATTAGAATTTCAATCAGTTAAGCACCTAGTGTGCTTGCCAATCCTGTGATTTGTGTAACCACATTGTACCTGACTATTGTTTGGCTTGTAGAATGTCTTTGAAAATCTGGCCTGCTGTAACTAGACATAAATTAATAAACTACAAGAAAGAAAAATCAATCATTTGTCAAGCAAATGTGAACAGCTCACAGTGATAAAAATTGATTTTTATGGGGATTACACAGGAGATTCAATAAGATTATGATAATATAAAATAATTTACACTAAAATTATCCTTCTCACCTATAGCTTTTAACATCATCAAATAGCCTGGAATAGTTATATCCTGGTGATAAAAAGGCAAACTTCCTAATACCAGGGGAAAACAAAGCCAACCACCCAAACAGATTAGTCTTTCATACTATTAGTTTCTTTGCAATTTCTTTGCCACTTTCTGTTTTCCAGTCAAACTCTCTTATTCCAGGGAAAGAAATTCTGAATGTAGATGACTGGATTCTTGCCATCAATGCAGTAACGCTTTGTAAGTAGGCTGTGACAAATCTATCTTTGACAGAAGCCTGTTGAAATTAGTAGAATGACAAAAAGACAGATTTGGCCAAAACTATTAGTTGTTTCTTTAACCTTGTTCATAGTTCTTGTCAGTAGTGTAAGTACAGCAAAACAAAATGAGTGCAGTCTTCAAGTGTCACTGGACTAGCATGATGCTATTAGATGCAATATAGTCCTTTTCTTCTTTTAATGAAATTAATGCTAACTGGTAAAGACGTGTTTGTCTATGCTACAAGGGTAAATAACATTCCATGCATGATCTCTTGTAAGAAAAGGGTAAATAGTTGGATAAGCACCATCATCAGCCGAATACGAAAGTGGGAATCATAATGTCACATCTCCTTATTGCAGGAGAAATCATTTGTGGGTTAAAATGCTGGCCAGTTTCAGCTAGGGATATGAAGTAGGATGTTGCTATTATTAGTTTTCACAGCCTTTTTTAACAAGACTGGCCTTTTTGTTCTAGATGCATGAGGGGAAGTTGGGAAGAAAACATGTAACAGTCACATTGCTAAAGGTTATAGCTTGAAGTTCAGGTGCTGAAGGAAACTTAAGGCCAATTCAAAGTTTTGCTCTAGGCTTTTTCTCACTGTCAGGTTACACAAACTATGTGTGTTCCAAGTTTTCCTACTGTACAATAACGATTGTATTTCTTCCAAATTCTGCCAACAGAAAACACGGAGGCTAAATCAGGACTCAGATGAAACTTAAGCGCTTAAATTTACTACTATAAACTGAAATATTCCTGCTTAGTACTACAGGTAACTAAACTCATCATCTGTTCTACTGTCTTACATTAGTGTTCATCAGACACCTGTGGTTACATGTGAATGGTTCGAGGCTTAATAAACAAGAGTGTGGCAATTAATTCATGTTTCATAACAGATTTGTTATGGACCCACAAGGTAAAGCAGTTTGTAGAAGATGACAGCATTGTTCTCTGCAAAGAAGTCAGAGTTAGCATCTATCTTATTCAAAGCTACTCAGAAAACAAAGTCTTAGCAACAATGGGGCAGTTGCTATTATTAACTAAAGAATTATGGAAACAAATACAGAAAAGGTACATCTACTCTAGTAAATTAAGCCATGCATAGGTGCTGGAATGCCATTGTCCCTTCTGTGGGGCAGTTCTAGCAGTGTCTGGTCCATCATCTCCCAGGCCACCAAGCCCTTCCCCAGAAATTTGAAGGCATGCCCAGGGAGGTCAGCACAGTCAAGGGCCAACTACTAGCAGCCCATTTGGATGAAACTCATACTGTTTAAGAAGCTGTGAGTATGAGCTGAGCCTGACCATATAATTTTGGTCTCTGGGACAGTGAACAGACCCTAGAAGTGTCTTCTTTGCTGGAATAGATGTGGCTGAACAGGCTTGACAGGAGGACACAAGATTTCCCTGAGACTTATAATGTAAATTTCCTAAGCATTTTTCTATCAAGTAACATTCCTTATTAAGTTCTTCCTCTGTCATCAACAGTTTTCCTACTTGCTCTGAGCAAACTTTAGCTCCTTTCTGCAGTGACACAGCTACAAGAGGAGAGACTAACAGTACACCAGTCAAATTATCTGGAAGTGAAGAAAATTTCTCAGGGTATAGTTCTGGATTTTTTTAGTCGTCTTGTTGGTAAAAGAAAGGACACCATATATAGGGAGCAGAGAACTTATTTTTAGTTCAAGTAGTGTTTAAAAAGGCAAATAATCCAAATTATTAAAATAATACAGGAATGCACCCGTTTAAACTGTTACAAAGAAACATACTGTCAAAACAGTTACAAACAAAAATAAATCACTCCTAGTGTCATCCGCTTTTCTTTGTGTTACACCATTTCAGTGTTCCTCTGGGACCTAAGGTCAACAGTTATAGTCTTCCTCGATCACAGAAGTGGTAGGCTATCTAATTATTCAGGTTAATCAGTTTTGATGGTGGAGATTACTTCCTCCTCAGTCTTTGAGTGTGCGTGGGGCTATTTTGCTATGTTTCCTTACCACAGCCTGCTTCTTTCCCAGTGGTACCCAGACAAAGTTTAAAAGTTGCAAAATAGCTCCCCCCCTCCAAGCTCCAAATAACACAAAATACTGTTTGTTACAGTGACTTACCTGGTTTGACAGACTTTCACTGCATATGGAATTCAAAGAAATTAAGGTAAAACAAATTAGGTAATCACTTGAACGCTGAACAGTTATTTAAAAAAACAAAACTAGAACCAGCTCAGGCCAAGACATGACCAGAGAAGTCCTCATATCCTGCACCTTCTGGTCAATACAAAGTCTATGGTCTTTATTAGAAATGGCAAAAATTATATTTGCTGGGCTACAGTTTGATCTTATTCCAGTAGAGAATGAAAATTAACTGTGTGCACCCATTGTTTAAAATATTTTTAACATGTATCTGTTACATAAAACGGTGGGATATAGAGAGAGGAAGCAAGCATTTTTCTTTTTTTTTTTTTTTTTTTTTTTTGAAAGAAAAGTGAAAATCCTTCTCAGTTCTTCATTTGAAAGACCTGGGCTTTCAGGACATAATCTATAGCATGTCCTCCCATTATAGGGCCTCTTACTTCCTGCTCTTGCTCAGATTTGCAGGGTCACCTCTGTGAGCAGTGCCTCCTTTTGGCTAAATCTGTCCCTTGGATCAGAAAAATTGACTTGCTTCCCTCTGGTTAGAAGGCTTACCAAGAGAAAACATTGTTTATCCATGCTAAGATCATCAGTTTATATGAAAAGTTCACATTGTTCAGTTTCTAATACTTTGTTAGAATGTAAAAGCAATTCTCAGTATGAACACTAAGGCAATTTAAAACTAACTTTTCTCAATCTTTTCCCTTCCCCCTTTAATAAGGGCTATAGGTCTAAGCATGTTCTTATAACTGAAGTAACTGAAAGGAAGAAGCTAAAGTACTACAGTCCAGCTAGGTTACATGCCTAATTTCATTTTATGACAGATGTTTTTATTAAAGGACGAGCTGCTGCACGAGCATTCACACACCATTTGTGGTGTCGCACACACGCATGCACACTTATTCTTGGGCATGCTTCCTCCTTCTTCAGACTCAACGCTAGGCTTCCTGCCACAGAGTCTCAGGCACTGGATTTTATAAAACAATTAATTTAATTGAAAGGTACAGCAGCAAGAACAGCCCAGGCTGGGTGCCTCCAAAGAGAGGGACCGAGAACAAAGAAGTCCTGGGGCAATTATACACTTGTGATCCACACACCCGCCCCTCACACACCCTTCACGCGCTGTCCACGCGTTCTTTAGTCCAATGGTGATTTTTGGTCTGGGGTCTTCTAACATCTAATTGTGCCTGTGTGCAGGCAGACAGGCTCTTATCTTGTTGATGTGCAGTTTCAGCTGAGGGCTGGAGCCTCCTTATCTTCTGGTTTACACTCTTTGTGCACCTGCACTCGCTGGCAGAACATGGAAAACGGAAGAGTCCCAGACAAGAAAAAAACCTATCAAAACATCAGTGTGGTATCAGCTGGCTGACACCTTCAGGGCTGGCCGAAAGTTAAAGCATGGTATTAATGGCATTGTCCAAATGCTTCTTAAAAACTCTGACAGGCTTGGGGCATTGACCACCTCTCTAGGAAGCCTGTTTCAGTGTCTGACCACCCTCCTAGTAGACAAATGTTTCTAATATCAAGTCTGAACCTACCTTGGCGCAGTTTTGAACCATTCCAGGTGTCCTGGCACTGGATCCCAGGGAGAAAAGATCAACACCTCTCCCTCCACATCCCCTCCTTAGGAAGCTGTAGAGAGCCATAAGTTCACCTCTCGGCTTCCTTTTCTCCTCTGAACACATTTGAGTACCATAACATCCTTAAATTGTGGGGCCCAGCTCTGCACGCAGTACTCAAGCTTGAGGCCCCACCAATGATAAATGCAGCAGGACAATCCCCTCTTGACCTGCTGGTTGTGCTGTGTTTGATGCCCACAGGATGGGGTTTGCCCTCTGGGCTGCCAGGGCACACTGCGGGCTCACACTGAGCCTGCTGCCGACCAGCACCCCCAGAGCCCTTTCTGCAGCACTGCTCTCCAGCCACTCCTCTCCCAATCCATGCTCCTGTCCAGTGTTACTCCATCCCAAGTGCAGAATCTGGCATTTATTTGGACTTGATAAATTTAATCCCATTAATCATTTCGCAGTGCTCCGGCTCTAGATCCCTCTGCAAGGCCTTTTGTCCCTCAAGAGAGTTAACAGCACCTCCTAGTTTAGTATCATCAGCAAACTTGCTAATGGTGCATTCAACTCCTGCGTCCAGATCATTGATAAATATATTGAATTGAACTGTCCCTAGAATTGAAACCTTGGTCAGCAGTGGGTCCATTTTGGAGCTGTCTGGAACTGCATGTAGGCAGTCCCTAGTATCTACTCAGAGAGGCCACCTCTGTGGCCCCCACCCCCCCGACTTTGTCATGTAAACCTGATAGAGGCTTATAATGAAATCTGCACTCGCAGTGATGAAGAGCGAGCCTTTGTGAGTACCTGGTGTACTTGGGACTGAAAAAGGCTCTGGAGAAGGACTGCAGTGTTTGTGAAATCTGTGAGTTTTGACATTGTGAATACAGGCATAGCAGTGTTTTCTCACATTATATAAAACTATATCTCTACCAGAAGCAGGAAGCTTCATGCTACCCAGCATGGTGCACAGATGATGACAAAAAAGCCAAATATGTTGAAGATTACAAGTTGAAAGAAGATGCCATTTTTCAACCTGAACATATGAAGAAAAACCCTGTCCCATGCCCAATTACAGAACTATTTTTAAATTCTCTTTAGGGAAAATTTGAACAGTGATCCAACCTGCCTAGTGCCACCGTTGTAATAGAACTAGGTGAGTTGTGTGGTTACCTCTTTTCTCTGGCTTATGATGTGTTTTTCTGGCATTTTATTGATGAGGATGTGGCCCCTGTCTCATGGAAGCATGCCAGAGGATACCTGGCCCTGAAGCGCAACACTAATATTTTTATAGTATGCTTCACTATAGCATATGCACGTTTGGAGCTTTGCAATCTCTCAGATGCCATGCAAACCATTGCCTTTCTCATGGTACAGACAGTGTGATATTCATGACTTGTTTGGGGGATTGGAGCCCCCTGCTCAGTGACTATTTAGGCAAGTTGCCAAGCAAGATGAGCCATTACTGAGCCCCAAATCCTACAGCTACTTACAGTCTGGAGGAAAGTGTTGTTTAAAGATTAAAGACATCAGTCTAAACGCCATGAACAGAGAAAAGATCAATTTTCAGGCACTGAGGGATCTCACATTGGATTGTGGCATAAATCCATACAATGACAATCCTAAAAAGATCATAGTGCAGTGTTCTATTGTCAGGAACAAGCAGAAGTGGGCAACAGAAACAAGGCCCCTTCAGATGACACAGAAGGTTGTCCACAACAGGAGTGCTGACTAAAAATTTTAAAAGCCTCCCCTATGATTTGTGATCATGGACAGGTACTGGAAACATTCATTTTCTGCTATACTAGCAACTAGGAAAAGTTATTTGTTAAAAATCTTTTGAAGAAAGACTTGGATGTGGGAAATGGTGTCAAAGGCTTTACTAATGTCCAGGTAAACAACATCCACTAGGCGAGTCACCTTGTCATAGAAGTAGATCAGGCTGGTCAAGCAGCACCCACCTTTCATAAACCCATGCTGATTGAGCCTGATCACCTGTTTGTCCTGTATGTGCCACGTGATGGCACTCAAGATGATCTGCTCCATAACCTTCCGGGGCACCGAGGTCACACTGACAGTCCTGTAGTTCTCCGAATTCTCCTTCTGGCCCTTCTTGTGGATGGGCATCACATTTTCTAACTTCCAGTCAACTGGGATCTCCCCAGTTAGTCAGGACTGCTGATAAATGATGGAAAGCGGCTTGGTGAGCACTTCCACGAGCTCCCTCAGTACTCTTGGGTAGATCTCATCCAGCCCCAAAGACTTGTGTGTGTCTAAGTGGTGTAGCAGGTTGCTAAACATTTCCCTTTGGATTATGGGGGCTTCATTCTGCTCCCTGTCCCTGTCACCAGCTCAGGGGCTGGGTACCCAGAGAATAACTGGTGTTACTATTCAAGATTAAGGCAAAGAAGGCATTAAGCACCTCAGCCTTTTCCTCATCCTTTGTCACTATGTTTCCGGCCACATCTAATAAAGGATGGAGATTCTCCCTAGCTCTCTTTTTGTTGTTAAAGTATTTATAGACACATTTTTTATTGTCTTTTACTGCAGTAGCCAAATTAAGTTCTAGTTGGGCTGGTGTTCCAGTGTCTGAAGAGTAGCCATTCCCTCCTGGAGCTGATTGTCTGGTCGTCCCCTCAGCAGAGGAAAGCGATACTTAGCACTGCTTCTGATAATCAGATAAAGACCATTTCTGAAATTGCCCTGAAAAATTTGAAGGGCAACATTCCATTAACATCCCACCAGACAGCAGCTTTTGCAGCCAGAGAGAGGAGTGAGAAGATGTAAGAAACTCTGCAGACACCCAGGTCAGTGCAGAAGGAGGGGCAGGAGGTGCTCCAGGCGCCAGAGCAGACATCCCCCTCCAGCCCGTGGTGAAGACCATGGTGAAGCAGGCTGTCCCCCTGCAGCCCATGGAGGAAGGATGAGGGGGTGTAGAGATTCCACCTGCAGCCCGTGGAGGACCCCACCCTGGAGCAGGTGGAGGCACCTGAAGGAGGCTATGACCCTGTGGGAAGTCCGCACTGGAGCAAGCTCCTGGCAGGACCTGTGGATCCGTGGAGAGAGGAGCCCATGCCAGAGCAGGTTTGCTGGCAGGATTTGTGACCCTGTGGGGGACCCACGCTGGAGCAGTTTCCTCCTGAAAGTCTGCACCCCGTGGGAGAGACCACGCTGGAGCAGCTCGTGAAGGACTGCAGCCCATATGAAGGACTCATGTTGGAGAATTTGGTGGAGAACTGTCTCCTGTGAGAGGGACCCCATGCTGGAGCAGGGGCAGAGTGTGAGGAGTCCTCCCCCTGAGGAGGAAGGTGCAGCAGAGACACTGTGTGCTGAACTGACCACAACCCCATTCCCTGTCCCCCTGTGCCGCTGCAGGGGAGGAAGGAGAGAAATGGGGAGTGAAGTTGAGCCTGGGAAGAAGGGAGGGGTGGGGGGAGGTGTTTTAAGATTTGGGTTTATTTCTCATTGCTCTACTCTGTTTAGCTTGGTAATAAATTAGATGATTTTTTTCTAAGTTGAGTCTGTTTTGCCCACGATGGTAATTAGTTGAACGAGCTCTCCCTTATCTCGACCCACAAGCCTTTCATTATATTTTCTCTCCCCTGTCCAGTTAAGGAGGGGAGTGATAGAGCAGCTTTGGTGGGCACTTGGCCTCCAGCCAGAGTCAACCCACCACATACACCATAGATGGTCACATTAACAGTTGTGGCCAAACCCTCAGTGAAATGTGCTTCTGCTCTCAGGTTTCATGTTTTCATCAGGGAATAGTGATCAGCACATTCTCGGTCTGGAAACAGGGCAAAGGCAAACAGGATACAGCCGGGGGCAAACTATTCCCTGTCAGCTGGCTGGGAATAGTCTTTCCTATGGCTGCCAATTATTGGAACGATCCATGTGTATTCTCTCACACAGCAGTCATTCTTAGGATCAGGCTGCAGTGGTTTTGCTGGCTTTTCCTCACCATCCACATACAGGGCCACAGAATTTGGTGTACCACAACATTGAAAGGGTTCCTAGCATAACTGTTGTAAAAAGAATCATTATTTATTAACCCAGTAACATTAAACTTCTGCAGCTGTTCCAGAAATAAATTTTCCTGGTGGTTAACACAACTACCAGCCAGCATGCCGAACACTTTACCCATGTGGTCCCCTGGGTATTTAGTGTTGGCTGTAAGTAATGCCTCAGAATGCTCCAAACGCCCTCCAGGTGCCACCCGCACCTTCTTCAGGAATCGCGACGCAGAGGTAATAACCACCTTGGAGGCTCCTGCTCCTGTGGAGCTCACCCAAGAAAAGCTGATTTTGCTGCTCATTGGCTTAATTTTTCAATCCATGCCATTCAACAAAAGCTTGTCCTGAAAGAACAGATCACTGTGGAGCTATCCCAGTGGTTCAATACTGCTGCTCTGGGCTTTCAGAGCTGGGTGCTGCCTAAACCCCTGATTACTGATGCCATCCAGTGTCACTGTTTCCTGCTGCCTGCATCTTTGCATAGCTCCAGGGTTCTGAAGCCAATCACAGGGCTGCCTACGAACACAAGGGTATGACAGTGCCAAGAAATGGCCATCAGTTAATCACAGAAAGGCATGAAAACTTTTAACAAAGTGTCAGCTCCCTGCTGTGGAATGGTGGCTAAAACAAAATGGTGGACCCTGTGTACATAGCTGAAGGAACCTCCTGCTCTGATGTACTTCCGGGTAAACTGGAGGGGAACTGGCTGGTCCTGACCAGGACTGGCTGGGCATGTGACCAGGAGAGGGGCATCACTTCCAGGGCAAACAGCACATGTGTCTGCGTGCGGGGGGCTGGACTTTCGCTGGAAGCTGGGGATGGAGCACCTCTTATGGCTTGTCTCGGATAAAGTTGTCCCTCTGCTACTGAAGTGCCAAGGACTGAGAGGAAAATTACATTATTTCCCCAATATAACTAATAATGATTACAATGAAGTACTGAGCTGTGCGGAGCAAAATACAATTGTTTGTATCCTACAAGTTTACTAAGTGCATCTTTTTTATTTCCTCCATGCATCTTCTCAATTTTGATTGGAAGGCTGCTATTTTGTCTTTATTTACAAGCACACATTTTAGTACATAACAACTCTAGACAACTATCTGTGTCATGAGGACAGTCAGCTATGGTTGACAGAACAGATTTTAAGTTGAGTTATACCTTGTTTATTTTTTCTTTGATTTGGAGTTTGTGGGAGGAAAAAAAAAAGTTTTAATATCCAAATATATTTAATAAAATAAACTTGTGTCTTTCCAAGGCAGCATAGGCTATTACTCACTACAGAGGAGATAAGTGTTTTATTTTGTTCCTGAGCTGCAATCTGTTGTGTTTCTCATCAGTAGTTACAGAAAAAAAAATGCAAAAATGCCATTCTACTACCAAGCTTTGGAGATACAATTTTCCTGTCTAATTTCTTTTTACCTAAGCAAATTAGTATATATTTAGATGGAATATGGATGAATTCTAGAAAGTTTAAAGTTCTAAAGGAAAAGTTAATATGAGCCAAACTGAGGTGTGAACTTGTAGTAACTACAATGTGTTTCTTCCTGGTAAAAATCAACACAATTTGAGTTTTTCCAAATGCAGGAAGGTCAGGAGTGTGCATGTCACGGGTGGTGCATCTAGCCACTCAGCAACTAGATCATTTGCCTATATCTTTGGAAAACAAACAAATAAAAAAGGCCTGGGTTGCCTCTTATGCATGGAATTGTACCAACAAAGTTGCAATTTGTAGTGTTCTCAAAATGTCAGGATGAGACAAGCCACCTTGTTTTGGGAGAATTGGGTATTTCAGTAACTCTCTAGTACCTAAGTCTGAGAAAAATATGGTAAACTTTACAATTCTTATCCTAAATCCAGTGAGGGTCTTAATCTGGTCTTTCTACAGCATGTCCAGCAGAGACAGACGTTGGATCTCTCACTGCTAATGCTACGTTTTAAAATAATGGCAGAGAAGTGTGATGGTCTCCTTTTATATAATATTCAAGTGCACACTGCACCTGTAACATGGGGCCCAAAAGTTAAAATCTCTCTTTTTCCTGAAAGGATTTGAACTTGCATCTCCTAATCCAGCATTCAAAGTGAGGAGGGACTACTTGCAATTACTTCAGATCCCCAAGTAAGAGATTTGAAATTCTGTGACAGAGTGTGCGGGGAAGATCTGTTCTTGAATCCTCTATGGAAATGGAGAAAAAAAATTTACATTCATTTCCCCAGACCCAACTAAAAATCTAAATACCCAAAACTAAAACCGTAAAGGAAATAGCCAGTGCTTCCTACACTGACTCTTCCAGTCAAATTCTTAAGAAGAAAAAGAAGGAATCCTTCTTAATTCTCCATTTAAAAAAACCCAAACACCAAAACAAAAACAAAAACCAAACACAAAACTGAAGATATGCTTGTTTTGTTAGGCATGAATAGAAGGTTGCAGATCCTGAGAGGACAGAGGCTGAGGCATGGGAGCTGACTCTTCCACCTTTTCAGTTTCCTGTTGACTGCTTCCCCATAAATACCTCCTTTCCTTACGAAGAGATATCTTAAGCCTGGGGAATTTTTGGATAATCTTTCTGAGGCACTGAATTTGTTTCACATATGGTAAAAGAGGCAGGATAATGCAGTAATATGAATGTCAACTCCATCTCTTAAAAGATCAATATTGTGGCACTTAGCTTCAGTGCTTAATTTCCTTAGAGATCTAGGTCAATTGGATTATCCCCGGGAAGATCATTCCTTCATAACGTTACGGACATACTGTCTATGCATTATAGTAAAACCAACTTCTGACTTGAGCTGATCAGTGTAAATCACTCCTTTGATTCAGAGTGGTCTTTATAAGCATGGAGCACACTTGTACTCTTTAACTGTTGGTCTTAATTAAATCCCCAGCTTTGTCAGGTGAGTTCAAATATGCCAGTTAAATTGCTTATTCTGCCTCTTAAAAGAATATTCAGAAAGGATTTACAAACTGTCGTGCTAATGGAAGCTTATCTTAGGATGAAAAACTCGGAGATGTTGCAGTCAGCAGCTGCTGAAGTACATTACACCCTCTATCAAAAGATAACAAAACTGGACAGCACAAGATAGAGCTCTGTTGATTTGTGACCTTAAAAAAATGTGACTTCTTGGTGTGAATCCAGTGGCTAGAAGTGCTTCAGGAAGATGTTAAATTCTAGTTCATATTCCCAAAATTCCTAACTTGTACACTGGAATCATGGAGCTGGCATACTAAAGCCAAGTAAGCAAGTAAGCAAGTCTGCGTGAATATTTGTATGTGCAATGTCCAACATATTCACTTTTTTGCCTTAAATTAAATATATGTATATAACTGATGCACTAAGACATAGAATATGAATTCTATAGAGAAGAAAATGAACCATATTGGGCCAGTATTTAATTTGAACCACTCTGTAGCTAGTTCCCTGGGGCACTCATAACAACAGCAATCAGTCTTGGGTTGAGGTCTCTAAAACCTGTTACAGTGGAAGTGTTAATTGCATCTTAAAGTAAACCCGAGACGGAATATTGTGGATACTAAGTCATTAGTGTGCCAATCCCATATTCATCATTTGGACAATTTTATCTGGACAATTCTATCTAAATACTCTAAATCTCTTTTTTGCTCCCCAGTATCTTGGGCACCAAAGCTTTGTACCGAAAAGCATAGTTTTCAAAATGTATTATTTAAAGGGTCTTAAATCTTCAGTGTGGGAAAGCCTGTGCCAGGTCTGATGAAAAGGAAAAGTAGAGGAAGGAAGAAGGGGAGAAGTCCCAAGAAAGGATAATCTATGATGGTTTTGCTTGATGTTCCTAAGTTTCAGTGTTTAAGTGGTAAAGTATTGCATGGAAAGAACTGTGCTGCGGCAATCGGCAGAGGTGAATTATACAGCCTGACTTACCAAATAAGCTGTTGAAGCAAAAATATGTCTGATCATAGTCACAGCAGTGAAGGTGAGAGATGCCTTTGTTGGCTGTGTGCAGAGCACATTCCCTTTCAACTTTTTCTCTGGCCTTTTTAGGTATTCTTAGCACTGTGCTTGTATGACTAGACTGATGCCAGAACTTGAATCACCTAGTTTTAAATAAGCTCAGGTATCTTTGGAATGCTTTGCAGCTACAGATCTATGATGTAGATATGTCTTAGCTTTCTTGAGATCAGGAGGCTGAATAGATTTAATTATGAATGAACCATAAAGTGAATTTAGAGATGAAAGTCTGAACACCAAGAACATAAATAGGAAGAGAGGCATAAATAAATTCTTTGTATCTTGAAAATGAAAATAAAATAAAAAATAGGAAAATAAAGCTATTGAAGTATTGTAGTGTATAAGAATTTAGTAGTCAATATGCCTGTCATATTTCACCCAGCCAGCTGGACTACCAGCAAACTCAAACACATGTGCCAGCATGAGTATCTAGCAGGAAACTCAGAGACTCATGGTACCAAGTCTGTTAGTTGGGATACTACTGAAGTATCTTAGGGCACCTTTGTAGAATGTGTGCAGCCTTGCACAAGTCATTTATACGTCCTTATCCTGAGTTCCTCATTTGCAACTAATAATCTCTTCTAGTTCCATTTATTGCATGCCTTGTCTACTTTGAAGTAAACTCTCTTAGACAGAAATTGTGTTTTATTACTTGTATGACTAATGGTTAGTATAATCATACCAGAGTCACTCCATGCTTTTGTAATAAAAAGTATTTTGTTCTTGAATTTTGTAGAGTAGTATCCATTAATAGTAGTTATGAGAGTATTAGTTTTGAAAACACCTGCCTGTTTAGGATCATTTCAAGAAGACTTCAGAAGACTGCTGCATTTCAAATCTCAGAGAGATATATATCTCTAATGAAATATTTGTTTGTCTATGCCTAATTCAATATGTTTGTCTATGCCTAATTGTTCTGCTTTTTTAAAGTTTTATTCTGAAGAGCAACTGTATCATTTACAGTACTTTTCCAGTAATCTGGAACTTCCCGGAACGCTTTTTTGCAATTCATTTTATAAAATATGTGTTATCAACTAAATATTGAGCAGTAAATCCATCCATTATCATAGAACACAGTAGTCTGGAAATAATAAGAAATTCCTTCCTACTGGGAAGCTCCTCTGGATTTCCCCCCCCCACACACACACTTATTTTAAAAGATCTGGATATATATTTTTATTATAACCCAGAACTTCAGGCAGCATCATGACAAGCTATTTTTCATTCCAAAATGAAGATGTTCGCAGACTGTTCCTAAGCCTGTTTTGCAGGCTTTAGGAAAAAAACAAACCAAACCAACCAACGAACCAACCAACCCAACTCCCTGTAAGCATCCAAAACAAAGAATACTTTCAACAAACTAAATCTGAATGCAACCCCTCTGCAGCTTTCTTCAGTGATATCCACTGACTAGCCCTTCAAATTAGCCTTTTAATATAGTCTAGTATAGACAACAAAGTTGCAGTATTTCAAGTTCTTAAGAAATCCTTAAGAAATCTTAAGATTAATGAAAAAATGGTGCAAGGGAAATTATTAACAAAACTAGTTAATATAGTCTGATAGACAATGATGGTCCCTTCTTAGCTTATACTATAATGAAAATTAAAATCAAGAACAAACAAAAGAATCCAGTGACCTATCCATAGAAATTATCTGACAAATTTGTTTCAAGCCTCACATTAATTTCTTATGAAATTGGCTTCATGTTTTTTTAAAAGAAATTGATTATTATAAAGTCTAGTAAGTGATAGGGTATTCAAAGTGACTTTACTTTCTTGATTAGAATCCACAGGGCAGAGATCAAGTGGACTGAGAGTATGATGCAGCCTGACAATGCTTCTCTGCAGGGAGCTGCTATCAGATTATCATCTAAATAAATCAGAAGTCTGACAGCTAGGCGCTGGGGAAGAGATTACATTAGCCTTGGAATCAAAGTGAACAAGCAAGAAATTAATACCCATTGGCAAGGTGTACCCTGCAAATAAATGAATCCTGACTAACCAGTTGCAGTAAGTGTGGACTGCAGTACTAAAACATCCTGTACTCAGGTCAGTTTTATCTTGCGTAGATAATTTACAGGTCTATTGCTTACAGCTATGCATAGAGGACTTCATAAAAAATACATTTGAAAGTTATCATGTATGGTGTACTGAAGACCTTTGCAAGAAGTTAGAATATTTGCTGAGCTATTTCCATTCCATGCTTTTCTCTTCCTCTTACATTTGAGTTAAGAACAAAGTATTACCTTCGCATCATCCAAAAGGAGGCAATTTATGGAGAACAAACACAATGCTAAGGAGCAAAAAGATACAAAAATACATCACAGAGTTTTACTTGGATTTTAGCTGAAGCTTAGGAAGTAAAAAATCATCTATGTATTTAGAAACTATTTCGAATCAGTACAGTAGTAGTCACTGTAGGGACAGCTGTAATATGAATTCAGTTTATTCTAATGTTCATATGAAAACTAGCATAAAAGAGAATAAAACTCCTACTGACATTTCCTGGGTTTTATAAAACATGTTGCTTTTGTTGTTCATGTACATCTCATTTCACAAAGTTATGTTACCCTTGTCATAGTATGTTAATGAATGAGCCTGTGATTACGAGAGGAATGATTAGCTACTTCCCATGGTGCTGATCTAAGGCAGACCTAGGGAAGCGTCTGCCCTCTGTTAGCAAAGTGCGAGCTGCGCACAAACCATAAATGTGTCAGCAGCAAAGAAAGAATGAAAGGATAAATCATCATCTTAAGGGGACTTGTATACAAGCTATCCTTTCATTTCAGATGCCATTCGTACCTGGGTAACTGATACAAATGGCAAACTCTGCTGTACTTTTTTCTGAGATGGAAAAGCATAAAGACTCCACTGAGGGCACAATTTATTAGCAGCATTATGTCTTTTATTTTAGAAGATGTACAAAGGCCTAATACAAAACAAAATCTTTATTTTTGCTGTCTTTGCCTCGTTCCCCACTTTGAGCCTCATTACTTTAATAGTATCAATACTATAATCCAGATATATGCAGACAGATCAGTCCAGTGCCAGGTGATTACTTTGCAGGTAAGCCATCTTTAAATATAGTTAGTGTTCAAAGGAAGGCTAATTTCAGCAACCAAATGGGGTATTTTTTCCACATTTTTCCTTTGATCTTTGCTGCTGATATTTCATAGATCCAATATCTCTGTCTTGCAACAACTCACAGGAATTTTGGCACCCTGTGATCATGGAAAAATGGCTTTAAGGAGAGAAGTAGGAAAATCAGTTTTACTGCAAATTGTCATGGGATGACCGTTCATAATTCAAGTATGATGCAAAGCAGAATCTTAGTCCAGGTCATTAACTGGGCTAAGTTAATAACTTCTCTTATTTTCTCTGTGTGTACAATATCCACAAAAGGTGTGTGGAATGTGAAAGGATCTGGTTAAGGAGAATTAAGTATTTTAAAAAAAAACCAAACAAACATGTAATGTGGTAAATTAAATGCACATGTACATAAACTTGACAAGTGGGTAGGCGATATGGGAGACATTAGTGAATTCTCCAGCTATTGATTGATTGGCCATCAAGAAACTACATGGGCCTACCCTTGAAGAGAGCCAACTTGAACTTCACAACTGATCAGAAGGGAGAAGCGAGAGTAGCATAGTGTGGGAGATTTGAAGGAGACCTGGGAGGTCCTGTGCAAAATTTATCATGGCAGGTTTAGAGGAAGGTGCAAAGGTGAAGAAAAGGCCAGGATCTGGGTTGATGGCGGAGGAGCAGTTGTGTGAAAATAGAGAGAAAGGGGGATAAAAAAGGCTGGTTGCACGTAAGTAGCTGCTGGTCCAAATACTTGTCTACCTGAACCCTGCACTTTATCGCAGCAGTCTGTCCTATCTTATTGAATCTATTCTTGACTATCTGTGTAATTTTACTCTATTCAGTGTGCGAGTGCTGCAACTTGTAAGTGCAAGGAACTGGAGAGACTGTAGTAAAGTGAATCAAATGCCAGAAACCGGAGTTGGACCATGCCTCACAGTGGTGCGTGTGTCCGTGGTGCCAGTAACTAGAATGAATGTGGATTTAACTACCAATGCCTGTGGAGACTGGCACAAAATTAAATCAAGTGCAAGCAAATGAAGTCAGACCACAGGTCATAGGAGCCCATGTGTGTGTGTCATGGAACCTCACAAACCAAGCCAGGCTGACTGACTAAAACAGAATTTATTTTTAAAAAATGGTAACAAAATCAAACTAATTTTTACTCTAACTGAAACCGCTTTGAGACTCCGACAAACAGTAACAATCCACAGGTTCAGGATGTCACTTGGGAGTTAATACTGCACCACCGACTTAAGAACTCTTAAGGTTTATGGTTGATGACCCAAAATGTGCAAAGTCACTCACCCATGTAAGATGAGGTCTCTCGATCTGTACAGAAGATGGACCGTAGGTGTCGTCCCAACCCACAGGGAGAGCCCCTGATGGCAGACCTGCTGCTCTGAGGGAGACTGACTCAAAATGGCTCTCTCGTGGGGTCCCATTTATACCCAATTTGAATCTGACTGGTGGTCATACATGGTCATGTAGACCTCGCATTGGACAAAGACCCAAACTTCTTCACCTTTCAACCAAAATGACCACCAGCTTGTGGGCGTAACATGAACTGCAGGAAGTTTTTGTCATGTCTTTGTTAGGTTTTCACAGGCTTTTGTCAGATCTTATCTGATCTTTGTCAGGGCTTTGTTGGGGCAGGTGCATCTGCCACAGTGTGCAGTGCCAGAAATTGAAAATGAGAGTCTAAGCACCAGCAAATGCACTGAGACTGTGGGTTGTAGAGCCCTTTTGCCTGAGTTTTAGAAACTGGACCAACCATAGTATTTAAATTTTCTCCAAACCTAATGTGCATTGCTGTGTAGGTGTAATTTGCTTGCAGACTTCAAGCTGTACTAGGCTGGCTGTGTCAGTCCTTTGTGCAGGCTTGCTACTGGATGAACCTGCACCTGGGAAAGCAGTAGACACATCCATTGTTCTGGGGAGGAGAAACCTGTGGGTCTCCAGGCATACTGGGTTGGGCTCCAACAGCTGGGCAAAAGGAATTACCAAGTCCTGGAGCCCAATGGAGGCAGGGGCCTTATAGCATCTCGTAAAATCTGGTGTAGTTGCCAGGATCCAGTATTGCTGTGAGTATTCTAGAGATGATGGATATAGAATCTCATGTGATGAATGGACTGATATTCTTTCAAATGTGCCCACAGTGTTAAAATTTGTAAGCAAACTTCTACATTATGGGGCACCTGGACAGGATCTGCCTCAGGAAATTCTTGGGATAATTAGGGTAACTGGATTGAAAACATTTACAGAAAATAAAAAGAGTGAGAGTTGTAAAGTGGCTTTACTGCAGGGTATAGTGGAGAGGATTTATCATTTGTGGGTTGAAAATAGATGCTTACAAAAGTATGTACAAGGCCTCCTGTGAGAAGTAGGTCACAGATTATTAAATCAACAAAAGATATTAGCTATAGAGCAGGAAGAAACTTGAGAGAATTAGGCTAAGGCCAAGCTGTCTACAAATGGAACCTTTATATTTGAGAAAAATCAGTTATAAAAAGAGAAAAAAAACATGACTGCAAAAGCATAACCTCAACTTAAGAAGAAATTTAAACATTTGAACTAGGTAGCACAACTCTTGAGTATCAGAGAAAATCTGCGAACTGTGGAGACCTTTCTAAAGATCCTTAAAGATTCTGCCCTGCAGAATGACATATAACGTGTGCAGATGGGATGGTCCACGTTACATTTTCAGGGTCCCACTGCATGGACACCTGCTCCCCCCAGATATTTTAAAGGCTAAAGGCAGCAGCAGCAGCACTCTTTGTTGAAGGGGTTCACTATGGGGGATAAAGAGTGTTGAAGACACTCTCAGCTCCCTTCTCTCACCCTGGAAAACCAGAGTGGCAGGGCTCATGCTTTAAATTAACTAATGAATGACCACAGGTTGACATCAGATATTGGAATGCAGAACTACGACACCCGCCTTCAGTATATCCTTATGTGAGTATGTTCAGACCCTTCTGGAAGTCTATGGATTTCTCCCTTTGAGATGCTGATGAGAAGTAAAGGAGAGCGGGAAACCTATTACTTTAGTTGCTTTACTCCCACACCTCTTTTTTCAATAGCTGTAGTCACTTGGCCTTTTTTACACCCCTTGACAAGGGAGGTGATCAGAAACCACTGGGTGTAAAGAGACATAGCTCAGCTGAAAAGCTGTAGAATTAACCTGCCTCCAGGAAAACAACACAGTATGAGTAACACAGGAAATGGCAGTGGATTGGCAATGGATTTTCACTACAGCTGAAATACGGCTTTGCAGCTGATTATCAATGAAGTAGCAGACAGTACAGGCTTAAGGAATTGCCTGGATGGTCGCACTCAAAGAGTTGTGGTCAACAGCTCAATGTCTAAGTGGAGAACGGTGACAAGTGGTGTTCCTCAGGGGTCAGTACTGGGACCGGCACTGCTCAACATCTTTGTCAGCAACATGGACAGTGGGATCGAGTGCACCCTCAGCAAGTTTGCGGACTACACCAGGCTGTGTGGTGCAGTTGACATGCTGGAGGGAAGGGATGCCATCCAGAGGGACCCTGACAGGCTGGAGAGGTGGGCCTATGTGAACCTCATGAAGTTCAACAAGGCCAAGTGCAAGGTCCTGCACGTGGGTCGGTGCAATCCCAAGCACAACTAGAGGCTGGGCGGGGACTGGATTGAGAGAAGCCCTGAGGAGAAGAACTTCATATTTCATGTTCATAATTAGTTCCTCCATTCTGGGTCTGTACCTTGCTCACTTCCCAACACACTCATCAGTCTTGCATCATCTCACTATCCTGTATTGCTTCATTACCCATCACTTGGCTAATCACTTCACTGTTACTCCCCAGCACGTGCAGAGCTAGCAAGTATATAAAACCAAAGCAATAACAACAGTTGTATTTTCTTGATTATGTTGTGGGTTTTGGCTTTTTTTTTTTTTTTTTTTTTTTTTGTAAATAATTGCTATTTGGCAGTTTTGCCAGCTGAAAAGATTTCAATTAAGATTGGAAAGAAAAATACTCAAGTTAGCAAAAAATATCCAGTGATTTTAGGTCTGTGGTAAGTTAGAGTCTGTGGTGAGTAAGATATTTCTGTAAAATATAGACCCAACTGGTAGGGTGGGTGATAATAGTCAAGACTGTAATCTGAAAACTTAGAAGAACCTGTGGCACAGCAAATGACACATAAATTTTAGTGATCTTCAAAAACATTTCATTCTGAATCAGTTCTATAAAGTTTCATTTTTTTTCCTCTGATCAGTTATGAAATATATTTACATTGAAAAAACAGGTAATTTGTTTTCATAAGGTCATATTTATGGTAGTGTAAATACGGAGCGTTGCAAGTGCCAGAGTAATATAAAAAATTAGGCTCCAGTTCTCTCAAAGCAAGTACACTCTAAAGTTACATTTGTTTTGAATTTGTGTGGCAAGGTTTTGGTAGTTGGAAGGCTACAGGGGTGGCTTCTGCGAGGAGCTGCTAGAAGCTTCCCCTAGCAGAGGCAACGCCAGCCAGCTCCAAGACAGGCCCACCACTGGCCAAGGTCGAGCCAATCAGCAACGGTGGTAGCACCTCTGTAATAACATAGTTAAGAAGGAAGAAAAAAAAAAAGGAGCAACAGATTTTGCAGCCAGAGAGAGGAGTGAGAAGATGTCAGAAACTCTGCAGACACCAAGGTCAGTGCAGGAGGAGGGGGGAGGAGGAGGTGCTCCAGACACCGGAGCAGAGATCCCCCTGCAGCCCGTGGTGAAGACCATGGTGAAGCAGGCTGTCCCCCTGCAGCCCATGGAGGGAGGATGAGGGGGTGTAGAGATTCCACCTGCAGCCCATGGAGGACCCCACGCCGGAGCAGGTGGAGTCACCTGAAGGAGGCTGTGACCCCGTGGGAAGCCCACGCTGGAGCAAGCTCCTGGCAGGACCTGTGGACCCACAGAGAGAGGAGCCCATGCCAGAGCAGGTTTGCTGGCAGGACTTGTGACCCCGTGGGGGACCCACGCTGGAGCAGTCTGTTCCTGAAGTTCTGCAGCCCATGGGAGATACCCACACTGGAGCAGTTCGTGGGAGAGACTCACGTTGGAGAATTTGGTGGAGGACTGTCTCCTGTGAGAGGGACTCCATGCTGGAGCAGGGGCAGAGTGTGAGGAGTCTGACCACAACCCCCATTCCCCGTCCCCCTGTGCTGCTGAGGGGGGGCGGAGGTTGAAGCTGGGAGTGAAGTTGAGCCTGGGAAGATGGGAGGGGTTGACGGAGGTATTTTTAAGATTTGGGTTTATTTTGCATTGCTCTAGTCTGTTTTGCTTGGTAATAAATTAGATGAGTCTGTTTTGCCCATGACACTAATTGGTGAGTTATTTCGACCCACGAGCCTTTTGTTATATTTTCTCTCCACTGGCCAGTTGAGAAGGGGGAGTAATAAGAGCGGCATTGGTGGGCACCTGGCATCCAGCCAGGGTCAACCCACCACAACATTCAAAAATATTTCCAGGATTTGAGCCAAAGACTGTCATGAATAATTGCAACACTGAAACACAATTTGATGGCAACACTTTTCTTCCCTTGGGAAACAATGTATTAGCGAACGAATTCATATATAATTACATCCAACTTTCCTTCTCCAGCTATTCTTGGCCTCTGTGTGTGCATTTATACAGAAATCTGCAGGAGGCAAGGCAGTCTGAAGGATACAGAGAACATCTCTGCTGAGATGTCTGATGCACACACCCAGACAGAAGTGGCAAGGAAGGAGACTTCAGCACAGGTGGTCGGTTGAAGTGAATGCCCAGACCCTTCTCCTGGTAAAAAGGTCAGTACCTGCACAAGGTGTGCACAGGTTGATGATCTGTTACGTCAGGTGGCCGAGTTGTAGGAAGCAGCTAAAAGGTTGTGCACTATTAGAGGGACCGAGACGGAGATAGATGGGTGGTTCCATAACCAAATACCTGCAGTGGGTACCACTGAGAATGAGGCACCTTGGACCCTGGTGACCCACAAAAGCAGGGCTCCGCTTCAGTCTCCACCCTCCAGCTTCACAACCAAAACCAGATGTGAAGCTTTAACAGCTGTAGACACCCACGAGCAAGGTCTGCAAGGAGAAACTGTACCAGCAGCACACAGTGGATACCGTAAAAAGAAATGATGAGCGCTCGTAGTGGGTGACTCTCTGCTAAGGGGCACCGAGGCGCCCATCTGCTGACCTGAGAGGGAGTCACGGGAGGTATGCTGCCTTCCGGGAGCCAAGATCGGAGACATTGCTGAGAGGGTGCCACAATTTGTCAAGAGCAAAGACGATGATCCACTGCTCAGTGGTGCCCAGTGACAGGACAAGCGGCAACGGGCACAAACTGGAACACAGGATGTTCCATTTGAATGTGAGGAAAAACTTCTTCCCTCTGAGGGTGACCGAGCACTGGGACAGGCTGCCCAGAGAGGTTGTGGAGTCTCCTTCTCTGGAGAGATTCAAAACCCACCTGGACACGATCCTGTGCAACCTGCTCTGGGTGATCCTGCTCTAGCAGGGGGTTGGACGAGATGATCTCTAGAGGTCCCTTCCAACTCCTACCAATCTCTGAATATGTGAATCTGTGAATACCTCGGACACTGCTATCATAAAAACAATAGCAAATCATGCTAAGGATCAAACTGCATATATATTTGACATCTGTTGCTACACAGGATTCATGTATTAATTAGTAGAAAACAATTTTATTGATTTGCTTATGAAAACTAATTATCAATTTCAAACTTTATAAACAGGATGTATTCCAGAACTCTTAAGAAAACCCCGTTGTGGTATTGATCTAAAGAATTTGCTATCATTGGTGGGCTTCTGAATTTCTTTGAAAGTCTGGTCATGCTGTTCTGCCAGCCTGCTTGTTCTCAAATGAGATAAGTAATAACATCCACATTAACAAGAGTAATAATATCCACATTAACAATAACAAGAGTGATCCTGAAGAACCAGCCCTGTCTGAAGTGTCAGATGTTGCCCAAAACCCAGTGGATGGGAAGAAGTCCCAGGAGTTGGACTCGATGATTCTTATGGGTCCCTTCCAACTCAGGATATCCTATGATCCTATGATCTTAAGTCTACTCTAGCCAGTTGGAGCACTTACAGACTTAGGAAAATACAAAACTCAGATCCTGACAAAATTAAATGAAATGTAATGACAGACCACTGAGGAAATGAAACACATCTCTCCTGGTCTATTTCAGTGCTCCAGCCTTTGCTTCACCCTGCAACTTTTCAAACATTGTAAATCATTAGTCTTTGTAGGTGATCTCAAAACTAACATATAAAAAGAAAATTCTCAGAGCTTCTCTTTATACATGCTATTTATGCCATTTACAAAGCTATTTCCACAAAAAAACATTTTGCCTTCCTTGAGGCAGTCAGGGAAAAAAATGGAAAACAACTGCTATGTTGAAAGGCTGTATTTGTTTCTATCCTCCTACAAAGAGCTTTTTCTTTCCCCCTTGGATTTCATTAATGATAACAAAATTACATATTTACTGTGTCTGTGCCAGCCTGTTCCAGACTTCAGATAGAGCAGAGAGATAAAAATATGGCTGTGATGCCCTGCTAGCAACAAGTGTGAATGACAGTTTGCTTTTTATAGTTCATTGAATCAACATGCATCAAAAAGTCAGTGTAAAACATTAAAGGCAAGCTGATATAATAATACATAGGAAATAATTTAACATGTTCCATTTGCAGGTTTGCTGTATATGGGACAATTATTCTATTTATTTGTAGTTCAAACTGATTCAAATACGTAATTCGGTAACTAATTATTGTAAGTGAAGAGTTTTCTGTTTTACAGTAAAATGTCTATCTCTGGAGGTTAATTTTCATTCACACACTGTATTTCTGTTTCTTAATTGAATACTTGTGACTGCAAATTCCCATTTGTGACAGATACACTTGACTCCTTAACCAAATTGGTGGTAGTTTGGTACTGGCTCCAAAGGAGGTAAAGGCCTAAGCCATAATGGGGCCGAGAACTTTCCTAGTTCCAATCTGTTCTCTGAAAACCCACAAATGAGCAGCGTGGCACAGTGAGCATTGATGCAGATGAACTTGGAACACCGATCATGCAATTAACACATGAATTGTGTTAGGTGACTTTTCCAAGACTCATTTATCAAGGAACAAAG
The DNA here is from genome assembly GCF_011004875.1 of Balearica regulorum gibbericeps. Lineage (NCBI taxonomy): Eukaryota > Metazoa > Chordata > Aves > Gruiformes > Gruidae > Balearica > Balearica regulorum. The sequence goes on along the minus strand of NC_046191.1, from coordinate 35,717,026 downwards.
ACAGTTGTGGGTGCAAGGAGTCTCATGCATACCTTTCCCATTACATGTAATTTGACAACAAGCCAACCACTTTATTCCATAAAAACGACAGTCTAAGCGAGCTGCCTTAGAGCTCTCCCTGCTAAGCAGCTGGGTCCACGGCGGTGATGTCTCCTGAAGCTGGGAGACCTCTCAAGGTTGCTACTCAAGGCAGAGAGGTCTTTTAACAGCTGCAGATCTTTCGTAAGTGACCAATATTGTGCCTAATCTTGTATTATAGCACACTAAGATTTTGTATTGGTAACTTTGATTTTTGTCTTGGCAGTTTTGAATGATTGTTATATCCCTTGTGCAGTAAGTAATAGAGTGAACCTTGCCAATAAACTTTGTTAAGTCACACTTTTATAATCGTATTTCAATAAAACCACTTTTGCTGATACCTTTGACAGTGATTCTTCAATTGCCCAGTCTAAACTGCTCATTCACAACACTATTGCATATAAAGCTTCACTGGAATGTTCTATGCAGTTGAGGGTATATGAATTTAAACTCATTGCTGTGTACAGTCCTCGAAGTAAAATGATGTCAACAAGAGCATTTCATTTGCTTGATACTAAAAAAATGCTTCCTTTTTTTTTTTTTTTACTTCAGTCTACTTGTCCCTGTCCAAAAGCGAGGATCATGTCCTTTATAGGAGTGACACTTCTGTCATGATTTTTGGCTGAGATAGAGTTAATTTTCTTCCTAGCAGCTGCTGTAGTGCTGTGTTTTGGCTTTAGGATGAGAATAATGTTGACAACATTCTGATGTTTTCACTTGTTGCCAAGCAGTCAAGGACTTTTCAGCTTCTCACACTGCCCTGCCAATGAGCAGGTGTGGGGTGCCCAAGAAGCCAGGAGGGGACACGGCCAGGACAGCTGACCCAAACTGGCCAAAGGGATATTCTGTACCATATGATGTCATGCTCAGTATATAACTAGGGGTTGGCTGGGAGGCAGGGCAGGTCAGGAAGTAGCTGAGCATTGGCTTCAAGTGGTGAGCAATTGTGCTGTGCATCACTTGCTTTGTGTCCCGTCCCACTCAGGGGGTGAGGGTGAGGTTAACTTTTTAGTTCTCTGCGCGGTAATCAGAAGTAATGACAATTACTTCAGAGGTTCAAACCAACTATAAATCTACTTTAAACTCAGTGGAACTACAAAAGATAGAGGCTTGGCAAAATTTGTGACGATCTCAAAACTTAGCAGAACTATGAAAGGTAAGGGTTTAGCAAAATGTGTGACAATATTACCCTAATGTGCCGAAAATTAAATTAGAGACAGAGTGATAGAGAGGAAAAGAAAAAGAAAAGAGAGAGAGAGAGAGAGAGAGAAAGAGATCACCACCCTTGGATCCAGCGATGTTCTCTGCTCGTAGTTGCAGTCTTCAGGTGGTGGGCGTGCACTGAAAACTTGTGTTTCCACTTTTTATAACCCGATGTGCCCGCCCCATAGGCGGGGGTCTGTCATCACTGAGCAGGCGCAGTATGTGCTCAGGAATGTTCAGAAATGTTCTAGAAATGAGTTGGTGGGTTGTGGGGGTCCTGGGGGTCTCACTGCCCCCCCCTTCAGGGCTGACCAAGCGAGTGGTGATCTGTCACGGGCACATGGTGCACAGAGCACAGATGGTCATTGTTTATGTGTTTTAGGAATAGAGGAGTGGTCTCACAAGACGTTATCCTGCCTCCGCAGGCTCCGTCCTTGTTCAACACTCCCTGGTCATCATCGGCCCATCCCTGTCCATGTCAAGACGGGTGTTTGCGACATTCACTTGTTATCAGAGCCTCACACTTTGTATATTCTATTATTATTGTTGTTGTTGTTGTTGTTGCTGTTGTTGTTGTTATTAGCATTGACATTGGTATTTTGTTATTGTTACTTCCTGTCCTATTAAACTGTCTTTATCTCAACCCAACAGTTTTACTTTTCTTTTTTTTTCTTTTTTGATTCTTTCCCCCATCCCACTGTGTGTGGGGGGGGTGACCGAATGGCTGTGTGGTTGTTTTAGCTGCCGACTGGGTTTAATCATGACACAAGTCCTTCTAACTCATGTCCATATTTGTTCAGTTTACACTGGAGACAGATCTAAACACTCAGAAATTTCCTCACTTGGTTCTACATGCTCAGTATAGATTAATAATTTGGATTTCTCTCTGATATTTACTTAATGTTTTTGTTCTGAGAGGACTCATTTTTTACGTTGGATGACTGGAAGCCATTTGCAGCATTGGGAGACTATTGAGGATTTTAGGCCTCCAACAATGCCAATTCATCTCTGTATGATCTATGATTCATAAATGATTATGTGCATAGGTAAATACATTTAGAACTGAATAGATGTGTGCAATTTTGCATCATAAATTACAAAATGAATCTCATTCATATTCTTAGGATACTAAATGTATATGAATCATTCTACATTTCCTACCAAATTCCTTGGTATTCAGCCAACATAGGCATAGTATTAATGAAATAATATAAGGATAAACACTTCGAATTTTCATTTTGTTTTAAGAATGTAGATGTGAGTAATTGGTCTAGGGTAAGCAAAGAGTAAGTCACACCGGCGGCTTCTGATTTGCTCCTAGAAGCCACAAGCTGTCTCCACTGGTTCTGTGAAGCCTACCTGTCAAACTCAAATAGCACTCAAAAAAGTATAGTTAAGGATCTTGGGTTGAGGGCATGGCTATAAAAATGTGCTGTTTCCATTGCTCCCACTTGCTCTGATCTAAATCCATATTGCTTCAACAAAGACAGAACTATAGAGATTGGTGCTGCTAAATCAGAGCATAATTTGGCCCAGAATAATGGCTGTTTGTAAGAAAGCAAATGACAAGTGACAGCCTGGCATTTCTTTGCTCAAGCTCCAGACAAAAAAGAATTCAGCCACTTTTTTGACGTTAAGGCAAGCCTTCTTACAAAATACAATTAAAATTCTGTCATCTTTTGAAGAGTTGAAATTACTTTCAGGTGGAGAAAGGTTAAAAGTTTGTTTCTCAGCTCTGTGTCCTCTGTGGGAGGTAGAAGAAAATGAGAATACTTCCTTACTAGTAACAATTCAAAACGTGAAAATTTTGATTTAATATCATAAAGAGATTCCTTCAAATAAATAAGAATCTGCAAAGAGGTGGTAAAGCATTCTTTAACTATTTCAAAGTGCATTTGTGAATAAATCTAGCTAGTAATGTTTGTACTCCACTAGATTATCCAAAATAATTCATTGCACAAAATAATTGCTCCACAGGACATTTTGTGGTGAAATAACTGTTTGAGAATATGTTGATGTAAATATGTAAATATTGTCAAGACAAGTATCATAATGAGCTAAAAGATAAATAGAAGGCTACAAAAATTTATCAGAGAAGTAGTATATACCCCATGAGCAATGAAGAGTACTTTTCATTCTAGATCAATGTAATTTCAAATTAGAAACAACAGAAGTTTGCAGTGTCTGTGACAGAGACAGGGAGAACATACTGACTCTGCCTGTAACATTTTGTGTATGGAATAAAACACCAAATTAGAAGTTGCAGTCTCTGATGCTGAAAATTTGAAGATGCAATATGCATATCATAACATAGTCTCACCTGTAGTATCAGCTACTTTACCACATGGATGATGTTAATTTTCTTCAGTCGTATTTTCTTGAAATCAGGATTATGTTTGGGGGTTTTTTGTTTTTTTGTTTTTTTTTTTTTATTTATTTTTTTTTTTCCCCATTCTCAATGTTACTAACTGATTATTTGTGGCTTTAACAGTTCAATCTTATACATAGTTTTAAACTCTACCAGGTTTACTTCTTAAACACGTCTTGCATGTAAAGCCTCTTTCTGTGTGCTCTTCCTCATCAATCCTAATATTGTCTATCAAAACCTGGACACTTGAACTTCAGTAGTTTTTTAATTCCCAGAAACAAAAGACAGAATGACATAAACCAGAAATTATTTTGGCAGTTTGCTGTATATAGCTTTGGGAAGCCTGAAGCCTCTGCACAGGTGCATATTTTGTTGTGTTCTGGAATTTGAAGTAGTCATGGCCCACAGCAAGGAGACCTTGACAAAACCAGCTTCACTTTATCCTCTCTGTAGAGCAGTTTTTACAAGTTAATCAGTATGATAAATCTTCCTTGATAATCACCCTCTATTCAGATAGAAAAAAGAGGCACCATATACAAAGAAGTTTGGGTCACTCTGTCTTACCAGTGCTTTATATTAAAGTACAAAGATATGAGACTAAGAGAATGCAGTTGCTTTATGATCAGGGCAAATACTTTCAATAATAGAGTATCTCACCTTTGAAGCATCTTGAAAGTCACTGAAATGTGATAAAGTCAAAGTAGGAATACCAAACCAAATGAAACCAGTATCTAATCTTAGGCAGGAGAACAGGTCATTTTTATTGTTGAACATTCTTCAGCATAAACCAGTGTGCTAAACACTATTTATGGATTCCATTTCTGTAGGTACAAAGTAAAATAAGATTTTCATATTCTTCTAGCTTAAGTTCCACTTGACTGATCTTGAACTTCTCTACTCAGGTATACAGTTAATAAACTTTGTTGTACAACTGCATCCTGTCATACTACATCAGTAATCAAAAATCTAATGTGTGACAGCACACACAGTGTTCACTGTTTCCAAGACTGTTCTGATACGATTTTGTACACACTCTAAAACTACTGACACTGGAGTCATCCTTTGAAGCATTTTCGTAAATTGACTGGAATGTGCTTCACTTTCATCAGAGTTACTCTTTGATTTATAAATGTACAGAAATTATCATCAGGAATTTGGACACTTGTGCCTCCTCATTGTCTGGAATATTTTTTTTCTGAACTAAAAAAAAAAAGGAATTTCCATTACAAAACTGAAAAGCTCAGTCTATGTTAGCAAATCTGTCTTATCTTTATAATGCTGATGTAGCTTCCAGGTAAATATAAAACCAAAATTATAAATGAATCAAATCTGAAATTCATTGAAGTAAATTTCTACTTACTTTGGGTGAATTTTGTGTGAGACAGTGCAAGATTTTAAATTTGATGACACTGCAGAATCTTGTAAAACATATTTTCCCAAAAATATATTTGCCATTTATTATCACAGTGACTTTGCTGATTTCTACATGTACACTGGTGAACAACTCTGCAAAACATTTATTTTTCTAATAAATTCAAAATGGCATTTTAAAAGTTTTAGGCTAAATTTTGCAATGGTTTTACTTCTAGAAATGGGAAGCTTTTTTTCAAAATAATTTCTAATTGGAAATTAGACATGAAAAATAAGTCTTCAAAATATTTTCATTAATTATTTTCCTAGGAGGTCCTGAACTCCTCTGCATGCTTTCTTTCACAGAGTCATAGAATCATAGAATGGTTTGGGTTGGAAGGGACCTCACAGCCCATCTAGTTCCAACCCCCCTGCCATGGGCAGGGACACCCTCCACTAGCCCAGGTTGCCCAAAGCCCCATCCAACCTGGCCTTGAACACTGCCAGGGAGCCAGGGGCAGCCACAGCTTCTCTGGGCAACCTCTGCCAGGGCCTCACCACCCTCACAGGGAAGAACTTCTTCCTTTTATATAATCTCAATCTACCCTCTTTCAGTTTAAACCCATTCCCCCTTGTCCTGTCACTCCATGTCCTTGTAAACAGTCCCTCTCCAGCTTTCTTGTAGCCCCTTTAGGGACTGGAAGGTGCCATAAGGTCTCTGAGGAGCCTTCTCTTCTTCAGGCTGAACAACCTGTAACAGTTTAATTCACAAGAAAGTGCTTGGAAGAAAGTTTCAAACCAGTAATCTCCATCTCATTACATTATCTTTCCTGTTTCTGTTTTTCCAATTTAAGTCCTTTCTGACTCAGTGCTTGTTTGAATTGTTTTATTATTTCTAAGATTTACTTTTGGACCGCACAGGTGGAAAATTATTATTTCACCTACTCAGTATGTTAAAATCTGAGAGAGTTTGTTTTACATTATTTTTTCCTGTATTATAAAATCTCCAAATCTGAAGTATTAGCAAATGTTTACAGCCTTTTGTACTTGTTATTCACATATCAGAGCTCAGCAAAGAGTGGAATGTTTAGCAACTTTTGTGAAATAGCTTTTTTTTTTCCCCAGAAAAAAACCTGAAAAGGATTATATCAACTGCCTAGGAAAGAGCACAGGAGAGGAAGAGCCCCAAGATTCCAGCCTTTTGTGCCTCCTTGCTTTAGTATTGAATAACTCTCAGATAAATTTGGCTTACATGAATTGGTAAGTGCAATGACTTGGCATGCAAGAAATTTCACAGCATAAATTGTCATGATCCATGGTCAAGGAGTTGAACAACATAGTATCATAGGAAGGTTTTCCTGAGTTTGAGTGGTATGGAGAAAGAAGAAGAAATTCATAACAGTACTGGCAATGTGGTACAGAATTTAAATCCTAGCTTCTCTGTAGAGAGACAGTAACTGTAAGCACTTCTTACTCTGGAGCTAGAAAACAGGTCCGTGAAAATATATTTGTGCTGGGAAACAAACTGCCAGAGTACTCTAAAATATCTTTAATCTGCTTCATCTTTTAAAGAACATTCTGCATATCAGCTTCAATATATATACATTCTAAAAATGTCAAGCATTTCATGATTATTAATAAATCAGCTCCAGTGGATGCCCGCTAATGAAATCTAACAGGTAGTAGGTTCTTGTCAGTTCAGCTGCAATCAGTAGAAATGATAGATCCTAACCAGCAAACATTTGTATGTGTGATTCACATAGGTGACTAGCTCTACTGAAAGATTTTCTATGAAGCTACAGTATTGTAGGTCAGGCCAGATTCTGCCAACTTTTTTACCCTGCTATGAAAGGGACTTCTTCTGGCAATGGTGTCTTAGGAAGAGCATGATTGTAGTAGAAATTGTGCCTGTCAACAGAATATTCATTAAATCACAAATGCTTTAAAAAATTAAGTTCTCCTCAGAATTTTCTGGTTCATTTTTTCATAACATCTTTATAGTATAGATAGTATTCTTAATACAATGGGCACTAATGAGAATATATCATATTCTCTGTTCAATCTATCTGTTTATCACTGAAAGATATGTGCAAAACACAGATACAAATTGCTTTCTTTAAAATCAAATATGAGACAAAACTTGTATTTCTTGGATTCTTTCCTTTATGAGTATCAGTTATATTGACATGGTTTAGGCCCAGCCGGAAGCTGAGCGCCACGCGGCCGCTCACTCACTCCTTCCCCAGCGGGATGGGGAGGAGAACGGGAAACAAACCAATGGCAAAAGCCTGAGGATTGGGATAAGGGCAGTTTACTGGGACAGCAAGGGAGAGGGGAAAAAAAACAATCAACAACAGTGCTGATAACAGATAATAACAATGGGTGATAACAGAGAACAATTTACCGAACCAACGACCGACCGACCAGACACTCAGCCCGTCCCGGAACCGTGCCGAAACTGCGCCGCCGCCCCCCTACCCGACTAGCCCCCTTTTATGGTGAGCATGACATCACATGGTATGGAATAGCCCCTGGCCAGCTTGGGTCACCTGTCCTGGCTCCTTGGGAAATTAACTCTATCCTTGCCAGAACCAGGACATTATCCACCCCTTATTCCATACCATCTACGTCATGCCCAGATTATTTCACTGACACCATTCTCTTACTCCATGGGCCATCGCTCTATAAAGTGTCCACTGAGTTCATTTAGGCCATGGCTTTGGGTTCCATCTGCCATTACAGTATCTCAGAGCAGGAACAATGGTGCGTGCTGCTGGATTGTTGCACGCTGCATCCGGAGTATTTTTTCATGGCTGGTGTATCTGGTATGGTCCATGCTCGCAGTCTGGAGGTCACAGATGTAATTTTCGATGAAGTTCCTGGGCACCAGTTGAAGTCACTTCCAAAGTCCATCCTTCATTAGTTTTGGGTGATTCTTATGGTTATACTATTAATACAGTGTCTAGCTATTAACATCGAACAATTTAATTTATTGGCTATTTTCACCCAAAATCAAATCCCCTTGGGGTACACACCGGACTACCCCATCCTTTCTCATCACCCACCAAGTGCACCCTGGTCCCTGAGCAAAAGCAATCCCGCAGATGAGCTTGCCTTTGCCTGAAGCAGAGATAACCCAAACTGTTTTACCCAACATATTCTTCATGCGCACTACAGGAACTTTATCTCCTTCTACTGTGCGTGGAAATTTTGACTGGGCGGGGCCAGCTCGATTGGCAGATCCCTGAGTGTTAACTAACCAGGTGGCCTTTGCTAAGTGTGTGTCCCAGTGTTTGAGGGTCCCACCACCCATCGCTCTCAGGGTAGTTTTTAGCAGTCCATTGTACCTTTCAACTTTCCCAGAGGCTGGTGCATGATAGGGGATGTGATACACCCACTCAATACCATGCTCTTTGGCCCAGGTGTCTATGAGGTTGTTCCGAAAATGAGTCCCGTTGTCTGATTCGATTCTCTCTGGGGTGCCATGTTGCCACAGGACTTGCTTTTCAAGACCCAGAATAGTGTTCTGGGAAGTGGCATGGGGCACAGGATATGTTTCCAGCCATCCCGTGGTTACTTCCACCATTGTAAGGACATAACGCTTGCCTTGGCGGCTTCGCGGGAGCGTGATGTAGTCGATTTGCCATGCTTCCCCATATTTATATTTCAACCATCGGCCTCCATACCACAGAGGCTTTATCCGCTTGGCTTGCTTGATTACAGCGCATATTTCACATTGATGGATGACCTGTGAGATGGCGTCCATGCTCAAGTCCACCCCTCGATCACGGGCCCATCTATATGTCGCATCTCTTCCTTGATGGCCTGAGGTGTCATGGGCCCACCGAGCTAGAAATAATTCACCCTTACGCTGCCAGTCCAAATCCACCTGAGCCACTTCAGTCTTGGCAGCCTGATCCACCTGCTGGTTGTTCTGATGTTCCTCAGTGGCCCGACTCTTGGGTACGTGGGCATCTACATGACGGACCTTTACAACCAGCTTCTCTAGCCGGGCAGCAATATCTTGCCACAGTGGGGCAGCCCAGATGGGTTTGCCTCTACGCTGCCAGTTGCTCCACTTCCACTGCTGTAACCACCCCCACAGGGCATTGGCCACCATCCATGAGTCGGTATAGAGGTACAGTGTTGGCCACTTTTCTCTTTCAGCAATATCTAAGGCCAGCTGGACGGCTTTCACCTCTGCAAACTGGCTCGATTAACCTTCTCCTTCAGCAGCTTCCGCAACTCGCCGTGTAGGACTCCATACAGCGGCCTTCCACCTTCGATGCTTTCCCACGATGCGACAGGATCCACCAGTGAAGAGGGCATATGGTTTCTCATCTTCTGTTAGTTTATTATACGGTGGGGCTTCTTCAGCACGTGACACCTCCTCCTCTGGCGACATTCCGAAACCTTTCCCTTCTGGCCAGTCTGTGATCACTTCCAGAATCCCTGGATGACTGGGGCTTCCTATTCTAGCCCATTGTGTGATCAGTGCAACCCACTTACTCCATGTAGCTTCGGTTGCGTGATGTGTAGAAGGAACCCTCTCTTTGAACATCCAGCCCAGCACTGGCAGTCGGGGTGCCAAGAGGAGCTGTGCCTCAGTGCCAATCACCTCTGAAGCACCTCGAACCCCTTCCTAGGCTGCCAATATCTCCTTTTCTGTTGGAGTGTAGCGGGCCTCGGATCCTCTATATCCCCGGCTCCAAAACCCCAGGGGTCAACCTCGAGTCTCCCCTGGTGCTTTCTGCCAGAGACTCCAGGTAGGGCCATTCTCCCCGGCTGCGGTGTACAGCACATTTTGTACATCTGGTCCTGCCCGGACTGGCCCAAGAGCTAAGGCATGAACTATTTCTTGTTTAATTTGTTCGAAAGCTTGTCATTGCTCAGGGCCCCATTTGAAATCATTCTTCTTCTGGGTTACATGGTAGAGAGGGCTTACTATCAGACTGTAATTTGGGATGTGCATTCGCCAGAAACCCACAATGCCTAAGAAGGCCTGTGTGTCCTTTTTGTTGGTTGGTGGAGACATGGCTGCTATTTTGTTGATAATATCCATTGGGATCTGACGCCACCCATCTTGCCACCTTATTCCTAAAAATTGGATTTGCTGCGCAGGCCTTTTCACCTTACTTCGGTTTATGGCAAAGCCATCCTGCAGCAGGATTTGGATTATTTTCTTCCCTTTCTCCGAAACTTCCTCTGCTGAGTTGCCCCATACAATGATGTCATCAATGTATTGCAGGTGCTCTGGGGCTTCACCCTTTTCCAGTGCAGTCTAGATCAGTCCATGGCAAATGGTGGGGCTGTGTTTCCACCCCTGGGGCAGCCGATTCCAGGTGTACTGGACGCCCCTCCAAGTGAAGGCAAACCGTGGCCTGCATTCCGCTGCCAAAGGGATCGAGAAAAATGCATTAGCTATATCAGTTGTGGCATACCATTTGGCTGCCTTTGACTCCAGTTCATACTGAAGTTCCAGCATCTCTGGCACGGCAGCACTCATTGGCGGTGTGACTTCATTCAGGCCACGATAGTCTACTGTCAGCCTCCACTCTCCATTGGACTTCCGCACTGGCCATATGGGACTGTTAAAGGGTGAGCGGGTTCTGCAGATCACTCCCTGACCCTCCAGTTGACAAATTAGCTTGTGGATGGGAACCAGGGAGTCTCTGTTGGTGCGGTATTGCCGCCGGTGCACAGTTGTAGTAGCAATCGTCACCAGTTGCTCTTCAACCCTCAGCAACCCTACAACAGAAGGGTCCTCCGAGAGACCGGGCAAACTAGACAATGGTTCAATTTCCTCCGCTTCCAAGGCAGCTATTCCAAAAGCCCACCGGTAACCTTTTGGGTCTTTGAAATACCCTTTCCGGAGGTAGTCTATGCCCAGGATGCACGGAGCCTCTGGCCCAGTCACAATGGGGTGCTTTTGCCACTCATTCCCAGTTAGACTTACTTCAGCCTCCAACAGAGTCAACTGTTGGGATCCCCCCGTCACACCAGAAATAGGTATCAGTTCCACCCCTTCATAGTTTGATGGCATTAGGGTACACTGTGCACCGGTGTCCACTAGGGCCTTGTACTCTTGTGGGTCTGATGTACCAGGCCATCGGATCCACACCGTCCAATACACTCTGTTGTCCCTTTCCTCCACCTGGCTGGAGGCAGGGCCTCTCTAATCCTGCTCATCATATTCGCTGCTCATCTCTTGCAGAAAGGACTCAGAAGTCCCTTCAAGAGGGTCATAAGTGCGGTCAGGCCTTCCACTTGATCTGGGGGGCTGCCCGGTGGAAACTGGAGCAGCATCCTTTCTGGAAGAGTTCCTTTGTACAGCTGTCTTGCCTTGTAGCTCATGTATGCATGCCTGCAGGGTTGAAGTAGGCTTCCCATCCCATTTCCTCATGTCTTCTCCATGGTCACGCAGGTAAAACCACAGGACACCTCGTGGTGTGTATGCTCCATATCCCCTCTCTGGAGCAGAAAAACGCTTGCTCCTAACAGCTGAAATACGGGTCTGTGGGGGTGGGGAGTAAAATATATCCTCTTTGAGTTGCCGGACGTCCTGTGACAGTTTCTCCACAGCCGAGACGAGGGAGGAAGAAAGGCTCTCTTCATATTGCCGGAGTTGGCCAGCCACTTCATCCACTGTGGGTGCCTCTTCACTCTTCCAGTCAATTACTGCCAGTGAGTTGGCATACGATGATGGTGCACTTCGCTCAAATTTTCGCCACATGGGTTGGGTACACTGGACTTCATCGGGGTCTGTGGGCAACTATGCGTAGTCTGGATCGTAATAAACCATTTCCCGCACAGCTAATTCCCTCAGATATTGGATACCTCTCTCCATGGTGGTCCACTTGCCTGGCCGACATACGACATCTTCGCTGAAAGGATACCTTTCCCTCACACTTGACAGGAGTTGCCTCCAGAGGCTGAGGGCCTGCGCCTTCTTCCCAATTGCCTTGTCAATGCCCCCTTCCCTAGACAAGGATCCCAGCTGCTTGGCCTCCCTGCCCTCCAGTTCCAGGCTACTGGCCCCGTTATCCCAGCAGCAGAGCAGCCAGGTAATAATATGCTCCCCTGGAAGGCGGCTGAAGTCTTTCCGCATATCTCGCAGGTCACTCAGGGACAGGGATCGAGTGATCACTTCTGGTTCTGGCTCTTCTTCTTGTTCTCGTGATGGCCCCGGTTCATCTTCATCTCTCACTATGCGAACCGATTTCCTTGTGTGTTTCTTTTTGTGTATAGGGGCGACTAATATTGGTATGGGTTGATCTTTTGGCTCAGCTACAGTGCCTGTTGTGGGGGTTTGGGCAGCTGCAGTGCCTGTTGCGGGGGCCTGGGCAGCTGCAGTGCCTGTTGCAGGGGCCTGGGCAGCTGCAGTGCCTGCGGGTCCGCTCTCTCCCTCTGGATGGTGCTGTCTACTATCAAGCAGTGTTTGATAGGTAGTGGCCAGGACCCAGCACAGCGCAGTAAGTTGTGTCTCCTTAGAATCCCCACAGCATTTTCCTTTCAAATATTCTACCATCTTATCAGGGTCTTGCAATTGTTCAGGAGTGAAGCTCCAAACCACTGGGGGTGGAAAGGTCTCTAGATACCCACCCATACTCTCCCACATGCCATGCCAGCCCTGACTATTCAGCCTTGGGGAATATCCCTGGGTAATATTCTTGAAATAATTTTTGCTAACTCTGAACAGAAGTTGGAAAACATTCAGGAGACCTAGCAATAGGAATATACTGGCCTGAACATTCCAAAATTCACAAAAATTGTTGTAACCAACCAAAAGGGAAAAGGGGAGGTGAAAGAGTGGGAGAAGGTATCCCCCCCGTCTTCCCCATAGATCGGGTGAAGTTATTAATCAATTCTAAAAAACATTGACTGAGGTACAGGCCTGACCAAAATGCTACGTACAAGTACCAGCTCAGACTCATGACTGTCGATGATATCTTATCATAAGTCATTATCACACAATACAACAATATGAGAACAGGAACCCCTCTCCCAGAGGTGATCAACAGCACCGCAGGGATTGCATAGAGTAAACACGGGTTTACAAACCAGAGCCATGTAATCAAACAGAACATCATTATGACCAGTGACTGTTTCAATAACATCATAAATTCTTATGACAATTTTCTTTAACACACTTGGGTCAGACTTGTCGTTATCACAACCCCTCAAGCCCCACGTTGGGCGCCAAAAAGGACTGACGTGGTTTAGGCCCAGCCGGAAGCTAAGCGCCACGCGGCCGCTCACTCACTCCTTCCCCAGTGGGACGGGGAGGAGAACGGGAAACAAACCAACGGCAAAAGCCTGAGGATTGGGATAAGGGCAGTTTACTGGGACAGCAAGGGAGAGGGAAAAAAACAATCAACAACAGTGCTGATAACAGATAATAACAATGGGTGATAACAGAGAACAATTTACCGAACCAACGACCGACCAACCAGACACTCAGCCCGTCCCGGAACAGTGCCGAAACTGCACCGCCGCCCCCCTACCCGACTAGCCCCCTTTTATGGTGAGCATGACATCACATGGTATGGAATAGCCCCTGGCCAGCTTGGGTCACCTGTCCTGGCTCCTTGGGAAATTAACTCTGTCCTTGCCAGAACCAGGACATATATTTAATCAACATTTAGAAATTTAACTAGAACTAATAAGGTAAGAACTATAGGAAGTACTTAGCTCCTCTGAGTATTTAAAATGTTTTTTTCACACTTCTCTGGCAGTATGTAACTCAGCTGCTGCAGATTAAATCTTTTCACATCTGGGCAGCAATAGCATAGGAAACCTTAATATGAACCGGAATAAACCTGACAGACCTTGATAAAATACCAAATTATTATTTTTTTTTATATGTAATTTGTATTGTCCACTACTGTTGCCATACTGTATGTTAAAATTTTGAAGGTGAATATGAATATGACTTAAATATTCCAGTGAAACACTTTAGAGATGCCCTCTACAAATTACATCTTGTTCAATACAGAAGCTGTGTATAAGAAATTTTCCCTGTATTTTGACATATTTTATAATCTTAAAGTGCATTTAATTTTTAATAACCTTTACTTATGTAATACCAACTATTCTGTTCTAGTGTGGTATGCCACACTATCACAATATACATCATATATGATATTTGATGTCTCCAATATATGCATAACAGGCAATTCTTACTATGATCAATCATTTAGTTTATATTTGGAAAGATAATAGTCAATCCTTAATGTTCATCATAGCTCTAAAACCTAAGTGGCTTTTACCTACTCTCCTCTGCCTCCCCAACTCAGTTGCTGACTTAGAATTTCATTTCTTATTTGAGTAGCTCTGAAAAAGCATATAGCACTGATTGATTCAAATGAATCTGAGCAACAGAAGATATCATGCCCTTATTTAGTCCCTATTTGTGAATATTTGTCAGATTATCCACCCAGTGCCCAGTATTAACACCTGGAAGGAGAGATAATGTTCAGTTAAATTTCTGCATTATTATTCAAAGCAATTATTTCAAAGTAATCAGAATAAAGGTCATTACTCTCCAAAATACATTGTCAAATGACAAGAAAGATCCGCTTTTACAGCCAGCTTTTAACAGTAATTCTTTTATTTATTCAAAATTCTTGTGCGATTCAGTGGTCAAAAGAAAAGCTTGCAACTCATTGCAAGCTCATTGTCTACAAATAATATACATGATTTTTGTTCTCCAATTTGTTCCCTCCTGTCCTCTATACTGTTGTGAAAAATATGATGGTCATTCTCTCTACCTATCTTCCCCTCTTCTAAATGCAAACAGCATTGCAGAGGACGAAAATATCAATTTTATTTCTCAGTTAAAGGAGCAAGTGGCTTGGCTTAAAGTGGAAATTTCCTCCTCTCTTTCTCTACAAATCAACTAGTCTCTTACAACCATTACACTATTAGGCAATGGATTTGGACAGAAAGCATGAATTAGCTGTCAATAGGAACATCTTGTAAAACTGCACCCTCAGGCACACTATCATTCATTGAACAACCCATCATTACTTTTTTGCAAAGAAAGTTTCAATTTGTTATGCTGGATTTAAAACAGTATCTGTTTTTAAAAAATTCTGATTTTTACCTGCTAACTACCTTTGGCAATATTGAAGCACTATTATTGTGTTGGGTTTGTGTGGCAAGGTTTTGGTAGCGGGTGGGGGCATGGGCTATAGGGGTGGCTCCTGTGAGGAGCTTCTAGAAGCTTCCACAGTGTCTGACAGAGCCAATGCCAGCCAGCTCCAAGATGGGCCCGCCCCTGGCCAAGGCCAAGCCAATCAGCGCCTCTGTGATAACATATTTCAGAAGGGGGGAAGGTTTTTTTGCAGCTGGAGGGGGAAGTGTGAGGATGTAACATCAAGGTCAGTGCAGAAGGAGGGGCAGGAGGTGCTCCAGACACCGGAGCAGAGATCCCCCTGCAGCCCGTGGTGAAGACCATGGGGAAGCCGGCTGTCCCCCTGCAGCCCATGGAGGAAGGATGAGGGGGTGTAGAGATTCCACCTGCAGCCCGTGGAGGACCCCACACTGGAGCAGGTGGAGGCACCCGAGGGAAGCTGTGGCCCGTTGGAAGCCTGGGCTGAAGCAAGTCCCTGTCCAGACCGGTAGACCCTTGGAGAGAGGAGCCCACGCCAGGGCAGGTTTTGGTGGCAGGACTTGTGACCCCGTGGGGGCCCCACGCTGGAACAGTTTTCTCCTAAAGGTCTGCACCCCATGGAAGAGACCATGCCGGAGCCGTTTGGGAAGGACTGCAGCCCGTGGTAGAGACTCCATGTTGGAGCAGGGGAACGTTGAGAGGAGTCCTCCCTCCGAGGACAAAGAAGCGGCAGAAACAACATGTGATGAACTGACCGCAACCCCCATTCCCCATCCCCCTGTGCTGCTGAGGGGGGAGGAGGTTGAAGCAGGGAGTGAAGTTGAGCCCGGGAAGGTGGGAGGGGTGGGGGGAGGTGTTTTAAGACTTGATGTTATTTTTTTTTTCATTGCTCTATTCTGTTTAGTAATAAATCAGATGAATCCCTTTTTCTAAGTTCAGTTTGTTTTGCTCGTGACAATAATTAGTGAGCTCTCCCTGTCCTTATCTCGACCCAAGCCTTTTGTTACGCTTCTCCTCCCCATCATGCTGGGGAAGGAGTGAGTGAGCGGCTGCGTGGCGCTCAGCTGCTGGCTGGGCCTAAACCACTCAATTATATTAAAAAAGCATTACTGTCTGCAACATGTTACCAGTTTCTAACACTGCTCTAACACTCAGATAATTTCTCCCTGGCAGCATGCCATGCAGACCCCATTCACAGCAGGGACTCTCCCCTTTTGGTCATTTGAGATATGACAGGATATTCTTACAAGAAAACAATTCAATTTATCATTTCTACAGTCAAAACAGAAATGGTCTTCTCATGAGGACTTTTTGTTGCACTTCGAGATAAAGGCATGGCCACGCAGGTGGTGTACTTGCTGGTAACTAGTGGGAAGTGTCTGCATTTCCTTGATGGCCACCTTGCTAAGCAAAGATTGGTAGAATAAAGACATTTCAGTGCCTTAACTTTTCAGACATCTTACAAAATATATACACTTTGACATACTTCGTAAAGCAAACCAATAAAAATTAAGAACCAGATATTCTGCGAGATCTAGTTGGTTGTCCTCTAATTTAACATTTAAGTGTGACTTGTATGATTTTTCATGGTCTCATGAAATAAATTTTATTATTTATTTATTGGTTTGATGTGATAAAATCTGAATACCTGAACTCTAAAGGGTGATGATTAAAGGTCACAGAAGTAACTTCTTATGATAGAGCTCTTCTTTTGTAGGTACTTAAATTGATAAAATATATTTGTGTGAGAAGTTAGCTTGTGTTTTGGAAGTTTAATGAGTATCACAAGCAGAATTATAATTCAATTATCCTTTAACTATATACTCACCAGATAAAATGCTCTCATACCCATGACTCCTAAACCTGGGCATGACTCCTTCTGCTGTCTTTGGATTTAACTTTAATATTTAACTTGCCTTCTCACCTTGCCTATGCCAAGAAATTTGTCTGGTGAAAAAATTCTGTACGGTGAACTCTCTGCTGTCTTTGACAGGAGCAAACCCAAAGTTGATTATATCTTTGAAAAAAATGACCACTGCTGTGAGGCTGTGCTGGCTGCTTTACATGACTTTAAAAGTTAAAGCTGTGCTGTTTGTACACTAAAAATATAAGGACAATTAACTAGCGCTGCATTTCATTGCATATATATGTTGGAATATTTTCAGATTTATTTTAAATAACAACAATAGAAAATTGTTATAATTTAACCTAACTCAAAAGCCAGATACATATTCTCCACAGACTAGATTGGCAATTACTATCTAGAATAAAAGCACTAATCCCTTTGTCTTGGTTCTCTGCAACCACATCTGTGTTTTTATGGAAAAATTGGTCTAGTTCGTTACACAAATGAACCTGTCTGACTATGTGACGCTGTGTGTGTAGGTAGGAATTATTTTCTAATGAGCAATAATTTTGTGTCCTGAAGAAGAAGATGTGATAACGCTTATCTCAACTGCTGTACAATGTCTTGGGGAAAAGCCCCACTCCCCAGCCCCCAAAACTGGAAATACACAAAATCCACTAGGAATTTAAAAAATGAAAGAGAATAAATTCAGTCTCTGGGAGTTTAAGCTAGATATCCAATCAATGAATCTGGAAAAATAGTGCTTTAATTGGATGTATTTTGGCACATGTTGAGGAGTTAAGGTCAGCATACAGTCAGTTAGATGTGGAAAAAAATGGAGAAAAGTATGCTAAGAAGCCTAGGTTTGAAGTTCTGCAAAGAAAGATAAGAATGATGATGATTCTACCAAAGGCAATTTATTAGTAAGAGGAAATATTCTCACCCCGAATATACTTATCTAACCTACCTGTGTTTTTTATGTAGATTATGAAGAGTATGGGTTGTTCTTTCTCTTTAACATTGTGAAGAATGGCTACCTCAAGAAATTAACATGGAACACGGAACATCACTGCAAACTTTAGCATGATCACCAAGATTGTTAATCCTCTCAGCCCAGAGGAACCTAAGGTAAAAACCAGAAAGGTTGTCAATCTGTCACATTCAGCATGCATAGCCTACATTGTTGGACCAGAATCTCAAGGGACATTCTTGGGTCTAGCAACAAATGCATCTCCAAAATTTCATCTCAACAGCACATGAAACTGTTCAGGGGTACGGAGCTCTGTGTTACCTGCTCTTCCTGCCCCCATGATAGAAACACCTGAGCACCAGATTCAAATGGGCAGAAGAGGCAGGAGGGAGTCTTCCACTTGCAGGCAGGGAAGAAAAAATACCTTCACAAGTGTTCCCTTGTTCCAGTAGATAAATATAGCTTTGTATGTCTGCTAGTGACATTAATTCTTAGTACAAACAGAGAGATCTAAAATAAGACAAGGTCATTCCAAAGAGACCAATAATTAGAAAATCCTTTATTGTTACAGTAACCCCAAAATTCAAACTAAAAAATGAAGCAGAGATATTATACCCGCTCTTTGTGAAGATTTTCACTGCTGTACTCTTATGAGTGCATGGAATTTAAACAAGCAAGGCTGGACAAAATGATTTTTGTTACATACCTGATAAGTTGTTATAAATTTATTTTATTGTTCATGTGGAAAAAAAGATGATCTTGGATATCTTTTAAAATAACATAAAAGAATAAGTAGTAGAAATAACAATGATAATGATAATAATAATAAACAATGGTGCCCACACAAGACAAAACCTCGAGGAAACATTATGTTGATAACATTATGATCATAAATCTCATCCTAGACAGTGACAGAGTCCTGTCATTACAGGGAACTTTCCTCTGCTTCCAGCAGATAAGGAAGTATGCCGTAGTCATGACACTAATATCTCCTGCAGTAAAACATGAAACCTTAATAATATCCGTGAGAGCACATGTACGTCCTTGGATCTCTAAATCCTGCCAAAAACTTGCAGAAGCAGACTGTGAACTCCTAACATTGTCATCAACCCTTTTTGCACTGTGCAATGGATTAAAGACCCGTATCTAGGCATTTGTTATTTTGATTTCATGCCTAAAACACTGCCACACACAAAATCTGTCTTGTTCCCCTGCCCTCCCAAGTGTCCTGAAACAAATTGTAACTCTGTGTATACCACATCTCCATTTTTAGAGAGGGAATCTAGCAATTACTTGTGAAAAATGGTGACAAACAGCCATCATATAAGGT
The DNA here is from genome assembly GCF_011004875.1 of Balearica regulorum gibbericeps. Classification (NCBI taxonomy): domain Eukaryota; kingdom Metazoa; phylum Chordata; class Aves; order Gruiformes; family Gruidae; genus Balearica; species Balearica regulorum. The sequence continues at coordinate 35,697,767 of NC_046191.1, read as the reverse complement.
TATTTCTTTACTATTACTACACTGTGTAATTACCATTATTAATTGAAGACAATAACCTCTAAAATGAAAATGCTGCTTTCTGGTTGAGTAATAACCCAATCAATCAATGACACAAAACAGGCTTTTGACCTGCTGGGCTGGTACTCCTCCACTACTTTTCCAACCCCTTAGAATGGGTGCTGGTTCACAGTGGATCTAATTGTTTCCCGGATCCTAAGAAAACTGAGATCCTACACCAGATTTAAATCTCTAGGTGGTTCTGTATTAAAAGCAGCCACCCAAACGACAGATAGATATTTTTAGGATTGAAATGTATTCAGTTTTATTGCAAATTGAAATTATTGCTTCATCATACATGAGAACTTTTTTCAGTGTTTTTAAGAAGCAAAAATGCAGCAAAATGTGGCATTTTTGTTTTATAAATCCGCGTTGTGTTAAAGTTTGTGCTATAACATTACTATTGCAGTCTTGACTCTGCCCAGTGTGACCTATTGTACTGTCTGAAATGGTAAAAATATCATTTTATAAAATCCAAGGCAAGTTTATTGCTAAGTTAGAAAATAAAGGAGTAAAGTTGCTGCTGCCAGTTAGATTTACCATATGGAGAAAGTAACATTTTTTTATTTTTTTTGTTTTGTGGGCTTTTTTTTTGTTCTTGGATTTTTTGTTTGATTGATTTTGGTGGGTTTTTTTAATTAAGCAATCCACACTAACTGGGAAACAATGAAACCAGCAGCTGTTTCTTAAACGTGATATACTAATAAAAGGTTATATGAAATATGTGGGCTTCAAGGTGCAAGATTACTGCTAAAGTATTCTAGAGTCAGAAAAAAGTAAAGTTTCAAGCAATCATAGGTTGTATACATGGAAATCTTGTTTTATTTTGCATTTCTTTGCTGGAGTCCAGGTGAAGCATTTGCAGCACCGCCTCAACCTAAACCTGTAATCTTCAACAAGGGTGTGATTAGGACATAACCTACCAAATAACATAAGGGATAAAGTTCGGGACTGAAATCCCACACTACAATAACATAGAATAAAAATGTTAGTTTTCTAGAGAAAAAAATGCAGAGAATAAAGGAAATACAGGACTTACACATGAGTGGAAAACACCATGTTAGCTGAACCGTTTCAGTGACAATCCTCACACACTACAAAACTATGGCAATGCTTAAAGATTTTTAAAGTGAAATCTTTTATAGATCCTTGCTAAGCTGCTAAAATAAACAGTCAATTTGTCAAAATACCTCAAAAACTGTCAAAATTTAGGAGGCTGTGAATACAGAAATGTTTATACTAATATAATTCCTCTAATTCTTTTATCTGCACTAAATAGGAACAAGAGGGCAAAAGACCAACCGAAAGCAACCATTTCTGCCTTATTTAAGAGACAAAAGTAAAACAGAACTCTGAATACCTGCTGGCAGATCTTTTATGTAAGAAGATGCCAATTACACTTCTAAGGCTACAAATTTGCTATATCTTTGTTTAAAGAACTAAGTAGTCGAAATGTTCTTATGACTGATTCAAAATATTCTTGCACGAGATAAAAAGTTGGTTTACTCCCAAATTTGAGGTGTGCTTTTTTTATTCTGTTAGAGGAAAAAAGATAGAAACATCATTAAAATCTTAATCTGAAATATCAGTTGTAGTAACTTGATTAACTTAGTATAACAGCTTAATAATTTACTGTTTTGATTGTATGACTTTGTTATGAATACTTGTCATGTGAAAACATGTAAAAAGGCACATAACTTGCCTTTGTGCTTGTTACAATCATAATTCAAAACCAGTGACTTGTGAAATGACTACACATTCCAAGTGTCTTGCAGGATGACTAAGTCACAGGCATTCTTTTTGACTACTTCACTGTTCTACTCAGTCATTACTTGCAATATCTTAAAGATGACCATCATTTCGGGAAGTGAATGACATTACTATTACATCTCTATTCTGAAGCCTGACACTGTGGTCATTGTCTTACTATGAAAAGTATAATTGTCCATGAGAGACTGTCTTGAGTAATTTCTTACTGATCAGGATACTAATGAAATGTTGTACATCAAAATGTTTGTCATTCACTTATCGGTTCCTATCAACTGCCCATGGCTCCAGAAAAAGTGTCTTTTGGTTTGCCATTCTGCCATTCTGGGAACTTTCCCTCTTCTGGAATTTTTGTTAATATCATTTCCTTCCTTCCTTCCTTCCTTCCTTCCTCCCTTCCTCCCTCCCTCCCTCCCTTTTTTAATCCCCCCCCCCCCCCCCCCCCCAGTTCTCATTCATTAGAAAATGAGGGGAGAACTTTTCCTTATCTCCTGGTGGGGAGGTTCATTAGAAACTGAGGGTATTTACTAGCTATCAGGAAATACTGACTGGACGCAAGTTTCAACATCTTAAATACATACATATCCTTTGGAATATATATGTCCCAAAGATGCATATTTCAAGTAGACATACAAACTTTTTAACACTAACTGGGAGAAGAAAGATGTGCCTATGGGTCCTTTGACCTTCATTCTCCATTACACTTCATCTTACACATAGTCTGAAAAAATATATTTCTTTTTCTGGGGGGGGAAAAAAAAAGGATACTTTGATGTTAGTCTCTTGCCCCTACTTGTATTTATTCACAGAACTCAGTTTTAATACATGTTTTTGGTATATTGTAATAAACCAGAAGGACATGACATTATTTAAGTAGGCCATATGACAATGCAATCACATTTTGATTATTGATACAGTTTAATACATGATTTGGTTAAAGTGTTCTCCCTTTGAAGGGTTGCTGCATGTGATCACATAAATTTATCCTAAAGCTTCATTTTGACAATTCTGTGGCTACAAATTATTAAATAGCAATAAAAATCAAGCTTACTAAAGAAAAGCTCTTACACAGCACTTAAGTGAATTCAGCAAATAAAATCTGCCTTGATTTTGGCCATTAAGATATTTGGAAAGCAGACTTGCTGTAAGTTTCTAAGCCTAGTAACATTCTAAAATGCATGTTCATTTTGTGTTGAAAACAAGAAAATGTAATATGCCTAACCATATTTGACAGCAATTATGTTTTAATTGTATTGTATTTTGAAATATCTGTTAAGCCTCAGGGTGAAATACTGCATAGAAGAAGGATGCTTCTTAATAAAAATAACAGAAAAACCTAGGGACTGGTGGGCAGCCAAACTTTTTATCTGTTTTCCTCTATAAAATAGCATTTCTTAGCCTTATAGGATTAAAATTAATTGCATTATATTTTTTCCATTAGTCTTACAGCTCATGGGACATTGACCAAGTTCCTCTATGCAGCAAGAGTCTTGCTGTTATTGGATTGAAGTTGTTAATAGAAAACACATGTATATGATGGTAACAAGACATTTGGTCTTTGACAGATTTTGTGGACCAATCATTATCAATAGCTGCTCTCCAGAACTCAGTAGATGCAAAAGCCATTTTTCTTGGTAAGGCAATACATTATCCACCAGCTGATCAGATATTTGCTGAGTTCTAGGAATCCACATCCTCCCTCTACTCTTGGCTCTCTTTTGCTACTGCTCCATGTTAGAAGGTCCCAGCTCCACAGTTACACCTCCATGTGCTGCTTAGTGGCAAGTAGGACTTGACCAGGAAAAGGATAATCTTCTAACATTCTGCTTCAGGGCTCGACATATTTTTGTGTTTGAATCTACAATTTGTGCCCTACAAAGATTTGTTCTACACGACAAAGTTTGGCCAACGCAGCTATGTTGAAAGAAATGTTTGTGTGTCTACCTGTGTCAGAGGGGAAAATGTCCCCTCCTATGTACTTCACCCAAAATAGACCCAGCTACACCAGCTAAACGTGGCTTAGTTTATAGCTTTCAGGGAGTGTTTTAGCACTGATGGGCTGACACTACCTGCTGTTTCTCTACTTCAGGCTTTGCCAATGCAGTTATGCCAATGGAGAGTCTGTAAACTGATTCCTGAAAAAAGTCAATTCCACACATTTTTCTCTCATGCAAAAATTGTTGGTTGATTGATTCATTCCTATGCACAGGGTTATTTCATGTTTATGATGAATATATTTTTTTCTGTTGTGAAGGTTTTGAAATGTAAAGTGAAAAGCATATCCAAAGTGTATACTATGTATATTACTGCTTTTTTATATCCTAGAGATTTTAGCTGTATCTTAAACCAACATTGAAGAACATGAATCTCTAAATAGGCATCTTTCTAAATTTTTAAAAAATTCTTTATGGGAAATGTAAACCTAACATGTGAAACATAATTGAGAATAAAATAAGATCTTCAACAGCAATCAAAGCTATCTATTGGCTATAGATGAGAACAGCAGGAAAAGTGGAAAGTGGAAATATGAGAGCTAGTTAGTAAGTAAAAATCAGTAAAGTTGTTGGTATTTTTGGTTGGTACTAGCAGTTGCTATTCTTTCTCCATAGTCAAAAAGAAATGTGGGCTTAACAATCGCTGCTTCTATTTTGGGGCCTGTATCAGCAAGAAGTTTTTCAAAGAAAGCTTATTCTAATCTAACTCAGCATGCCATCCTAATCTAACTTAATGGCTGTTGAAATACTAGAATAACCATAACTTAGAATAGCCATCATTCAACCTCAAAAGCAAAGTTTGTGCATGAGACCACTGTATGTGCTTCAGAGCTTGCTGATCCTATTAAAGAAGCAATAAGTCCTATAAGGTGTAAATAAAATTACTACAGCCAAGTTTGTGCATGTGTCAAAATCTGAGCACAGTCCTAATGAGATCATATTTTTTCAGAATCAGAAAACTACAGAATCCAGAGAAACAGCAAACATTTAAGTGTTAATCCTAACTACACCTGAATGACAAATATTTGAGGTTCAGCCATCAATTATCTGCAAGTCAAGTATATTCCCAGTTATCTGCAAATGATTCAGTTTGTAGTAATAATTCAGATACCCTTTCTGGATTACTGTGCACTTCTTCGGGCTGGAAGCAATTCAGTCACATTTGTATGGCTATCATCTGCAGTGTTGACTAGTGAAATTAGGTCATTACTAGCTCAGGGATACTATGCTTCAGGAGCAGTGACTGACTTTTATCCCTCCATTAGTCCCTATTTTTATAGTTTAATGTAAATTTCATTTTTATTATCTGTGGTTTTGTTTTATTTGGGTGAACTGAGTCTTTAGTGTCCCCAGAGAATAGAAAGCTGACTGAAGCTGATTTATTCTTTGGGTCTTGTTCAGTCAGAGGGACTTTTAACCCACAATTAGTAACAGACTTTAAAAAGAAAGTGAGCAAGATACTATTCATAGGGATTTGTCTCTTTTTCAATTATATTTTAATAGAACCATTAAATTGTAAGACAATGAATTGTGTTTGTGTTCAAGGGACATCTTACAGACCATTTATAAAATAACATCATTGCTATTAACTATTTCCAGTAACTGGAGTAATAGAGATTTACTGCTACCTCAAAACTTCTCTATTCTAATTTATTTTTTTCAGTGTTCCCATCTTGCCCACTCAGGATATGATTACTTGGAATGCAACACACTAATGATTTACCCTATCAGAAGTTAACTGTAAACTCAGAAATTCAAAGTTTTAAATGGAAATCTAGCTTTTTTCAGTGAATTATAGAAAACTGAATTTCTGTAAAATCATGCAGGAAATACCTCACATGAGATGGTAATGTCAGAGTTTTCTTCACAAAGCAATAGCTGAGCATTTTGAGTGTATTATAAGTAGAATTAAGCTGAGTAGAGCAACTGATACTAGTTAAAATGAATAATGTACAAACTGAAGAACCATCAATACCAGTGAAGTGGTAGTTAAAGAGAAATTTAAAATTTTAATTAGCATTTAGCAAGCCAGAACTTTCCTGCTTCACAGTCCTTAATAGATTGCAACAATAAAGGGAATTTTGCTTTCTCAGTAAGTTATATTTGAAAAAAAATTGAGCATATATGTTTTTTCTTTTTATTAGTAAAAAGCTATTCCAATTCTTGAAAACTTTCAACAATTTCAAACTCAACAGAGCCTGAAGAAATGGATTGATATTGACTCTAAATCAAATGCTCAAATACTTCTCTGAATCTTGCCCTAACACCTCTTTAGAGTGAAAGCAGGGGGCAGGTATAACAGAGCAAGCTGAAGCAAAGCCAAATAGCGTCATCATAAAAAATAAGTGAGAAAGAAAAAGATCGATTACAAATATCCTCCTACCTGAATTTCCGGTGAATCTCTTGTGATATAAATACAGTGAAATACTTGCACTCAAATGGGCCAATAAAGAAGTGAAGAAGCCGTACTTGCAGGAAAACCTAGTGAGTCTTGTTTCTCTCTGATGTGACATATTCCCATGTCAGAGAGATAAGTTATTTGTGAAAAAAAGTTTGGCTTACGCACTTTAATAGAAAGGTCAAAATTTCTTAAAAGTTGTTTCTTTCTAAATCTAAAATATCATAAAATTGATTTCATATGGATTCTACTAGTCTGTGAGATACTTGACAATTATTTTATTCCAATAAGTAGAGATTATAGCCGTTTAGGCAATCTTCTGTTAAAAAATTAGTATATACATGCAATTACAATGCAAACAGAAATAAACATTAAATGACTAATAGCATTCACTTTCTCCTAGTGGAGAGTAGATCAAAGAAATTTAGTTTTGTATAGAAAATCAATCTGACTTAAATAATATCATCAGTCATTATGTTTGTCTTGTGAAACTCCTTTTCAGGCAGCAGTTGCTGAGAGTAAAACAGCTTGCACCTACACACAATGCCCTCCACCCTTCCTTTTCATATGCAGCTGTTCAGGATAACTTAAATCAGATATAGAAAAATGAACTGGTAAAGACAAAAACAAGGACAAAAATTCATACTCAAGAAATGCCTTATGCAATCCTTTGTTTTGATAATGCTGATAAATGGGATCCCTGTAGAATGAGCTTGCAAAAAGCAAGGCCTGAGACTTGTCCGGAACACTATCCTGGGCCTTGAAAAGCAAGTCCTGTGGTGACATGGCACCCCAGACAGAATTGAGTCAGACAACGGGACTCATTTTCAGAAGAACCTCATAGACACCTGGGCCAAAGAGCATGGTGTTGAGTGGGTGTATCACATCCCCTATCATGCACCAGCCTCCAGCAGCATGGACTATTAAAGACTACACTGAGAGGAATGGGTGGTCGGACCCTCAAATATTGGGACACACATTTAGCAAAGGCCACCTGGTTAGTTAACACTAGGGCATCTACCAATAGAGCTGGCCCTGCCCAATCAAAACTTCCACGGCCAGTAGAAGGGGATAAAGTTCCTGTAGTGCGCATAAAAAATATGTTGGGGAAGACAGTGTGGGTTATACCTGCTTCAGGCAAAGGCAAGCCCATCTGCGGGATTGCTTTTGCTCAGGGACCAGGGTGCACTTGGTGGGTGATGAGAAAAGATGGGAAAGCCCAATGTGTACTTCAAGGGGATTTGATTTTGGGTGAGAATAGTGTCGTGGTTTTACCCCAGCTGGCAGCTGAGTACCACGCAGCCGCTCGTTCACTCCCCCCCATCGGGATGGGGGAGAGAATTGGAAGAGTTAAAGTGAGAAAACTCGTGGGTTGAGATAAAGACAGTTTAATAGGTAAAGCAAAAGCCGCGTGCACAAGCAAAGCAAAGCAAGGAATTCATTCACCACTTCCCATGGGCAGGCAGGTGTTCAGCCATCCCCAGGAAAGCAGGGTTCCATCACGCGTAATGGTTACTTGGGAAGACAAACGCCATTGCTCCGAACGCCGCCGCCCCCCCCTCTCTCTTCCCCCAAGCTCCTTATAAACTGGGCATGACGTCATATAGTATGGAATACCCCTTTGGTCAGTTTGGGTCACCTGTCCTGTCTGTGTCTCCTCCCAACTTCTTGTCCACCCCCAGCCATCCCGCTGGCAGGGCAGTGCAAGAAGCAGAAAAGGCCTTGGCCTCGTGTAAACACTGCTCAACAATAAGTCCATAGAACAAAAACATCTCTATATTATCAATGCTGTCTCCACCACAAATCCAAAACGTATATCACCCATTTTGTATATTCTAAGTACTGTTGTTCTGATTTCCTATATTCAATTCATGAACAGGTATGGGTGAATGTTCAGTTGTTTAAGGAATTACTGGATGGGACACCATGCAAAACTGCCCTCAGGGATAAAGGAGCAGAACAGAGCTGGCAGCTATTTCAAGACATTCTTCTTAGAGCACAAGAATTCTCAATTCCTGTTTGCAAGAAATCAGACAAGGAAGGCAGGAGACCAGCATGGCTGACAAAGGACCTCCTGGTCAAACTCAAATGTTAAGAAGGAGATGCACGGGCAGTGCATTCCCCGGTGGAAGCACATCCTGGGAAGAATACAAAAATATCACCTGGTTGTGTAGGAATGGGATCAGGAAAGCTGAGCCACAGCTGGAGCTGAATTTGTCAAAGAATGTGAAAAGGACTTCTACAGGTACATTGGTCAGAAAAGGAAGACAAAAGAAAATTTACCACACCTCCCCCGCCCGCAGTAAGCAGGATAGGAGAACTAGCGACAACTGACAAAGAGGAGGCTGAAGTACTCAGCAATTTTTTGCCTCAGTTTTCCCTGACAATCACTCTTCCCACATCTTTCAAGTCCCTGAACCTCAAGACAGGGACTGGGGGGAATGCCGTCCCACCCATTGTAGGAGAAGATCAGGTTCGAGACCACCTGAGGAACCTGAACATGCACAAGTCCATGGGACCCGACGAGATGCATCCCAGGGTCCTGAGGGAACTGGCAGATGACGTTGCTACGCTGCTCTCTCCACCATATCTGAAGAGTCATGGCAGTCAGGTGAAGTCCACAGTGACTGGAAAAAGGGAAACTTCCCACCCATTTGTATAAAATGTAATGAGGAGGACCCTGGGAACTACTGACTGGTCAGCCTCACTTCTGTGTCAGGTAAGATCATGGAACAGATCCTCCTGGAAGTGACGTCAAGGCATATGGAAGATAGGGAGGTGAGCAGAGACGGCCAACATGACTTCATCAAGGGCAAATTTTACCCGACAAATCTGATGGCCTTCTGCAATGGAGTGACTGTGTTGGTGGATAAGGGAAGAGCAACTGATGTCATCTACTTGGACTTCTGTAAGGCCTTTGATGTGGTCCCACACAACATCTTTGTTGCTAAGTTGGAGAGATATGAATCTGATAGATGGACTATTTGATGGATAAGGAATTGGCTGGATGGTTGCGTTCAAAGAGTTGCAGACAATAGCTCAATGTCCAAGTGGAAAGCAGTGAAGAGTGGTTTCCCTCAAGGGTCTCTTCTGGGACCAATACTATTTAATGTCTTCATCATTGACATAGACAGTGAGATTGAGTGCATGCTCAGCAAGTTTGCAGACAACAGCAAGCTGAGTGGTGCTGATATCCATAAAATAGAATTTTCCACTTTGCAGGGACAGAAATGTGTTTGGGTTAGTGCTTAGTGTTTAATTTAGGGTTCAATGCACTACTTGCTTTTCTGATGACTATATCTTTGAAGAAGAGCCAAAACACTGCTAAAAGCATGCTTTGCTAAAGAGTATCCTTGAAGGAGAGCTGGAAAACTGATAAAAAGGAAACATCCTGCCCCAGAAGGCACCAAGAGCTGGGTGATTGCCAGAGAGGCCTGAAATCAACAGGAATCGGCATTAACTAGGGGATGGGAAAGGTGGCTGGGGGGGTTCATGACCACCTACCCAATTAAAGACTATGCAAATTACAACCCCACACTGTCAAGGAGCATGCCTGCTAATTTAAAGTTCCTTGACCAATAGTAGATGATGTGGTAATTAATAACCAATTAGCATAAATTTAGGCAGGTTTTTCTAATCCTGTAACAAGATAAATATGTGGTAGATTCTATGTGTAGTGTGCTAGCTTTGTGGAATTACCACCTAGCACCCATCTCTGCGCAGACATGAAATAAATAAAATATCTGCTCTGTGTGTATATTGGCGTACTGCACACTGGGTAAACTTTTGGGACAACAGTGCAGTTGATTTGCTTGAGGGAAGGCATGCCTTCCAGAGGGACCCAGGGTCTAGATGTTTGAGAAGTGAACCAAAGTGAACCTCATGAAATTCAACAAGGCTAATTGCTAGGTCATACATCTGGGTTGCGGCAATCCCCAATATTACTACAGACTGGATGATGAATGGATTGAGAGCTGCCATGTGGAGGAAAGATTTGGGGATACAAGTAGATTAAAAATAGGATATGACCTAGAAATGTGCACTTGTGGCTCAGAAAGCCCATCCTGTCCTGGGCTGCATGAAAGGAAGCATGGCCAGCAGGTCAATGGACGTGATTCTCCTCCTCTTCTCCACTCTTCTGAGATCCCATCTGAGCACTGCATCCAGCTCTGGGACCCCCAGTACCAGAAAGACATGGACCTGTTAAAGTGGGTCCAGAGGAAGACCATGAAAATGATCGGAGGGCTGGAACACCTCTCCTATGAAGAAAAGCTGAGGGCATTGGGGTTGTTTAACCGGGAGAAGAGAAGGCATAGGAGCAACCTTATTACATCCTTTCCACACTTTTAATGGGGATTTCCCCTTAAAGAGCAAAATAGACTTTTACCAGGGCCTGTAGTGATAGGGCAAAGGGCAAGGTTTTAAACAAAAGAGGGTAGATTAAATAAAAAAAATTCTGTACTATGAGACACTGGAACTGGTTGCCCAGAGACATTGTGGATACCCCATGACTGGATGTGTTTAAAGTCAGGTTGGGCCTTTGAGCAACCTGATCTAGTAAAGTATGTCCCTGTCCATGGCCGGGGGCTTGGAACTTGATAGTCTTCAAAGGTCATTTCCAACCCAAACCATTCTACATATCAATGATTCATAAGATAAAAATAAAACGTGTCTATCACTGACACCTGTGGACAGGCTGTGCAATGTCAAAGTAGCTTCATCTGGATGACATTAATAACTTACGGTGTGCTTCCAAAGTTGCAAATATAACTACAAAAAGTGACAGACATAGTAACTACTGCAGTACAGGTGTGAGAATGCATAAAAGCTGCTAACTCAGCATCATTAATTTTATACTTCTTGACAATATGATTTTAACAATAAACTCTTAGAACCCGTCTGTTCAGTCTTTACACTGCTGAGCACTTAATCATGTGGGTAATATCAATGAAGCAGAGAAGAGTGCATGGAGCAAATAAGAGATTATCAGAGTGTGAAATTCACCCTTGTGCAGAGAAACAATACATATTTTATGTTCTACTGTTGTTTCACTGACAATAGCATAGGTTGGGAAATAAAACTTTTCCTACTGTGAAGTTTTCACTGTCTCTGAAGTGATGTTGTATGCACTGGGATGAAACAGAAGACATACTTCATAAAGCCTCAGTGGCAATGACATTAATCTGGCATGTGGGAAACACAGGTTCAAATTCTAGTTGTCTTTTTCTTTCATTGAAACTTTAGGTGAATACTTTGATGTTCTAGGATAGGTCAGGTTTGATTTATTTTTAGTTATGAAATCCTACATTTTTTTTTAATTGTTCATAAAAACAATGTCCTTGCAGAACATTTGCATTAAATATCTCTGTTATGACAAACTGAATTTCGCATGTGAGAAGAAAAGAAGTTCAAATACTTTCACTAGGAACTAGATCTCATATTAATTTTATCTGTAACATTCAAAGCCTTAATTGAGCATCTTGTCAATGGGACTGAAGCACAGATTATAATTCCAGACAGAAAATAGAATGTGGTTTTGACAATAATTTGCAAATCCTTAAAATTGCAGTTTATCCAATATTTCCAGGGGTCACTAAGATACAGTAATTGTTATTATATAATTTGTGGTTGTATAATATAACATAATAAGTGCATAAACTTTCATATTTATTGGTCAGCCTAAACCCGTAACATGCAACAAAGTTTGTGTTTATTCATTTTAGATAATGGTTTCTCAATTAATCAATATATGACCTTTTAATGCACAGATAGTATCAGCATCCTATCTTCTATTTATTTTTGTGTCTATGTGCTATGATGCATTCTATACCTATGAGGGACTTGTTTACTGGTTCAGGCATCTTAAATTAGACCAAATTCTATTATTACAGAAGCCATTCAACTCCAGTCCTCTTGGTCTTTTTTGTAAATCTTAAAGCTCTGAGTAAATTTCTGTAAAGGATGTCCAATGCAGTGCCAAAACCAGAATCTTAATTAGTGGTTTAATATTGATCTTGGATATTTCCATTTTCAGCATTCTTATATTTTCTAAACCTCTGCAATGACTGAAAAGACAACTCAAATGAGCCACTGTGCTCTTTCCAGTGGTATAAATATATAGTCAAGACCAATATATGTTTAACACAAATATATTTTTATTATGTCTAATGACATGTGTATACCTGTGTTAGGTTTATGTGTCCAGGTTTTGGCAGTGGGGGGCTGCAGGGGTGGCCTGTAAGAGTAGGGCAGGGGCTGCCCTGTGCCACACACAGACAGTTCCAGTCAGTTCCAGCTGGCTCTGCAAAAGAACCACTGCAGGACACAACTGAGCCCATCAGCAAAGCTGGTGGTGTCTCTCGGGAAAAAACAGAAATGAAAAAAATGAAAAAGAGAAGGGAAGGGAAGGGAAGGGGAAAAGGCAAAACACTGTACAGACAGTGAGGAGTAACGAAAAAAAAAGTGAAACAGCCCTGCAATGCCAAGGTCAGTGAAGGAGGGGAAAGACGTGGTCCAGGTGCCAGAGCAGAGATACTCCTGCAGCCTGTGGAAGAGACCATGGCGATGCAGGTTGTCCCCCTGCAGCCCATGGAAAGGACCATGATGGAGCAGATATCCACACTGCAGAGCATGGAGGACTCCATGCCAGAACAGGTGGGTAGACCCTGAAGGAACTGCAGTCCATGGAGAGCCCATATAGGAGCAGGTTTATCCTGAGGGCTGCAGCCCATGGAGAGACCTCACAATGGACCAAGGGAAGAGTATGAGGAGAAATGAGTGGCAGAGAGGAACTTTTATGGATTGAGCATATCTAAAATGGACCTGAAACTATTGTGGGTAGAGCAAATTATCTTTAATTTTCTATGCCTGCCTTCTGAATGTCTCATTGAAAGAAACCATTGTTTTATAGTAACAGCTGCATCCAGAATTTTGATTTAATCATTTATCAAGGAATTAGCCTTCTTAAATCAGTAAATATATATATTTAAATAATACTATTTGCTCATTTTAAAGGGAAACTTAGTACATATTCTTTCATGTTCTAATGTTCTATTTCTTGTATGTTGGTGAAGCCTGAATTTCTTAATTCATTTATTATATTACTGAATATTATTTTTGCTGTATCAGCTGTATTCCATACAGAAAAGCTTACAGAGAACCTTTGAAGATTAAAGTAACCAGTGTCTTAAGAGGTATGTGAAGTGGAATTAGATAAATTTTAAGAATATGGTTATCTTCCATTTGCCCCCAGACTTATTAAAATATTTCTAATTCATTCATGTTGCCCATAAAAATACGAACTAGAAAGTCTTCAGCCTGAACATCTCAGAAACCAGTAACGGAACCCTCAGTCAAGTTTTCTTTAGAAAAAAAAGCTTCAAATTGCTACTTCAAAGTATTAACTTGGCTCTTATGTGTTCATGTTTTAATTTGTTCCCTCATTTAATTGCTCCCAGTAACAAACATTTCTAGGAACTTAAATCAACCAATTTCTTGGTATCTCTGATTATCAACAGCTAGATACATTCATTCAAGTTCATTTTCTTTCTTTAGTGATTTTATTGCTACTAATTCCCATTTTTTCCACTGGATTTTTTCTGTTTATTTGTTTCTACTTGAACTGATATTTCTAGAATAACCACATAAACATATCTATGGCTATTTAACTTTTCCCTCAGATTCAGTGTTTCATGTTGACTGAACTACTTTCCTCACCAGCAAAACAAGGAATTTTTGAGATATTGCCTCTTCCTACCACTTTACCAGAAATTTCATTACCTATTCCTATTTTAGTTTCTCAGTTGGAAATATACACGGCCCTCAAAACTCTTCGTTATGCATGCTCTGCTTTCTGAAAAACTGTGTTTGAATACAGACCATATTTGCATGCTTTTTAAAGTAGCTAGTGAAGTGAAACTGTTGAATTCAAAATGGAGGTGGTTTTCGTGTTGTGGTTTTTCTTCTTGTGGTTGTTTTTTGTGTTTTTTTTTTTCCTAAACAAAAGTAAAAATTACATTTTTAGGATCTGTGAATGCCTTATTTTTCTCTTAGCTTTTTTCTTTTCCACTGTAATAGGAAGACCCATTAGAAGGGTTCTTATGTTCTTCATAATGCTCATAGTGCAGGAAGTTAGACCTATTTTATTACAGACTTTTGAAGATGCCAATTAGTTTTATATCATTCTCAATTTTATATTTTTTAAATATTTTTTCTTCTTAATGTCTTTCATATCTATATGAAAATGTTTCAAGTTTTATTTTTAAAATCCAGTTAAGATCAGATAAGTATCAAGACAAAAGGAAATATCATCTATGTAAAGAATTATGATTGGTAAGCCACTGCTTATACTAAAGGTACTTTTAGCCACTTTGCAGCACAGCTAAGCCACACCTACAAAAGGCATTAGGCAGAAGCAAAGCAAACAAAACCACATTGCCATTTTGTTCTATAGCAACTTGTTTGAAATTCAATTCCAGTGTAATGCAAAGTGTACTGGGAAAAACCACTTACTATTTGTTCTTCCAATGTATTCTCTTCCATCGGCAGGAATGAGTGTCAGCAAGCTATAACTTTTATAGGTGATATGACGTATGTTAGATTTTGCTTACTGTCATTCACAGCACACATATAACAAGCATTTAGAAATTGAGTCTGTGTGCAGACTACATTCCCAGGGTTTAACGGAGGACTATTCTCTATGCAGGCAGCAGTCTAAAGATGGGGGAGCTATCTTAAAAGGAATCCTATAGCTTTCCTGCAGATAATCTGCTGTGCAGATGGGTTAGATAGTACTAAAAAGCATAAAAAATAGAAGAGAAAAGGAATGCTTAGGAAAGTGAACGATGGAAGGAAATACATACAAATTAAATGAATTAAAAAAATTAAATGTTTTGCTGTTTTCTTATACAATTAGAGACCCAGCTCTGATAAAAAGCTGGAAATAAAACTCTTTTTTTTCCTGATGTTGATTGTAAAGCATAAGGAAAATGATCTCTGTACTGCCAGCTGATATTTTAACAGCCCAGCTTTCCTATTACAGAAGTGGAGCACAATTTATAATGTTACAATGAAATTTTTGCTTTTCATCTTCTAATACAGAATCACAGAATCACAAAATCACAGAATCAGGGATTGCTAGAAGTTGGAAGGGACCTCTGGAGATCATCTAGTCCAGCCCCCCTGCTAAAGCAGGATCACCCAGAGCAGGTTGCACGGGATCACGTCCAGGTGGGTTTTGAATCTCTCCAGAGAAGGAGACTCCACAACCTCTCTAGACAGCCTGTCCCAGTGCTCGGTCACCATCAGAGTGAAGAAGTTTGTCCTCATCTTGAGATGGAACTCCCTGTGTTCCAGTTTCTGCCTGTTGCCACTTGTCCTGTCACTGGGCACCTTTGAGAAGAGTCCCCTTGTTCAGGTCATTGATGAATATGTTGAATAAGACTGGACCAAGAACTGACCCCTGGGGCACACCACTAGCTACAGGCCTCCAACTAGACTCTGTGCCACTTATCACAACCCCTGGGCTCTGCCATTCAGCCAGTTCTTGATCCACCTCACTGTCACTCATCCAACCCACGCTTCCTAAGCTTGCCTATGAGGATGTTATGAGAGATGGTGTCAAAAGCCTTGCTGAAGTCAAGGTAGATGACATCCCCTGCTCTCCTTTCATCCACCCAGCTGGTCATGCCATCATAGGCTATCAGATTGATCAGGCATGATTTCCCCTTGGTGAATCCATGCTGACCACTCCTGATAACCTTCTTCTCCTCCACATGCTTATTGATGATCCCCCATATTGACAGTATAACAAGATTGTCATAAAGTTTTCATGCTATTGAGAGAATGATGAATCTCCCGGAAAAGTTGAATAGGATACACGTATTCCTGACTTCTTCAGGCATAAGGTGTTCTCACACTAAGCCATTACACATCTTTTGCACTAGCATCCCTACAGCAGAGAAACATGACTGAGAACCTGCCTTTTCTTTGTATCCATCTGCGAACTTAAGAACAAGTGAGTGGTCATCTTAAGTCTGTTAAAAATAATGAAGTGGAATGGCAGGAGTAATTACTGGAGGTGGCTTATTGAGACCAAAGCAGTATTGAGGAGACTTCCAGGGTGAATATGCAAAGAATCTGTTCCATAAGCAATATGACCTGCAACTTTAGATGTTGGCAAGCACCAACATCTCTGATGTTGCTGACTCTGAGACAAACAGCATGGAGGGTGAAGTGGAGCAGAGACACCACAGCCAGACTCTGTGATAACACCACAGGGATGGGAACATGATGGTAGCAATGGTACTGTGGAACTGATAAACTGCAGAGTTGTTACCCTGAGCCAGCCCTGAGTCAGCACTATTCCATTTTCTGTTGAAATCATGTCCTTTGGTTGAATCTTGCTCATTATAATCTCATTATAATATCAAACTACACCTCCATCCCAAAGGCTACCCACCTCCAAGGTGTGACCACCCCTCACTGAACCATGCGCTCTGAATTTCTTTAACTCTGTAATTTTAAAAGCAAAGCGAGAAGGTTTTACACCAATCATAACAAATGCATGTATGACTAGAGTCACTCAAGCTCCACCTGAAAGTAAGAAAATAGTATAAAAATGGCTTAAGAGACGGGGATGTTAGGGAAGATACCATCACAGACCAGTCGGGAGGACATCGATGACTTCTGGGATCAGTCGACGGGCTGAACCTCTCTTCTCCCCCCCACATAGCGATGCCTATTGGGTGAGATTCGAATACTCGGCTACACCAAGTGATTCCCTGGGAAACTTAGAAAATCTCTAGACTTGTTCCATAATTTAATATATTTGCAGTTGGCTGTATTATTCATAGTCTTGGTACTTGCACGTGCTTTTCAGACAGTGTATTTATCACCGGCAATCCAAAAGAACCTATACTTGTGTAATCGCTTCAATAAACTGCACCATTCATTAATCTAGCTGTGAGAGTTCTCACTGGACGCGACCAAACTCATGTATGGCCGCGGTAGTCCATTGAACGTGACTAGACTGAGGGTACCTCGCACTATTGATGCATCCGTAATCGTGATAGTTCAATATATTGAATGCGACGGGACCTATAATGCCAAATTGGGCATCACTCAGAATCTAAGCCCAGCCACCCCCAGCCCCGCTAATATCTGAGAACAAGCTGGAACTCAAGAGGGTTTATTTTCTGCCAAACTACTTTACCCTTTAACACGACAGAGCTAGATTGTCATTTTGTAGACAGTTCTTTTAAAAAAAAAATATTTTTGACTAAAGCTTTAGAGATTTTTTTTACTGTTATCTGCAAATGTGTTCTAGCAAAATCAGGCTTGCCTGTGACATGTTGTGGGACAATGTGCCCAGGTTGGATGGACGGGGTACTGGTGAGGGCCCTCAGCCTATTGCTCAGAGATGTGCTGGACACACTGCAGCATGCTTGAAGCCTAAAGGAGAGGAGCCAGGGGCTCCAGACACAATGGGAACCAACAGGGAAACACTGGGAGAATACATCAAAAGAATTGAGGGGAGTGAATGGAAACAAGTCCCCACTCGGAGTGGCAGGCGAACCTTCTCTTCCTCACCCACCTCTCCTTCCCATGTACCCCTGCACAACAGGTACGAGGCTCTGGCTGTGGAAGGCCACTCAAGGGAGGATATGGATGATAGTCAAGCTACGCCAGAGGTAGCACCTAGGCCAGAAAGGCCCACACCTCGTGTCGTGACCACCCCCACGAAGAAGAAAAGGGGGGTTATAGCTGTAGGGGACTCCCTTCTGAGGGGTACAGAGGGCCCAATATGCAGGGCAGACCCTCCCCTCAGAGAAGGCTGCTGCCTCCTGGGGGCCCATGTTAAGGACATTATGAGGAAACTCCCCAGCCTGCTACGGCCCTCCGACTGTTACCCACTGCTGCTCCTCCACATGGGTGGGGATGAAGCAGAGACACGTAATGCAAAAGCGATCAAAAGGGACTTCAGGCTCTTGGAATGGTCACGGAAGGATTTGGGAGCGCAGGTAATATTCTCCTCCCTCCTTCCAGTTGAGGGCAGCAATGTTGGGAGGAACAGGTGGACGCAGTCCATAAATGAATGGCTCTGTGACTCGCGTCAATGCCACAACTTTGAGTTCTTTGACAATGGGACGGCCTACACGGCACCGGGCCTGATGAACTCTGATGGAATTCACCTCTCTCAAAGGGGGAAGAGGATCTTTGCCCAGGAACTAGCGGGGCTCATCGACAGAGCTTTAAACTAGGCTCGAAGGGGGAGGGGGATAACATCAGGCTTGCCTGCGACATCTTGTGGGACGACGTGCCCAACATGTTGGAGGGACGGGGTGCTGGTGAGGGCCCTCAGCCTACTGCTCAGAGATGTGCTGGACACACCACAACATGCTCGAAGCCTAGAGGAGATGAGCCGGGGGCTCCGGATGCAACAGGAACCAATGGGGTAACACTGGGAAGACACATCAAAAGAATTGCAGCTGCTCCAGCCAGTAAGTCAGCCTCATCAGGGGCACAACTGAAATGCCTTCATGTGAACGCACGTAGCATGGGGAATAAACAAGAAGAGTTGGAGATGTGTGCGCACCTGCAAGGCTATGACCTTATTGGCATTACAGAGACATGGTGGGATAGCTCCGATGACTGGAGTGTTGGGATGGAAGGATACAGGCTCTTTAGGAAGGACAGGCAGGGCAGGTGAGGAGGGGGCGTTGCCCTTTACATCAATGACCAGCCTGAGTGCATGGAGCTCCACCTGGGGATGGATGAGGAGCCCACCGAGAGCTTATGGGTCAGGATTAAAGAGAGGGCTGGGGCAGGGGACATCATAGCAGGGGTCTGCTACAGGCCACCTGACCAGGGGGACCGAGTGGATGAAGCCCTCTATAGGCAGATAGGAGCAGCCTCAAGCTCACAAGCCCTCCTCCTTATGGGGGGCTTCAACCACCCTGACATCTGCTGGAAGGACAACGCAGCAGAGCACAAGCAATCCAGGAAGTTCCTGGAATGCGTCGATGACAACTTTCTCCTCCAAGTGATAGAGGAGCCCATGAGGAAAGGTGCCATGCTGGACCTTATTCTCACCTACAAGGAGGGGCTGGTAGGGGATGTCAAGCTCAAGGGCAGCAGTGACCACGAAATGGTGGAATTCAGGATCCTCGGGGCAGCGAGGAGGGCACGCAGCAAGGTCACTACCCTGGACTTCAGCAGAGCAGACTTTGGCCTCTTCAGGGATCTGCTTGGTAGAATACCATGGGACAAAGCCCTGGAAGGAAGAGGGGCCCAAGACAGCTGGCTGATATTCAAAGGTTGACTCCTCCAAGCTCAGGAGCAATGCATCCCAACAGAGAGGAAGTCAGGCAAATACACCAGGAGGCCTGCATGGATGAATAAGGAGCTCCTGGGCAAAGTCAAACAAAAAAAGGAAGCCTACGGGGGGTGGAAGCAAGGGCAGGTGGCCTGGGAAGAATACAGAAAAACTGTCCGAGCAGCCAGGGATCAGGTTAGGAAAGCCAAAGCCCTGATAGGAATTAGTCTTCGCTAGGGATGTCAAGGACAACAAGAAAAGCTTCTATAGGTATGTCAGTGATAAGAGGAGGATGAGGGAAAATGTGGGTCTCCTCCAGAATGAAACGGGTGACCTGGTTATCCAGGATATGGAGAAGGTCAAGGTACTCAACGACTTCTTTGCCTCAGTCTTCACTGGCAAATGCTTGAGCCACACTGTCCAGGTCACAGAAGACAAGGGCTGGAGGAATGCAGAACCACCCACTGTAGGAGAAGATCAGGTTCGAGAATATTTAAGGAACCTGCACAAGTCCATGGGACCTGATGAGATGCATCCGCGGGTCTTGAGGGAACTGGCGGATGAAGTGGCCAGGCCATTCTCCATTCTATTTGAGAAGTCATGGCAGTCCGGTGAAGTTCCTCCCGACTGGAAAAGGGGGAACATAACCACCATTTTTAGGAAGGGAAAAAAGGAAGACCTGGGGAACTACAGGCCGGTCAGTCTCACCTCCGTGCCTGGCAAGATTATGGAGCAGACCGTCCTGGAGACTATGCTCAGGCACATGGAAAATAAGGAGGTAACTGGTGACAGCCAACATGGCTTCACTAAGGGCAAATCATGCCTGACAAATTTGGTGGCCTTCTATGATGGGGTTACAGCATCAGTGGATAAGGGAAGGGCAACTGACATCATCTACCTAGACTTGTGCAAGGCATTTGACACTGTCCCGCACAACATCCTTGTCTCTAAATTGGAGAGACATGGATTCGATGGATGGACCATGTGGTGGATAAGAAATTGGCTGGATGGTCACACTCAAAGAGTTGTGGTCAACGGCTCAATGTCTAAGTGGAGAACGGTGACAAATGGCGTTCCTCAGGGGTCAGTACTGGGACTGGCACTGCTCAACATCTTTGTCAGCGACATGGACAGTGGGATCAAGTGCACCCTCAGCAAGTTTGCTGATGAGACCAAGCTGTGTGGTGTGGTCGACACGCTGGAGGGAAGGGATGCCACCCAGAGGGACCTTGACAGGCTGGAGAGGTGGGCCTTTGTGAACCTCATGAAGTTCAACAAGGCCAAGTGCAAGGTCCTGCACGTGGGTCAGCGCAATCCCAAGCACGACTATAGGCTAGGCGAGGAAGGGATTGAAAGCAGCCCCAAGAAGGACTTGGGGGGGTATTGATTGATGAGAAGCTCAACATGAGCTGTCAATGTGCGCTTGCAGCCCAGAAAGCCAACCATGTCCTGGGCTGCATCAAAAGATGCGTGACCAGCAGGTCGAGGGAGGTGATCCTGCCCCTCTACTCCGCTCTTGTGAGACCCTACCTGGAGTACTGCATCCAGCTTTGGGGGCCCCAGTACAGGTGAGACATTGAGCTGTTGGAGCGAGTCCAGAGGAGGGCCATGAAGCTGATCGGAGGGCTGGAGCCCCTCTCCTGTGAGGACAGGCTGGGAGAGTTGGGATTGTTCAGCCTGGAGAAAAGGCGGCTCCGGGGAGATCTAATTGTGGCCTTCCAGTACCTGAAGGGGCTACAGGAGAGCTGGAGAGGGACTGTTTATCAGGGAGTGTCGTGACAGGACAAGGGGTAATGGGCTTAAGCTGAAGGAGGGTCGATTTAGATTAGATGTTAGAAAGAAATTTTTACTGTTAGAGTGGTGAGGCACTGGAACAGGTTGCCCAGAGAGGTTGTGGCTGCCCTGGGGTGCCTGGAAGTGTTTAAGGTCAGGTTGGATGAGGCTTTGGGCAACGTGGGCTAGTGGAGGGTGTCCCTGCCCATGGCAGGGGGTTGGAACTAGATGATCTTTGAGGTCCCTTCCAACCCAAACCATTCTATGATTCTATGATTCTAAAACTAAAAAGATATGATGGAAAGGAAGAAAGAAAATATACATTCCCTTGAAAACTATCAGTTTCAAGTATTATTTTCTAATACCATCAAAAATATACCTTTGCTCTGTAACTGCTATGCCTGTTTTGTTTAGGGAAAATCTATGTTCTGATGCAACAGATTTGAAGATGTGATGGTAGGAAATGTCCTTGAAGACTGCACTTAAGGGCCAACCAATCTAGCCTAACACTTCAGACATGCCTACTATTTAAGTAATGTTTGGCTTTTACTGAAGGGGTGGGTTGATACGCTTCATTTAGTATAAGTACAGGTGTTTGAGGATAAATACTTTGCATTCTATTTTTTTTAGAAATGATTTCCATCTCCTAAGAAAACAGAAAAAAAAAGAATGCACGTCTTGTATAATCAAGTAATAGGATTCTGAGAAAATATGTCATTACATATAACTGACTACACCACTTAATTGATCTGACTTACAAGTCTGATAGCATTGATTGAATAAAGTTAATCTCTAATTTATGAACATGTATTTCTGCAGAGATTGCTACCTATTTAGATAGCATCCTCAGATCCTAATCCATCTAGGATTGGTGCTAAACAGTCCACTGTCAGAGCTGTGACATTCATTTTCTTTAGGGAAGAGATGCTTGGTATCTATGAATTCTAGTATAAGAAAAAATGTTGGTCTGGTTCAAAGACATAAGCTGTAGGACAGGTACATCATCAATTTCTGATCTTTCAGTTGTCCAAATCAGGAACAAGAGGTGACCTCTCTGGCCTGTTAACCTACATTTTCTTTGGATAAAGATGAAGTCCTCAGAGTGCGTGGTAGAAGAGGAAATGCTGTGCACAACGGACTTATTCTGAGATAGTTAAGACACAGCTAACAAAGAATACTTGTTTAGCAACTTTCTATGAGTGCAAACACTTTCAATTTATTACTCCTCACCCATATATTCTGAGGTTCTATTCCTTTCCTTGGTGAGAAGGGATAAATAAGACTCTCACAAAACCCTTATTGCATTTCAGCACTGTATTTTCCCTTTGGTCAATAGATGGTAGAGGAGTTTGAGAAGTTTCTGCTGCTCTTGGAAGCACTTGGGAGCATTAACAGATGAAAGTACAATAATAGAATAAAATTATTTTAGTAATTTGAGCAAACTGATCCTATATATCTTTTTTATCCTTGACTTATTTTTAGCCTTTTGAAAATTCTCCCATTAAAAAAAAAAATCTGCATTTCAACATATTTTAGTAGACTTCTTGTCAAAGTCTGGATATACTGAGTGTGATAAGTGATATGTGGGTATGTGAATATGGATATGCTTTGTAACAGGTTTGCATCTTATTCCTGTCTGTTTGCCCAACTTGTAGATCAAGAATCTCAGTGAAAGAAAGAAGGTGCCTGTTAAACGTGAAGTGTGGGATGGGATCTGGTGTTTTCACTAAGCTATATTAGAGGCATGAGGTTATTGACCAGCGTATCCTGAACCCTAGTACCGTGAACAAAAATAACAGTATCTTCGGTTGAATAGGGTCCTTTATGGCACTTTCACTAACTACTGCTTTCTTTCAGTCAAGGAAATTTGTATTAAACATAGTTCTTATTAATTATCTTTCCTAATTAAATAATCTTTTGAAACTCAATCAACTTTAAAAAGAGGCTTGAGTCAGTAAACTGGCAATGAAGGAGTTTGGTTTTATTTTTATCTATATTCACACCATATCTATATACACATAAACTATATAGGAATTTGGTAATGTAACAATCAGATACTTCTGTGCAGCTGATGATTCCTAACTAGAGAATTATTTAATGTTTTTTTAACATTCAGTTCACTAATTTCTTTTTTAAATTCTCAAACCAATTCACAGGTTAATTGAGCATGATCTGTAGAGAAGAGTAAGGGATTTACTGCAGTAGGTACAGGCTCATTGCCTGGCAATATGAAGCATTATGGGAAAGTGGTGACTATTTAAGTAAAGGCTCCCTTTTTCTTTCTTTCTTGTTTGATATAGATATTGGCACCAATTCAGAAATATACCTTTGAGCCAGGAGTTTGTTAAATGTAGTCAGTGATGCTATCTAGTTAAAGTCAAGTATATTACTAATTGTTGTACTGAGGTTTTGTATAGATGATCTCTCTCCATTTTTTGAGAGTTACTCTAAATAGAATATGATTCTAAACCCCTCACCTAGTGCAAACACCTGTTGGGCAAGTAATGTATACCTGCAGTTTTATGACACCGTATTTCCTAAGTTACTGCAGCCTCAATCCTGTGAATCTCCTCAACTCCCTTTATGTTTATTGATATAGAGCTCGTGATTTACCCCTATTTACCAAATTGTATTGACTTAACTGAAAAAATACTTATAAGTAGTTTACCTTAGCTTGTAGAAAATTGTATGGATGCTCATTTGTACAGGGACCAATCATTTTTTTAACCAGATCTAATCTTCCACAATTGCAGAAATACATAGTACATTCAGACAAGTGCCAAAGATGCTTACTCCACCTTCATACATATGGTGCAAAGTGCTTTGCAGCAAATTTAAACTAGAAAGTAGGAAAGACAGAAAGTAGAAAAGCAAAACCTGGATCTGTTTCTCTCAATGAGTTTAAATACATTGGAACAGACTGCACTTGTGTAAAGCAAACAGATCCTAATATTATGTCTACATTCCCCCAACTCCCATGTACCCCATGGATGCCTAAGTATGACCAACAGCTAGTGTCTCCATAAATTTTCCCCCGAGAAGAAACATTAATGGGTGTAGAATGAGCCCTCAAATTCAATTTGACCAAAATTTGACTAACTGGGGAATCCTCAGTTCCTCTTTGCAGGCTATTTGCTTATTCTTCAGAAGATGTCTCCAGCTCCACACAAGCTTTTGCATCAAGTTTCAGAAATCTAGTTGAAAATCAGATTACTGTTCAACCATTGCAGTTATAAAGTATGGACAGTGTTTGAGTTTCTTAGGAAGTCTGAAATACATTGGAGGCATGTAAATTGTCTCTGAAGAGACACAATAACATATTTTTGCAAGACTTGCTGACAATACCAGTTGAAGACCTTTGCATCAAACTTTTATAATATGTTAACTTCTATATGAATTTGTGGTGGGTTGACCCTGGCTGGAGGCCAGGTGCCCGCCAGAGCCACTCTATCATCCCCCTCATTCACTAGATAGGGGACAAAAGGTATAACAAAAGGCTTATGGGTCAAGATAAGGAAGGGGAGAGATCACTCACTAATTATCGTCACGAGGAAAACAGACTCAACTTAGAGAGAAAATTTCATCTAATTTATTACTAAACAAAACAGAGTAGAGGAGTGAGAAATAAAATCAAACCTTAAAACACCTCCCCCCACCCCTCCCATCTTCCCAGGCTCAACTTCACTCCCGGCTTCAACCTCCGCCCCCCTCAGCGGCACAGGGGGACGGGGAATGGGGGTTACGGTCAGTTCATCACACGGTGTTTCTGCTGCTTCTTCCTCCTCAGGGGGAGGACTCCTCTCATCATTCCCCTGCTCCAAAATGGAGTCTCTCCCACGGGCTACAGTCCTTCATGAACTGCTCCAGCGTGGTCTCTCCCATGGGCTGCAGACCTTCAGGAGCAGACTGCTCCAGCGTGGGTCCCCCACGGGGTCACAAATCCTGCCAGCAAACCTGCTCTGGCGTAGGCTCCTCTCTCCACGGATCCACAGGTCCTGCCAGGAACTTGCTCCAGCGTGGGCTTCCCACGGGCCACAGCCTCCTTCAGGTGCCTCCACCTGCTCCGGCGTGGGGTCCTCCATGGGCTGCAGGTGGAATCTCTACACCCCCTCGTCCTCCCTCCATGGGCTGCAGGGGGACAGCCTGCTTCACCATGGTCTTCACCACGGGCTGCAGGGGGATCTCTGCTCCGGCGCCTGGAGCACCTCCTGCCCCTCCTTCTGCACTGACCTTGGTGTCTGCAGAGTTTCTCACATCTTCTCACTCCTCTCTCTGGCTGCAAAAGCTCTCTCTAATGGTTTTTTTCCTTCTCTAAATATGTTATCACAGAGACACTGATTGGCTTGGCCTTGGCCAGCAGCGCGTCTGTCTTGAAGCCGGCTGGCATTGGTTCTATCAGACACAGGGGAAGCTTCTAGCAGCTTCTCACAGAAGCCACCCCTGTAGCCCCCCCACTACCAAAACCTTGCCACACAAACCCAACACAATACTTTACCTAATGCACTACTGAATACATTATAATTTCTGTTTCCCAACAATTTTCAATCAGTAAATTCAGAAGTTTGACTGCATGGATAGTTCCTGTCAATTGTTACATAGCCCAGTCTCTGGATGGCCTTGCTATCAGTTTTCACCATCTTCTCCAGCCATCAAATTATCTTGCACAGTGACTGTATCTGAATTTATAATGTAAAAAACAAACAGAAAGTATATATAGCTAAGCAGAAAAGAAGACTTCACCCTTATCTGTGCTGGACAGGACAACCTGCATTGATTTGATATTCAATAATTCTCTATTAGTAAATGCATTGATCCAGCAAAGGACATAGGTAACTACAAGTTAGGAACCTAGACTGCCGGTACTTAGTAGTCAAAACTAAAACACTAGTTAAAAATATGTGCTGCTTATGCAAAACTGAAAATAGGTTAGATATTTCAGAAAGGAAAACATAAATTAACAAGAGAGCAAGCTAGACCCAACCAATGCAGAACTTCTAGTGCTGTGGCACAGCACTTATGTTCTTGATTCATTGACGCATGGGGCATGCCTCCATCCAAAATTTGGAATGCATCCCCAAGAACCAGTGCTTATATTTAGTCTTTCAAAGAACAGAGCACTATTTTCAAACTGTTTAATGGCAAATACTCTGTGATTTTTTTTTAGGAAACTTCTTCTTAGTGCAAGTTCCTTCTTCTTAGGAAACTCTTTAATGTACAGGTTATGAAAAAATGGATGTCAGGGAACCCCCTCAGAATTGCTTTTTGTTTGGGACAAGAAGGTATGTGCCCCGTAGGCTAGGCATGATGCAGTGAAGTTTCATCCTATGAAAGTGCAGGAAAACCTAAACGACAGCTATATTCCATTGCAAAATTCTCTAATATGATTTTGATTCCTTAAATTGTCTCAGATTCAAGCTGTGTAAAAAAAAAATTCAGCAAGTAATTTCTTATCCTTTACACACAATTACTGTGTCCACAAACATGTTCACCACTAAAGACTAAGATTACTTTCAACATTTCAAACATAAACATAAAAAGGTTAAATCAAGGTAACCAGCACTATTTCCATTTTAAGGCTTTAAAACTTATAAATTACCATTACCAGCAAAATGTCTCCCCCATGAACTATTAATAACAATGTGTTAAATAAGAAAATAAAACAATTTCTTCCCTTTTGATTACCTTTAGCCTCTTTTATAGAAAGTATACAGTAAAATTCATTATATACTAAATTAAGTTGAAGACATTTCCTAAGAAAAATTTTACAGTAAAGCCACTGCTTTGTATTTTTCTTCAAATTTCAATTTGTGACCAATCATATTTCATTCATGCATTTTTATTGCTGGAGATACAAAAATGTTGATGTTGTTCTGAAAATTTCTCTCAGAATTTTAATTTTTTTTAATAATACAATCTAGATGAATGTCCGAATAGAAAAAAGTTGCTTAAGTAATAACATATTTTCTAATTAATATTTTTAAAATATTGTTCTTAGATAAAATGATACTTTTCTCTCATTTTTCTTTTGGTTTTGTAACAGGAAAGTGTTCTAATAGGCAGCAAAGCCACCTCTGCAGTGTTATAAAATTAAAGATCAAATGACCTAGTGACCAGAAATTCTGACAATTTTGTTTCCAAAGACTCCTTATTTATTAATACAGCTCTAAGAGTTATCATGGAACATGAAACAAATGACCAGCTAAATCAAATATGGGGAGGAGCTATAAGTTGTGAAAACCTTGTTGAGTTCAGTAAATCACAAATGTTCAGATGATATTTCTTTGACCTACCAACTCTGGAGTTTTAGATATGAAGTATGGGTTATCATGAAGCAAAACAAATGATCATCTAAATCACACATTGGAAAGTGTTGTAAGTTATAAACCTTGTTGTGTTCAGTAAGTTACAAATGTTCAGATGCTGTTTCTTTGACCTACTGACTCTGGAGTTTTAGACATGAAGTGTGGGGAAATCACTCATCCCAGAAACACAACACTTTGGAAAGTGCAGTTAAAACTCAGGGAGTTAAGAAACTTGTCTAATAAATAATATGAAGTATTCACTTGAGTTCTAGTCACTATTTCCAAAGTCATATAGCAAACCCTCACAGCAGCAGAAAGGACTGATTTTAGTACTAGTTTTTTGCTTTTCAGGGGATGTAGTTTGCTTCTGTAGAAGACTGACTAAATTATGAAGACAAGGAAGTTAAGGTGAAGATCAGCAAATGACTGAGAACCAGGACATACAAACCATAGAAGCTTCTTTACGATTGCAACTCTGATCAAATCACAACAGGTGAAAAAGAACATGAAAAGTAAAAATGCTTTTGAGAAGGCCTATATATACCAATGAACCTTTTCCAATATACGTTTCAAAATTTAGTTTTATATGTCCAATCTTGGCATTCCAACACTAAAAATAACATTTAGCATTATGGTATCTAAATTTCTCCTACTCCTGAGAATTTTTTAAAATAAATTAATTTATATTTGTAATATCTTTTGAAATCCTCAAGTGGAATGTATTAAAAAATAGAAGAGTTTTATTGTCCATTTCTTTTAGTCTTATGCACACCCTAGAAATTTCTGTTTTCTATATGCTCAAGTGCTCTCTCTATGTAATAACATTCATTTCCAAGCCTAATTAGTATACCTGCTCCAACTACTCACCATGGTTTTTAAAATTTATGTAAAGACTTCTTCCGGCTCTATAAATTTTACTGCTATTTCTGTACTCTTAGAGGTTAACTTTTCTGGTTTGCTGGTTTTGTACTACACATATATTCTAAGGGCTGCCATACTACCACAGAGATAAAGTCTTTAAAGATTAAATAGCTATTCATTATTATTAAGGTTATCCTTAATTTTATTCTTTCCTATTACAAAATCAGAAGATTCTTAGAAAAAAATTTGGCAGCTTGGTTAAGTTTGATTAGATTTTGTCCTACTAAAGATACATCAATGCTCTAACTTGAGTTATTTTTCTTTAGATTAAAATTCAAGGAGTCTAAGCCTTCAAGCTGAGTTCTTCATAGTCCCAGTACGTTTCCTTATGGATTACCCCTTCACCTGTCCATTCAGGTAAATCTTTCCCTCTGTACCAGAAGGCTTTATTCATCATTGTGACTGACAGCTCTGGACTTTGAGACCAGTTTGTCACTATTAAATGGTACTCGTGACTGTGGGGCACATGTTATTTATGCATTATAAATATGGCATTTTTTTAAATGCGCCAAAGAGTGTTTCATGGTGTGCTGTATGTCATGCGGGTTTGGAAAGAAAACTTTCCCCAGGTTAGGAAATAGAAATAAAATGAAGGAAGATATAAACTATTTACTCCTGTGAATAGTCTTCTGGTTTTTTAATTCTTTCTTCTCCTCTCCCACCTTTGTAAATGTCTATTAAATATCTCATAAAATGTTAAAAGGTCACATCCATTCCAGATGGTTACAACACAGTTGATTTGATTCAGGTAGAATACTGTTCACAATCATTTGTCAGCTTAACTGTCATTATAAATAGTTTTTGAGGTGGTGTGTTTGGGTGTTGGTTTTTTTTTGGTAAGGACTTCGCGATTTACATAAAACAGATGTACTTGTATCTATTCTTTCTCTCTATGAGCTTACTGACTTTAACCAAATTTCCTCAGTAAAAGACATCCGTAGAAAGTATTGTCATACAACTTTGTAAGCTTTCTTAGTCATGAAAATTTCAGTTATTGACTATTTCTTTAAGAAAAAAGAAGTGTACATTACCTACTTTGGAAACAATTTATCAGTATTTACAAAGAGAAGTCATATTGCTAATGTCTGTAAGGAAAATGTAATATGCAATTGAAGTTATATCTTCTTATCTCAAATGACTAGTAATAATATCTACTGTCCCAAAACAATATACTGCAAAACATGTTTTCATGTAAATAAATCATATATTTTAAAAATTATTGAATTATTGTAGTTGTACATTTTTTGTTAAGTGTTAGTAAAAAGGACTTGTTCACATTTTTTTTCTTTTCTTTTAGTTTGTGCATGGGTACCAGAAAGAAGGCAGTAGAAGTACACTACAGTCAAATCATAGATTCATAGAATCATAGAATCATAGAATGGTTTGGGTTGGAAAGGACCTCAAAGCCCATCTAGTTCCAACCACCTTACCAAGGGCAGGGACACCCTCCCCTAGACTAGGTTGCCCAAAGCCCCATGCAACCTGGCCTTGAACACTGCCAGGGAGCCAGGGGCAGCCACAGCTACTCTGGGCAACCTGTGCCAGGGCCTCACCACCCTCACAGGGAAGGATTTCTGCCTCAGATCTCATCTCCATCTCCCCTCCTGCAGCTTCAGGCCATTCCCCTTGTCCTGTCACTCCCTGCCCTTGTCACCAGTCCCTCTCCAGCTTTCCTGGAGCCTCTTCAGGGACTGGAAGGGGCTCTAAGGTCTCCCCGGAGCCTTCTC
The DNA here is from genome assembly GCF_011004875.1 of Balearica regulorum gibbericeps. NCBI lineage: Eukaryota > Metazoa > Chordata > Aves > Gruiformes > Gruidae > Balearica > Balearica regulorum. The sequence continues at coordinate 35,667,513 of NC_046191.1, read as the reverse complement.
TTCTCCAGGCTGAACAACCCCAAGTCTCTCAGCCTGTCTCCATCGCAGAGGTGCTCCAGTGCTGGGATCAACTTCATGTCCCTCCTCTGGACTCTCTCCAACAGCTCAATGTCTCACCTGTACTAGGGCCCCCAGAGCTGGACACAGTGCTCCAGGTGGGTTCTCACAAGAGCGGAGTAGAGGGGCAGGATCACCTCCCTCGACCTGCTGGTCACGCATCTTTTGATGCAGCCCAGGTCACGTTTGGCTTTCTGGGCTGCAAGCGCACACTGCCGGCTCATGTTGAGATTCCCATCAATCAATACCCCCAAGTCCTTCTCCTCAGGGCTGCTTTCAATCCATTCCTCGCCCAGCCTGTAGTTGTGCTTGGGATTGCGGCAACCCACGTGCAGGACCTTGCACTTGGCTTTGTTGAACTTCATGCGGTTTGCACAGGTCCTTTCCTTGTAGGAGAGGTGCTTCAGTACCTTCATCATCTTCATGGCCCTTCACTGGACTCTCTTGTACTGAGGAGCCCGGAACTGGACCCAGCACTCCAGGTGTGGCCTCACCAGTGCTGAGTAGAGGGGAAGGATCTCCTCCCTTGAATTGCTGGCCACACTTCTCCTAATGCAGCCCAGGATGTTATCCTTTGCCAGAAGGGCGCAGTTTTGGTTTGTGTTGAACTTCTGTTCACCGGGACCCCCAGGGCTGTTTCTGCCAAACTGGTTTCCAGCTTAGTGGTCCTCAGCATGTCCTGGTGCCTGGGCTTGTTCCTCCCCAGCTGCAGGATTTTGGGCTTTCCCTTGTTGAACTTCCTGTCAGCCCACTTCTCAGGCCTGTCAAGGTGCCTCTGGATGGCAGCACCACCTTCTGGTGTATCAGCCTCTCCTCCCAGTTTTGTGATTCTTTCTATTCAGCACTGGTGAGGCCCCATCTGAAGTACTGTGACCACTTCTGGGCTTGCCAGTACAGGAAGGATATGAAGCTACTGTAGAGAGTCCAACAAAGGGTCACTAAGATGATGAAGTTTTAGTTCTCACCTTTTTTTTTTTCCTAGATTACTCACACACTGCAAGCATTTGAACATATCAGCCTTTGATATAAGGGTCTAATTTAATCTCACTTTTGATTCTATCCACTGTACAACATTGAAATTTCACCAGTAACTGACACTAAATTTAAAATAAATTACAACCTGAAGAAACCTCCTCAACTCATGTGGTTTCAATGGAATCAGGATCAAAGTCGTTTTTTGATTTATTAACAACAGATAGTAAATGAATTAAAATTTCAGGATCAATGTCAGAAATAGAGCAAGATAAACCACAATGCTACACAATTACAAAATGTAATCAATAAATATCTGCATATTGCCAAACACACTTCTGTAACTAATTCCCTAAAGTTCTAATCACACACATGCACTCACACACATGCACACAAAACCACCACCCCCCGCCCTGCTATGGCTGGATGTGTTACAAGCACACATCTCCTCCCCTGTGCTAGCAGCACACATTCCCTCTCCTAGCACTGCGGGTTCCCCTCCATGCACATAGTCTGTGGGAGATGCAGGTGCTCTGTCTTCATGTGTACCCCTGCTGCTCCTCACACCCCACTGGCCGCACGTGCTGGTGACAAAGTCCCTCAGGAGTCACAGCTGCATGAAGGTGGATCCCTATGTGCTACCCCCTGTCCTGTCACCCCATGAACTGGGTGCTGGCAGCTCATGGCATCCAGTGGGGAGGATGCTCTGCCTGTCCTGGGCAGGGGTAATGATGCTGGTTAGGTGACATCTGGCAATATCACACCTGGGGTTGAAACTGCTGCTGTTTACCTACTTCTGACTCCAAAGCCTCTCCCCATAATTTCAGATTTTCAAGCTTCCTTTATATATTTTTTCAAACTGACTTCTCCTTTTATCAAAAGTCTGTTAGTAGTACCCTGGATTCTGTTTAGTTTTTAGGCTAACAGCATCTCAGAGAAGTTTTTATTCTCTTATTCTTCTCAAACCAACAAGCTTGCTGTAAGCCAATCATGCCTTCCAAAGCGCTGTCAAGAACTATGACTCTAAACTTTTTATATGAATGACATGGCCAGTCTCTTGACTGAAATATTGTAAACATTCTGAAAAAATATAAGATCATTGGTGCAAGGCAAAGGGAAGGTTAGACGCAAGTGCAGCTGCTCAAGATTCAGTAAGTTCTCAGTTAAACAAAGAGTTAAAGTCTCAGTTAAACAAATCCTTAACTTTTACAGATCCATGAGGCAACCACATTCAAGCAAGCCAGAAAACTGAAGAGCCTCTCAAATGCCTTCTGAACAGTGAAAGGGTTATTCATTATTTTTTCTAAACCAAAACATATTCACTATCATTTCAGCTGAAGAATTATAAAGCAGTATACATGTAATTTAACTGAATGCCATTATCAGTTTGTTGATCTTAGTGAAAATTTTATTTTTAAAATTATTAATGTAGTAAAATATGTGCCTCAGATATAGAAGTGGGACTTGTCCCTTTGTAGAGAGAAAGTAATGTCCTCCGCTTTTCTGTTATGTAAGCATGTTACAATTAGTTTTACAAGAACCTAGCAATAGTTCCAGCAGCATGGATTTGGTACACTGAACTGCTGAATACGATCTATTCCAGGATATCATAACAGCACAGATTACTTGTTTTGATAATTTTGTTCAATAAACATGTTAATTAAATAATTTTTAATGTAATTTTTGACAACTGAGGTACAGAAAAAGTTTTCAATAAGGTATTTGAAATTCAAGTATACATATTTTAAAATGTGACAGATTATCAATACTTTCTTCTTTGAGGAGCTTTCCGATCAGGTCTGAAACTGGCTAACTGTTATACAACTGGTATAAACCCCCTCAGTTTTAGGGGTTTTATATATTTTCTTTTCTCTCTTTTACTATAATGGTCACTTCTCCATTGCAGTCGGAAGCTATTTTGTGGTCTGGGCTGTCTTTTAATAGCCATTGCTTATGTTCTTACCGTATATTTCAATACAGTAGTGATTGAACCTTGGCTGGATGCCAGGTGCCCACCAAAGTTGCTCTATCACTCCCCTCCTCAACTGGACAGGAGAGAGAAAATATAACAAAAGGCTCATGGGTCAAGATAAGGACAGGGAGACATTACTCAGCAATTACTGTCATGGGCAAAACAGACTCAACTTCATCTAATTTACTACCAAGCAAATCAGAGTAGGATAATGAGAAATAAAATCACATCTTAAAACGCCTCCCTCCACCCCTCCCTTCTTCCCAGGCTCAACTTCACTCCCAAATTCTCTCCCTCCTCCCCCACATCGGCACAGGGGGACGGGGAATGGGGGTTGAGGTCAGTTCCTCACACGTTGTCTCTGCCGCTCCTTCCTCCTCAGGGGGAGGACTCCTCACACTCTGCCCCTGCTCCAGCATGGGGTCCCTCTCACAGGAGACAGTCCTCCACCAACTTCTCCAACGTGAGTCCTTCCCACAGGCTGCAGTTCTTCACCAACTGCTCCAGCGTGGGTCCCCCACGGGGTCACAAGTCCTGCCAGCAAACCTGCTCCAGCGTGGGCTTCCCACGGGCCACAGCCTCCTTCAGGTGCCTCCACCTGCTCCGGCGTGGGGTCCTCCATGGGCTGCAGGTGGAATCTCTACACCCCCTCATCCTTCCTCCATGGGCTGCAGGGGGACAGCCTGCTTCACCATGGTCTTCACCACGGGCTGCAGGGGGATCTCTGCTCCGACACCTGGAGCACCTCCTGCCCCTCCTTCTGCACTGACCTTGGTGTCTGCAGAGTTTCTGACATCTTCTCACTCCTCTCTCTGGCTGCAAAAGAATGCTATGCCTTTTCTTTTTTCCTTCTTAAATATGTTATCACAGAGGCACTGATTGGCTTGGCCTTGGCCAGCGGCTGGTCTGTCTTGGAGCTGGCTGGCATTGGCTCTGTCAGACACAGGGGAAGCTTCTAGCAGCTTCTCACAGAAGCCACCCCTGTAGCTCCCACACCCCCCCACACCCCCCCGCTACCAAAACCTTGCCACACAAACTAAAACAATACAAAACAAAAATGTCATTGTAGAGGTACCTATATTGTATGCTTATGTGTGCATGTGTGGACACTGTTGCCTGAGGGCACATCTGTGACAGCTTGAACTCCATTTTCCTGTTTGGTGGTAATAGGTAACAATAGAACATGAGAAATCATATTACATATAAGAATCAATAAGAATACAAATCTCATTTGTAGATAAGGCAAAGAGGTGACTAAAAGAGGAAGAAATCCTAGCAAAAGCTTCTGGAGTATCAGGATGTGTGCTGCACTTGGCAGGAATGCATACAACTTGCCGGAGACCAGGCACAAGGGGAGCTGTACATCAGAAAAACTCAGGTTGTAGTGGTGCTAGCTTTTAACAGACTCTTTAAATAAAGTGTATTTCTCTTGTAATAAAAGTCTGGTCTGTTAATATTAGTCCCACTTACAGCAAGGTGCACATATCAATTTCCATCTACTGTCACACATGAAGAGACAGTGTCTTCATCGGGCCATTACTATTTAGTTGTTCTCACTTAATGGAAGATAGCATTCAAAAAATAATAGTAAACATGCATCAAAAAACTGTATCAATAGGTGATAGATAATTAGCCCTGATATGTTCAGCACTTGTTTTTTTGTTTTCTTTTTTAATGGAAGTTGGAATGAAACTCAAGTTTAGCTTTGAGAGGACTATCTAGACGACCTCTACCAGAGTCAGAAACATGTCCATAAATTCATTAGTAATAGAAGGAAAATACAAATGTGTTTTTCTTTCTATTAAGATAATGTGAAAAGTTTTTAGCTAATTATTATGATCATTTTGGAAAGGTTAGTAAGCAGATTCCCAGATTTGCTGGGAAATTATCTCACTATTGCCTTCAGGGTTAACAAACCACAGCATGATCTTAGTGGCCATAGCAAAGTAGCTAACTCTACAATAGGGTGAAGTGACTTTAGTACTGTACTAAAAACAGAATCCCTGTTAACAAGTGCTGTTGTATATTAGTAGTTTCAGAATCTGCCTTAGAATTCTCCCTGTTAGGTCTCAACATTCAAACATAGTGTCAAAATACATCTCTGTGCATGCTTATGGATATAGACTTGTGTCTGCTTGTACGTCACTAATGTAGTTTAGATACATCAACATGTCAAACAATCACATGCCAGTAACTTAAAACCAAACCCTGGTCTTCCTATTCTGCTACTGAGCTAGTCCACATCCCTTACAGAAGTTGCTTACACTTACAGTAATAATTTCCTCGGAACAGGGTCTTCATAGTTTTGTTAATTAGTGAAACACCAAATAACCATTATAGTACTAAAGAAATAACATGTAACAGTGTATAACTACTATGGGTTACAACCTTCATTTCATCCTTCAGAATAATTTTTGAGGGTCCACCAATTTAGGTTTTAAATGTTATTCTATGCAAGGAGAAATGTCACAGAGCCTTTAGCTCATTATCTCCCCAGATGAAATTCCAGTCAGAGTCAGGAATGGCAGAGGTTGTTCAATACTATCCTTTTGTCTCTAATATTGAATAGCTCTGAAAAAGAGAATCAGCTGAGACATTTACAGCAGTGTTACAGAGTAAGAGCAGAGATCAAACACAATTACAAAGTCTTCTAGCTGTGAAGGAGCGGGATGTCTTCCACCTCTTCTGAACAAATCTGGTAACAAATAGAACTGATATTCTGGAAGAGTACTGCCTCTTCACATAGGGCTGTAGGACAAGAATTTCTGTGGCAATAACTGCTGTGTGCAGTGTTTCCACTTGTCTTTCTCAATAAACACATCATGAGATTGTAACACTCAGCTGCCCAAAGAAGATACTAGCCTAAGTTGTCTGTGTAAAACAGTTGATGCGTTATTAAAAATTCATTAAATAAAATGGGGTTTTTTTGGTGCCTATTATTTTTGTCAGTGATCAGTGAGATCCCTAGGGGGACGGGGAACTGGGAGCTGAGCGCAGTAAGAGGACCGACGGGGAAGCCTTGTCAGCCAGGGCCAGGCTCCACAGGCCTGCAAGAGGCAAGCAGGGAAGCTGGGGCCAAACGAGATGAGTTGATTGCAGTGAGACAGGACCAAGGGCAAACGGGAAATCAGTCTGTGGGTCAGGATCAGTAGGGTACATAGGCAGGCACTACAGCGGGTGAGCTGGATACAGACAAACCTACAACATAAACTGGCCAGTGACCAACAGCCCAGGTTTGACAAATGGAGCTCCTGGGTGCTTGGGAAGACACGCGGGTAGAGGCCACAGCTGTAGCCAGTCAAGGCCATGAAAGTTTGTTAGTGTCCTCAGGGCCCTTACAGCAGCATCCCTTCCAGTAAGGTAAGCCTTAACACTTTACAGAGGTTTTGGTTCTGAAGGGCTTGCTGTAGAGATAGTTACTCTGGGGTGTTAATAGGCTATTTTGGGGGCTGCACAGCTAGTTAGGGGTGCAGAACTGGGAAAGGGGCATTGCAAGAGACACTTAGGGCTGAATAGCGATGGAAGGTGCTTCAGGTTGTCGGTGAAGGCCAGGAAGGTGCGGGGAAAGTTCAAGCTGCCCCTCGGGGTCCTGGACTACTTGGGGAGAGGAGGGAAGCGGGCAGATGAGGGATAAAGGGAAGGTCCAGTGGGCTTACTCAGGAGTCTATAAGTGCTGTGGGTAAGGCTGATCACCCAGAGTGAGGTGTAGATGCAAGGCTATGTGGGGCAGAATCTGCTGCACTCAGGGCTCAGAATGGCCCACGGTGTCTGTCAGGGAGTGGTGAAGGCTGGCTGCTCCCAGTGGGACAGGGTACGGGACATGGTAATGCCTGGCGAGCAAGGACTCTGCCCCCTGTGCCTGAGCAAATCGAGCACGGTGAGCCCAGGGATGGTAAATGGGGTTGGGCAAGAGCCTGGGTCATCAGGCAAGGTTGTGGGCATGATTGCAACATTACTGGTGACAGGCACATCTGCAGGGACTGGGGCTCAGTCCTGAGCTGAAATAGATGCCCTGGTACACGGGCAGAAGATGAAAAACAAACATGTACAATACTAGTCTGGTCAGAGGTAGGGACAAAGAACTGTAATACCTGTTTAGACAAGCCTTCCTTTATGAAAGGGGAAAGTATTTCATTTCCTGCATTTCCATCTTTCCTTACGGAAAAAAAAAAAAAAAAAAAGGATATTTAACTTCAAAGATAAATAGGTATGAATTTTATAGTACTGATTATTATCTATCATTCCTAATTCTATTTTTACACTTCTGTGTTAAGCAACTGATTAAAATGTATTGCTGTAATTGTGAGTTGAAACATGTATTATCTCCATTAATATCCTTTATTATTTATGAGATATATGCAATATTCAAATCTTTGCATAAAAATTCTCAAACTAATGCAATCTAAATAGCAAAATGTAATTAGTGGAACAGTTTGTTAGTATAGTCATTGCCATAGGCTGTAATTAACATAAATGTTAATTTCATAACCTTGTAGAAGATATAATCGTGTGAACCATCATTGCTCCAAGAATGTTTTCCTCTTGAATGTTGTTTCTTGAAGATGATCACCATAAAACCTTTGAAATTATTATTATTGTTGTACTTATCTGCATTGTTTATATGAATATTGATAAAATACTCTGAGAATTATAGAAAGCATTGAATGACAGCAAAGAAACTGTATGCTTACTTGCTATATAATTTACATGGGAAATATTCTTATAAACACCACTTTGGAAAAGCTAAAATTGAGTATCGGACAACAGTTCTGAAAAATAAAATTATATTCACTTATATTTTCTAAATTAATTCTTAAAGAATGGATCATTTTCATACTCCAGGATAAATCATTCACTCAGACTTGAGTGTGCAAAATATTTTGAAGTTATGATAGGCTGTGAAAATTATTTATCTTTTTAGATTATAAAAGCATTTAATCTATAGGTGCTATTCATTTGTGGAAGTGAGTGAATCATAATAATTTTTAATGCATTTCTCTGCTCCTTGGTTACAACTTACTGTGGGATACACTCATTCCACTACATCTTGGAAGTCAAGTGTAGGGAAAGCCCAAAACAGACCTAGAACTAAACCAAGTCCTGGAACTAGGAAGCAATTCTAGGGTTGTGTCTCATAAACTGTTGCCTCTGGTTTTACCATTGGAATCAGCAAAAAACAACTCCAAAAGTAAGAATTACTTCCCAACAGAAAATGTTTTTTCTGGCCAACCTATATGCAGTGAATGAAAAGAAACCCATACCTTTAGTATTTTTACTATCCTAACACTTTAGTCATGGATGTTTTACTATGGCACCAAGTACTGACAGTGAGTCCCAATAACTTAACAAAAAGAGTATGTGTGAGCGTGGGTTCTTTGGGTGGGAACATAAAAGGCAATGCAGATCTGCAAGTGGAAATTAAAGGCAGACATGATAGGGTTTCCATATTCTTGTCTAAATCATGTTTCTCAAAGCCTGAGAAGTAGTAAGTAAACTGTATTGCTTTTAAAATCCCCAAAAGAACCCTTAAGAATGTCAGAGAAAAAGTATCTTTGAGATGTGTGGGCAAATACAATTAAAACTATGGAAAACAATCAAGGCCTATTTCACTCTTTCTTGCCCTGTAGAAGAAAGTCTTTTATTCAGAATCAAGATTTCCCTTTTAGATGGAGAAAAAAGAGATTTGTACATAAAAGGTTAAAACCACTGGTGTCCACCTATCTCTTATGCCAACTTTGTGGATGGAGATCCTCAAGGCTGTCATCACAAGCAGTCGAACGAGAGAGCCTTACAGTAGCAAGTCAGTCCTATTTTGGCTAAAGAACATAGCATAAACAGATAAATGTTTTCTACACAGAATCTTGAAGGTCACGGCAACCAGAGTGACACCTTTTGCTTAATTATCCATGAAATGAATATTAAATTTGGCAGCCCTGAGTATGATAATGAGCTAAAAGTAGTACATGCTAAACTTATACTACTATAGTACTTGACTGTCCACCCAAATCATGTTAAACATCACCCCAGGGAGGAGACAGCTAAGGTTGGGGTATAAAGGATATTGAGGAGATACCCCCAGGGGGGAGAAGAGATTGAAGACCTGGAAGAGGCAGCTGACAGGCTGTGCTCCTTCTCCTCCACCCAAGATAGGGACACCTTCTTGGTAAGCATTGCAATCTCACGTTTTGGTGAAGAGTACCCAGGATAGTACTTTGCTGGCATTATAATCATATATTAGTGCTATTGCAGTAAGTATACTTATCAACAGCAATTCTGAACTCTTTATATCTGTTGTTTTAATAAACTTTCTGTTTCACCTTTGCACAACTGTCTCAGTGAAAGTCCTTCGGGGGCTCGACAGGCAAACGTTGACTGATATATGGCCACACGTAATCCTTTAGACATAAACCATTGACCAAGTCTGGACCTAGCTGCACCTAGACTCCTCTCTGAGGAGAAAAGGGGTCCTTTCTGAACCTTGTGATTCAATGGGAGGGCCCCCCTCAGGCACACATCAGACTCTTACCCTTTTACACAACAGGGTCAGGCTGGAGATCACAAATAGCCTAGAGGAAATGTATATTCAGATCCTGACTGTGGCATTGATTTGCTAACATTTGCCAAGTCATTTCTCTTTTTGCCTCTGACTGTCATATGTCACAAATACTCAGATATCTAAGTTGCTTGAAGTAGGATGGACTTCTGTTTTCTGATGTGAGTCCAGGTGCTACTCCAATATAAACTGCATTAAGAAATAGAAAATGAGACACATGATTAAAGAAACTGGGTTAAACAGAAAAGTAAGAGATAGTGCTTTCTTCATATGCCCATAATATAAATCACACTACAAATTATCAGAAAAGATACAGAACAGCTACGCTTTTTGTTTATTTTGGTTTGGGGGTTTTTTGGTGGTGGTGGTTGTTGTTATTGTTCTTAGTTTTTTAGTACCTGGCAAACCCTGGCCCACACAGTAGAGAAGAAAGGTAGGCAAGGTGTTTGTTTCCAAAGGGAAATACAGCTTTTTGCCACTCTCAGGTTCTGATTAATATCCACTGGGCTTAATCACCTCTTTTTTGCTCAAGTCACCAGTAAAGCACAAGGCATTGATCATAGGCTTTTGTGCTCATTTAATAAAGTATAGCTATTTAATATGCCTTTAGGAATATTTAATTTCGTTTCAGAAATAGCAAAAGGCCAACCTGATATATTAAAACCATTGTGTTTCTTAATAACAATGCAAGCTCTGCATTATAAATTAATCTATGGTGGTGATCTGTTTAAATTATTTTAGCACTGGCAACACTTGAAATATTCTTACAAATATACCTCAATAAAAAGTAAAAAACTGCTACCCATTTTGTGCAAAATAGTCAGACCTTCATCCTCCACTGATATTTGAATGTGTCAGCAAAGATGAACTGAGGTGCATAAAAAGATTTTTTTCAAGTTTTTAAAACATATCATGCATGCAATAAAAGAATGTAAGACTAAGAAGAAAATAAATAATAATAATATTCTAGAGAAAAAGACTTAGACTGGCTGTACCCTAGAGAGGTCATTCTTTAAGACTTGGTATGGTGGTAATGATTACAACTAAAAGTAAAAATCCAACTAAAATTTTACTATTCCTCTTAAGTACCTTTCCTAATCTCTTGAGTAGAATATAGAGTTGGTCAGGATGGAATCATTAGTTTATTATCAAGCTAATCTTTAGGTGCTAGACAGTTTATGCCATGTTTTTTTCTCAATATGAATTACTGAGGAGAAATATATATATATTTCTAATTTTTCTTTTCAAATAGCCTTGAGAAAGAAAATGCCTGTGAGATCTTAACATATAATAAATCACTTTAATTTTTATTTCGTGTCACAGATGGGTATTTCTAGGTTGCACCAATTGTCTGAGTACACCTACAGGGCTGCATTAGCATGAATGTGGCCAATAGAGGAAAGTGATTATTTCCATCTGTTCAGGACTCATGACATCACATTTGGATTGTGAGTCCAGTTTTGGGTCTCACAAGACAATAGAAATACCAATAAACTCAAGTATGTCTCGTGGAGAGCTACTAGATCTGGGGGCTGGAGCACATGATGTAGAAGGTGAGGCTAAGGGAAATGGCTCATTTGGCCTGGAAAGGACCAGGCTTTCGGAAGACCTCATTGCTGTGTTCTACTTAAAAAACAGATTGAGCAAGATTTTCTATAGAGGTGCACAGCAGAAACACAATAGGCAAAGGTCACGAGTTGAAGCAAAAGAAATTCTGGTGATACATGGGGGGGGAAAGCAATGAATTTAAGCACTAAAATAATTTGCTGTGAGAGGTTGTGTAGCCCCCATCTGTGGAGATTTTAAAAAATTGACTGGACCCTGAGAAATTTGCTCTAGTTTCCAAGTCAGTCCTGCTTTTGAACAGGAGTTTGGGCTGTAAAATCTTCAGAGGACCCTTCCAACCTAGTCCATGGTTCTATGATAGAGTCCAGCACAAAAGAGCCAAAATCATAGAATCATACAATGGTTTGCATTGGAAATGACCTTCCAAGATCATCTAGTCCAACCCCACTGTGATGGGCAGGTACATCTGTCACTAGATCCAGTTGTTCAAAGCCCCGTCCAACCTGACTTTGAACAGTTTCAATGATGGGGCAGCCACAACATCTCTGGGCAACCTGTTCCAATGTCTCATGACCCTTTTAGTACAGAATTTCTTCTTTATGTTCAGTCTAAACCTACCCTCTTTTAGTTTAAAACTGTTACCCCTTGTCCTGTCACTACGGGACCTGGCAAAAAGTCTCTCTCCATCTTTCTTACAAGCCCCCTTTAAGTATTGAAAGGCTGCAGTAAGGTCTTGTGATGGTGTTCTCCCCTCACCCTCCCAACATGACCTTTTATTTCCTGCAACCCTGCTCAAGCAATAACCACCGTTGGCAGTGGTAATGGATGCATCTAGCTGTGATGGCTGCATCCAGCTCAAAGTGGATAACAACACAATAGCCAAGGGCTAATTTGAGCGATGCACCCACCTAACCACAGTGCTGGACAATGTCCAACTCAAGCCAAGTTTGGAAGAAACTAACATCTGTGGTCAGTATACAAATATGACTATGAGTCAATCATCTTACTCCATAAATAACGAACAGCCCAAGAACCCTTTGAGCTCCCCTGATTGGTAACGGGTTGCACGCCAGGATCTCCCCTTGATTAGGGATATCTCTCAAAATGTTCCCTTGCCACAACATATTCTTGGTAAGTGACTAATAGCATGCTAAACACTGAAATCTTAGCTAAGTGATATAAAGTAATGATTGTGCATATATAATTTGTTAGACATAAACTGTTGATCAAGTCTGGGACTAGGATTGGATCCAGCCGCACCTAGACTCCTCTCTGAGAAGGGGTTTAGAAAGCAAGGGGATCCTTTCTAAACCTCATGACTCAACAGAAGGGTCTCCCTGACAGTTTTGTCTGACCCTGTCTTCTATTCAGTAAATCAAATGTACCTTGCTGTTGAATCTTGTTAAACCACTGTCACATTTACTGTTGAACTTTGTTAATTCAGTTTTATATGAATAAAGTATATTGTTGCTTCTCTCTTACAAATGAAGTGCATGACTCCACCCATGACAGGTCTCCCCAGAGCTTTCTTTTCTCCAGTCTAAACACTGCCAACTCTCTCAACTTTCTTTATAGGAGTGATGTTCCAGCCATCTGATCATTTCTGTGGTCCTCCTCTGGACCTACTCCAACAGGTCCATGTCTGTCTTGTATTGGGGGCCCCAAAGCTGGATGAAGTACTCCAGGTGGGGTCTCACTCGGCAGGCACACATTGCCAACTGACCCCTTTCCTGACCCTATAGGGAAAGACACACCTGCCCTTCCATGTTCCCATCCACTGTCATTATATCCTGTGATTAAGGGGGAGATTTCTGAATCCAGTCCTAGACCTCAGCTCGGTCATAGCCAAGGAGCAGGAGGCCCTCCCCTACCTTCCTCAAGCACTTTCGAGGTGTAAACCTATACTGCAGAACAGGTCTGCTCCCTGGATGACCAGTTTCATAAAAAGCCAGGGAAAGGCTGGATGGAGTAGCTTGGGAGTCTCTGGTGCACTGGGACAGCTCCAACTCACCTCAGTGAGTGGGACCATGGGTGCGGGATGCTGGGGCTGTGCATCGCCTGGCTGCAGGGCTGGGTGCTGTGGCAATGGCTTCTTTGCCTGGTGCTCAGATGCAGGGGAGTCCTCACCTGAGCAGAGGAGGCCAGAGAGGGGATGGTTCTGGTGCTCCTGCTGGAAAGGGGGCTTACCTGCCCACAACGAATTGATTTACAATGTTTTGATTTAACCATCAGCATTAACGCTCTCAGCCCCTCCTTCCTCTCTCTCTAAGGTGCTGCTGGAGAACTGGTGGGTGGGTATCCACCACTGGACATCTGTCTCCTAGCTCTGTTTTCTGGCAGGCCCTTTTGCTTACCCCATTTCCTAGCTTCAGCTAGTAGTTGTTGTTAATGAGTGGCATCCGGTCACCTTTGTTATGGGCACTGGGACCCAAATCTCAATGTTGGATCCATAATTTTGGAAGCAATTTTATATTTCAGGAAGTGATAATGTGTGTGATGAGAACACATTACCAGAACCACAGACTCAGCCTGACTACTGGACCACCCTGGATGGATGGACTGATCTGTGTACTAGTTTTGGCTGGGATAGAGTTGCTTTTCTTCATGGTATCTTGTATGCTACTATGTTTCAGATTTGTGATGAAAACAGTGTTGATAACACAACATTTTAGTTATTCCTGAACAGTGCTTAAACAGCATCAAGACCTTTCTGGTTCTCACACTGCCTTGCCAACAAGTAGGCTGGGCGCGGACAAGAAGTTGGGAAGTAGAATAAGAGGATGATCAAAGTTATGGTATTTGTCTTCCCAGCTAGACATTATGCATGATGCTGTTTCCTAGAAATGGCTAAATATCTGCACGCTGATGGGAAGTAGTGATTGAATTCCTTATTTTACTTCCTTGCACATGCAGCTTTTGCTTTCCTATTAAACTGTCCTTGTCTGAACCGACATGTTTTCTCACTTTTACCATTCTGATTCTCTCCTCTGTCCCAGTGGGGCTGTGAGTGAGTGGCTGTGTGGTGCTTAGCTGCCTAGCAGGATTAAGCCACAACAATCTGGAAAAATTGTCCTGTGACATTGATGTTTACTGTAGTTGTTTTACTTGTACTACTGTTTGTTATTCTGTGCAAGCCCTGATTTTTAATATGCTCTGGATACTGTTCTTAGGGATAGTTCAACAGAGCCTGGCTAAGTGGGACTCTAACTTGTTAATTCAAACACCTCAGATGTTAGCCAATGTTAGAAAGGGAACTAAATGTTGGATTTTTACACAGCATCCTGTGTCTGGGCACCAAGAAGTTCCACTGGTAGGAATGCTGGTATTGGTGGAATTGTGGGGCCATGCACCTAAAACTTTTGTCAAGTATTACTCTATTTGGGCTAATCTTTCAAGCACCAACTATCTATTGCCACCTTGGTGAAGAACAAATCAGAATTCTATGTTCTCCAGAACTTTACAGGCTATGATTCATCCCGCGATCAACTGCAAACCATGCAGTGGTGTCCGTCCTACACCATGCAAACCTATCATGCCAATATTGACAATTGCCTGAGAGGCACAGCTTGCTGCCTTAGCACAGTAGGTGCCTCTCACCTACTTCTTGCACTGCAGCAAGAAGTCACTCGGGTATCGCAGATTACTGTTCAGAAGTGTCTAGCCTGAGACTACCTGCTGGCTGCGGAAGGTGGTGTCGGCATATTAGTAAATACTACCTGCTGTGTCTATGTAAACCAAGATCAATGCAGTGAGACCAATCTTGAGAAATTCTGGGAACAGCTCAAGCTCTTGCATGAGGTGACAAACCAAAAATACTGATTAGGGAATTGCTGACTTGTGGTCATCACTTACCTCTTGGTTCTCACATTTCAGGGTGTCGTGTAAAAGGGTACAAGTCTGATGTGTGGCTGAGGGAGGCTGTCCCATTGAGTCATGTGGTTCAGAAAGGACCCCCTTGCTTTCTAAACTCCTTCTCAGAGAGGAGTCTAGGTGTGGCTAGGTCCAGTCTTAGTTCCAGACTTGGTCAACGGTTTATATCTAAAGGATTATGTTTCTAGCCACTTATCAGAGTCAACATTTGCCTGTCAGAGGCCCACTGAGGACTTTCACTGAAATAGTTTTGTAAAGTTGAAAAAAACAGGTAATTTATTGAGGCAACAGATATAAAAAGTTTGGAATTGCCATTGATAAATGCACTTACCACAACAGTTTTAAGCTCAAGTTAATAGTTCAGTGCTTTTGTTAATGATAGTTTTCCCGGGGTAACATCTGACATAATCGGAGGCGCAAGTCTTACCAAAGAGGTGTCCCTGCTTGGGAAGGAGAGAGTTCCAGGCCTGTTGACCCGTCCAGATAGTTGGAGTTCTTATCCTCAGAAAAGAGGATTCTAAATGCCAGATTTATACTTTTGGCAAGGTGGGACTAAGTCAGGTATTGTGTGTCGATTGGCCCTTACAAGGCTTGTTGTGCAGTTGATGGGGGCTGGGGGGCGGGGGGGAAGTGGCAGAGAACAAAGGCATTCAGTACAGAGGAGTGGTGGTCTGTTTAGTTTTACCAAAGTAACATCAAGCTGTGAAGGCTCCCCCTCACGCCAGGCGTCACTTAGTTGATTGAGGAGTAGACTGTCAGGCACCACATCTGTTAAGATGAACAAATTGCTCATCTCCTGCCCCTGGTCAGGTCCAGTGCTTACCAGTACAAGATAAGCAAGCTGCTCAATGCATGCTCTCACCCAAGTCGGATCCCCCCGGGGCCCTTTCTGCTGGCTCATAATGGCCCTGTATTCGGCACCAACAAGCCTGGACGAGTCTGGCATCCCACATAGGGTAATTATAAAAAGATTTTGGCTGCATTTTTTGGAATTATCTCATTTATTGTCATTGTTTATGTTTTGTTTTGTATCAGAGGATGGGGTTGTAGATTGTGTTGTAAAACATTTTCCCAGTTGTGGTCAAGTCACAACCCAATGCTGTTTGGGACCCACTAGATATAAGTGGATGCTAACTCTAAACTGTAATCTCTTTTAACAGCTTCTGTTGTAGCATTTGGGAAGACGCCATAGTAATCACCTCCCGGACGCCCATGCAACAGATATTGATAGAAGTGATTCTATGGTACCTATCTTGTGATGCATCAAGTTCTACCCCTGAGGAGAGTGGATTGAGAGCAGCCCTGCGAAGAAGGACTTGTGGGTGTTTGTTGATGAGAAACAAACACCTAGATTAGATGTTAGAAAGAAATTCTTTACTGTTAGAGTGGTGAGGCACTGGAACAGGTTGCCCAGAGAGGTTGTGGAAGCCCCATCCCTGGAAATGTTTAAGACCAGGTTGGATGAGGCTTTGGGCAACCTGGTCTAGTGGAGGGTGTCCCTGCCCGCAGCAGGGGGGTTGGAACTAGATGATCTTTTGAGGTCCCTTCCAACCCTAACCATTCTATGATTCTATGATTCTATGATTCTATGAAACTCTGAAACATGATCTGGCAATATGTGCTTGTAGCCCAGAGAGCCAACCGTATCTTTGACTGCATCAAATGCATCAAAGAAAAAGCGTGACCAGCAGGTCGAGGGAGGTAATTCTCCCCCTCTGCTCTGCAGTGCTGCGTTCAGCTCTGGGGTCCCCAACATAAGAAGGACATGGAGCTGTTGGAGCGAGTCCAGAGGAGGCCACAAAGATGCTCAGAGGGCTGGAGCACCTCTGCTATGGAGACAGGCTGAGAGAGTTGGGGTTGTTCAGCCTGGAGAAGAGAAGGTGCCGGGGAGATCTTAGAGCACCTTCCAGTACCTGAAGGGGCCTACAAGAAAGCTGGAGAAGGACTGTTCACAAGGGCATGAAGTGATAGGATAAAGGGTAATGGCTTTAAACTGAAAGAGAGGAGATTTAGATTAGATTAGATTAGATTAGATTAGATTAGATTAGATTAGATTAGATTAGATATAAGGAAGAAAATCCTCCCTGTGAGGGTGGTGAGGCACTAGAACAGGTTGCCCAGAGAAGTTTTGGATGCCCCATCCCTGGAAGTGTTCAAGGCCAGGTTGGATGGGGCTTTGGGCAACCTGGTCTAGTGGAGGGTGTCCCTGCCCATGGCAGGGGGGGGTTGGAACTAGATGATGTTTGAGGTCCCTTCCAACCCAAACTATTCTATGATTTTGTGATTTTGTCCTGCAGGTATTGGCACACCAACCTCACCTAGCTTACTACATAGCTAACGACCCGTCAAATAACACCCTAGACTATAACTATTTCAAGTAACAGTTTGAGAGAATCTAGGGGTAGAAGGGACACTGTGCCTCCTGACATCCTACCCTTTGACAGGTATTGGCAGCGTAGGCCCACATGCCATATAAGGTACAATTCTCTCAAATCACAGTACTATTGGTGGAGACAAAGGGTGGAACAATTCTTACCCACATTCAAAAGCTATTTGCATGACTGGCTGCTGCTTCCAGATGACCCAGACACTAAGTATCTCTGTCAGTCCACTGGAGCCATGACATTACATATGATCTAGTGCTTGCTATCAATGATCAGGTGAGTCACTGTATGGGTATGTTGTGGCTCATCTTTCTTACTGCCTCCATAAAGCTTTGTTTTATAGTGTATTGTCTGACTCCATTACTGTTCAGACGACACTAGCTCATATCTCATTTTTCATTCACCAGTATTCCCAAATTATTCTCCACATGGCTGCTCTCCATCCATTCATCACCCAGTCTGTAGTGATATTGGGGATTGCCACAATCCAGATGCAGGACCTTACAATTAGCCTTGATGGACTTCATGGTTCACAAGGACCCACTTCTCAAGCCTGTTGAGATCCCTCTGGAAGGCTTGCCTTCCCTCAAGCAAATCAACTGCACCACTCAGCTTGCTGTTTGCAAACTTGCTGAGCATGCACTCAATCTCACTGTCTATGTCAATGATGAAGACATTAAATAGTATTGGTCCCAGAAGAGACCCTTGAGGGAAACCACTCTTCACTGCTTTCCACTTGGACATTGAGCTATTGTCTGCAACTCTTTGAACGCAACCATCCAGCCAATTCCTTATCCATCAAATAGTCCATCTATCAGATTCATATCTCTCCAACTTAGCAACAAAGATGTTGTGTGGGACCACATCAAAGGCCTTACAGAAGTCCAAGTAGATGACATCAGTTGCTCTTCCCTTATCCACCAACACAGTCACTCCATTGCAGAAGGCCATCAGATTTGTCGGGTAAAATTTGCCCTTGATGAAGTCATGTTGGCCGTCTCTGCTCACCTCCCTATCTTCCATATGCCTTGACGTCACTTCCAGGAGGATCTGTTCCATGATCTTACCTGACACAGAAGTGAGGCTGACCAGTCAGTAGTTCCCAGGGTCCTCCTCATTACATTTTATACAAATGGGTGGGAAGTTTCCCTTTTTCCAGTCACTGTGGACTTCACCTGACTGCCATGACTCTTCAGATATGGTGGAGAGAGCAGCGTAGCAACGTCATCTGCCAGTTCCCTCAGGACCCTGGGATGCATCTCGTCGGGTCCCATGGACTTGTGCATGTTCAGGTTCCTCAGGTGGTCTCGAACCTGATCTTCTCCTACAATGGGTGGGACGGCATTCCCCCCAGTCCCTGTCTTGAGGTTCAGGGACTTGAAAGATGTGGGAAGAGTGATTGTCAGGGAAAACTGAGGCAAAAAATTGCTGAGTACTTCAGCCTCCTCTTTGTCAGTTGTCGCTAGTTCTCCTATCCTGCTTACTGCGGGCGGGGGAGGTGTGGTAAATTTTCTTTTGTCTTCCTTTTCTGACCAATGTACCTGTAGAAGTCCTTTTCACATTCTTTGACAAATTCAGCTCCAGCTGTGGCTCAGCTTTCCCGATCCCATTCCTACACAACCAGGTGATATTTTTGTATTCTTCCCAGGATGTGCTTCCACCGGGGAATGCACTGCCCGTGCATCTCCTTCTTAACATTTGAGTTTGACCAGGAGGTCCTTTGTCAGCCATGCTGGTCTCCTGCCTTCCTTGTCTGATTTCTTGCAAACAGGAATTGAGAATTCTTGTGCTCTAAGAAGAATGTCTTGAAATAGCTGCAAGCTCTGTTCTGCTCCTTTATCCCTGAGGGCAGTTTTGCATGGTGTCCCATCCAGTAATTCCTTAAACAATTGAAAGCTTGCTCTCGTAATATTTAGGATCTTTATCATAGCCACTCTAAGTGTTACTGCATATAAAAGTCAATATGTCGACAAAGGTTTTCAAAAGGTAGTTTGAATGAACACAGGAAAAAACCAAGTTCTTGTCCCAGTGATCAAACCCCAATACTTAGAATTCATAGCTGGCACTCACAAGTGCTGCAGCAGTAATGAACCCCATGGAAAACCACAATTGCCATTGCACTCCTTGCACTCCTCTGAAAAGGCAAGTGCTGACAGACTGCTGTTGTACTTTTCTGCATATGGATTTCAGTACATACATTATTCGTTTACATATAATGCTTTTTTTTCAGCTGTAGACTGTAAATCCAGTGTGATCAGATGTTTCTTTGCCACAATGCACCAGCAATGGTTGAAATGATTTCATTCCTGAGAATTCAAGTTAGCATAACTTATGGAAAGAGTAAGTCAAGTATATTAAAAAATTGGTTTTGCTCGTAATTGTTTCACAGGAATTTGGGGAACTTTGGGCAAGTCATTTTATACTTATTCTGTTTACCCAGCTGTAAAATGGAATTGGTTTTAAAAATTCTTGACAGGAGTGTTACAAGGTTTAAATAATTCTGGTGTATAAAGTACTTTAGCGCTACAAATGAGAGGTGCTTTCCATTGTAAGTGGAAGATAAGTAATTTTACAGCATTTCATTACAGGACAGGAAATATAATTACCAGATAAATACACCTGTGTTTACCAAAACTGACTACTAGATGTCACTCTTGTTTCACATATATAGCTGGAAAGACCGCTGTCATACTCCAATGCTTCCTCACCATTTTAAATTTATACATGAGTAATCATTCGCTGTCAAAACATAAGGTAAGTCATCTTACTGAAGGAGAAGTCTGGAGAAGGAACAGGAAACTACAGCACAATTAAAATATCTGCAGAATAAGTTATTCCATAGCAGTTACTTGTATATTGGAAACTGTAATAGAAGTAGCAGCTTCTTCATCCACTGGAGAGGACTCTCCTGGTGCTTTGGTTTAAGGACTTTAAGGATTATTTCAGAAAGGTCAAAAGCCAACAAGCAGAAGCACTCTGTAGTGAAGTTTCCTTCCCAGAGCGGCTCTGCACTACTCACACAGTTTGAAGGAGGCACAAGAGAAGGCAAAAGCTCTCTGCTGAGTCCCACCTCAGAAGCTGTAGTAGTTAGAAAGTAAGAATGATAATCAGGGTCCCTAGTTTCTTTTCTTTATCACATATGGTTTGGACTACTCAAAGGGCTGTGGTATTGAAATGAATCATCCTTTCCTAGAGACTTGTCTAAGCTTTATTCTCCTCTTAATAATTCTTCTGCATCCTGGGAAAGACCTTCCCTCTTGCTTTCTGTTTATCTTCTGGTATGCCTCAGCTGCTAGAAAAAGAATTACTGAACTGCTGCTTTGGAGAAGAGAGAGAAATCACCACAGCAAATGTCATTCAGGTGCTGCAAGGAAATTGTGCCACCTAATGAAGAGGCTTAGAAAATTCTACTGAAGGGAATTATTCAGGAAGAATATTTTCATAAAGACAAGCTTATTTCTGGTGAGACTGGATATGTCCACCCTTACTTTTTTTTTTTTTTTTTCTTTTTCCACTCAAAACATCACAAATGGATAAGCTGAGAAATGTACATTAGGAAACTAAGAGGTATGACAAGTCCCTGTGATTATTGAACAGATATATGCCCAACTTAAAAGGTGAGGGCATCTCCTCCCTTATAAGCCAGTTTAGCTGACATTAAAGCTAGCAATTCAGACACATTCTTATTGAAACCCTATGTCTTGAGGCGTGTGATAAATGCCTTTGAGGTCATGTTGACATGTTCAGAATGAATTCCTTTATTAAATTCCCATGCTTTCTCTCCCCAGTCCTATATAGTTCTGACCTGATTTGTTTCTTCCAGGAATGATATTTGACATTGGAACAGTCAGCCTTTTATAGGTTAGTGAGACTATAGGATGTAACTGTGGAGAAAGCATTAAAGAGGGGAAGGAAAGTCCTTCAGGCTTGCTTGCAATGCTTTTAGTAATAGATTCACTAGTAGTTATCCATTCCCCACAGAAGTGCTGAAGGGACAAAGCAAATAAACCGATGGGAAAAAGATAGCTAAATTCTTCTTGCAAAAGGAAGCACAAGTGTTTGCTCCAATGTACATCTTTTTATCTGAGTATTTCCCTAACTTTCACTAAAGTGTTTTGACTAAAACTTGGCATAAAGGTATATTTGCAAGCAGAATTTGTTGACATTTACAGAATAACTCAAGTAAATCCACAATGTTAATGTTGTCCCCTTCACATCCAGTAAACTATAGGCAAAGGGACAAAGTCGACTTGCAAACAAAACAAAAAACATGCTTAATGGTGCAGAACTATTGTGAAAGAATATTCTCAACATGCTCAGAGATTCAGGAAAGCTAGAGAAAAGATAGGGATGGGAAATCTCTCAGTGAGCAAGGCACACAACTTCCAGAAAAGATGCAACATGGTGGCATCATCTACTGCTCATTATTTATTCTAATCAAAAGCCTATAAATAAAGACACAATTAATGTAGATTAAAACTGATGAAAAATTGGTACTTTTTATTTTAGACGTTTTTGGAATAGAGTTTGAAGATGATTAAGAGTGGAAGCCCACATCTGTACAAATATTTGGGAATTCAAAGGTATTAGCTGATACAAAGAGGATTGCACTGAGCAAGGTAGATATTTCTTAAGATTATATCTTCTTACATATTTTAAGAACATAACATTAAATAACAAGTATCTAAAATGGCAAAATATTTTTCAGCATATCTTTGTAAAAGAACCATAAAAGATATACTTGAAACTAGAGAAAAGCAATATGTGAATGTTTGTTTATTCAAAGTATTTGTGCTCTTTGGATAGGATTCTCGTAAGTCTTGTATTTCTTCTGGGATTTCCAATTCTTATTGCTTGCAATCCTAATCATATGTGAAGAAAGAGAAAAAAATCCCAGGTGGTTGTGCAATTCACAACCTTAACAAAACTGGTGGTAAAATAGCATTAAAATAAGCATCTTCAATTTCTGAAATTTCTGAATCTAATCAGCCATCCTTGGTAACATCGTTCCCCCAAAGCATTACACTCAGAAGTAAAGTACAGCCTATAATTTGAAGATACCTTTGAATTTTAAGTTTCTACAGTAGTTATTTAACATTTGACACTTAACAACCTATATACACAGTAAGAACCCCAACAAATGCATTCATTGCCAAAAATTGAGAGCATAAAAATTGAGAGCATAAAAATTGAGAGCACTTATATAATAGTCAAAGCCGATTATGTCCTTGGGGACTTCACATTTCTTTTATGTTATTGTTCAAACCTGTAAATACAAACCTTGAAGCCTTTCTTTAGTCACTAGGTAAAATTGAGTAGGTAAAATTTGAATTCCAGGAAACATATTCATTAAATACACGACAGAGGGACGATACATATTTAGCAGGTGATGTGGTGAAGTAGTTTATCTAAACCCGTGAAGTCCTAACATTACTATTTTGTCATATCCCAGTCCTATATTCTCACCCATTGTGGATTCAGAGTTCTGCAATATTTGGGCTCGCATCTGTTGGAGATCGGATGCCCATAGGTCTACATAGAGATATGTCTAGCTCCTCCCTAAGAAAGAAATGCAGAAACACGCAATGGCTGTCTTCAGTTGGAATTAGTTCAGACCGAATATTTATTCCGTTGCCTTTATCTGATATCTATAACACTAAGCAGATACAACAAAACCAATTTAAATTTATTTTGAAATAGGAAGTCAACATGGTATGGCCCCTAGCTGTGTTTATTATTATGAATCCAGAATTTCTTGCTTAGATGTAAAACAACAACAGACCATTTCAGCTGTACCCCTATATAAGTAGTGTAAACTGAGTTATCACTGAAGAATTTCTCACTTCTTTTTAAAGACAAGAAATCAGGTATAATCCACAGATTTCCTCTGGGTAATGTCTTATCTGAATGTTAAGGTGCTGAAATGATTCTAGGTGAATCCATGCATATTTAACCAAAAAGGCTTGACATTTAGGCATATTCCTGGAACATCTTACAGGTTAAAGGCGAAAACAGGATAATTATTTCTGGCTGTCAAGCAGAATAAATCATTGCTGTTATAGCTCACATAGGAAAAAAAAAAATCTGTTCCTTAATAGTTTAATACTTAGAAGTAATAATACATCCTCCAGTAAAGAAGCAGGTATTTCAAACTAAATAAAAACAGCATCTCTGAGGTAAATAGCAGAGTGCTATCATGGACAGATGCAAAAGCACGATAGCATGCATTATAGCGAGACTGAAATTAGGTTGGAAACATATCCTATCAATAACAATGTAATTATGATGACTTGATCTTTATGAAATGCCCCAGGATGTGCTACAGGCATTGCAAATGAATAAGAATAGGTGATCCTTAGCCTGAATAATACACCTAAAAGGGAGGGAAAGAAAAACAAGAGTGAGAGGAAATGGGAAAGAGGAAATAAAGAAAAATTGGACTAAATGAAGGTCAGGGGTTTCTCATGTACAAGATGACATCTGTTGCTAGATCAGGAGTTAGAAAATGCCTAGGATAGAGAATACAGATTTGTCAAGCAAAAATCAATCAGGAAAGGATAAAAGAAATAGTGAGTTCATCCCTAATACTCAGGTACTTCAAGCTACATCAGCGCAAATTGCCAGATTCCTCACTGTCTTTGAACAGTAACATATCTTTCAGAAGCCTCAAGATCCAAGACACTTGTTTGCTTCTTGTACCAAGCCAAAAATCAGCTCATGTTGTATACATAAACTCAGTGCACCAAGCAAATGCAGGATGAAGACACTTCTGCTTCTCAGTAGGCTACTTGTTGATGTTTTCTTAACAATCAGAGCTTGCATTGCTTACACTATTAAGAAACAATGAACACTCCTGAAATCAATGCTCTATCTGAGTGCATGCTTTATCCATAGCTGCTGAATCCCCAATCCTTATATACAGCCCTTTCCAAACAACAAGACAATCAGATGCACTTAAGTTCAGAAAATAATCTTTAGGCTTGCAGTATACTACAGAAAACTGACAGAGTGTGCTCAATATAGCTCTAATATTAGATCAGACTTTAGCAATTATATAGCTATAACATGAGAAAGTTTCCCTCCCAGGAAGACTATATTGCCATGGTAACTGAGAAAGGAAGTCAATTTAACACAGTAGCTCACATTTTCCTCGTTTTCTGTATCATCATTTGCTCACGGCAGTTACATTATTTAGAGCCAAAGAACTTTAATCAAAGATATAAACTTTCTGGAAGCAATGGGAGTTTGCTTACGTTATAAGAAAATAGTATTTCTCCATTCTAATAAGTACACTTTAATATAATCATAGAATCATATAATGGTTTGGCTTGATCTTCAAAGATTCTCTAGACCAACCCTCCTGCCATGGGCAGGGACATCTTTCACTAGATGAGGTAAGAATATAATATATATTATTACTCTTGAATGTGAAAAATTCACAGTAAATTAAACCAAAAATGCTTTAAATTCATTTTCAACATTAATTGAGATTTATTTTCTTATGTACTTATGTTCCATGAAATGCCATCCAGGAAAACAGCTAAAAGATATGGGTCTGTAAGATTCAGAACACTCAGAAAACCCCCAACTAGATGGAGAGGTAGATTTCATAAAAGGCATTTGAGAAGGAAGGAAAAAATAGAGAAAGGAAGAAAAATAGAGAAAAAAATATAGACTGTCAAGGAGCTCAGAGTAGCTGGGACAAGATAAAAAGTCACATAGACACAAAGTATTCAGTGATCTGTTTCAAGCTACTCCACAGCAGGTTAGCTTTTCAGTTCTTACATGCCACTGTAGGAGGCATCTTACAAATACTTTAGCTACAGAACAAAATGCACTGCACTGCACAAAATGGGATATCTTACACAGAGAACAGATCACATAACTTTGGCAAAAGGGTGAGAAAAAGAGAGCACAGAAGTTGAACTTAATATGCAAAAGCAGTCACTTACAAAATAGAAAATGGGAATGCCTACCTAAGACTATGCTGTTTGAGGCAAAATAGAAAGAAGCACAAAGTAGGATAGTTGATGTACACCTCTCCTTGGGAAGGGATCACTTATCTTTACCTTGCTCCCATTTAAATATGTATATATATATATAGAAAGGCAGTCAGTACTGGCAGTCGGTAGCTGTCAGTGTCAACCACAATAGCAACATATTGCCCAAAGATGCATTTCTTGCTTAAAAAAACCACAAGCATGGCTCAGTTAAGCCAGAAAATTTTGAAACTTGCAACTATCAAAACAAACAGACAGCAAATAGATATTTTATAAGGAAATTTGTGAAGCTGTAATAAATATCACATTATAAAATATCACAGGACCAAAAGTATGGGGGAGAGATACTACTGTTCTCAGTTCTTTTTATTACTTTGAGGTCTGAGATATGTGTCAAAATGGTCATCCCGTCCTTGGACTGAACCTGCTGCAGCACAGAAGGCCAGAATCAAAAGTGTACATAGTAAAAGAGGTACTTGCTTTACTCTTAGGAAGCAATGAGAAATGTTGCAGGAGTAAGTGATCAGACTAAAAATAACCTGTGACTATAGGGTCCCTGATGATATGATGGCTGCAGATTAGGGCAAAGAGGTTATACAAGAGCAGCTTTCTAGCCTCACCAGTACTGGTGGAGAAAATGCTGATTACCCTTTGGGGAAGGGTGACAGTGTCTTTTGGGAGGGAGGAAGTGTGCCACGTACAAACAGCGACCTGTAGAATTCAGGTCTGGTCTCTTGACAGCAAATGAAGAAGTGAAAACTGCAGACTCATCAATGGAAGCAGAGGTGACTGGTGACTCATTTTTGTGGAAAATGCAGGAAATCATTTCATGATTGGACTTGAAATCTGTGGAGATGAACTGCCTTGGGGGAAGATAAATCAATCGCTAATAATTGTCAATGAAGGTTATCCAGTCTATGTTGCTCATCAGTTTGGGATTATTTTAAGCAGATCAAAACTGAGCAGAAGCTCTTGGCATGGAATAAAAAGAATGCGTGGGTGCTTTTGATTAGTATCTTTCAAAAGGTGACATTCAAGTAGAGGCTAACACATTTTGGAAATAAGTTCTTCTCTTTGGCGATGTTACTATAGTAGGTTTTCTTCTTTTGGTCACAGAAGGATGATCCAGAAGGTCTTGTGTAAGAAAATGTTCTCTCTCAATAAAAAGGGAAGAGCAGCTTTGCATTGACTTAACTATTCAAGTGTAGGCATGTTCTGCTAAAGATGTTTAAGAACGCATATTTTTTTAAGGCTGAGCAGTACCAGAAACAACCAGAAACTCCCCAGACCTGCCTTTTCTCCAGGCTGAACAATCCCAACTCTCTCAGCCTGTCCTCATAGGAGAGGTGCTCCATCCCTCCAAGCAGCTTTGTGGCCCTTCTCTGGACTCGCTCCAACAGCTCCATGTCTCTCCTGTACTGGGGCCCCCAGAGCTGGACGCAGTACTCCAGGTGGGTTCTCACAAGAGCGGAGCACAGGGGCAGGATCACCTCCCTCAACCTGCTGGTCACACCTCTTTTGATGCAGCCCAGGACATGGTTGGCTTTCTGGGCTGCAATCGCACACTGCCGGCTCATGTTGAGCTTCTCATCAATAAATACCCCCAAGTCCTTCTCCTCAGGGCTGCTTTCCTTTTTTTTTTTTCCTTCTTTTTTTCCTCCCTTTCCTTCTAGATTTAGATTTTTTAAATTCAATCTGTATTGCACTCAAAGTCTTATTTATGGGAAATAAAGCCTTCTAATATCTACAGCTGTTCTTCATGTTATGTTCAGCTTTCTGGTGTCAGAGTCCTAAGATCACTTTTCATTCTTCCTCAAGCAAAGTAGGAGAGAGGAATTTATGATGAGTCATCAGGATCCTCAAGACTTTACTGAGACCAGTATGAAGTTCATGATTGTGGTGACCCCTTTTATCTTGGTCTTGGGTACAGTTTGGTTAATTTTTATACCTTTAGATGACACAGTTTTCTTCCTCTTCATTGGTCCCAATTTAAAGTTTGCAAGTTCCACAATAGCCTCTGCCAGCCTTAACTGACACAAAAAGCTACTGCCTGTTAGCAATAACTCCCTAGGTTTGTCAGATCTTTATCACATAAGATATTCACAAGCTTACGCTAGAAGTCGTCACAATGCAGCAGTTATTTGAACACTAGATAATTGTTACAGCAAGCTAGAACTATCTCAGGCCAACATAACACAGACAAGTCCTGAGACTCTGACGTGGTTTAGCCCCAGCCTCAACTGAGCACCACACACCGCTCGCTCAACCCTCCCCCAGTGGAATGGGGAGGAGAATGGAAAAACAACGGCAAAGCCTCGAGGGTTGGGATAAGGACAGTTTACTTGGACAGCAAGGGAGAGGGAAACAATCAACAACAGTGCTGATAACAGATATTCACAATGGGTGATAATAGAAAACAATTTACCGATCTGATGACTGACCGACCAATCGACCGGACGCTCAGCCCATCCCGGAGCCACGCCAAACCCCCCACTGCCCGACTAGCCCCCTTTTCTGGTGAGCATGACATCACATGGTATGGAATAGCCCCTGGCCAGCTTGGCTCACCTGTCCTGGCTCCTTGGGAAATTAACTCTATCCTTGCCAGAACCAGGACATTATCCACCCCTTATTCCATACCATCTACGTCATGCCCAGATTATTTCATAGATATCATTCCCTTACTCTATGGGCCATTGCTCTAAAATGTCTGTCGAGTTCATTTAGTCCAGGGTTTTGGGTTCCATCTGCCATTACAGTGTCTCAGAGCAGGAGCAATGGTGTGTGCTGCTGGATTGTTGCATGCTGCATCTGGAGTTATCACAGCCGGTGTATCTGGTATGATCTATGCTTGCAGTCTGGACGTCACAGATGTGATTTTCGATGAAGTTCCTGGGCACCAGTTGAAGTCAGTTCTAGTTCCATCATTGTGGCACTTTGTTCAGTTTCAAAGTCCATCCTTCATTAGTTTTGGGTGATTCTTATGGTCATACCATTGATACAGTATATCATTATTAACATCATGCAATTTAATTTATTGGCTATTTTCACCCAAAATCAAATCCCCTTGGGGTACACACCGGACTACCCCATCCTTTCTCATCACCCACCAAGTGCACCCTGGTCCCTGAGCAAAAGCAATCCCGCAGATGAGCTTGCCTTTGCCTGAAGCAGAGATAACCCAAACTGTTTTACCCAACATATTCTTCATGCGCACTACAGGAACTTTATCTCCTTCTACTGTGCGTGGAAATTTTGACTGGGCGGGGCCAGCTCGATTGGCAGATCCCTGAGTGTTAACTAACCAGGTGGCCTTTGCTAAATGTGTGTCCCAGTGTTTGAGGGTCCCACCACCCATTGCTCTCAGGGTAGTTTTTTAGCAGCCCATTGCACCTTTCAACTTTCCCAGAGGCTGGTGCATGATAGGGGATGTGATACACCCACTCAACACCATGCTCTTTGGCCCAGGTGTCTATGAGGTTGTTTCGAAAATGAGTACCGTTGTCTGACTCAATTCTCTCTGGGGTGCCATGTTGCCACAGGACTTGCTTTTCAAGGCCCAGAATAGTGTTCCGGGCAGTGGCATAGGGCACAGGATATGTTTCCAGCCATCCCGTGGTTGCTTGCACCATTGTAAGAACATAACACTTGCCTTGGCGGCTTTGTGGGAGCGTGATGTAGTCGATTTGCCATGCTTCCCCATATTTATATTTCAACCATCGGCCTCCATACCACATAGGCTTTATCCGCTTGCTTGCTTGATTACAGCGCATGTTTCACATTGATGGATGACCTGTGAGATGGCGTCCATGCTCAAGTCCACCCCTCGATCACGGGCCCATCTATATGTCGCATCTCTTCCTTGATGGCCTGAGGTGTCACGGGCCCACCGAGCTAGAAATAATTCACCCTTACGCTGCCAGTCCAAATCCACCTGAGCCACTTCAGTCTTGGCAGCCTGATCCACCTGCTGGTTGTTCTGATGTTCCTCAGTGGCCCGACTCTTGGGTACGTGGGCATCTACATGACGGACCTTTACAACCAGCTTCTCTAGCCGGCCAGCAATATCTTGCCACAATGCGGCAGCCCAGAAGGGTTTGCCTCTGCCTTGCCAGTTGCTCCGCTTCCACTGCTGTAACCACCCCCCACAGGGCATTGGCCACCATCCATGAGTCGGTATAGAGGTACAGTGTTGGCCACTTTTCTCTTTCAGCAATATCTAAGGCCAGCTGGATGGCTTTCACCTCTGCAAACTGGCTCGATTCACCTTCTCCTTCAGCAGCTTCCGCAACTCGCCGTGTAGGACTCCATACAGCGGCCTTCCACCTCCGATGCTTTCCCACGATGCGACAGGACCCATCAGTGAAGAGGGCACATGGTTTCTCATCTTCTGTTAGTTTATTATACGGTGGGGCTTCTTCAGCACGTGTCACCTGCTCCCCTGGTGACATTCCGAAACCTTTCCCTTCTGGCCAGTCTGTGATCACTTCCAGAATCCCTGGATGATTGGGGCTTCCTATTCGAGCCCGTTGTGTGATCAGTGCAACCCACTTACTCCATGTAGCTTCGGTTGCGTGATGTGTAGAAGGAACCCTCTTTGAACATCCAGCCCAGCACTGGCAGTCGGGGTGCCAAGAGGAGCTGTGCTTCAGTGCCAATCACCTCTGAAGCAGCTCGAACCCCTTCGTAGGCTGCCAATATCTCCTTTTCCGTTGGAGTGTAGCGGGCCTCGGATCCTCTGTATCCCCGGCTCCAAAACCCCAGGGGTCGACCTCGAGTCTCCCCTGGTGCTTTCTGCCAGAGACTCCAGGTAGGGCCATTCTCCCCGGCTGCGGTGTACAGCACGTTTTTTACATCTGGTCCTGCCCGGACTGGCCCAAGAGCTACGGCATGAACTATTTCTTGTTTAATTTGTTCAAAAGCTTGTCGTTGCTCAGGGCCCCATTTGAAATCATTCTTCTTCCGGGTTACATGGTAGAGAGGGCTTACTATCAGACTGTAATTCGGGATGTGCATTCGCCAGAAACCCACAACACCTAAGAAGGCCTGTGTCTCCTTTTCGTTGGTTGGTGGAGACATGGCTGCTGTTTTGTTGATCACATCCATTGGGATCTGACGCCACCCATCATGCCACCTTATTCCTAAAAACTGGATTTCCTGTGCAGGCCCCTTCACCTTACTTCGTTTTATGGCAAAGCCAGCCTGCAGCAGGATTTGGATTATTTTCTTCCCTTTCTCCGAAACTTCCTCAGCTGTGTTGCCCCATACAATGATGTCATCAATGTACTGCAGGTGCTCTGGGGCTTCACCCTTTTCCAGTGCAGTCTGGATCAGTCCATGGCAAATGGTGGGGCTGTGTTTCCACCCCTGGGGCAGTTGATTCCAGGTGTACTGGACGCCCCTCCAAGTGAAAGCAAACTGTGGCCTGCACTCTGCTGCCAAAGGGATCGAGAAAAATGCATTAGTGATATCAACTGTGGCATACCATTTGGCTGCCTTTGACTTCAGTTCATACTGAAGTTCCAGCATCTCTGGCACAGCAGCACTCATTGGCGGTGTGACTTCATTCAGGCCACGATAGTCTACCGTCAGCCTCCACTCTCCATTGGACTTCTACACTGGCCATATGGGACTGTTAAAGGGTGAGCGAGTTCTGCAGATCACTCCCTGACACTACAGCTGACGAATTAGCTTGTGGATGGGAACCAGGGAGTCTCGGTTGGTGCAGTATTGCCGCCGGTGCACAGTTGTAGTAGCAATCGGCACCTGTTGCTCTTCTACCCTCAGCAACCCTACAACAGAAGGGTCCTCCGAGAGACCGGGCAAACTAGACAATGGTTCAATTTCCTCCAAGGCAGCTATTCCAAAAGCCCACCGGTAACCTTTTGGGTCTTTGAAATACCCTTTCCGGAGGTAGTCTATGCCCAGGATGCACGGAGCCTCTGGCCCAGTCACAATGGGGTGCTTTTGCCACTCATTCCCCGTTAGACTTACTTCAGCCTCCAACAGAGTCAACTGTTGGGATCCCCCCGTCACACCAGAAACAGATATTGGTTCCACCCCTTCATAGTTTGATGGCATTAGGGTACACTGTGCACCGGTGTCCACTAGGGCCTTGTACTCTTGTGGGTCCGATGTGCCAGGCCATCGGTCCACACAGTCCAATAAACCCTATTGTCCCTTTCCTCCACCTGGCTGGAGGCAGGGCCCCTCTAGTCCTGCTCATCATGTTCACTACTCATCTCTTGCAGAAAGGAGTTAGAAATTCCTTCAAGAGGATCATAAGTGCGATCAGGCCTTTCACTCGATCTGGGAGGCTGCCCGGTGGAAACTGGAGCAGCATTCTTTCTGGAAGAGTTCCTTTGTACAGCTGTCTTGCCTTGTAGCTCACGTACGTGTGCCCACAGGGTTGAGGTCGGCTTCCCATTCCATTTCCTCATGTCTTCTCCGTGGTCACGCAGATAAAACCACAGGATAGCTCATGGTGTGTATGCTCTATATTCCCTCTCCGGAGCAGAGGAACACTTACTCCTAACAGCTGAAATACGGGTCTGTGCAGGTGGGGAGTACGATATATCCTCTTTGAGTTGCCGGACGTCCTGGGACAGTTTCTCCACAGCTGAGATGAGGGAGGAAGAAAGGCTCTCTTCATATTGCCGGAGTCGGCCAGGCTCTTCATCCACTGTGGGTGCCTCTTCACTCTTCCAGTCAATTACTGCCAGTGAGTTGGCATACGATGATGGTGCACTTCGCACGAATTTTCACCCCATGGGTCGGGTACAGTGGACTTCATCGGGGTCTGTGGACAACCGTGCGTTGTCCGGATCATAATAAACCATTTCCCGCACAGCTAATTCCGTCAGATACCTCTCTCCATGGTGGTCCACTTGCCCGCCCGACATACAACATCTTCGCTGAAAGGATACCTTTCCCTCACACTTGACAGGAGTCGCCTCCAGAGGCTGAGGGCCTGCACCTTCTTCCCAATTGCCTTGTCAATGCCCCCTTCCCTAGACAAGGATCCCAGCTGCTTGGCCTCCCTGCCCTCCCGTTCCAGGCTACTGGCCCCGTTATCCCAGCAGCAGAGCAGCCAGGTAATAATATGCTCCCCTGGAAGGCGGCTGAAGTCTTTCCGCATATCTCGCAGGTCACTCAGGGACAGGGATCGAGTGATCACTTCTGGTTCTGGCTCTTCTCCTTGTTCTCGTGGTGGTCCCAGTTCATCATCATCTCTCACTAAGCGAACCGATTTCCTTGTGTGTTTCTTTTTGTGTATAGGGGCGACTGATACTGGTATGGGTTGATCTTTCAGCTCGGCTGCAGTGCCTGTTGCAGGGGTTTGGGTAGCTGCAGTGCCTGTGGGTCCGCTCTCTCCCTCTGGATGGTGCTGTCTACTATCAAGCAGTGTTTGATAGATAGTGGCCAGGACCCAGCACAGCGCAGTAAGTTGTGTCTCCTTAGAATCCCCACAGCATTTTCCTTTCAAGTATTCTACCATCTTATCAGGGTCTTGCAATTGTTCAGGAGTGAAGCTCCAAACCATTGGGGGTGAGAAGGTCTCTAGATACCCGCTCATACTCTCCCACACGCCATGCCAGCCCTTACCATTCAGCCTTGGGGAATATCCCTGGGTAATATTCTTGAAACAATTTTTGCTAACCCTGAACAGGAGTGGGAAAACATTCAGGAGACCCAGCAATAGGAATATACTGGCCTGAACATTCCAAGGGTAGTCAAAATTCACAAAAACTGTTGTAACCAACCAAAAGGGAAACGGGGAGGTGAAAGAGTGGGAGAAGTTATCCCCCCTCCCATCTTCCCCATAGATTGGGTGCAATTATTAATCAATTTTGGAAGATATTGACTGAGGTACGGGCATGACAGAAATGCTACATACACATACCAGCTCAGACTCATGACTGTCGATGATATCATAAGTCATTATCACACAATACAACAATATGAGAACAGGAACCCCTCTCCCAGAGGTGATAAACAGCACCGCAGGGATTGCATAGAGTAAACACAGTTTTACAAACCAGAGCCATGTGACCAAACAGATCATCATTATGACCAGTGACTGTTTCAATAACATTATAAATGCTTATAACAACTTTGTTTTAACACACTTGGGTCAGACTTGTCGTTATCACAACCCCTCGAGCCGCACGTTGGGCGCCAAAAAGGACTGATGTGGTTTAGGCGCAGCCGGCAGCTGAGTGCCACGCGCCGCTCGCTCACCCCTCCCCCGGCGGGATGGGGAGGAGAACGGAAAAACAACGGCAAAGCCTCGAGGGTTGGGATAAGGACAGTTTACTGGGACAACACGGGAGAGGGAAACAATCAACAACAGTACTGATAACAGATATTCATAATGGGTGATAATAGAAAACAATTTACCGATCTGACGACTGACCGACCAATCGACCAGACGCTCAGCCCATCCCAGAGCCATGCCGAACCCGCCACTGCCCGACTAGCCCCCTTTTATGGTGAGCATGATGTCACATGGTATCGAATAGCCCCCGGCCAGCTTGGGTCACCTGTCCTGGCTTCTTTGGAAATTAACTCTATCCTTGCAGAACCAGGACAGACTCTTCATTGCCTAGTGAAGAAAAATCCTTTTATTAGTGATGGTAAAAACCATAATTAGTTAGCCATCAGAAAGATTTATATAAGGAATAAAACCCTCTAAGAACAAGAGACTTTGCAAGCAGATCGTCAGGTAACAAAGTTTTTATAGAAAGGTAAGACTGTGCACAACTATGCAAGTCAGAACTTTGTTCTCATGCTAGTTTTGGCTGGGATAGAGTTAATTTCCTTCATAGTAGCTCATATGGGGCTGTGTTTTGGATCGGTGCTGAAAACAGTGTTGATAATATAGAGATGTTTTCATTATTGCTAAGCAGTGTTTACACAGCGTCAAGGCCTTTTCTGCTGGGACACACCACCCCACCAGTGAGCACGTTGAGGGCGCACAAGAAGTTGGGAACGGACACAGCCGAGAGGGCTGACCAAAGGGATATTCCATACCATATGACATCATGCTCAGCATATAAAACTAACGGAAGAAGAAGGAAGGGGGGCACATTTGGAGTGATGGTGTTTGTCTTCCCAAGTCACCATTACACAGGGGTGAAAGCCTTGCTTTCCTGAGATGGCTGAACACCTGCCTGCCATGGGAAGTGGGGAATGGATTCCCTGTGTTGTTTTGCTTGTGTGTGGCTTTTGCTTTCCTTATTAAACTGTCATTTTCTCAATCCACAAGTTTTCTGACTTTTACTTTTCCGATTCTCTCTCCCATCCAGCTGGGGGTGGGGGGGACAGGGAAGCAGCTGCATAGTGCTTAGCTGCTGGCTGGGGCAAAACCACAATAGTTCTTTAAAAAAGATACATTCTCAAGGGAAGAGAAGGCCAGTTTTTCACTTCTGTTAAAATGAACTCAGAAGTTTCTGATATTTGGTTACACAGCCTTCTGCCCAGGATCCATGCAGACTTCACAATGAAATGGAGGAACCACGAGCTCCTGTCTCAAAACTTTCACTAGCTCTTGGATTTCCCTCATGAGTGGGTCTGAGTTTTCCTGGTATCAGCAAAGAGTTCTTTTATATGATGTCATTCTTACTCACATCCAGTCTTATGTAATGTCTTATGCCTGTCCACTCTTTTTGAATGCCTAAAGGAGAAGTAGCTTTGGTATACTTTTGTCCCTCAATTAATACCCAAAACCTCTAACTTTTTCTTGGTCTGTGCTGGAAAATTGATATTTTACACATTATCCTCTCACAAAGGTAAAAAGGATATAGTACTGACTCTAATTCTTTCTGTAAAGGAAAATTCTCAAGAGTGCACTAAATACAAATTCTACTTCAAAATCCATCATCTCTTCTAGGCAAATTTCACATTTAATTGTAGTGACAGTCATGAGATAATAGAAATACATCAAATCAATGAGCAAACAACTGTCCTAAACACTAGCAGTTATCAATCTGTCCAAAAATCTCAAAAAACTTATATGTTAATATAAATCAGACAAGTCTCTTGCAAGATAAGAGATAAAACATTAAATTAAATTACAAGCACAGAATATTTTAAATAATTATTTTTTGTACCTGTAACCTAGTGAGAATGTAACATGAACACAACAAAAAGATACAGTTGGATGGAACCTATGGATAATATCTGCCTGTGATCAACCATGACATTATAAATATATGTGGTGAAATACCCAAGCATCCATAGAGTTCTGAACATGCTTATGTTGTTTTCTGAATGTAATTAATCCTTATAAAAGAGATTGTGATTTTCCCTCTCACAGGAAACAAAAAGTAGCTCTGGGATGACAGAAACTGTCAGGTTAACAAAAGCTGTTTCTATATATATGTATATAAAAAAGTGATTAAAATGTAATTAATTAGAAAAGCTCAAGTTCTTAGAGTACTCACACTAGGTATCCTTCTCCTTCCAATAGTCCTATCTAACCACCTAATGATATCAGAAAAATTACAAAGACTCAAGGTCATATATTAGCACTGGAAACATCATGTAAAGTCATCCAAAATACCTATTCTAGAGTTTGTTTTGACCTCAGGGATAATGCTAGCAAACTACAATGGGGTATTTGGGTACTTGAAGGTATACAGATATCGCTGAGATTCTCTTTTAAGTTACTCTACAAATATTTTTCTTACAGTTCAGAAGCGATGGTTTAGGCTTGTCTACTTGTTTTAAAAATATTTATATATTCAGTTTCCAGCATTTCAGGAAATAAGTTTAAGTGTTATCTGGTATTAGGATCTCATTTTGATGGTTTTCATCACTTAATTGATTTCTGAAGGTACCTGTACAGGGTTAATGTAGTTGATACTGCTTACACTAACTGCCTGTATTTGGTTGAGATTGTATCCTGGCATATTTAAAGATGTGGTGATGAGAATAAATTTTTTCCGATCCAACTTGACCATGAAGACTACCACTGATAGGGCATCCACAATTTCTCTGGGCAACATGTTCCAGTGTCTCACCACCCTCACTGTAGAAAAAAATTATTCCTTATATCTAATCTAAATCTACCTTCTTTCATTTTAAAAACATTGTCCTATTCCCTGTCACTACAGGCCCTGGTAAAAAGCTTCTCTCCATCTTTCTTATAAGCCCCCTTTCTATATTGAAAGGCTGCAATAAGGTGTCCCAGGAGCCTTCTCTTCTCCAGGCTGAACAACCCCAACTGTCTCAGCCTGTCTTCATAGGAGAGGTGCTGCAGTTCTCTGATCATCTTCATGGCCCTTCTCTGGACATGCTCTAACAGGTCCATGTCTTTCTTGTCCTGGGGATCCCAGAGTTAGCTTGAGTACTCCAGGAGGGGGTCTCACAAGAGCAGAGAAGAGGGGGGAAAATCACCTCCATCAGCTTGCTGGCCATGCTTCCTTTCATGCAGCCTAGGACAGGATGGGCTTTCTGGGCTGTAAGCGCAATTGCTGATTCATATCCAATTTTTCACCCACCAGTATCCCCAAGTCCTTCTCCACATGGCTGCTCTCAATCTATTCATCACCCAGTCTGTGCTATTATTTGGGATTGTCCCAACCCAGGTGCAGGATATTGCACTTGGCCTTGTTGAACTTCATGAGGGTCACATGGGTCCACTCCCCAAGCCTGTTGAGATCCTTCTGGAAGGCATGCATTCCCTCGAGTGAGTCAAGTACACCACTCAGCTTGGTGTCATCTGCGAATTTCTTGAGGATGTACTCAATTGCACTATGTCATTTACAATGATATTGAACAATATTAGTCCCAATAGGGACCCCTGAG
Organism: Balearica regulorum gibbericeps; assembly: GCF_011004875.1. NCBI lineage: Eukaryota > Metazoa > Chordata > Aves > Gruiformes > Gruidae > Balearica > Balearica regulorum. Next base: position 35,630,328 of record NC_046191.1, on the reverse strand, counting down.
GGACACCACTCATTACTGATCTCCATTTAGACACTGAGTCATTGACTGTAACTGTTTGGAAGTGACCATCCAGCCAATCCTTATCCATCAAATAGTCCATCTATCAAATTCCTGTCTCTCCAATTTAGCAACAAAGATGTTACGTGACACCATATCAAAGGCCTTACAGATGTCCAGGTAAAGGACGTCCATAGCTCTTTCCTTGTCTACTGATGCAGTCATTCCATCATAAATGTACTAGTCCAGCAATACAGATTAGTCAGGCACGATACTTTGGTCTGGTCTAGTATGGCCAGTCTAACATTCATATGTATTTTCTTTATAAGGAGTCCCTCATGCTTTAAGATTAAGATCACAACCCTGATAGATAAAGCCATATTAGGAAAGAAAAAAGTAGATTCTTTTCCTGAAAATCTGCTTATAGACATTACTACATGTTTGAAAAATCTACTTAGATCTAACAAAAAAAAAGAGTTTCTGCTTGCCACAAACCTTGAATCCTAATAAATTCTGTATCTGATCCACTGAGTCCTAAAGTATAGTATCTCAGTAAGATTTTATTATAAAAATAGAGGAGAGACTTGAATTTAAGGTTCACAAGAATCTGCATAACAGCAAAGTTCTAAACACTAAAAATATTAGTCTCCACTGATTTTTTTGCATAGAGTTTCCCATCACTGTAATACCAAGAAAAGAATTCACCATCAGGCAGCCCTGTAAGGTTTTAAGATTTGAAATCTGTTGCTGGGAGAATCCAGACATATATGAAACACTTGATGCTAAATATCTGCTGATAATTTTTGCTATTCTTATTTCTTAACAACATTTATAGAACCCGAGAGCTACTTTCAGCTCGTCTTCACGGTGGTCTTAACTGGAAAAGTGTGAGAGAAAAGAAATACCTTATGCATTTTTTGTCATGGATTCTCATCCTACCAAAATCACAAAACCAGATACCAGCATCAGTTTCAGGCTGTAAAAGCAAAAGGCAAAGAGAGAATACAGAAATCTAATGAGGACTTCTACTCTTTAAAAAGTAATCTATAAACCTGCAAAATGTGCTTGCACATATCCTTCACCCACTCCAGTCTTTTATCCTGAGTCTTGTCTGACAAAATTAAGTTTTCGTGTAAGTGTGTCAGAGTTCTTGAAGAAAATTTCTCCAATGTCAGACAGTTGCCTGAGGCTAGACTACTGATCAGGGATGTTGACATATACATTAAATATGAAGAAGAGGAAAATATTTAATAAAAAAACCCCCAAACCCCCAAACCAAAACACAAAAAAAAAAAAACCCACCACCGACAAGGAAAAGCATACAAAACAGTACAGGGAAAAGTTTGAGACTAGGAAAACCCAATGGTTTCTGTAGTTCCTACTGGAACACTGGAAACGCCTCTGGCATACCTCAGCAGTAGAATGATGTGGGAATTAAGAGTGTACTCCCAATTATGGTCAGAACAGCATCATAATCTAGGAAGCACTGGTTTATCAAATATAATGGGGTTTTGTTTTCATTATTTATTTAGAGGGAAAAGATGCCATTGTGATTCTGTCCCCAGTAGTAGTAGTACATGATTTGGCATTATGAACCATGTTTGTTCTGTATTTTACAGTTTCATATCTAAGTTCATGAGTAAACCTTATGAAGTTATAATTTAAAAGATTGCCAGCTCATATGGCTGGCAGGGAAAAGTGTCATAGCAGAGCTGAATTCGATCTGTATTTTAGAGAAGTTTGAGGGCCCAATCTATTCCAGAGTACTCTCCTCTATTTAACAAGGAGCCATCGTAGATTTTAAGCCACATATACTCATAAATTATAATAAAAGAGAAAGTAAAGCATCATATTAAATTACATTAAAAATAGGAATGATATTTGGAATTCTAAGTTTAGTTTAATATTTTTGTATTGGATTTGTATGGCAAGGCTTTGGTAGCGGGGGGGGAGCTACAGGGGTGGCTTCTGTGAGAAGCTGCTAGAAGCTTCCCCTGTGTCTGATAAAGCCAATGCCAGCCGGCTCCAAGACGGACCAGCTGCTGGCCAAGGCCAAGCCAATCAGCGCCTCTGGGATAACATATTTAAGAAAGAAAAAAACAACCTTGGGGATCTTTTGCAGCTGGAGAGAGGAGTGAGAAGATGTGAGAAACTCTTCAGACACCAAGGTCAGTGCAGAAGGAGGGGCAGGAGGTGCTCCAGGCGCCGGAGCAAGATTCCCCTGCAGCCCGTGGTGAAGACCATGGTGAAGCAGGCTGTCCCCCTGCAGCCCATGGAGGGAGGATGAGGGGGTGTAGAGATTCCACCTGCGGCCCGTGGAGGACCCCACGCTGCAGCAGGTGGAGGCACCTGAAGGAGGCTGTGGCCCGTGGGAAGCCCACACTGGAGCAGGCTCCTGGCAGGAGCTGTGGCCCCGTGAAGGGAGAAGCCCACGCAAGAGCAGGTTTGCTGGCAGGACTTGTGACCCCGTGGGGGACCCACGCTGGAGCAGTCTGCTCCTGAAGGTCTGCACCCCATGGGAGAGACTCACGTTGGAGAAGTTGGTGGAGGACTGTCTCCTGTGAGAGGGACTCCACGCTGGAGTGGGGGAACGATGAGAGGAGTCGTCCCCCTGAGGAGGAAGAAGCGGCAGAAACACCGTGTGATGAACTGACCGTAACCCCCATTCCCCGTCCCCCTGTGCCGCTGAGGGGGGCGGAGGTTGAAGCCGGGAGTGAAGTTGAGCCTGAGAAGAAGCAAGGGGTGGGGGGAGGTGTTTTAAGATTTGGCTTTATTTGTCATTCCTCTACTCTGTTTTGCTTGGTAATAAATTAGATGAATTTCCTCTCTAAGTTGAGTCTGTTTTGCTCGTGACAGTAATTAGTGAGTGATCTCTCCCTGTCCTTATCTCGACCCACAAGCTTTTCGTTATACCTTTTCTCCCCTGTCTAGTGAAGGAGAGGAGTGATAGAACATCTCTGGTGGGCACCTGGCCTCCAACCAACCCACCACATATATCTATTAATTATATGGGAAAACTTGCACTGTGTACTAGATAACATTATAACAGCTCCTGGGAAGAAACTGGTGACAGAAACACACAGTTTCTTTCGTGGTTCAGTGTTGCTCCAAAAAACACTTTAACTGTGCATTTGAGGCACTTTTTTCAACCTTGGGCCACAGAGATTTGAGATTACTGACAAAAGGAGAGCAGGGGATGGAACTAGCCCTTCAACTGTTCTCCACAGTAGGAAAGGGAAAATATCTGTAGGGCCAATTCTCTTGTTTACCACCAACTAGAAAATAGGGTAATCTGCACAAAGATTAAAGATATGTGTATGAATTCTCTGTCCAGCTGTACTGAGTGAATTGCCTTGTATTTTATTCCATGTTACTTTTTTCTCAAGTGCTTGAAGCCTTTCCTTGGTCCAAAACTTTGATATATTTATTTTTAGCAATTATGTTTTATGATTTAATAAAATTGGAATATTGGGTCTTGGCAAGCCCAAATGGCAAAAATGGCAGTTTATGGGCTCAGTGTTGCAGAAACAACATTTCTATCACTACATCTATGCTTACAGAAAACTTACAAGACAGAACAGATTCATCAATGAACTGACATAAAAATAATGAATTATCATCTTGAGCTATGCTGCACGGATGAATAAACAAGGATAAGATCCTTGGTAGTGACAAGATGGAGCCCTTGTTCCAGAAAATTATAGTTTGAAGTACAGTTGTTTTCCATTTGGTCTCTAACATCTTGAACTTTGACATTGTACAAAGTAGAGATAGAACGAGCTTTCTACCTTCTCCCTCATTAACAAACACAATTTATTACTTTTTATATTTTCAATACTTGTCTTACAGGTTTTTGAACAAAAGGAATAAGGAATCACATAGACCTACTCTAGATAGAGAACAGACCAACAAAGAGCAAAGGTTGAACAACATTCTTCTGGAAAAACTGACTGCTCATGGCTTAGATGAGTGTAATCTTCACTGGGTAAAAAACTGGCTGGATGGCCAGGCCCAAAGAGTTGTGGTGAATGGAGTTCAATCCAGTTGGTAGCTGGTCACAAGTGGTGTTCCCCAGGGCTCAGTATTGGGGCCAGTTCTCTTTAATATCTTTATCAATGATCTGGACAAGGGGATCGAGTGCATCCTCAGTAAATTTGCTGACAACACCAAGTTGTGCAGGAGTGTTGATCTGCTGGAGGGTAGGAAGGCTCTACAGAGGGATCTGGACAGGCTGGATCGATGGGCCGAGGCCAACCGTATGAGGTTTAACAAGGCTCAGTGCCAGGTCCTGCACTTGGGTCACAACAACCCCAGCCAACGCTACAGGCTTGGGGCAGAGTGGCTGGAAAGCTGCCTGGTGGAAAAGGACCTGGGGGTGTTGGTCAACAGCTGGCTGAACATGAGCGAGCAAGTGTGCCCAGGTGGCCAAAAAGGCCAACAGCATCCTGGTGTGTATCAGGAAAAGTGTGGCCAGCAGGACCAGGGCAGTGATTGTCCCACTGTACTTGGCTCTGGTGAGGCCGCACCTCGAGTGCTGGGTTCAGTTTTGGGCCCCTCACTACCAGAAAGACATTGAGGTGCTGGAGCGTGTCCAGAGAAGGGCAATGAAGCTGGTGAAGGGTCTGGAGAACAGGCCTGATGAGGAGTGACTGAGGGAACTGGCGGTGTTTAGCCTGGAGAAAAGGAGGCTGAGGGGAGACCTGATCGCTCTCTGCAACTACCTGAAAGGAGGTTGTAGTAAGGTAGGTGTTGGTCTCTTCTCCCACGTAACAAGTGATAGGACAAGAGGAAGTGGCCTCAAGTTCCACCAGGGGAGGTTTAGATTGGAGATTAGGAAAATTTCTGCACTGAAAGGGTTGTCAATCACTGGAACAGGCTGCCCAAGGAAGTGGTTGAGTCCCCATCCCTGGAGGTATTTAAAAGAGGTGTAGATGTGGTGCTTAGGGACGTGGTTTAGTGGTGGACTTGACAGTGCTAGGTTAACAGTTGGACTTGATCTTAAGGATCCTTTCTAACCTAAACAATTCTATGATTCTATGTTTAAGGTGAAGTTTAAGATAAATTCAAAAGTGAGAATCTAATGAGTCTCGTACAGAAGAAATCAAAATCTATAAGCAAAGAGTTGCTCAAAACTTACATTAAGAAACCATGAGAAGAGTCCACAACTTGGAAAAAGCCTCCTAATTCAAAACTATTTCATAGATTTTGGACAAGTTATGAGAAGTTCAAAACACTGGGAAAGATTTCAGCTTTGAAAAGGAAACCCAAAACTCCTGGAACTTTTGTCAATTTATCAGTTAGAATTAAATTATAGTTCTGTAGATATAGAGTGTCCATCTTCATACTTTCAAGCTCTTTAATTGAAAAGACGATTTTAATTAAAATAGAGACTTCAGTCTAAGGCCTTTCCTGGACAATAGATGGCAAGCTAGAGTAAAAGAACTTTGGCAGCATCACAGAGGATCAACTCCCACAGTCAACATTAATCCTGGGGAGACAGCTGTGTGCTTCAATCACTGCCTGAATAATTAGATTGCATAGTTAAATCATTGTGTTCACACCATATTTTCCCCAAGTAATATTCATGTACAAACCAATTGTATACTGTAGTTCATCAATACAAAGTAATTTTAAATAATGTATGAGTTATGGTAGAAAAGCAAATGGTTGTAACGGATAGACAATATAATTTTTTTGCAAGCATTATAGTACTGTTAGTATGGCATTCTATTTGTTCAACTTCAGCATCTTGGAGGATAATTAAAAAATCTTTTTAATTTTTTTTTGCAGTTTTTTACTGACATTTACAAAATTGGACCTGAATACTTTTAAAGATCTCCAGCTCTAAAACTACAGGGAAAAAAGGGACAAATATCCAGTAGTCTGGAAATCTAGATATTTCTTTACAAGTCTCTCTGTTTTCTTTAAAGCTTTATTATGCTTTCCTTTCACTTACTTTCTTATCCTTGTCTCAAATTACATTTTCTATTAACAGTAGTTTTCTACTTGCTCCCTCTTTTACTCTCCAGCAAAGTTCCGTATCTCCTTTCCATCTCCATTTTATTTTTTATTATGTACCTTTTTTTCTGTTTGCCTTTGGAATAAAAAGCCAGTGGCTCCAAATCCACATTATTCTCTGGCTTTTTGAAAAAGCAGAGTAAAACACATTCAGTGTTTTTTTGAATTCATGAAAGGAAAATAAAAACTGAAATTATGAAGATTTTTATATTTTTATATCACTCTCAGGCCTGAGGCTGTGCTTCACTGAGCTCAGAGAACTATTTAGTAAAAATAAATAGTTTCATCACTATGGGCAATGAATTTCCAAACAGTTACAATCTTATGGTTATCCTGTAAAAGGTATTAGTTCAAACTGAATTTGTCCCATGGTTTGATGGTTACAAGTGTTCACTTTTCTGTGGATTCAGACCTGAAACAAGAACAAGAATTTATTGCAGGGTTAAAAGAATCTCTACCTAATTTCTTTTGTAGACATCAAGAACATATGGATAAGGCAGACAGAAAATAGATAGGAATAAATGGTCAATTTTCACAACAACCTAGAGTTTTAACAGTGGTGTGTGCTGGGATCTGTGTTTTTCTACATCTCCACAAATCCTGAGTCTATACACAAATCCTCAATATCCTCATAATCTCATAATCTCTTCCTCAAATCCTCTGTAGCTCCATAAATGACTATTTATTCACAAAATCACAATTACTGGTGAGCATGTTATGGTTTGCAGATGATATGAAATTTAAAGGTGAGTAGGGATGTAGGCATCTTATGAAGAATTGAAGAAGGATCTTCTGAGAATTAATGACTGGGTAATAAACTAATAAACGGAATTCAGTATGACTAAATGTAGTGATGTCCAGGGGAAGAAAACAAATTACATTGAAAATGATAGACCCTGGGCTTGTCACTGTTACTCAGGACTGAGGCGTTGCAGTTCACTGAAGCAATCATCTCTGCATGTGACATCAACCGAGCAGCAAATCACATTAGTAATTATGAGTAAAGGAATTATTAGGAAAGGAATAAATAGATAAATAAATCAGAGAGCTTCATCATTCTTCTATATGAATCTATTAATGCATAGTTTGAACACTTCACAATTCTACTTCCCACATCTCAAATTAATATAGCAGAATGGAAAAAGTTCAAAACATGGGATAATTAGAGCATTTAAAAAATTTTCTTATAAAGGATTTCTGAGTATGTAAAGAATTTCTGAGTAGGCAATGTGTTACTTTACAATCTGGTAAAGAATGAATGAGGGCTCATTTGATAGAAGATTACAATTTGTTGAAAGTGCATGAAGACTATTTGTTTCTTCCAACATGAATACTAAAATTCCTCCAATAAAGCTAGTGAACTTTTGGGTTGAACTTGAATGTTGTTTTTATGTTATTATGATGTTCAGAAACCCACTATCTGTAGGATTTCTCCCATTCTACCACATTGGTGTGAAATTTACCAGAAAGTTGAGTTCATTCATATAAATAGTGTATCTGCATAAACCTTATTTCAGGTCAAAGCTCTGTCCAGGCTTTTGCGTCTGATAGATAAACTCCATTTAAGAATGGAATCTGGACATATGCTACCTAACAGCTGCTGTAGCTGAAAATATGTTTTTTCATTCTGGAATCCAGGTACTATCAAATACTGTGGCAATAGTGGTTACATGAAAAAGTGAAATGCATGTATAGCATGCTACAGTTCTGCTCCTCCATTCTTTAAAGAGTTGAGCTTCTAGTTACTGTTGGAATTCTGTGTCATTTTTCAGGACTAGTTTGGAAATTTACTTTGATGCTAGCGAAGACAATCCAAGATTTTCTTGATATGTTACTGTTTAGATCATTAAGATGCTAGTAAAATGGTAAATACCTTCTTTAAAGTAATACTTTATTTTCATCCCACCCTTTGTTCTGATTCTGGCGAGGATAGAGTAAATTTTCACAAGGAGCCAGGACAGGTGAGCCAAGCTGGCCAGGGGCTATTCCATACCATGGGACGTCATGCTCACCATAAAAGGGGGCTATTCAGGGAGGGGAGGGTTCAGGACAGTCTGAGTGTGGGCTGAATGGTAGATTGGTCCTAAGATCGGTAAATTATTTTCTGTTATGACCCATTGTGAATATCTGTTACCAGTACTGCTGTTATTTCCCTCTCCCTTGCTGTCCCAGTAAACTGCCCTTACCCCAACCCACGAGGCTTTGCCGTTGTTTTTCCATTCTCCTCCCCATCCCTCTGGGGGAGGGGTGATCGAGCAGCTGTGTGGTGCTCAGCTGGGGCTTGGGCTAAACCACATCAGCCTTGTAAGTTGAATCTAACAACAAATTCTTCACCTAATACGAATACAATTTTCAAATTATGAAAAATAAGAAAGGAAAAGGAAATCACCCATCACCTTTGGATAATGGGCTTCAACACAGTTACATCTCTGTACTCTACTCTTTGGTACACAGGAGGAAACTCAATCTAATATCCGATGTTGTCCCTTTTCAGATTTTTTTAATCGCTTGTACATTCAGAGAGATATTGCTTGTTTTTATGCTCAACTTTAGACTTCACATGGACTAGGTCAATATCTTTGCTCTTTTTGATATCTTTGCTTTAGAAATATTCCATAAAAATTCTTAACTTTCTTTTAATGTTACTAGGCTGAAAAGACAATAATGCAGAAATCGGAGTATTTTCTGGTCTATATCCAACCTAAGTACCTTATTGAATATATTACTAAGTCTACTCAGTCTCCTAGGATCTTATTGAGTACATTGTGCAGACAATATTTAAGGGAGGAATCAGTGTGACACAGGACATTTCTTCTGAATAGTTAGGCAAATGATAGCCAAATTTCCATAGGATGCCTTAAAACGTCAAACATACCTGAAAGCTCCAAAGATAAACTAGCTGATTTCTGTTATCTGACTAATCACAAATAAGTCCTATGGCCTTTTGTCAGCTGCCTGATGATTGAATGAGCATGAAAATACTAAATTAAACTTTAAATAACCATATATGCAGCTATGAAGCCAAAAGAGAAAAACAATCTAAACAACATCTTTTGAAATTAAATTATATGAGCCATACCTGCAAGATCACATGGATAGTTGCATAATGCATATATTATGATAAAAAAAATTAAAATGGACAGAAAATACACAGCATAGTGAAAACTAGTACAGATGAAAGCACAACAGAAGAATATGTTCATGTTTTTTAAAGCATATCCTAATGATGCATGTTGCTATTGTTTTAAAGTATTTTGCTTTTCACAGACAAAGTGTTTCATTTTGGCCATGCAAGCTTAGATTTTAGAAACATTGATTTTAAGGGAATGATAAAGTTTGCATTTACTCAGCTTTTTTACTTAAACATGAATATTTTCATTAGATTAATCATGACAACACTAAACACTTTATTTTTGGCTTTACCAAGATTATATGTAACCACTTTATTTTTTGTAAATCAAGAATTAATTAAAGACTGTATTGCAATAAAAAACAGCTAGGAATTTTCTTATCCTTGCCTGTAAACAATAGCATGTGATACTATCTAGATTTTCTATTTTACCACATGCCTCTACAGTATGCTCAGATTCTTAAAAGTGCAATATATTTCATCTTTGTAATATATCAAAATTATGTCTTATTACATAACTCCAAGACCCTGGGCATATGAAATTACTGTCTTTGTTTTCTTTTCAAAGCATGAAGTTGAAAGTAGCAGAGTAGGGGGAAAAGGTATGAATATGCCTATGTAACTCCATCACATTTATATTCTTGAAAATTTATTTCAGAATTATATAATTTCAGAAGTCTAGTCAGAAACTCATGACCATGCACGACAATACCAATAGCCTGATTTTATTCGTCTCCTAGATTATATGCACCTGTTTGAAAACAAGGCGGCACGTCACAGGAGCTTTGCAGAATTTAAATGAATGGTGGGAGTAGTCTAGGAGGATCTCATTGGAGTAGGACTTCCTGGTGGTTGGCTGATCTGAATGTGTCAACCAGTTTTTCAGGAGAGAGAATATTTGTACAATATTTTATGGTATGTGAAATGTGCCACTTATGGCTTCCAATGGCTACTGGATAGTTTAAGCAGTAAAGCCTCAAATCAAACAAGTGAAAACCTGACATTGAAAAAAAGCCAATTGGTAAGCAAAGTGATGTTTAATGGCAGCTTTCTGAATGAGGAAACATCTGAAAAAAGTCAAAGAGTGGAGTAACAAGGGAGATGAAACTAAGGAAGGAGATCTTTCTCAACAAATCGCTTCAGCAGCTAACAGGGCATAATTACAAAGATGTATAATGTGACAAATAGTAAGTATGTCTGCACTGAAATGTGAATGTTATTGCATTTTGTTTTTCATAGAATGATAGAATCATAGAACAGTCTATGATTAAAGATCATCTAGTCCAACGCCCCTGCCAGGAACATCTTTCACTAGATCAGGTTGCTCAAAGTCCTGTCCAAACTGACCTTGAACACTTCTAATGATAGGACATCCACAACTTCTCTGGGACACCTGTTCCATTGTCTCACCATCCTCATCGTAAAAACATTCTTCCTTATATCCAATCTAAATCTACCCTCTTTCAGTTTGAAATCATTCTTCTTGCCCTGTCATTACAGACCCTTGTAAAATGTCTCCCTCCATGTTTCTTATAAACTCCCTTTGTATATTGAAAGGCCACAGTAACGTCTCCCCAGAACGTTCTCTCCTCCAGGCTAAAGAACCCTGCTTTTCACTATTCCCAAGAATCAGGGAATAAATTAAAGTGGAAGACATCTCAGGAGATCAGCTAGTCCAACAGCCCAAAGTAAGACTAACTTTGAAGTTCAATCAGCTTGCTCAGAGCTGCATCTGTTTGAGTTTTGAAAATTGCAAAGTATTTAAGTTCTTAGATGAAAATAACTCTGGATGGATCCAATAGCCTGAGAAAGTCTAGGGTATTGATGCTCTCTGTCCCTCAGTCCAAGTAGTCATGAGGCTGAAGATGTGTTCCCAGCAGACACACAAGCACAAAGCATACATATACACTACTTATATAGATACATAGAAACATCATCAATGGCCTCATCCTGCTCGTCACTCTGGCTGGGCAGGATGGAAGTCCACTAGTGAGACTGCATGTACACATGTGGACAAAGTGGATCCCTCCAGCAGCTGGGCTCAGGCACTCAGCCTGTGCAGTAGCTGACCCCTGGATCCCAGTCTCCCCATCTTCTGTCTACTGGACATAGGAGCTCCCGAGGCCACAGACCTACTCCAGTTGCTGGTACAGACCATCACACACACCCTAAGACAGACAGGACTCCCCTAGTCCCGTAGCCAATGCCCTGTGCTCTCACCCCTAGCTACATCCAGGGCCTCCCACATGCAGGGCTGGCTCTTAGGGGCTTGCTCATCCAGGCCACTTCCCTTGCTCACCAGCTTGTCCAGTTTGATCTTCGCCAGTGCTCACACCCTCTGGCACACCCACCCTCTCTCCAGTGGCTGCCCCAGGGACACAGGGGCCCTCCGCCCTGTGGTCTGGCCCCAGCTGCTGCATTCACAGCCCCACATACACACACAGGACAGAGAGCCCTTCTCCAGGACAGAGCCAGGAAGGAATTTAATGAAGAGACAGGACAGACTGCACTGGTCAGGCACATGGCATGACCACACAAGCGCATGGACCAGCCAACTGCCTACACATGACTGGCCCTTTTTAGGCCCTACCCCTCTATTTTCCCCACTCTTGTTCCCCCCTCAAATCACCTACACCTCTCCCTTGTCCTGTCTTTGATTCCTCCCCTAAACATCCCAAAAGAAGTCCCGTGCCACCCTGAACTGCTGCTTCCATATAGCCCAGATTGTGTCTCACTCCTTGACAGCAACCCTTAGCCTGAGAGCTGATCTGGAGAGCTGCTCCCCATGGCTCATGGTGGTGCGTGTGCCGCCTGGACGCTGGGACTGGTAGCTCTGCCAGGACAGCTCCTTGATTTGCCTCCCCACCTCCCTTGTGCATCCCTGCACTCCTCTGGCCTTGTGCACATGGGCCTTTGATGGGCTGATGGCCCCTGTGATGGGCTGATGGCCCTTGTGATGGGCTTGGAGTAGCCGGGCAGGTTATGATTTGGGTTCCTCCTTGTGCCATTGTGTCTCTGAGTGTCTGGGTGGGTATGTAGAGGAGCTTTATCACGTAGCCTAACAGTAGTGGCACAACCTTTCTGGGCAACCTTTTCCAGTCTACAAACACTCTCACTATGAACATTTTTTTTCCATATGTGAAATCAGAATTTCCTTGTTCTGGGTATGCCTAAAACAGGGGGCAGACTTATATTGTGTTTTTCATTTCACATGCTGACAATTTGCATTCAATGTTCAGAGAATATCTGATATTATCAAAGCTAATCTCCATCCCTTTTGTACCTTTTATTTTTTTTATTTTTGCTTTGCTGGTCACTCAATGTCTGTTGAATCATTTAATCATAAACAGAATATCCTTCTATATAGCAGCACCGCACTGATCAATAAATGCAAGAAAAGGAATAGATTACGTGTTTGCTAGATTCTTCCCAGAAACTGAGAAATCTGTTAATTAATGCTGACCACAGCAAATTGAGGAAACGTCCTTTATGAAGTCAATGCAATGAAATATTACATTTTTATAATTGCAGCCAATGCACTGCTTTTACAACCCCAAGTTGAATACAGGGAATCTTAAAAGACAATTCACTACAACTGCTGGCCACACTTATTGAGAAAATAATGCAGTTACAGAAGAGCAGATCTCACTGCAGCTAAATTGTGGCTTCCACAGTATGCTGCCTTAAAAAAAAAAAAAAAATTGTCTTTGGAAAAAAAAAAATCTTTGCATGTGACATCAAGTTTCATTAATATTTTTTCTTCAAATTTCTGAATTCCATTTACTTCAAAGCCGTATTTTTTTTTCCCCTCAACTTGAGATGTAATTTATGGTTTTCCTATATCTAATTAGCTTAGAACTTGATTGCCTCCATTTAAAAGGAAGGATAGAAGCTATTAATTATGGGCTGAAACCCAGAGTGTTGGGAACATCAATACCAAAACTATAAAGCCTTATCCATGCATTTTGGAAGTGGAACAAATTTTATATCCATTAACATGGCGACAACATATTGACTGTCTGCTATGACATTATTAAAATGAACTGAAGTTTCTAGATCTGCAAAAAGGCTTGCTTAAAGTCAATTTCTCTGCAGGTCCAGCATGACTTTTAAAGAGTTTAGAAATAAACTAATAATTTCCTTGGATGACCTTTTTCCTTTTTTTGAGCTTTAAAAGCAAAAATCAGAACAGAATCGGGGGTATCAGGAATGATAATAAAGACTGATCCTGTGGGGCCCACCTCTTGTGTCAATAGGACATTGAAACTGTTAACATTAGTGCAAATACATTAATGCTTAATGCTAAAGAGAAACATTTAATATTTTGAAACTGAAAAGGCAGCAAGGAAGTTTATATCAATGTGTGTAAGTTTTAAAAATGTTTGTGTTACCTTTGTACTATCCCATCATCCTCCCCTCAAATGCATTTACATATTTTCATTTTCTCTCTTCTATACTGAATTACTTCTGGGGGAAAAAAAACCACCAAATACTCTTCCCATGATTGGTAATGGTTTAATTACCTGATAAAAATAATTTAGCCAAAAGAAAAGTGATATCATGTGATTAACATGACCAGTGACAACACAACAACACAACATAGCCTGAAATGGGACACAGATTACGCTGCCTTACAGTGGTAAATCCGCATACACGTGCTATAGTACACCACCTATTTCTCACCTATGTAGCTATGACAGACGTTGAGACTATAAATAGAAGGCTTACAGAATTAGCTGATAATTTTTTTTGAAGAGTCATTTCCAGTATATCTGTGATAGATCAAAATATTTATTAATGCAACAGAAATTAAAGCAAGTTTTTTCCTGACAAATTCAAGGCAAGCTTTACAGTATTGCTGGGGCATGGTGTCTTTATCTGTGCCTGTTTAGTCCCCAGATGAAGCACCATTGTCTGTGTTCTGCTGTGCAAATGAATCAATTTGTTCTTTGGAGTAGCATTCTGCAGGGCCTAAGAGGAAAGCTTTTTATGATTTAAAGTCTGTAATGATAAATTCCTACTCCTGAGTATTTCATGTTTGCAACTTATATTATTAACTTAGCTATTATTAACTTAGCTATTATTTCAAAGCTAACTACTTAGTGGTGAGCTGAACTATATGTATATATATGTATACTATAACTGTGAGGCATCTAGCCATGTGCCCCGGGGATCAGTGCTGGTTCTGGTCTTATTCAACATATTCATCAATGACCTGGACAGGGGACAGAGTGTACCCTCACCAAATTTGCTGATGATAACAAACTGGGAGGAGTGGCCGACACAGCAGAAGGCTGCGCTGTCATTCAGCAAGATCTGGATAGACTAGAGAAGTGGGTCAAGAGGAACCCGATGAAATTCATCAAGGGCAAGTGTAGGGTCCCGCACCCAGGGAGGAATAACCCCAGGCACCAGTACAGGTGTGGGGATGACCTGCTGGGAAGCAGCACTGCAGAGAAGGACCTAGGAGTTCTGGTGGACAACAAGCTCTCCATGAGCCAGCAATGTGCCCTCGTGGCCAAGAAGGCCAATGGTACCTGGGCATGGTACCCATGCCCAGAAGAGCATGGCCAGTAGGTTGAGGGAGGTTCTCCCTACTCTGTCCTGGTGAGGCCACATCTGGAGTTCTGTGTCCAGTTCTGGGCTCCCCAGTTCAAGACAGGGAACTACTGGGGAGAGTCCAGTGGAGGACTGTGAGGATGATGAGGGAACTGGAGCATCTCTGGTATGAGGAAAGGCTGAGAGAGCTGGAGCTGTTTAACCCAGAGAAGAGAAGACCGAGAGGGGATCTCATCAATGCTTATCAATATCTAAAGGGTGGGTGTCAATACCATGGGGCCAGACTCGTTTCAGTGATTCCCAGTGACAGGACAAGGGCACAAACTGGAACACGGGAAGTTCCATCTGAATGTGAGGAAAAACTTCTTCCCTCTGAGGGTGATCGAGCCTTGGGACAGGCTGCCCAGAGAGGCTGTGGAGTCTCCTTCTCTGGAGAGATTCCAAACCCGCCTGGACGCCATCCTGTGCGACCTGCTCCGGGTGATCCTGCTTTGGCAGGGGGTTGGACTAGATGATCTCTAGAGGTGCCTTCCAACCCCTACCAAGCTGTGACTCTGTGAACTACTGTTGAAGCTAATGGTGGAGAGATTTTTTTGATTTGGGATCATTGATGCTGCAGATTCTGATTTACATTCAGATAACAATATCACTATGAAGTATTCATACTAGTTGATGTGTAACTGATGAACAGCACATTTCAGTATGACACAGTCACTACAACACTCTCAGCTGATTTGAATTCAGATATGTGATACTCCCCAGCTTCTTTTAGTGTCTTGCCATGGAATTACATGTCTTACTTCACCCATATAGCAGCTCTACCACAGACCCTGCCTCTTCCTGTGGGGGTGTAATGCTGGTAAAATAAAGATAGTAAAAAAAAAAAAAAAAAAAAATCAAGAAACAGTGTTACACAGTAAGACACAAAGCTTAACCGAGCCTTGTGGTGACCATCTTATTTTGATCAGCTGGTAGAGAAGTAGATCTATTGCAAAAGAGGATGGTTCCTGAAAGTATTATTGGATGTCAGCATTCTCTTGACTACCTTCTTCTGATGTACTTCACATTATGTGACAGCATAAAATAAAAGAACATCCTCATGATTACAAGCTTTAATATATGTCCTCCTTAATTCATATTCTTCCAAGGAATATTCTACTTCTGAAGAATTTTTAAAATATATGTAATTGTAGCAGATGGCTGCACTTTGAGAAAGATATGCTATGACAAAATAAATATCTCTATGCCTTTCAAAAACAAATTTTTTGATGTGTCCAGACAGAATACTGACCATCTCTGATGTGTAAGTCACAAACAGAAGTAAAGAAATGAAATAATCATTGAGAAATTATGAACTCAAAAGTGACAGTGATATACTAGAAGAACTCAGTGCTCAGAGGGCCTATAATTCATATTTCTACAGGGATTTACAAATTAATGTTGTAACATAGTAGAATACAGCCTGACTAGAGATTCCATTCAGATAGTACTTGAACTTTAATGTAATGGGCTTCAGTGAAATACTCCCGCTATCAAATTATCACAATGGCTCTGGGATAACTTGGCTTCCTTTAGCTTAGACTGTAACTTCAATATGATACTTAACATTATATGATATATATCAAGTAATGTATTACACCACGGTGATGATGTGTTTAGAAGGCTCTCAAATTAAACCAGTTTTAAACTTTAGAACAATACATTGCTAAATTAATTCATTAGTAACATACTCCATTGTATGGTTAGTTCTTGCACATTTTGATAATTTTCATCACATATACAAAACTGTTAGCCTGAAAGTGTCACGGCCCAAATTAGCTGTGACTATTACAATATCACAGAGCTGGTGTAATAAAGTTAGTGCTGATGGTTGTCATCCTTCATGGTTCTTAGTTGCAGAGAACAAAATAATGAGTCACTTACATGTGAAAAACTCAATAAAAGAATGGGTAATATTTTATTGGGAACATCATGAGATCCCTCCAGGGGAAAATGGATTGGGCCTTCACAAAAAATATACGAAGACACATATTTAGCTCAGATAGTCGGTGAACTCTGGATTTGCACAAGATGCATCCATCCTAAGGCATCCAGTAGTTCTTAGAAATTATCATTGACTGATCAAAAGCTGTTTGAATAGAACAGAAATCGGGTTTCAGATAAATATTTTTCCTGGATTATCTGATATGTCCATCTGTTATGTCACATTTGTATTAAGGAGGCTTTTTAAAATACAGAGTCTCTTGGCCTCTAAGGGCGATATAGTGAATCACTTATTATTGCAATGCCAAGCAACGAACAGAGAAGATATATTTTACTAGCATGTTCTTGAAAAAAACCTGAGAGAAATGGATACCAGAAGGGTGTACTGACAGTCAAAGAGTTTTCAACAAGCCAAAGAAATGGAGAGACATGATCTCATGAAGTTGAATAGAGGGAAATGCAAAGTCCTGCATTGTAACATAGACAGTGGGCAGCCTGTTCTAGCTGGCCCTGCCTTAAGCACAGGGGTTGACCTAGATGATCTCCAGAGGTCTGTTTCAATCTCAACCATTCCATGATTCTGTGATTCTATGAAACATCAATAATTATAAATCCAGCTTGTAAAAATATCTATAAACAAATAACCATCCTGGTTTTGACAGCACATATTTTATTTTTATTCACCAAAACTTGAAATTCATTTTAAATTTCACCAACAATTTGAATCTGAAAAAGTTCCTCATTCAAAACCATGCTTTTAATTATAATAGGACAATGACTGAGTAATGATCAATAGTTTGAGATCAGCCACATGAGTATACTGAGATAATCCTGTAGTAGCTCCCAGCTAGTGGAGCACTGGTCTTTGGACTAGCAAGTCTTCAATTCGAATACTATCACTTTTCCCAAGAATTTGTTAAGAGCATTCAGTGTTCACATATCCCTGAGTACTTGGGACATCAGGAGCATTATGAGCAGCAGAAATGAAATTAAAAAAATTCAGAAGAATGGCTAATACAAGATGCCACCGTCCTACTGGAATCTAGTACTTTCATAAATCTTTCTTGTTTGAAAAGGTCTTAACAGGTAAGACATCACCTGAGCCACCAATAATATTCAGTGACTGTGTCCATTAAAGATCCTTAGTCCCTAATAAATGAGGACAGTGACAGTAGGAATGACTATTTGTCCAAAGCAGAGATCCTAAACAATGGCAAAAATAGGTAATGAAGAAAATTAGAATGGAATCTAGAAAAGAAATTAAACACCAAACCAAAAATACCTCTTCCTCAAAAAGCCAGTAAATAAATCAGACATATATTTAAAATAATGCCTTCAGTTAGTTTCAAGTTACATTGAAACTTGGATGTAGAAGTGATCAACCTCAACGATGCTTTTTTCATTTGTATTAGACCCAAATATTCAGCTGAAAGCTTATAATGCCCAGAGCACAGTAGTAGCAGAGATCACCTGAAGAAGCAACAGGGAGTAAATGGTCTAATCAAACTTACACTCTAGACTTATGCATTTCCTTTGGGAAGGAGGGAGCATTCAGACAGCAGGTATCTCTGATCTAAAACCTTATCATCATTAGCTTCAAACATCTTCTCCTGCTCACTTGCCTTCATAGACTGTACACTGATCCATCCCCTTTCTTTTATTTGTAATTTATGTTGGTATCAAAAACCATAGAGTGAGGTAACAATCATTCATGGCCAAAGTACAAGAAAGTTCTCCACATGCTGCTTGTAGTCAAGACCAAGGAGGATCGACACAATGACAAGGAGCCATCCAGAGACATTCAATTCATCTTTGAGAGAAATGAGAAAGAGATTCTCTAGGGATTTCCTTCTCTGTCCCCTTTCTTAATACAACTCCTATTTACCTGCAGAGATATCGCACCATCTAAATTTAGAGAGTCAGTGGGTCTGCAGGAAAGTGGCTTGCAGGCTGAAGGTCACAAAAAGACGTGAATTTAAATTAGTAATATTCAAATGAGGTTGTGAAGTGATGTTAAACAGAAAATAAGTATAAACCTGAAGCAATGGAAGATAAAGATTAGGATGTGTGGAACTGAGAGAAGATGATTACAAGGAGCAAGAGAGGTAATTTAATTTCAAATAAAGTATCATAAAACTTTGTGGCAATTGTTATTCCTATTTGACAAGAATGCCTTCAGAGGGTCACAGAGCAAACATGCCAAATGAAGAAATATGAATATTTGTGGGGTGCCGGACTTATCCAGGCTTGTTGGTGCCGAATACAGGGCCGTTATGACCCAGCAGAAGGGGCCCTGGGGGAGTCCAGCTTGGGCGAGAGCAGGGATTGAGCAACTTGCTTATCTTGCGTTGATAAGCACTGGACCTGAACAGGGGCAGGAGATGAGCAATTTGTTCATCTTAACAAGATGCAGCGCCTGACGGGTCTGCTCCTTAATCAACTAAGTGACGCCTGGGGTGAGGGGGAGCCTTCACAGCTTGACGTTACTTTGGTAAAACTAAACAGACCACCACTCCTCTGTACTGAACGCCTTTGTTCTCTGCCACTTCCCCCCCCCAGCCCCGATCAACTGCACAACAAGCCTTGTTAAGGGCCAATCGACACACAATACCTGACTTAGTCCCACCTCGCCAAAAGTATAAATCTGGCATTTAGAATCCTCTTTTCTGAGGACGAGAACTCCAACTATCTGGACGGGTCGACGGGCCTGGACCTCTCTCCTCCCCAAGCAGGGACGCCTCTTTGGTAAGACTTGCGCCTCCGATTATGTCAGATGTTACCCCGGGAAAACTATCATCAACAAAAGCGCTGAACTATTAACTTGAGCTCAAAATTGTTGCAGTTAGTGCATTTATCAACGGCAATTCCGAACTTTTATATCTGTCGCTTCAATAAATTACCTATTTTTCTTTTCAACTTTGCGAAACTGTTTCAGTGAAAGTCCTTAGTGGGGCTCTGACAGGCAAACGTTGACTCTGATAAGTGGCTACACACATAACCCTTTAGACATAAACCGTTGACCAAGTCTGGGACTAAGACTGGACCTAGCCGCACCTAGGCTCCTCTCTGAGAAGGAGTTTAGAAAGCAAGGGGGTCCTTTCTGAACCTCGTGACTCAACGGGAGGGCCTCCCTCAGCCACATATCAGACTTGTACCCTTTCACGCGACAATATTGAGACAGATTTCAGTTCATTTATGTCTTAAAACAGGTGATAGGTTTTAATTCAGCTGACAAAGTATCTTCTTACAGTTGTTTTTAAAACAGGAATTTGTCCCTGATTCCTAGTGTTAAGGAATAATGTAATGCAGCTTTCTCTAACAGACCCACTGACCTTCCCCAAAGTACCCGGTGACTGTTAGGGTTCTGGTGTGCTGGGGGATTGAAAGCAAACATTAATGCTCACTGCCTGATTTTGTGCAGCCATTAAAACTAAGTCATACCTAAACCTTTTTCAGACTAACTGGAAAGAAAGACGTAGCTGCTGTTGTAGCGCACAGCTCAATACCCTCTGTGTGTGTGAATTCACTGATGACAACAGCACCTAAATGATTTCCAGTCCTTACTAAGGTAGAGATGTGTGATGTGTAGGATAAAAGAAATTCATACATCATTTTAAAAAATGGGGATGAGTGGGCTGCTAGTGAATAAAAGCTGTGCACACAAGCCTGCAATAATCTTTTTCTGTTCTGCCGTTAGTTACTAACACCCAGGTGGCTCTTCCCTAATTCCACTCTCTGGTAAATTCTGCACACCATTAAAGTCAGATAGCACAAGAGGTCTAAACTTAGTGGAGCTATGATCCTTTTATACTGCAACAAGATATTATCTTTCTCTTAGTCATTTAAAGGCATCAAATTTATACATAAATAAAACAGTGCTTTTTCTGTATTAAAATCCTCTAGAAGATAGCTCAGAACTTTTCTGTATTGCCTAGGCTTATTGAATTATTTTTCTGACTTTTAAGAATGGTTTGGGAAGGGCATTGCTTTTATTTACTAATATATTTTTTCTTTTAGCTATAAAGATCAATGTAGACCATCAAAAATAAATATTGATACATAAAAATATAGTCTATGACCTTCCTAAGAAGGTCTGCCTTTATTAAAAAAATCTACTGAAGTAAAAAGAACTTCATATTCAATATCACTTATTTATATGCTGAGATGGAGAAAGCCGCAAAGAGTCTTAACAGGATGCCATCCAGAGGAAAGCAGACTCAAAGAGCTGTATCTCCTCCAAGAGCTATCCTAGGTAACATTAATTATTTTAAAATTTGCATCTTCATTTAAATGTTAGTATAACAGGAAAAGAATAAAATTTCAGCAGTACAGATTAGGTGTTTCTTTACTTCACTGCTCCCTTATGTTAGTATTCCCATATAAAATGGGATTTTTCACATGAAGTGTGGTGCTTCAATCTGTCTCCAGCATGGGAACAGCATGCAACAAAAATAGAAAACTCTCTGGCAAGATCTCCTCTCTTCTTTTTCTTTTCATATGGTATTATGCAGAAAAAAGACAAAGCCATAGCTGCATTTGATTGTGATGGTGTTGGCTGTGTTATGATTACAGAATTTTCTTTGTCAGAGGAAAAGATGATTTTTTTTTTTAATTAATGGTATTTTATACCAAACAGAAAGCAATATTGTAGTGTTTCAGTAAGTGGAGAAAAATTCTATTTTGTGCTCTAGTATCTAAGCACAACATGCACAATCTACAACATGCTTAATGTGTCCCCTTGTGCTTAGGAATTAACATCAGGTAGTAAATTTCTGACTTAACTATCAGATTCCTCACTTTTGCTCTTTTGAAAAAAACTATTAACTTTTGAACATATTTTTACCAGATAAGTTAATATAATGGATTTACCAAGGAGTCCAGGAATGCTAAATTGAAATACTTTTATTTTGAGAGCATGATGAGCAGACGCAGATATGAATGCAAGAGGTGAGGGATACATCTGATACCAGCAAGAATAGTAACTATTAGTATTATCTACTTCTGACAGATCAAATAGACTTCTTATAACTGTACTTTAGGTGAGAATCTGAAAGGTCAAGCAGAAAACTGACAACTCATGAAAATTTCATTCTTAGTCATTTTCTGCTGCAACATAAATGCCAACTAATTTACAAGTTATTTATAAATGTATATATTTAGTGGCATTAGAGGAGAAAAAAATAAGCATTTTTATTTCAAATCATGATCTAAATTGATATGCAGCACAATTAAATCCACAGTAGTTATTTGAATAATGGGCTGAACTGTACTCTTGAATTCTCACATTAACAAATAATATATCTATGAATTATACACTTTTTTGTTGTGCAAAACTTATATGGTACAGCTATAATGTATGTATACCACCCTTCATAATTATTCTATCACCAATAGAATGAATGGAGCGTTATTCAGTTTGTTTGGTTCTATTAAAGTACAACACAGGAAAAAAAAGAAAAAAAAGCCCAAAGCTCCAAGCATTGCCAATAAGAAGTAAGGAACAAATCCTAGAGGCAGATTATGCAGCAAGACACCCAGACTTGCAGGGAAAAAAAGCAACCAACAAACCAGGAAAAAAAAAAAAAGCAACATGTACCCAAAAAGTATATTATTTTTATGATTAGGACCTGATGTTTCAAAAGAAACATTTTATTCCTGGAGAAGATAAAGCATAACTTAATAATTAGTGTACAACCAAATGTTATGGTCAAGGAGCAAGGTACTATTTGAAATGTGAAACAGTTTATCTCTAAACTGAGGTTGTTAGAAGATAACCCCTTACTGTAAACATAGTCAGACCTTTTGAATTTCCACCTGTATCATAAAATCATAGAATCATAGAATAGTTTGGGTTGGAAGGGACCTTTAAAGATCATCTAGTCCACACCCCCCCCCCCCCCCCCACACCCCCACACACCCTGCAATGAGCAGGGACATCTTCAACTAGATCAGGTTGCTCAGAGCCCTGCCCAACCTCACCCTGAATATTTTCAGGGATGGGACATCTGTCACCTCTCTGGGCAACCTGTTCCAGTGTCTCACAAATCTAATCCTTATATCTAGCCTGAATATACCCTTTTTTAGTTTAAAACCACTACCCCTTGCCCTATCGCAACAGGGCCTACTAAAAAGTCTGTCCTCATCTTATAAGCTCCCTTTCAGTATTGAAAGGCTGCAATAAAATCTCCCCGGAGCCTGCTCTTCTCCAGGCTGAAACAGCCCAACTCTCAGCATTTCCTCAAAGGAGAGGTGTTCCATCCCTCTGATCATTTTTGTGGCCCTCCTTTGGACCCACTCCAACAGGTTCATGCCTTTCCTCTACCGAGAAGCTGAGAGCTTCTCCTCTACTGAGAAGTAGAGCTGCTGGGGTCTCAACAGAGCAGAGTACAGGTTCCTTGACCTGCTGGCCATGCTTCTTTTTATGCAACTATCGTGATTTAATGAGATCCTGAGCTGCTCAGCCTCCTGGCTCACCCTCCAGCTATCTACACAGCATGATGTCACATGGTATGGAATATCCCTTTGGCCAGTTTGGGTCAGCTGTCCTGGCCATGTCCCCTCCCGGCTTCTTGTGCACCCCCAGCCTCCTCGTTGGCAGGGCAGTGTGAGAAGCTGAAAAGTCCTTGACTGCTTGGCAACAAGTAAAAACATCAGTGTGTTATCAACATTATTCTCATCCTAAATCAAAAATACAGCACAATCTTCTACTACTCTCTTCTGCTAAGAAGAAAATGAACTTTATCCCTGCTGAAACCATGACAGCAGCACAGGACACGGTTGGCTTTCTAGGCTGTGAGCACACATTGCTGGCTCATGTTCGGCTTTTCATCCAACACTACCCCCAAGTCCTTTTCCACAGGGCTGTTCTCAATGTTTGTCACTGCAAGAGTTGCAAGTTGCCAACTATACACAAAAAAGAATATATGCTATGCATGAAACTATCTTTATGGAGTAGCGTAGTGCAAATCATTGCAAGTAATGTCTGGGATTCCATTTCTCTTTAGGAAACAGTAGAGTATTAAAGAAATTGGATGAATCATACAAAATTCATGAGTAGATTTTGGCCTCTTCAGGAACCCGCTTGGTAGACTACCATGGGACAAAGCCCTAGTGGGAAGATGGGCCCAGGACAGCTTAGCTAGTACTAAGGGGTCAGCTCCTCCCAGCTCAGAAGCGATGCATCCCAACAGAGAGGAACTCAGGCAAAAGCACCAAGAGGCCCCCGTGGATGAACAAGGAGCTCCTGGGCAAAGTCAAACACAAAAACGAAGCCTACAGAGGGTGGAAGCAAGGGCAGGTAGCCTGGGAGGAATACAGAGAGATTGTCTGAGCAGCCAGGGATCAGGTTAGGAAAGCCAAAGCCCTGATAGGAATTAGTCTGGCCAGGGATGTCAAGGACAACAAGAAAAGCTTCTATAGGTATGTTAGTGATAAGAGGAGGATGAGGGAAAATGTGGGTCCCCTCTGGAATGAAATGGGTAACCTGGTTACCCAGGATATGGAGAAGACTGAGGTACTCAACGACTTCTTTGCCTCGGTCTTCACTGGCAAATCCTTGAGCCACACTGCCCAGGTCACAGAAGGCAAAGGCAGGGACTGGGAGAATGAAGAACCACCCACTATAGGAGATCAGGTTTGAAAATATCTAAGGAACCTGAAGGTCAGTGGAACCTGATGAGATGTATCTGCGTGTCCTGGGGGAACTGGTGGATGAAGTGACCAGGCCACTCTCCATCATATTTGAGAAGTCCTGGCAGCCCGGTGAAGTTCTTACTGCCTGGAAGAGGGGGAACATAACCCCATTTTTAAAAAAGGGAATAAAGGAAGCCCTGGGGACCTACAGGCCAGTCAATCTCACCTCTGTGCCCGACAAGATCATGGAGCAGATCCTCCTGGAGACTATGCTCAGGCACATGGAAAATAAGGAGATGATTGGTGACAGCCAACATGGCTTCGCTAGGGGCAAATCGTGCCTGACAAATTTGGTGTCTGTCTACAACAGGGTTACAGCATTGGTGGATAAGGGAAGGGCAACTGACATCATCTACCTGGACTTGTGCAAAACATTTGACACTGTCCCGCACGACATCCTTGTCTCTAAATTGGAGAGACATGGATTCGATGGATGGACCACTCAGTGGATAAGGAATTGGCTGGGTGGCCACACTCAGAGTTGTGGTCAACAGCTCAATGTCCAAGTGGAGATCAGTGATGAGTGGCGTTCCTCAGGGGTCTGTACTGGGACCGGCACTGTTCAACATCTTTGTCGGCGACATGGACAGTGGGATCAAGTGCACCCTCAGCAAGTCTGATGATGACACCAAGCTGTGTGGTGGCTCGACACACTGGAGGGAAGGGATGCCATCCAGAGGGACCTTGACAGGCTGGAGAGGGGGGCCCATGGGAATTGCGTGAAGTTCAACAAGGCCAAGTGCAAGGTCCTGCACGTGGGTCAGGGCAATCCCAAGCACGACTACAGGCTGGGCGAGGAATGGATTGAAAGCAGCCCTGAGGAGAAGGACTTGGGGATGTTGGTTGATGAGCTCAACATGAGCCAGCAGTGTGCACTTGCACCTCAGAAAGCCAACCGTGTCCTGGGCTGCATCAAAAGAAGCGTGACCAGCAGGTTGAGGGAGGTGATCCTGTCCCTCTACTCTGCTCTGGTGAGACTCCACTTGGAGTACTGCAACCAGCTCTGTGGGCCCCCATACAAGAAAGAGATGGAGCTGTTGGAGCGAGTCCAGAGGAGGGCCATGGAGATGATGAGAGGGCTGGAGCACCTCTGCTATGAGGACAGGCTGAGAGAGTTGGGATTGTTCAGCCTGGAGAAGAGAAGGCTCCGGGGAGATCTAATTGCTGCTTACCAGTTTCTGAAGGGGCCTACAGGAAAGCTGGTGAGGGACTGTTTATCAGGGAGTGTAGTGACAGGAGAAGGGGAATGGCCTGAAGCTGCAGGAAGGGAGGTTTGGATGAGATGTGAGGCAGAAATTGTTTACTGTTAGAGTGGTGAGGCCCTGGCACAGGTTGCCCAGAGAAGCTGTGGCTGCCCCTGGCTCCCTGGCAGTGTTCAAGGCCAGGTTGGATGAGGCTTTGGGCAACCTAGTCTAGGGGAGGGTGTCCCTGCCCTTGGTAAGGTGGTTGGAACTAGGTGATCTTTGAGGTGATCTTCCAACCCAAAAGATTCCATGGTTCTATGATTCTATGAAAATGTGATACTCCATTTCATCAGTGTCATCAGAAAGGTCCTTTATTTGCTTTTTTCTCTTTTCCATCTGCAAAGGGCATCAGATGTTGATTTTTACATGTCTGTAAAGTACATAGTATAGTGTACACAAAACGAATGTGATGATTGTTCTAAGTAGTAAAGTGATTTCACAAAGTAATTTGAATATGATCTATACTTACTCCACTAAATCAAATTGCTTCATCACATTTTTGTTCTATACACTACTTGGAAGAGTTAACCATTTTATAGTTGCATATAGATTATCCTGTCATCCACGAAAAGTACACATGCTATGTGTACATATGCGATGAAACCCATGGTTTGACTATAATCAATCTGTGTTACACTATTACTTTCTGCCTCCAACTACAGGTAATAATTCACATGCCTCAGTTAACTAAAATGTGTAGCAAAAATACCCCAAAACATTTAAATTAAATTATACCAAATTGTACACTGAGTGTAAAGAAGAAATGTTTTATATATTCTAAATGTGGGCTAAGTGTGTGAGGGATTTTCTAAAGCTCCATATTTTCATCTCAACTCCCTCTCCCTAGCTGTTTGTACTTTAGGATTCTACCCTAGCACAAAAGTGTCAGAGCTTTAGGAAACACTTCTCTCTTTTCCTCTGAACTCGTCAGAACTAAGACACTCAAAAATGTTACAAAAAGAGTGTTTTAATAAAATTATGGGAGTTGTTTTAGAGGATCAAGCAATGCAGTTATTCTGAATTAGATACAGACACATATCTCCAAGTAAATATAGTTGCTATCAGGTTTTTGGCCTTCTGAAGTTCCTAGCTTTAATCTGAAGAAATATTATCCTGCTTGTCAAAAATATCTCAAAAAGGAATCATTAATATTACTGCTTTTCTAAAGTTTAATGTA
Organism: Balearica regulorum gibbericeps; assembly: GCF_011004875.1. Classification (NCBI taxonomy): domain Eukaryota; kingdom Metazoa; phylum Chordata; class Aves; order Gruiformes; family Gruidae; genus Balearica; species Balearica regulorum. The sequence continues at coordinate 35,603,528 of NC_046191.1, read as the reverse complement.
ATGCAAGAGAATATTTTCCTATTGATTGACTGACTACAGTACAACTCAACCAAAAAGCACAAAGATGAAAAAATGCATTCAGATTTCCTCACATGCAGCACAGATTAAGGGAAGTGAAATTGGGAGGGAAGGCTACTTGAAAGCAAAAAGAAAATAAATATTAAAGAAAATAGTCAGATGTCTAATACTAGACCCATTAAAAAAAGAAAAATACCAAGTTATTGATTCTTATGGTTGGAAGAGTTGGAAGAGACCTACAACAATCATCTAGTCCAACTGCCTGACCCCTTCAGGGCTTAGCCAAAGTTAAAGCATGGTATTAATGGCATTGTCCAAATGCCTCTTAAACTCTGATAGGCTTGGGGCATTGACCACCTCTCCAGGAAGCCTGTCCCAGGGTTTGACCACACTCTCGGTAAAGAAATGCTTCTAATGTCAAAACAGACACCCCCCGGCACAGCTTTGAACCTGCCCCTGGATCCCAGGGAAAGAGCTCAGCACCTCCCTCACCACATCCCCTCCTCATCAAGCTGTAGAGAGCCATAAGGTCACCTCTCAACCTCCTTTTCTCCAAACTAGACAAACCCAGAGTCCTTAGCAGCTCCTCACAGGACATGCCTTCCAGCCCTGTCACCGGCTTGATTGCCCTCCTCTGGATGCGCTCAAGTGCCTTCAGATCCTTCTGAAATTGTGGGGCCCAGCTCTGCACACAGTACTCAAAGTGAAGCCGCACCAATGATAAATGCAGCAGGACAATCCCCTCTTGACCCGCTGGTTGTGCTGTGTTTGATGCCCACAGGATGGGGTTTGCCCTCTGGGCTGCCAGGGCACACTGCGGGCTCACACTGAGCCTGCTGCCGACCAGCACCCCCAGAGCCCTTTCTGCAGCACTGCTCTCCAGCCACTCCTCTCCCAATCCATGCTTCTGTCCAGCGTTACTCCATCCCAGATCAGAATGTCACACTTGGCCTTATTAAATTTCATGCCATTGATAACTGCTGCCCAATGCTCTGATCTCTCTAGATCCCTCCTCTTGTCCCTTGAGAGAGTCAACAGCACCTCCCAGTTTAGTATCATCAGCAAACTTGTTAATGGTGCATTCAACTCCTGGATCCAGACCATTGATAAAAAGATTGAACAGAACTGGCTCTAGAATTGAATCCAGAGCAACACCGCTGATGACTCGTCACCAGCCAGATGTAGCCCCATTCACTGCAACCCTTTGAGCCCTGCTGTTCAGGTAGTCACTCTTCTTGCTAAAAGTTGCACTTAAATCTATGTACAAAATCTTCTCTTTAGGATTCTAATGCAGTATTGTGTGATCTATTCGGTGTTACACTCCCCTCCTTCAGCAAACTATCTCATTAGGAATAATAGATTGGATTCTGCCATATAAAGAATCTTTAAACAACTGCTCTGACATACAAATTCATAACCATAAAATAAAAGGTAATTTAACAGATTCAGGTTGTGTACCTGTCAAAAACAAGGTATTCATATGACATAAAGAAGAGCTGATAATAGAAAGTTAATGTTGATAGGAGGTGCTCATAAATTATAAAATTGGAGAGCTTGAGAAAATTGTGCAAGAATTGTGTGTCCCCTTTTGCATGAAAAAAGTGTGTGATCTTGTAATTGATTACTGAATTCTTATGCCAATGCACAAGATAGCATGTTGCAGTTGCAGAAGCATTAATTCTGACATTTCCAAACTCCGAGTGCTTGACTTTGCAATCCTAATGTTCTCTTTAACACCTTTTTCAAATATAACTTTGCACAACTTTGAAAGTAATTTAAACATTAAAAAACAACGGCTACACTGAACCATTCAGAACCACTTGGGATAATAAGGAAGGGACCATATTCGATAATAATTATCTCTATTTCCACAGATAGAGAGGTAATAAGAGTTGTTGTCTATGACTTTTTCTGCAGAAGGGAACTTACAGTTCCATTTCTACATGTAGTTCTTAGAGCTGTTTGCAGACAAGTAATGAGGACATAAATAAGACCAGATCTGTAAGGAAAAGCTTTTTAGATGAACTTCTAACATGTAAATCATCTTTAGTTCTTGAGGTACAATCTAGCACTGGAGATGAGCTTCTTGCCTGAAAAAGAAACATAGTTACTCAATAACTGAGTTTTCTTTTTAAAAGACTAAAAGTATTTCCTTTATTTGAAACTGTAAAATACTAGACACAATTGTAATCAGGCAGAGAACAAAGAAGTGTCAAAGTGCAGAGAACAAATATTGAAAAGTTCAACAAAACAGATTTAAGTCTTGAAAAGGTATAACTGAACCAATATACATATTCTGGGTTGTATTTGGTTTGGTTTTTCATGAGAAGTCTTTCACAATTTGAATTTAAACTTGCCCATGAACCCAAACAAATGAAGTATTAAATAAATATAAAAACCCAAATGATTGCAAGTAAATAAATATACACAGACAATTAAATAGAGTTTTTCCTACTGAAAACCATGAAACTGAGGAACAGCAAATATATTTTTTTTTCTAACACAAAATAAACAAAATGAAAGTTTTGACTCTGGTAGACTATGACTGTAATATTTTAAAATTAATTATATCTCTTGAAAGCCAAAAAAAGGGGAAAAAAGGGAAGAAAAGGGAAGAAAAGTGAAGAGGAGAGGAGAGGAGAGGAGAGGAGAGGAGAGGAGAGGAGAGGAGAGGAGAGGAGAGGAGAGGAAAGGAAAAAGGGAAGGAAAGGAAAGGAAAGGAAAGGAAAGGAAAGGAAAGGAAAGGTAAGAAAAACCTAGATATCATGTTATATAGGGCTTTATGTGACATAATTTTAATTCAATCTGTAATCTATAAAAAAAAAAAAAAAAAAAAAAGACATTAGCTGGGGAGAGGAAGGCTTTTTTTCTCCCCCAGGACAGGCAAGCAACGGTCCCCAGGGGTTTTTTTGCCTTCCTCTGCAGCACTGACCATGACCACTTGTCAGGGCTCCTCTGATATAGGTTACTGCCTGCTGCTCATGCACCATGAAGGTGTCCTGCATCCGGGGGAACAAGCTTTCTTTGTCCCCAGGGAAGACTGTCACAACTCCCTGAGGAATGCTGCTTTTCCTCTGCAGCATTGAGCACAGCCCCTTGTCAGGGCTCCTCTGGACCATTTTGGCTAGGTTCCTGCCTGCTGCTCTTGCACCTCCAAGGCACTGCCTGTCCCCTGACTCTCTCTGGCTCTCTTTCCCGTCACAAATTTGTAGCAGGAGTGAGCTCTGCTCTTCCCCTGGCTCCATTTCTCGAGGTATTACTGCTTGTGCAACACAGCCTGTGCTTGGAAGGGCTCCAGTCTTGCTGCACCACCAGCAGCTGCCACTTTTCAGCTCTCCCTGCATGCAATACAAGCACGGTGCAGGCACGAGAGTGCTTTTCGTGCATCACTGGCCAAGAAGCACAGCGGAGCAAGTTTTTGAAGGCAAAAAAGTGTGCTTGTCATTGCTATCTGTCATATTTTTGAAAATACTCCACAGTACCACACACCTTTTCTTCTTTCGTGTGTGGTTGGTCCTGATCCTCCTTATTCAAGTTCTCACTCTTCAGGAAACAGCTTGGCCTGCATTCCTGCTGCTACTTTCTGTAGCACTGTGACTTGCTGTTGCTGGACTGCAAGGGATGTTTTTTCAAGCTAAACTGAAGAATGCATCAGCCTGCTCCTGGCTACACGTGAGCATTGTGCTAATGCTTGTGGGCATCAGCTCTGAAACAGATTCAGAAAAATAAAATAAAATCCTGTTTTCACTTGTAACCTTTGTGATATGAGTCTTTGAAAGTGTTTTTGGAACTGAAAAATCCCTGGCATTTCAGGCAAATACCAGTCTCATCATTTTTCAACTCATGGTGAGTGCAGGGAATATAGAATAGAATAGAATAGAATAGAACAGAACAGAACAGAACAGAACAGTTACACTGTGTTATGCCTAGAGTTATGCATGACAAACTATGATCTAATTTTGAGGGGTCCATCCAGGAGAGCAGCCATCTGCAGTGCAGGTCGCAGGCCCATCCAGGAGACAGGCTTAGAGATGGATGCATCTACAGCATCACACAGGCAGGGACTGAAGGCCTTTTTCTCAGGCTCTTTTGGTTTATTATGTCTTTTCAAGGGAAATAGCTCAAGTATTTCTAAAAATAAGGACAAGGAGAAAAAAAAAGTCCAGGAGAAAACAAATAGGTATTGCTCACCTCAAAAAGATTTGCAGCCATTTATTTCAGGAGAACTTCCTTCTTCAGACTTAGGCTTTGATCTTTGAGCCTTGCTAGTATCAGAGATGTGGTTTTTTGCCATGCTGTGGAAACCCAGCTAAACTGGATGAATATAGAAGACTCAAAAGACGCACTTCCGCACTGCTTTTTGCAAACTTCTTCAGATGGTCAAATTATCTCAAGATGTCCCATAGCTCTCACCTCCATCAGAAAGTACATGCCTTCTTCCCAGAAAGTGACAGAGTCAATGCCTAGGCTGGGACATGATTACCCATCCAATCCCTTCTGCTAATGCAGAACCGGGAAGAAATCAGTCATCAGAGATTTCCTCTGCATGTACTGCTAGGGAAAGGAGGAGGTAGGAAGAAGACTAGACTAGACTAGAATAGCATAGTTCAGCTGGAAGGGACCTACAACAAACATCTAGTCCAACTGCCTGACCCCTTCAGGGCTGAGCCAAAGTTAAAGCATGGTGTTAAGGGCATTGTCCAAATGCCTCTTAAACACTGACAGGCTTGGGGCATTGACCACCGCTCCAGGAAGCCTGTTCCAGGGTTTGACCACACTCTCAGTAAGAAATGCTTCCTAATGTCGAGTCTGAACCTGGCACAGCTTTGAACTATTCCCAGGCGTCCTGTCCCTGGATCCCAGGGAGAAGACATCAGCACCTCCCTCTCCATGTCAGCTCCTCATGAGGCTGTAGAAAGCAATGAGGTGGGTCTTCCTTTTCTCAAAACTATACAAACCCAAAGTCCTCACACCGTCAGGGAAAGCAATATGCCACACCTTTAGCACGGGTAAAATTGCGTATCTCCTTTGAAGTAAATCATAGAATCATAGGATCGTTTAAGTTGGAAAAGACTTTTAAGGTCATCAAGTCCAATTTAACCTAGCACTGCCAAGTCCACCACTAAACCACGTCCCTAAGCACCACATCTACACCTCTTTTAAATACCTCTAGGGATGGTGAGTCAACCACTTCCCCGGGCAGCCTGTTCCAGTGCTTGACAACCCTTTTGGTGAAGAAATTTTTCCTAATATCCGATCTAAACCTTCCCTGGTGCAACTTGAGGCCATTTCCTTTCATTCGTTACTTGGGAGAAGAGACCAACACCCACCTCACTACAAATTGCTTCAACTGAGTGCAGTAAACTTTGACTTTATACAAAGCTGTCAAACAGTGCCTTTTTGGGGAGTTTTTTTTTGTTTTTTTTGTTTTTTTTTTTTTTTTTACTGGTACTGAATTCTAGGGTTTTTTGGTTTTTTTCTTTTGTTTTTCCCCATGGTAGAATCAGGTCATTCATCTCATTAGAATTTTACTTGGGTCTTCAACCTCTTTCTGAAGAGCCTGCAAGCAACTATCAGATCCCTGCAGGTTTTCATCGTCTTTCAGTTGACTAGAGCAGTGACCTAGCAGAAGGGGGCCCATCTATTTTGTTGCCTCTGCCTCACCACAGATCAGCCTTCTAGAAAGTTGTCATCGCTAAACTGATTTGTCCTTCTGGATCTCCCTGTAGTTAGAAAATATTGTTATGAAACTTTCAGGTTTATAGCTTTAAAAATACAACGTCTGAAACCCAAGACCCATTATGGTTAATAAAACGTTGTGCCTGAAACTCCTTAAGCTGAATACTAGTTATTTATATTTCAAAGTGATCTTCGATTTCCAAAGAGAGATTTTTGGAAATTGTAGGGGGTTTCCACACTGTGTTTTATCTGGCTGCATTCCTATCACATGAGCATTTATTAACACTCCAGTTCTGTGAATAAGTCCTATGAATAATTTGAATCTGAATGCAACAATGCCAGAGTTACGGTAAAGGAATGGCACTTTACAAATAGGTAACAGATCCTTTCACCACACTGCATTTCAATAAACCAACAGGAAAGAAGTATTGAGACAGGCAACTGTGGCAGGGTTTAAACTTCTCTAGGAAAAAAAAAAAAAAAAAGAGATATTTGTGCCTGATGCTGTTATCTTGGAATCCATGAGCAGTGATGATATTCACATAACCCAGGTATTTCAAAGTACTTTTGCAATAGCTGCAGTACTGTACTTTTTGACTGTTTCTGAGTCTGTTGTCAAAACCTCAGTCAGTTTCTAACACTACATGCTGCCTGTTTCCTTGTTGTCAAGGGTGTTGCAGCTGAAACCTGGCTGCAGCCTGACAGAACTGCCCATGAGTCTTATAGATTATATTCCTCATTCCAGCAATGTCAGTATGACTGATCAAACCAATCATCACAGTAATTCTAAGCCTTCTCTGAAATTGTCCAGTCGAGGCTTAATAGGAACTCAAGTAAAAAACATGCCTTTAAACAAAACATATTTATATTTATATTTATATTTATATTTATATTTATATTTATATTTATATTTATATTTTTTCAGGAATGGAACAGTAAACCAAGAAGGAATCTATTTTTCTTACTTAAACTGTGTCAGACTGTACTGGTTTCAGCTGGGACAGAGTTAATTTTCTTTCTGGCATCTGCTGTAGTGCTGTATTTTGGATTTGGGATGAGAATAATGTTGACAACATTCTGATGTTTTTAGTTGTTGCCAAGCAGTCAAGGACTTTTCAGCTTCTCACACTGCCCTGCCAACAAGGAGGCTGGGGGTGCACAAGAAGCCGGGAGGGGACATGGCCAGGACAGCTGACCCAAAGTGGCCAAAGGGATATTCCATACCATGTGATGTCATGCTCTGTATATAACTGAGGGTTAGCCAGGAGGCGGGGCAGCTTGGGAACTAGCTGTGCCTCATGAGAAATTGTGCTGTTCATCACTTGTTTTGTATATTCTATTATTACTATTGTTGTTGTTGTTGTTGTTGTTGTTGTTGTTGTTATTCCTTTTCTGTATTATTAAACTATTTTTATCTCAACCTACAAGTCTGACCTTTTTTTCTCCTTTTTGACTCTCTTCCCCATCCTACTGGTGGTGGAGGGGAGTGAGTGAATGGCTGTGTGGTTGTTTTAGCAACTGGCTGGGTTAAACCATGACATAGACAACGCAATTTGATTTGGTTTCAGTTTGTATAGTAAGATCATCTGAGAGAGGAGTGTCTGGTGTAGATGGAACCCTCCGGATGGAGAAGATAATCTTCTGTGAGAGTGGCAGCATAATTGGCAGAGTAGGGCAAAGTGAGGACTTTTCAATGAGCTCTCTTTGGGGAAACAGTTCTGATTCACTGCAAGGTCTCACTCACTTGCTGTTTATGTCCTTGTCAGTGCACAAGAGATACTGCACTTTTCAAGACTTTTCAAACTCAGAATCAGTAAGATTCAAAATCCCCTCTAAACCTGTTGAATGTGAATGTCTTTCCCTCTTTTCCAAAGCTGTAACATCCTGAAAAACAAGCCTAGAAATTCACAAGTCTATGGTTGATAAGAACACTTTGCCAATAGCTTCATGCTAAATTAGAGTGGCGACCGTAAGGGTATGTAGGAGAATGATTCCTTTAAGGGTATCTGGCCAAAGAAGCCGTAAACAAGATTGTACAAGGACAAATCTGACTGACAAATGATAAAGGAAGTCATGATAAGACCTGGTCAGTCGTACTACTTGGTAAGGATATGTGGAGTGTGAGAATGTTTGTTTTTTCAGTTTGGATGATAAGGAAAGGAAGGGAGACAAACACACAGAGTCATAAAACCTGGCCAATTACTGTTAATAAAGACAATAACCTGAAACAAACCTGATCAGGAACACTAACTGATTGTCTATCAAGAAACAGTGACAAACCCAGGCGTGGCAAATGATAATGCGAATCTGAGGGTCCAGGGTATTGGAGAGAGTCGGTGGGACTGTGCAAACTGATGAGGCAATGTGCAGAAGGGGAGCTGGGAGGAACAAAGAGAGGGTAGAGAGAAAAAGAGTATAAAAAGGGCATGTGTAAATCAAGGTCTGTCAGTGCACTTGTCTGGCTGAGCCCTGTGCCTGATCACTGTAGTCTGCTCTGTCATCTTAGAAATTCTTATTAAATCCTTTCTTAACTCTTTCTTTTTAGTCTCACTCTCTGTCATGTGTGTGCGTGCTCCAAGGGCCGGGTGCCAGCTCCTGAGGGGACAGCGGCAGTGGACGGGGTGCCAGCAGCTACTGGGCTCAGGCCAGGGGTGTAGGAGCCCCTGGCCTCTGCTGGCAGCTGCTGGAGCCAGTGGGGTCCCTGGGCACCCCCGGGGCCAGTGGGGGTCCTCGACCTCCAGCCACGGGGGTGGGAACAGTGTGAGTCCCCAAAACCAGCTGCTGGGGGGACTGCCGTGGGTGAGGGCAGTGAGGGGCTCAGCGCTGGTGGTTGGACCGTGGGTCACAGCCCGTGTGCCTGGTGCCGGCTGATGGGGGGTGAGGGTCTGTATCTCCCCCAAACCGGGTGTGCGTGAGGTATGTGTGTGCATTCACCTGCAAACTTCAAGATGGACCAGCCGGCAAATGTGGGGCACTTGGGTCCAGGCAGAGGTATCAGGTGGGTGGGGGGTCCGTGCTGATGCCTGGGGAGATCCATGAGCATGAGGTGCCCATGGGACAAGTGTCAGTGCTGCGTGTTTGTAGTGAACACTGAGCTGGACCTGCCAGCAAGTAGGGGACCCATAGGGCAGGTCGGAGGGCTGGGATCTGAGCAGGGGTACCAGGCAGACAGAGGAGCCATGCCAGTACTCAGGGACCCGCAAGTACGTATGTGCTGGTGCACCCTGTGTGTGCCGTGTGCGTGCCTGCGCTAGTGACCCTCCGTCTGTGCCAGGCCCAGAAGAGGAGGGCACGTGGCTGTCAGTGCTGGTGTGACCTACGTGTGTGGCAGCCCTGTGATTGGCTGTGTCAGTGCCCTGTGCACATGCATGTGCGTCTGTACGTCTCTGGGACATGTGCTCAACTTTGCTGCTGGTTGAACCTCTAAAGGGGAAAGCAGCAGCTGCGTTCCTCAGCCCGGCAGAGACCCCGGGTCCCCTGGGCGGCCGTGCTCTTAACATCCCTGAGCAGTGACAGGTAGTTTCAGTGCGACACTAAATAAAAATGGTAAAGAATGTTAGAAAAGATGTTACCCAAACCTTAAGTAACAGATTGTTTTGATACAAACAGCAAGTATAATTGTGGTATAGCACTTTTGTCGTACTCTGCTATGAAGAGTAGTTTTTTGATGCCTAGTAACAAAAGCTGAAAGGTGATAGTTTTGTGATGTCATGAGGCCTTTGATCAACATGCTAATGACATTTCATCATTTTGTACTAGAATGAAAATCTGGATGTTTGGAGCCACGTGCTTGGAGTCTATATGATTATGCACTAGGAAGAAGAAAAAAAAAATTTTTAGATGGAGAAACAGGAGAAATCCAGGAGTGGAACTGCACTGATTTAAAGGTAACACTGCTTCAATTGTTTTAAACCTGAACTTTCCTAAGAAAATCATTCAAGTACAAGAAAAGGAATAAACTGTATGTAGGTTGCTTTGAACAGGCATTTACATAATGGTTGCATTGATCAAAAGAGCAAAATTACAATAAATGCAAGTGCAAAGTTTTGCTTTTAAGTAGGCTATGTCTTAACAGGGTGTGAACACGTTTGATATGTACTAGTGCTACTTTCTGACCAAACAGGGTAAAATTGCTTATAGTGAAGTCAACTGTAATATAAAATTTTCCAAATTATTTTGCTGCTATTAAATGTTTAATCGCAAAGGTATTTTTGTAACTCTGCTATTACCAGAAATGATCTGTGGCGTGCACTAGATACCAGCAATTACATCAGTTTTAGAGCCTTGCCTTTATCTAAAAGTGCAGCAGGAAATTCTCATGAGAACATTATTTCTGTTTGACAGTAGAAATTCTGAATAATGTTGTTTCCATGTAAGAAAATCCTGTAGTAGTTTGAATGACTGAAACGGGACAATCTCTTCTATGGATGGGGTCTGCCCAGCATGCTGCATGTGGATCAGAGGCCCATTTGATATCACATGACCTGGGGATCCTACTGTCTAAAGGACACAAGATTGTCTGTTCTATTCCCTCCTCATAGTATTAACTCTAATAAATAACATTTTAAATGATACAGAGTCTGGATGCCTTTCTTACCGGTATCATAGTGGACCAGCACCTCCTTGTGCAAAACAGCAGCTTTGGATGCTCTCATCATGAGATGGTAGATTTCAGGATTGTGAGAAAAGGAAACAAGACAAATAGCAGCATCATGATCCTGTACTTCAGGAGAGCAGACTGGCGCACTCAGGGACCTTCTTGGAAGAATCCCATTGAAGACAGTTCTGAATCGAAGAGGGGTCCAGGAGAGCTGGTTGATTATCAAAGATCACCTCCAAGCTCAAGAATGGTCCATCTTGATGAGTAGAAAGTCAAACAAAGGTAGATGAAAACCTGCATGACTGAACAAGAATCTCCTCACAAAACTCAAACACAAAAAAAAGAAGCATAAAGGAGGTGGAAGCAGAATCAGGTGCCCCAGGAGGAATATAGAGCCATTGTCTGTGCATGCAGGCATGGGGTTAGGAAAGTAAAAGTCCATCTGGATTTGAATCTGATGAAGAACATGAAGGACAAGCAGGGCTTTTAGATGTACATCAACAGATGCAAAAGGAAGATTAGGGAAAATGTGGGCCTACTACTGAATGGGAATCAGGGCCAAGGTACTCAATGACTTTTTTTGCCTTGGTCCTTAGTGGTTAACATTTCCTTTCAGCAACCCCAGCTTCCTGAGACCAGAGGGAAAGTCTGGAGTACGGAAGACTTACTATCAGTGGAGAAGGATCAACTTTTAAACAGACATTTAAATAGACTGGACATATACAAATCCATGGGTCCTGTTAAGATGCACCTATGAGTACTGAGGAAGCTGGCTGATGTTGTTGTGAGGCAACTCTTGATTATCTTTGAAAGATCATGGTAACTGGGGGAAGTTCCTGAGGACCCAAAGAAAACAAATATAACTCTTACCTCCAAGAATGGTGAAAAGCAGGATCCATGGAATTCCAGGATAGTTAACCTCACCTCAGTCCCTGAGAAGATGTTGGAGCAAATCCTCCTGAAAAGCATTTTGAAACGTATGAAGGACAAGAGGGTCAATGGGAGCAGTCAGCACGAATTTTAAAAAAAAGGGAAATCCTGTCTAACTAACCTGGTAGCGTCCTACAATGACATGACAGGCTCCGTGGATGGTGGAAGAGCGGAAGACTTGACTTTATAAGGCATCTGACACCATCTCCCATTACATCTTCATTGACAATCTGATGAAATATGGGCTAGATAAGGGGACAGTGAGGTGGATTGCCAAACTGTCCAGCTCAGAGGGTTGTGACCTGTCTATGAAATCCAGCTGGAGGCCAGACAGTAGAGGTGTACCCAGTGTTGATACTATGTTAATACTATGTTACATATTTATCAATACTATGTTACATATGGTTAATGACCTAGTAATGGCAGAGCACACCCTCAACTGGTTTGCAGGTGATACAAAACTGGGAAGAGTGGTTGAAAGAGCAGATGGTTGTGTTGCCATCCAAAGGGACCTCAACAGGCTGGGTGAAGGGGCCGGTAAGAGTCGTGTGAAGTTTAACAAATTGGGCAAAAATTTGCATATAAACAAATCCACTTAAACATAATAAAATACATTTTTTACTATAAAGGTGATAAAACAGGTCAGCCAGAAAGGTTTTGTAATCTCCATCTTTGGAGATATTCAAAACCCAACTTGAACTACCTGCTCTAACTGACTGCCCAGGGGATTGTCCTACACGACCTCCAGAGGCCCCTTCCAGCCTCATCATTCTGTCATTCTGTATAATGTCAAATCCTTTCAGTCATCAGCAACTCAGAGGTGAAATATGAAAGTATACAATTCTAAGGCCTACAGTTTACCTTTTCAAACTGTTCACTTCATTTCTCCATCTCCATCTCCATCACCACCTTTTTTTTAAGATTAATTCTTTGATGTCCTGAGAAGTACATGAAATGCCACTTTAAGACATTTTAGGCACAAGAAACAATAAATGTTTCCTCTCTGCTAGTAGTTCAGTCTCCAAGTAATAGTAGAATTATAAATTTTAAAAGTTTGGATTTATTACATGTTTTTATCTTTTCTAATTATTTTTATTGTTTCTGATAATGTGATACATTTTTAATTCAGATCTGAATTTTTGTATGCCTCTTAGTGTTGCCATGCCTAGCTACAACAGACCTCAGACAGAAGCAATTGCAAAGTAAAACAAGCCAAATTATTTGGATAATGGTCTGATAAGGGAAGCTTAGGCAGAAATTAATCACATTAGCTAGTATAAGTATGACATTTACTAAGAGGTTGTTTATCTGTTGTTGAATTCTGAGTGACTGAATTTCATTTTTCCACTGAAAATGGAATAATATTCCAGTGGTTCAAGATAAGCAGGTTGCTTGCAGAATTCTTTCTTATGTCTTCCTACATCCCAAGCAGTGTGTTTGAAAAGCTATGATAGGAATTCCCCATTTTGCCATTTCAGTGACCAAGATCTCAACCCCAAGGCTGGTTTGCAGGCAATTATGTGTTTTTTAGACTGAACTCCTCTGGCAGCTGGGAAACTTGAGAAGCCGATACTGGACTTTCTAAGCTGTTTAGCATCCACTGTGGTTTAACCTGGCTGGCAGCTAAAACAACTACACAGTAGGGTGAGGGAGAGAATTGAAAAGGAAAACAAAAGTGAAACTTGTGGGTTAAGATAAAGGCAGCTTAATAGGACGTAAAAATAAGAAGATGAATAATAATAATAATAATAATATACAAAACAAGTGATGACCTGTCCCACCTGCTGGCCAACTCCCCAGTTATATACAGAGCATGACGTCACATGGTAGGGAATATCCCTTTGGCCAGTTTGGGTCAGCTGTCCTGGCTGTGTACCCTTCAGCTTCTTGGGTGCCCCCCACCTTCTCATTCGCAGGGCAGTGTGAGAAGCTGAGAAGTCCTTGACTGCTTGGCAACAACTAAAACCATCAGTTATGAACACTGTTCTCATCCTAAAGCCAAAACACAGCACTACAGCAGCTACCAGAAAGAAAATTAACTCTATCCCTGCTGAAACAAGTAAGGTATTAGTATTCTACCCAAATGGTAGAATACTAAGGATTCAAGAGAAAGTAGTTTCAAGGACAAAAACAAAGGTTTCAAGTTTCCAGCTTAGAGTAAGTTGTAATATTTATTATTTTGTTCCATAGAAGCACTGAAAGTATTTATCTCCTAAATACCTGAGTTATCCTATGAAGCAGGAACACCAGGTTGCAACCACATCTAATATCTCTCCAAATTTACCATCACACTCTGATATTATTTCCTTAACACTACTTTCCATTGAACAATATGTGCAGCTATCTTATCTTAATAAATACATATGCCTGGGATATGTATACTTAGGAAAGATATGCATGTTGCAATGTGATTTTCCTGGATATAATTTAACAGCCCCGCCTCTGCAAACCTCAAAACCCTGAAGCACAAATGTTTCAGGAATGGCTTGCAATACTTTGTTACACATCAAATGGCCTGGAACTCCAAATGTGATTTTCTCTGGAGTTAAGAAATAAGCAACTAACTTCAATTGTAGCAGAATCTAATATTGCAAGTCAGATTTTAGAGACATAATTTCATCATTTCATGATGAAATGGGTGGAATTTGATTCTGTAATATCAGTAAAATCTACTTAGTGAATAGACATTGATATTGAAGATTTCCATAAAGAATAGAGGAATGGTAATAAATTAATTATTTTATACCCCTCTTACATCATTATGTTTTTAATTTTTATCTTAAAATAACCTGTTTTCCCATCTACCTTAAGAAACGTGTCCCTAAGGTGGCTACTTTTTGTATCAACAGCTGCTCACAAACTTATTCTCAACTCCATTTCCATTTCTTATCTGTCCTATTTAAATTGATTACAGCATTCTGATTATTTTGAAAAAAGAGATAGCTACTTTAAAATGAACGATTAGGAAGAAATCTTTAGACATGATTTCTAAAAGAAAAGCTTTTCTTTCCTTTGCTTTCTTTCTCTCCCAATTCTTGACTGGTTTCTTTCTAATGTATTTAGCCAGGTAGTTACATGACAGCACTTGTTACATGACATGCTCAGTTATTACTGAGCTGGTTTTCTGTATGTTGATACAACACACTCTACAAAAAATTCCATCAATTTCTATCCAATAGTTCTTCAAATAAGCTCCTACAAAACATATTATCTTGTAAAACAGTTCAAATGCTAAGAGTTGTGCTTGATCTCAAGATAGAAATGATCCAACAGACATCCCCACGATTACTATTTTTTCCTCAAGTTTTATACTTCCCCAAAATTACCATTTATTTATTTTTTTCTCCAAAACAAAAGGACAGGAATGCTCAGAAGAAGAATCATATTCACAGATGTCTTAAATTATCTTTTCTTTGCAACATTTTCTGGAAGCTGAAAAATCCTACTTCATAACTGCTTTGTATTCTATTTAACAGCTGGATTTCTATCTACATAAATAGAACCTAGTTTGTATACTATGTCACAAAGTCTCTAATGGAGCCTGACATATTATATGCTTTACTCACCCTTACAACTATAAAAAGCATATGCTTTTGCATGTTATGTCTTCCTGGAAATTTCCATCAGGAAAAAAAAAGTCTTTGTGTATTCCTGTGTTTGATATGTTTTAATGTAGATGTATGGGTTTACGTATATATGTAAATATATACATATGTTTATGTATATGTATTTTTATGTTTTTGTGTATTTATATGCTTTTCTTTTATATACATGAAAATGTTCAGGCAGTTTCTTTGTGGTATTATCATGGCTATTGTTCAATGCATATGTTAATATTTGTCTCTCTAACTATATAATTCGATTTACCATGAAAAGGAAACGAGCGCATCCCTGAGTACTGTATACTCAAGCGAAGCAAATAAGCAAAAGCAAACACTTCTATCATTTCATAAATATGACAAAGTTAATAACTTTAACAAAGTTAAAGTAGTTAGAAAGGTGTTACAAATTCATACACACACCATTCTTTCACAATTGCTATGTAGCTTGAATTTCCATCAACCCTGAGATAGGTTGAGGAAAACTGACAAACTACTGTTTCGCAATCCTTCTTAATTCTTAAGTGAGGACAAAAATATCAGCAAGAGGAAAGCAATGCAAGAATTCATACTTACTATGACAGCATGTGATTATGGCTGTGCCTTGAACACTGAACAGGCAATGCCAACAGGACTCCCAAAAGACTAAAACTTGAGACAATGGGTGGCAATAAAACAGTGAAGAGGAATTAGTACAGCTATCAATGGCATTTGATGGAGAAACATAATGAGAACTGAAAAGCAAAGGGTGTTGATACTGATGGGCTGTTTCAGGGTTTTTTTACATTTTTTTTAATTGCTTTCTAAACTTCTTCAAGTCTGTAGTTTTTCCATTTATATTCAATTTTTTTCTTTCTTTGTCTGTTATATTAAAAACACTTAAAGAAAAGCTCATAGAGAATACAGAAAAGGTTTCCCACAAGTCTTCCAGTACTAGCTTCAGTGTGCATCTCTTCAGTGGGAATTTTACTGCAGGTTTCTATGGAATTAGAGTTCAACCACCACTGGTTCTCTTAAATTTTCACCCTGTACTGTTACATATGATGAAATGAACTTGAACAAAAGTATACAGTCTCATAGCTGTGGAAAAATTTTCCATCAAGCCTAATATTAACACCTTGATTTTGGAAGCATGTACTTCTTATTTGTTAGCTCATTAATCCTTCCACCACCACCACCACCACCGCCCCCCCCCCCCAGTTCTATTTATTTATTAAGCAATGTTCCTTTATTTGGAACTAAATTATTTATTTTGCTTTGGGAAGAGAATGGTCTCCGATGATTATTTGTTGCAAATTCTGATTTAGAATCCTGCCAACTATGCCAATTTGTCGTGAAAGAGGGGGATGCACCTCACTCAAAAGAGAGAAGCAGCAATATGTTTTATTGAGGTAAAACAATAATTTGACAGAGTTCAATAAATTCAATGGAATTTAACAAAGTTCAGATTGCTGAAGGAACTAGTCAAAAATATTAGCAAAAGTGGTTTTAAAATGATGTTGTAAAAGTACAACTTAACAAAGTTCAATGGCGAGGTGTCCCGTCCCACTCAGGGGGTGAGGGTGAGGTTAACTTTTTAATTCTCTGCGCGGTAATGAGAAGTAACGACAATTACTTCAGAGGTTCAAATCAACTATAAATTTACTTAAAATTCAGTGGAACTATAAAAGATAGAGGTTTGGCAAAGGTTATAACAATGCTCAAAATTTAGCAGAACTATGAAAGGCAAGGGTTTAGTAAAACGTGTGACAATATTACCCTAATGTGCTGAAAATTAAGTTAGAGTCAGTGTGATAGAGAGGAAAAGAAAGAGAGAAAGAAAAGAGAGAGAGAAAAGATATCACCACCCTTGGATCCAGCGATGTTCTCTGCTCGTAGTTGCAGTCTTCAGGTGGTGGGCGCACGTCGAAAACTTGTGTTTCCACTTTTTATAACGCGATGTGCCCGCCCCATAGGCGGGGGTCTGTCATCACTGAGCAGGCGCAGTATGTGCTCGGGAATGTTCAGAAATGTTCTAGAAATGAGTCAGTGGGTTCTGGGGGTCCTGGGGATCTCACTGCCCCCCTCCCCCCCCCCCTTCAGGGCTGACCAAGCGAGCGGTGATCTGTCAGAGGCACATGGTGCACAGAGCACAGATGGTCATTGTTTACGTGTTTTAGGAATAGAGGAGTGGTCTCACAAGACGTTATCCTGCCTCTGCAGGCTCCGTCCTTGTTCAACGCTCCCTGGTCATCATCAGCCCATCCCTGTCCATGTCAAGACGGGTGTTTGCGACATTCACTTGTTATCAGAGCCTCACATGAGGTTCACTCTAATTACTGCATGGAGGAAGTATACAAAGGAAAATTGTGTCAGAATCGAGCTAGAATCATTTGCACAGAGACTGGAGACACAAAGGGTAATGAAGACCCTCCCATTGAGTCACAAGGTTCAGACACGACCCCTTGCTTTCTAAACTCCCACTCAGAGGAGTCGAGGGGTGGCTAGGTCCAGTCCTAGTCCCAGACTTGGTCAACAGTTTATGTCTAAGGGATTATATATGCTAAGTTTGTAATAATTAATATTAACTACATGGATTTGTAATGTTTCATTAGTACTAATTCAGCATGGTATCAGTCACCAAAGATCTGCAGTTGGTAAGAGGTGCCTCTGCCTGAGTAGCAACCTTGAGAGGTGTCCCAGCTTCAGGAGACATCACCGCCATGGACCCAGCTGCTTAGCAGGGAGAGCTCTAAGGCGAATCACTTAGACTGTCGTATTTATGGAATAAAGTGCTTGGCTTGTTGTCAAATTACATGTGATGGGAAAGGTATGCATGAGACTCCTTGCACCCACAACTGTCTTTGTTCCTTGATAAATGAGTCTTGGAAAAGTCACCTAACACAATTCATGTGTTAATTGCATGATCGGTGTTCCAAGTTCATCTGCATCAATGCTCACTGTGCAACGCTGCTCATTTGTAGGTTTTCAGAGAACAGATTGGAACTAGAAAAGTTCTTGGCCCCATTATGGCTTAGGCCTTTACCTCCTTTGGAGCCAGTACCAAACTACCGCTAGTTTGGTTACGGGGTCAAATGAACTTGTGACACTATATTTCAATATAGAACAATTCAGAAATTGAACTATTATTAATCCTTGGTTACTGTACTTGAAATGTGAAGAAAATAAAGATGGAGCCTAAGTACCAAGGATAATTCTCAGAATTAAGCAAGAATGCAGCTATGAGTATCTCAGGACACAGCAGACAGTAGCAAAGTACCTGGTCACAACATTTAACTCATCCTTCAAAACTCCATTTAATATGATCATTTCTGAATCTTGTGCTTTCCTAAATTTGGGGTTTTTTTCTGTTTCAATCTTTAGATGCCTTGCTGATGCATCAGCAGATGCATAATATATATGCCGAAACACTAAATTTGGCTCAGAATAAATAGATTTTTCTGGTTACGTTAAGGAGAATTAAAAATGTTTCTGTATGTAAAATACTCTTCCACTTCAGACAGTGATCTTTGATTTTGATTTTGTGGTGTGGGATAGAGGTGAAAAGGCAAGTCATCCCTCCCAGGATTGAGGAAATCTTGAATTACGATGTTTCTACTAATTCTATTGTTTCCTTTATTTCATTGTCAGGAATCTGGCAAACACGCTCTCCATTTTGAAGTCTGCTTTTCTAAAATCCACCCAAGAGCTTTAGCTTTGTCCTAGCAACTATTTTTGCCCGCATAGCCTCCCTCACATAACCAGCAGTGGTCCAAAAGCCATTTTCACTGTTTGGGTTTTTATTGCTTGAATCTTTCAGCAATCCCAGCATATCTTGTGTCTCCTTTGCTTGTTCCTTGCTGTGACTCTTCTGCTTGTCCATACCATATTCAGTCCTCCTTGTACTTTGATTTCACTCCTTTTTCAGTCCCTGTCACAGTTAAGTTTGGGCATTCCAGTCTGTTGCAATCACCCTTGGATATGGATCCTCCTTTGCTAGATTTCTGCGGAGTCAGTTCCTCCGGCCTCTTGGTGTGACATGATTTCTCACCTGGTTATTCTGACATTATTCCCAATACACGGTTCCTACAATTCACAAAAGATGAAGAATGACTGGAGAAAAAAAAGCTTCCTTTCAATTCTTCAGAGTCCCATAAACTTACTTTCCACCCTTTTTCAGTATTACTTAAATTACTGGTCTTTTAGTGCTCACATCTTTCTTGGATCAATTTCTCATCCCTCTGGCTATGTGCCAGCTTCACACAAGAGTAGAAGCTTTTTTTCAGCTTTTAACTGCTTGAATGCCATGATACCTTAACAAAACTGAAGCAATTTTTTTCCTATCATCTTCTCTAGTTATCAGCCACAGAGATACTAAAGACATCCTGAAAAGACTTTTATAGGTTTATTTCAGAAGCTGGTTTTTTTTTTTTTTTATTTACTGAATAATAAAGAAAGAAATGCTTAAGGATGTTCTTGCATATTTTAAATTTTTTTTCTTTTCAGTCATGTTCATATAAAACATTTGTTCTGTAAATACTTTGAACATATAGCACGCAGATGCCAAGGATAAGAAGCACTTACTATTAAATTCCTGCCTCCATAATATCTTACTCAATTTTCTCAAGGTACAACTGCATTATACTGACTGTAAACCAGCTCGTAGTGGGGTAGTGGAGTGAGGAGTCAAGGAGCAAAGTTGTGCCTGGGAAAACAGTGGGGTGGAAAACTAGGGTGGGTTTAAATGTTTGTCTTTTTGTTTCTCAAAGGAAACTACCCAAACTATTTTAATTGGCAATAAATTAATTTTCCCCAAGTCAAGTCTGTCTTACCTGCTGGTAAGCGATCTCCCTGTCTTTATCTTGACCCATGAGAGCGGAGAGTGAACAGCTAGGTGGACATTTGGCCATTAGCCAAGGCAAACTCAGCACAAAAAAATTAAGTAAAAAAAAATCAGTAAGTGCTGTAACCTGAATGAATCATAATCATAACCACAAAGCATGGGGATTTCACTGAAATCTCACTGGAGTTCAACAGAAAGCTGAAAATCATGGTTGTAATCTTTGTAGATAAGTAAGACCTAACACCATGGTGGCAGCAATATTTATATTAAGAAAGACTGTAAAGATGCAGTAAACAGATGGAATAAGGAAAGAATTCCCACACAGCAAGTCGTCATCAATATATCAGGTGCTGAGAAAGAACTGAATTTCAAGTAACCATCACTGCTGATTAAAACAAAGAGAGGAAAATATAATTGAGTAATTTCCTGCTATGGGCAAAAGGTCAGGTCACCTCAGCAAAGGACGCAAGACAAAAACTTCAGGAGGAAAAAGAAATCCATTTACTAGTCTGATTGAAAGCAAAATTGTTAATAATGAATCTACATGTAGGCTCTGACATTTCTGTGATTTCCCTATGAGAATATGAACCTCAATTTACACATATTAAGTTAGATAGTGTACTGGTGTTTCTGAAAAAAATTCTGGAAAGAAGATTGAATCCATTGATGTGATTACAGTGTATCAAGACACTCTGCTTCAGCTATCACAGTAGACACTAAAGCAGAATTGCTGGCTTGGCATTTATATTGTGAAATCAGTGTATTTCTAAATTTTAGCACAGTTCCATCTATAGTGGTATTCATGAAATTTATGGCAAAAATCATAAAAAAGCAAGAAACTAGTGGTAAGATAGCTTCCTTTAATTAAATCATCATTTCTTGAAATTTCAGCAAGTATTTGATGTTAATTATTCTTTTGAACTCTTGTTAAAGCAAATATTTTCTTCGGATTTGCTTTAACAAGACCATGAAGTGGTCTGCTTAAGTTAACAAAATTATTGAACATCAGAATGCTATCTTTCACATTGCAATTTTATATGTAATCTGTGTGCCATATCATGAAAACTAGCAGAAAGATAGCTCAATGCTCTAAAATAAGGCTCAAAATAAAGACAGAAATCTAGAAGACTACTGAGAAAGAATTGTCTAGAAAGGTTTCAGAAATCCACATCTCATTGTAAAAAGCAGAAAAGGAGCAAAACAGATTGCTTCAGTCTACCATGGCCTTTCTTCTGGACACACTGCCTGGAAATGTCCAGCTATGCCATTAGTCACACATGCACACAGAAATATTAACACACACGCTAACAAAATTAATGTAGAGCATATTTATCTATTCAAGGTTTCCTGTCAAATGTGCCAAAAAACCCCCAAAACCCAACCCAAAACATTTGATCAGTACATGAAAGAACAGTTACAGGAAAGAACACGAATCTGTGGGTTTTTAACTGTAGTCAGAGGGACTGCTAAATGACAGTTCTCAGAAATACAAAGATCACCTGCTATAGAGAATTGTTATTTATACAAATATGAACAATATTAATCTTCGTAATAAAACATTACTGATAATGACAGTAGTCTTACATTTATGTCACTAAGTAAACGAGCAATGTGATCTGTTCAGCTGTGGCTGATTCTTTGTTCCATGTGTAAAAGGTTGGACAAAATTAACTTTGATCAGGTGAAAAAAGTATTGCCAATGAGAAATAAACATTCTAATTGTTCAGTGACATAAATCAACACAAATTCTAAGGAAGAAAATGCTGTGTCTAATTCAAATAAGAGGATAAATGTATCTACTGGACAGAACTTCCTAAATTTTGTAAAAATAATCACTAAACATAGTAGCTCAAGGTGAGCAAAGACTACAGTTCCACGTAGTCATCCAAATGTTGCTGAAAAGTATTTCTTATATTTATACTTTAGCTACAAATGAAAAAAACCCTGCAGAATGTATCAGGAAATATCCTGATGTTTCTGTACAGTTCTTATCCGAAACTGTGAAGCCATCCCAGGTCCAGAATCCGGCTCTTGCTCTTGTCAAATTTCATACAGTTGGTGGTTGCCCAGCTCTCTAGTCTATCCAGATCTATCAGGTCTCTCTACCCTCGAGGCAGTCCACAGCTCCTCATAGTTTAGTTTCATCAGCAAACTTACTTCACATACATTCAACTCCTGCGTCCAGATCATTTATAAAAAACATTAAAGAGCACTGGCCCTGAAAGGGAGCCCTGGGTAACCTCGCTGGTGACTGGCCGCCAGTCTGACGTGACTCCATTCACTGAAACTCTTTGAGCCTGACCTCTCAGCCAATTGCTCACCCAACATATTGCGGACTTGTCTAGCTGCGTGCGGGCAGTTTGTCCAGAAGGACACTGTGAGAGACAATATCAAAAGCTTTGCTAAAATCCAAACCCACCACATCTACTGGCTTCCCTTGGTCAACTAGGTGGGTGACCTTGTCTAAAAGGAAGTTAAGTTGGTTAAGTAGGACTTTCCCATTGTGCACCCGTGTTTGCTATGACCCATGACTGCATTGTCTCTCAAGTGTTTTCCAATAACTCCCAGAATAACCTTCTCCATAAGTTTACCAGGCACTGAAGTGAGACTGACAGGCCTGTAATTATCAGGGTCTTCCTTCTCACCCTTCTTGAAAACTGGGACAACATTTACCAGCTTCCACTTGACTGGGACCTCTCCAGACTCCCAAGACCATTGAAAAATAATGGAGAGGTCCCGTGATGACATCAGCCAGCTCTTTCAGAACCCTGGGATTAATCCCATCAGGTCCCATGGGCTTACGCACATCCAGCTGGAGCAACAAGTCTTGAACAAGGTCAGAGTCAGCTGGGAATTCATCATTCCCCCAGTCACAGTCTTACAACACAGGGCTCTGGGGTTCTGGAGAAGAAGATGCCTGCTCAGCCAAGGCAGCTTTCTGACCCGTTTGCTTAACTTCTGACACCTTGGAATTGCCTGCTCCTGTGCTCTTCAGAGATGGCTCTTAGAAAGGGACTAGCATTCATGGACCCAAATACCTTCAAAGGCAGATTCCTAAGGGACCTTACTAACTAGCTCCTTCAGCAGCACAAAGTCTGCTCTCCCCATATCCAGAGTCGAAGTTTTGCTGGTGGTTTTTCTCCTTTTACCAATGATTTCTTACTTAACTACTTCATGTTCAGTGTGACCAAACAACAAATCTACGAAAGCACTTTTCCTAGTCAACTCCCTTAGTACCTGCACCAAGAAGTTATATTCAATATGCTTCAGGAATTTCCTTGACCTGTTTATGTCCAACTGTTCCCACTTGAAGTCTGGGGAGTTAAAATCACCCTTAAGGACAAGAGCAGTTGATCTAGAGATATCCCTTAATTCCTTGTAGAATAATTCATTGGTGTCATTGTCCTGGCTCGGTGGTCAGTAGTAGACTCCCACAACAACATCTGCTTTATTTACTTTCCCCTTAATCCTTACCCAGAGGTTCTCAGCTGTGTCATTGCCAACTGCAAGTGCCATGCAATCCAACCCCTCCCTTACCTACAGCACCACCTCCAGCCCCCCTCACCTGCCCTGCCTATGCCTTCTGAAGAGCCTATAACCATCTATCACAACATATCAATCACAGGATTCATCCCACCAGCTTTCCCTTATGCCAATGATGTCATAGCTCTGGGACTGGGCCAAAGTTTCTCACTCCTCTTGTTTATTCCTCATGCTGCACACATTAGTATAGAGACATTTCAAATGTGCTCAAGTGTACTCAGCAGATTGTGGAGCAGACTGAAGGACCTTGCTAGCACACCATCCCTCAAACATTGATGTGATGCCCCCAAGCTTTAGCAAGCCTGGTTTTATCCCTTTCCCCCTTAAAATCCAGTTTAAAGCTCCTTCAATGAGCTCTGATAACTCCTGCGCAAAGATCCTTTTCTCTCGTTGAGAAAGGTGTACCCCATCTGTCACTATCAGGCTTGGTGTCGTGTAGAACAACCCGTGATCAACAAACCCAAAAATCTGTCAGTGACACCTGTTATGGAGACAGGTATTGATCTGCTGGGTCTTCCTGTTTCTCCCCTCATCATTCCCTGCAACTGGAATGGTAGAGGAGACCACTACTTCCGCTCCTGATCACCTAACCAGTCATCCTAAGGCCCTGAAATCTATCTTGATCACCCTTGGACTTCTTATTGCAAATTCATCTCTGCCTGCATGAAAAATCAATAATGGATAATGATCCAAGGTCCATACCAGAGTTGGAAGTTTCCTCTTCACATCTTTAACCTGGGCCCAAGGGAGGCAGCAGACTTCCCTAAGAAGTGGGTCAGGTCGACACATTGGGCTTTCTGTTCCCCTCAGAAGAGAGTGTCCTATGAGAATGACCCGTCTTTTTTTTCTTTTTGGAAGCAGTTTTGACTCAAGGAGTAGGTCAACCTAACCTTAGCGACACCTCCAACCTAGATGAACCATCATCCTTGTTTTTGTTTGGTTCCACTTGCAGAGCCTTGTACCTATTATGCCAGGGCACCTGGGAAGGTGGGGTAGTCAGAGGGCAGACGCGCCTGCTGAGCCAGGCAGGAACTTGTCGCCATTCCTGTCTATACGTTAAGTCACCACGTTCAGCCAAGTGGAGAGAAAATAGAGAATCCTCCATACCATGTGTCCTGTCTGCCTGACGGGTTTGTCCCAGGGATGGTAGGGTGTGGTTCCACTAGTTTATCTCTTTCTCAGACTCCCTGATACTCCTCAACCTAACTCACCTCCTCCCAGTGGTAGTAAAAGTAGAACATGCATAACAGCACTAGATTTCACTAATTTTTTAAAAGCTTTTTATTCAGCCCTATCTTACTGCTCTACATTAGGGCTCCAGTTAGCCCTAATTTACATTAAAATATTGATTTTAGTGAAATATCATTTGGACTTAAATATCTGAAAAAAAGGTTCAAAAAACTGTTTTGAAAACTTTATGGTGCTTACTTGCATATAGCAGAAGAGAAGTTGAAAAGATGCTTGTGTTTTAGCTTCTCCTTCCCTTCTCCCTCATTATTTTCTCTCCTCATTATTACATTCACATCATTTTCCAACTTCATTATTTGTCAGCTTTTGATTTTGCACATTCATCTTTCGGCTGCAGTGAGTTCAAAGTGCTTATGTCTGGTTTTGCACTTTTATTTTTGAAATTAAAACTTCCTTTCTCTTTTAATTCAAAAAGAAAAGATGACATATTTTCACAGGAGTAATTTTTAAATAGGGTTTGATTTGAAAAATCATGCTTCATATGCACACTAAGTGTGCACTTACTTTTGACACATGCAACTTAGTTTTATAAACAGGTAAACTATCACTAACATGCAATCAGTCTCATTCGTTTCCAATCTCAGACACACTCAGTCAGGTCCAGCCTTCTCAGGAATCTCCAGATCTAAAATTCCTCTTCAGACTTTTAATTAAAGCATTATTTTAAGCAATTGCAACTTTTACATAGAAAATGAATCAATTCTCACTTCTTGACTTGTTATATCATCAAGTACCTATCTTAATTCAAGAATAAAGCAGTCATAGAATCATAGAATCATAGAATCACAGAATGGTTTGGGTTGGAAGGAACCTCAAAGATCATCTAGTTCCAACCCCCCTGCCGTGGGCAGGGACACCCTCTATTACACCAGGTTGCCCAAAGCCCCATCCAACCTGATGTTGAATGCTTCCAGGGGTGGGACATCTACAAGCTCTCTGGACAACCTGTTCAGTGTCTCACCACTCTAACAGTAAAAAATTTCTTCCTTATACCTAACCTAAATCTCCCTTCTTTCAGTTTAAAGCCATTACCTTGTCCTGTAACTCCATGCCCTTGTAAACAGTCCCTCTTCAGCTTTATTGTAGGCCCCTTTTGTCTTCTCTTCTTCAGGCTGAACAACCCCAACTCTCTCAGTCTGTACTCATATAGAAGGTACTCCAGCCCCCTGATCATCTTTGAGGCCCTCCTCTGGACTCTCTGCAACAGCTCTATGTCTGCCTTGTACGAGGGACCCCAGAGCTGGACACAGTACTCCAGGTGGAGTACTCTGAGAGCAGAGAAGATGGGGAGAATCCCCTCCCTCAACCTGCTGGTCAAGCTGCTGTGATGCAGCCCAGGACATGGTTGGCTTTCTGGGCTGCAAATGCTCACTGCCGGCTCATGTCCACTTTTTCATCCACTGACATCCCCAAGTCCTCCTCAGGGCTGCTCTCAATCCACTTATCACCCAGTCTCTGTCCATGTTTGTGATTGTGCTGACCCATGTGCAGGTCCTTGCACTTGGCCTTGTTGAACTTCATGAGGTTTACATGAACCTAGCTCTGAAGTCTGTCAAGGTCCCTCTGGATGGCATCCCTTCCCTCTGGCATGTTGACAGCACCACACAGCTTGGTATCATTGGTAAACTTGCTGAGGGTGCACTCGATCCCATTGTCCATGCCACCATCAAAGTTGTTAAATAATACTGGTTCCAATACACGCTCCTGAGGAACACCACTTGTCGCTGGTTTCCACCCGGATATTGAGCTGTGTACTGCAACTCTTCTGCAGTCCTTCTGCAGCTGATACAGAGTGGCCTACAGAAAATTATTTCCCTTTCATCTCAAACTGTAATATAGTAATATCTCTATAGAATTACATGCAAAGAGTGGAAGTGCTTCTCTGCATATAGTAGCAGAGGCAATACACGTTTCAGCAGTATCCAAAACAGTGCGTATCACTGCTGATAAGGAGATGACCAGACAGTTTTATTTATTTCTGGATCAGCCAAAGACAGAGTTCACACTAACTGCTGCTTACAACAATGCAGGGCAGGGGCTTAACTTTGCCTTTCTTAACTGAGACTCAGTTAACTTTAGAGTTCTTTACTGCCTCAGGAAATATAGCCATAAAAAATAGCTTTTCTGAATAGAGATTATTTTATGCATGGACTTAAGTTCTGTATCAAACTGTATCCCTGATTCAAGAATAAAATCCTGCTTAAACTGTGGTTGGAAAAACTATGAATGTATTACTTATTTTTAGAAAGATGGAGTTCTATTAAAATTATATAAAATAATGCACAGACTAAAAGTGGACTCTGTGGCACAGGTTCTCAATTTGCAGATTCACAGCTATGCCAGGACTTCTGTCTGTCCATGAACAGAGTTCCTAAGATTCTCTAGGAACTTAGTGTACACTGTAGGTTTTCACACTCTGATGACTCCATTCTGTAATTGATACCAATTACGTTGTAATAACTAACTAACTAAATAAATAAACAAACATGGGGGAGTAACAAAATCAGTTATTAATAGGAACAACAGTGATAAACCAATATGAATAAGAAAATACTGATTCAGAAATTAAGGTGTCTTTGTTAAAAATCATATTTTTGTCTCAAATGTTGTGGACCTGAAAACTCTGACCACTTATTTAAATTCTATAATACATAAGTAATGAAACATCATTGTGTCGAAAGCCAAGCAAGAGGGGCAGAAGACCAGCTTGGCTGAACAGGGAACACCTCTTGGAACTCAGACAGAAAAAAAAATTGTATGACCTCTGGAAGGATGATGAGGCCTCACAGGAAGATTACAGAGCTGTGGTTGGCATATGCAAGGAGAAGACATGAAAGGCCAAAGCTCAACTAGAGCTGAAGCTGGCCAGTGTAGTGTTTTTTTAAAGTATGTTAATAACAAGAGGAGGTCTAAGGAAAACATTGGACTGATACTTGTTGAAGATGGCCACCTGACACAAAGGGATGAGGAAATGGTGGAGGCATTCAATGCTTTTTTTCCTCAGTCTTTAACAATACTGATAGACCTTGGGCTGCCTGCTCCTCTGAGTGGTTGGAGGACCGCAGCCGCAGGAACAGTGACTTTCCATTTTGTGGACAATGAAATTGTAAGAGACCAGTTGATTCAGCTGATACAACTATTCGTAAGTCCATGGGCCCTGATGCGGTTCATCCCAGAGTACCGAAGGAGTTAGTGGATGGTACAGCATGACCCATCTCAATCATCTACCAAAGGTCATGGGAGTTGGCAGAGGCCCCTGCTGACTGGATGTTCTCCAATATTATTCCAATTTACAAGCAGGGTAACTACAGAACTGTTTGTTTAACCAGAGTTCCTAGAAAAATTATGGCAAAGATCATACTGGGTGCTACTGAAAGGCATTTAAAAGACAATGCAATCATCAGGCATAGACAACTTGGGTTCGCAAAGCAAAAGTCCTATCTAACTAATTTGATATCAATCTGCAATAAGGTCACACACCTAGTGGATTAAGGAAAAGTAATGGGTGCATTTTTTTTCTGGATTTTACTAAGGCTTTTGATACTATCCCTCACAGCATTCTTCTGGACAAGTTATACAACTGTGAGACAAGTAGGTACACAGTGCACTGCTTGAAGAACTGCTGAACAGCAGGGCTCAAAGGGTTGCAGTGAATGGGGCTACATCTGGCTGGTGACGAGTCATCAGCGGTGTTGCTCTGGATTCAATTCTAGAGCCAGTTCTGTTCAATCTTTTTATCAATGGTCTGGATCCAGGAGTTGAATGCACCATTAACAAGTTTGCTGATGATACTAAACTGGGAGGTGCTGTTGACTCTCTCAAGGGACAAGAGGAGGGATCTAGAGAGATCAGAGCATTGGGCAGCAGTTATCAATGGCATGAAATTTAATAAGGCCAAGTGTGACATTCTGATCTGGGATGGAGTAACGCTGGACAGAAGCATGGATTGGGAGAGGAGTGGCTGGAGAGCAGTGCTGCAGAAAGGGCTCTGGGGGTGCTGGTCGGCAGCAGGCTCAGTGTGAGCCCGCAGTGTGCCCTGGCAGCCCAGAGGGCAAACCCCATCCTGAGTGGTGAAGGACCCTGGGTTTGTCTAGTTTGGAGAAAAGGAGGCTGAGGGGTGACCTCATTGCTCTCTACAGCTTCCTGAGGAGGGGACATGGAGAGGGAGATGTTGACCTCTTTCCCTGGGATCATAGGATCATAGAATCATACAATGGTTAAGGTTGGAAGCGACCTCAAAGATCATCTAGTTCCAACCCCCCTGCTGCGGGCAGGGACACCCTCCGCTAGCCCAGGTCGCCCAAAGACCCATCCAACCTGGTCTTAAACACTCCCAGGGATGGGGCCTCCAAAACCTCTCTGGGCAACCTGTTCCAGTACCTCACCACTCTAACAGTAAAGAATTTCTTTCTAACATCTGATCTAAATCGATCCTCCTTCAGCTTGAACCCATTACCCCTTGTCCTGTCACTACACTCCCTGATGAACAGTCCCTCACCATCTTTCCTGTAGGCCCCTTCAGAAACTGGTAAGCTGCAATTAGATCTCCCCGGAGCCGCCTTTTCTCCAGGCTGAACAATCCCAACTCTCTCAACCTGTCTCCATAGCAGAGGTGCTCCAGCCCTCCATTCAGCTTCATGGCCTCCTCTGGACTCGCTGCAACAGCTCCATGTCTCTCCTGTACCGGGGCCCCCAGAGCTGGACGCAGTACTCCAGGTGGGGTCTCACCAGAGTGGAGTAGAGGGGCAGGATCACCTCCCTCGACCTGCTGGTCACACTTCTTTTGATGCAGCCCAGGACACGGTTGGCTTTCTGGGCTGCAAATGCACACTGCCGGCTCATGTTGAGCTTCTCATCAATCAATACCCCCCAAGTCCTTCTCCTCAGGGCTGCTGTCAAATCATTCTCTGCCCAGCCTGTAGTTGTGCTTGGGATTGCCCCGACCCACGTGCAGGACCTTGCACTTGGCCTTGTTGAACTTCATGCAGTTCGCATAAGCCCACCTCTTCAGCCTGTCAAGGTGCCTCTGGATCCAGGGACAGGATGCGTGGGAATGGTTCATAGCTGCACCAGGGGAGGTTCAGCATTGATATTAGAAACATTTCTTTACTGAGAGTGTGGTCAAACCCTGGAACAGGCTTCCTGGAGAGATGGTTGATGCCCCAAGCCTGTTCTGTTCCATTCCGTTCCATTCCATTCCATTCCATTCCATTCCATTCCATTCCATTCCATTCCATTCCATTCTATATTCTGTTGTTTCTGTAATATATCAAAACTAAATTTTCAGGGCCCTCTAAATAAAATATAATGTCCTGAAAGCTTCAAGAGTTTCATCAGCAGGGCTTTTATTTGTTCATATAAAAATTGTTGAGCATTTCAGGGGCAGAGGATGCAATAGAAAATTGAGAAAAATCAGATTACGATACAAGGAAATTGCCAAATGAAATTACTTTAAAAGGATTCTAAGTGTTCTTCAGTAATGGATTATCTCACCTTTCCAGAAGTTTGAAAGTGATTGAAAAGAGGTCTTATTTGTAATACACACTGTCTGAATTTTAATCTCACTTAGGATACCACATCAATCTCAAGTCAAGAAGGATAAAAATGCAGGACTTACTTACTTACATTAAATCACCTTTTGTGGATACATCTGCAACACTAAGAATTACTTTGTTTTCATCCTGCTACTACAAAGAGTTACCTTGCTAAATATAGAGTGATGCAGAATCTGATGTGATATTGTTTCATTCATCTAATTTAAATAAATCAAAGAACTGGCCAGTTGTGTTTTTACTCCTATATAGTTAGCAGCACAACTTGCAAAATAAAGCTAAAAATGAGACATCCTAACATAAGCTAGTGCAGAGTCACATCTGCCATGGAGAGTCACAGCTGATCACTTAGTTTAGTGACATCCCTTTCCCACAAGCTATAAATCGAGCAGTAAGTGCTTTTTCAGGAGACGGCATTCTCTTAGTTTTCCTACAAAGCCACTCAATGAATATACAGGTGCAAGCTGTGGAAATGATGGCATTCTGCAGGATAAATTTGAAAACATTCTATGACATGTTGCTAAAGGCACAAAATATTTTAATGACAGTTTTACTGAGCATTTGATGAGGATGTAAATGGGTATATAAGCATGAAATTAGATAAAGTTTAGATCAAGAAAATAAATGCTGGTACTTGTTTTGAAGGATTCCACTTTATTAAATTGATAAATCTGTCCTCTGAA
Organism: Balearica regulorum gibbericeps; assembly: GCF_011004875.1. NCBI lineage: Eukaryota > Metazoa > Chordata > Aves > Gruiformes > Gruidae > Balearica > Balearica regulorum. The sequence continues at coordinate 35,572,854 of NC_046191.1, read as the reverse complement.
TATTTTCACATTTTCTGATACCACTGCAAAATTAGGAATTACATCTGATTGAGTTCCAGGAAAAGCTTCCTGACTAGTGTTTTTAAAACTTTTAAGTTTTAAATACAAGTGAGATATATCTATTGTGCAACTTATCATTTCAGATTACTCAATATGCATTTATAGCTAACACCATTTTAAACATATGCTCCCATTAATTCAGTAAGTGATCAGAAACTACCAACCCAGCAGAAAATCATCAGAATGATGCATTTTTAATCTTATTAGAGTGAAACCTGCTTGTCTAGTTGATTTAACAGCTCTCTACATCTTTTTAATTTTTTTTCATACGCATTAGCCAGATCTATATAAGCAAAACTAAATCCAGGAGTCTCTAGCAATATCATTATGACCAAATTCACCAGCAGCATAGTCTCTTTGAATCAAATGATCTAATCCATTTTTAGTAGAACAAACTATTCAAAGGCTGCTATAGCACTGTCAGCACCTTTTGTTGTCAGCTTGAAAAAGGAGTTGATCTTTTACCAGGCTTTAGTTTCATCTGGAGTTACTTGCCTTTCAGTGTTTTAGCACTCGGTATAGCAGAAAGAAATCATTCCTTTAATATTCATGTAGTAAATTAATTCTTTGCTCTAGTTGTAAGAATTTTGAAAACTTGCAAGAAAACCTGAGGGAAAAATAAGGAGGCAGCAATCAAAGAGCTGCTGAGAAGAGAAGTCTGCAGACTCCCAGGAAATGCTTTGACTTACTGTCTCTTATACCTGGCCAGCTATAACCATGTTTAATGCTTTAGTTAAAAATTTCACATGTACTATATACAACAGATAATATCATGGCTGTTAGTAACATATCCATCACTATTTGCACCTATACTATGTTCAAAATTGTTTTTTTCAAGGAGTAATTATTATGCTGCCTTTCGTACATAAACATTTTCCCAACTTCCAATTTCCTACTTGCCTGGTTTAAATATTTTTTATTAAATGGCCAAAGACTGAAGAGAGGAACTACATTATAGGTATAATAATTAGGCTGGTCTCAATAATTTAGGACTGTAGGGATTCAGATGGGTTGCTAAAATGAAGATCTGTTTTATGTATGTGTGAGTCCTGACAGGGGTATCAGGTGGACGGGGGAGTCCATGCTGGTACCCAGGAGGACCCACAAGTGTGAGGTATCTGTAGAAGAGATGTGTGAACCCATTCACCTTGCATGGTAGTGAGCACCAAGCTGGGCTGACTGGTGAGTAGGAGAGCTGTGGAGCAGGTAAGAGTCCTGGGATCTGAGCACAAGCACTGGGCAGACAGAGAGGCCATGCCAGTACCCAGGAGATGCACAGTGTGTGTGTGCTTGAGGACCCAGAGAGTGAGGACAGGTGGGCTTGCACTAGGGAGCTTCAGTCCTGGTTGGCTGGAAGGAGGAAGGGCACTCGGCTACCTGCTCTTACGTTCCATGTGAGTCCTGGCAGTGTTTTGTTGTGAGTGCTGCTGAAGGCAGCACCCTGTCTGTGACAGTCTGTGCAGCTGACCGTGTCAGTCTCCTCTGTGTGTGTGTGCGCGCGCGCATGTGTGTCTGGGATGCACACTCAGCCTTGCTACTGGATGAACCTGCAACCAGGACAGCAGCAGTCACATCTATGAGCCTGGGGAGGAGATACCCACGGGTCTCCAGGCACACTGGGCTGGACTGGGATCCCCAGCAGCTGGACAGGAGGAATCCCTGGGTCCTGGAGCTGCTGGAGGTTACAGACACATAACATCCTTTAACACATTTGCATAAAAACTTCAGTAAACAGTATGTAACTGTGTAAGTGTGCAATTGCACAGGTATCATTGCACTGGTATAAACAGTTGCAAAGACCACAAATACCCTGCAGAACAGAAATTTAAAATACCTACAGTCCAGTGCAGCATCTGAGGGGTGGTTTTTTAGAAGTATTTATGCTGTAGTGTGGTACTGAGAAAAGCATTCCCACCTTACCAGATAGAAAAAATAAATACATGCACAAAAAAGATCCTGAGGCTTTGTAGCAAAGCACAAATTGTAACAAGTTCTGCGATGGATGCCTTTTGAAAGGCATTCATTATACTTCTATTAAATGGATTCTCAAGTATTTAGCCGGGTTTGAACGCATGCTTTATTTTCCTCACAGATGAAAAAATTAAAAATGTTCTTTGCTCCTCCTTGCATCCTGTTTCTCAAGGCATTCAGAAACATAATATTTTACGACCATACTGGAATTGCTATGTGTATGCATGTGTATACATATATGAGGGAAAAAGTGATAGCAGTGATGAAGTGGCTGACCAATAAAGCTAGCTTTATCTTCAAACTTCACTGAATTCACTGACAGCACAGCTCATGCAAATGGGCTTATACAGATTAATTAAGTAACATTAACTATTCAAAGCTATTAGTCTTTAACAATCCAATCCTAAATTGACTGTGAGTGCACAAGTCCATGGAGCTGGTGCCATGTAGTGATCACTGTTCGCTGTCGTCCTTCATGGTTCTTAGTTACTGATCATGTTGGAGAATGCTTGGATGAGAGAATTGAGAAATGAAGTGGACAGGCCTTCTTGCTTCTGCAACTTTCCTCAATCACATCTGTTAGGTTTATATGCTGTTGCTACCCACCCAGAAAGGATTGTCTCCTCTTTCCTTGGTAGTACTTATCTTGTGGGGACTCTGTCAATCTCCTTGCGTATTTGGAGGATGTCCTGAAAGCAGTCCCTTGTGCTTGTCTTGTCCTTAGGCCATTCTAAAAGAAAGCTCTTGTGCCTTTCTGTTGAGATACTATTCTGGAGTATTGGAGTATATAAAGTTTCATTGTAGCAGACCAAAGAGAGTGAACACAGCTTTCCAGGGTAGTGCTTTGAGCATATACCTGAAGATGGAATAGATGTGAATCTGAAGAAAGCAGGAGTGGCAACTGCAATAGGGTAAGCAGGCTAGCCACTTACTTATCGCAGAGCACCTCTGATCTCCAGATCCCAGAGTTAGAACGACCATGGTTTACTTACCAATGGTGCATGAAAGAGAACTAATAAAACCACAAACCATTCTGAAAAAAGTCACTATATCTATACAGTTGGCACCTGTATTAAAACAATTTGAAGAGTCTACAACTTAGAAGATGTTGAAAACCATTACTCTGTTCTACAAAAAAAGACAACATCTATGTACATGTATGTACATCTTATGTACAAAAAAGGACGCTATCTACTACCTCTGCATCTCGATCGGGACAACAAACCACAAAACTCTGCCAAGACAGAGATGCTGTCAGACATAACATGAGTTATGAGTTAACATGAAATTACCTAATATCCTGGTTTTAGTTAGGATAGAGTTAATTTTCACAAGAAGCTGAGAGGGGACACAGCCAGGATAGCTGACCCAAACTAGCCAAAGGGGTATTCCATACCATGTGACATCATGCTCAGCATAGAAGGGGGATTGACTGGGGAGAAGGGGTAGCTGCTTGAGGACGGGCTGGGCATTGGGCTCTGGGTGTGAGCAAATTGCACTGTGTATCACTCGCTTTATATATTCTAAGTATTGCTGCTGTTATTTCCATCTCCCTTTGCTGTCTCAGTAAACTGTCCTTATCTCAACTCATGATTCTTACCTTTTTCTTCTGATTCTCCTCCCCATCCCACCAGGGGGAGAGGGGGTGTGCAAGAGGCTACAGGATCCTCAGCTGCTGGCTGGAGCTAAAGCACAACACCTTAGAAGTCTAAAAGTATTTCTAAACATGTTGGTAATAAAAATCTGGCATTTTCATCTATGAATTTTCCAATATATATTTCTACAGCACAGTTACATTTTAATGTACTTCCCAGGCTGTTCACAAAAATACTCTAATGTATTCAATGGTCGCTGTCTTGTGTATGTGCAGCTAGTGCCTTATCCACACCACAAATCTGCTGATTCTGACTCACATTCCTAACCTTTATACATACAAACTGCAGGATTATAAATCTTTACACATGAGAAGTATCTGCAGGAATAACTGGTACTTTCTGAGGACTCAGTGAGAAAGGAAATTTTGATTTTAGGAAAAGAATCAGTAAAGATAAAGCGCAATAAGTTTTTACATAAAAATATAGTGTAGTCTTTATTGCATGCATAAAAGTGAGAAATAAGAAAATAATAGCATTGGGTTCCTGAGATAAAGTCATCCGTGACAGTTTCATGCAAATTTGCTCATTTTGCTCGTGTTTCAACATATTCATGCAATATAAGTACAAGGAATCATACGAGCTTGCTCTTATTTATGAAGTCACAGACAAGAGATCCTGTGTAGTTAATGTGGATATCATGACTGATTATGAGTTATTTATTTTTGCTCTTTAAAAAAAATAATACATCACCAAGAGATTAATTATGTATTTTCTTTTCTTTGACTTCAATTGCATGCAAAATGTTACACATTAGCTCTCTAACAGGACTGATTTTTAGGCATAGCAACAAATTCTTCCTTTGTCAAATACATACAAAATTACATAGAAATATCAATCTCTCCTATCAGAACTAAATCAACAGTTAATTACACTGTTCCACATGATTATAATGTTGACTACTATGTGAAATAAACAAATTATCCCTATTTATTTATATACAAATAGTTTTAAATCATGCCATTTGAGAAGTCATTTAAGCCACCCAGAAAGAAAATACTATCTTTACAGGAAAGAAGAGTACCCTTTGACTTGAATTTTTTAGGCAAAGAGAAGTTCATTGGCTGAACTCAGCTCCTAGAACATTATATGGAATAAAAAAAATGCATACAGATACTACACCTCAAATATGTGGTTTTCTATTCTTTTCCCTGGGTTTTTAAAGCTGCTTGCAAGAAGAAAAGAAAAAGAAAAAAAATTAAAACAAAAAATTAAAGTTTTCAGTTACTAATAACCAGAGACTGGTATGAGACATTAGACGAGTCATCAACAGAAGATGACTTGCAGCTTACCCAGTTCCTTTTGGAATAGCTAAAATTTGCTTCCTATTGTTCTGGTTTGCTTAATTTTTCCCCATCTGTTCCCAAGGAAAACAGAATATCTTATGCTATGTCTGTAAAATTCAGTGGCACTGGGTTTCATAACTAAGAAAATCTGAAATTCATGAGAATTTGCCACAGATCATCATCCTCTCTATATTACACTCCATCCTTTTAACTAACAAAAACCGAGCATGTGAATTTGTGAATGTAGGACCTCATTTTTATTCATTGTGCATCACACTACTTTGCAAAGATAGGATAAAATTGAGCAAGTAGAATTAACAGAAAAAAAAAATATATTTACCCATATCATTATGGGTTGCTTTCACAAAGATCATACTACTTTAATTGTGCCAAGAAGACATATTCATGTCACTAAATGTATTTTTGTTAGAATATTTTTATTTCTATCTCTCCTAGAAACAATCTCTTGTTCCTTACATGAACAGAAGAATTCTAATGCTGAGGATGCTACTCTAAGAGCCAGTGGTTATTAGACTAGCCCATAAATCATGTAAAGAATCTACGACAGGCAAGCAGAACTTGTGTAAAGGGAACGAGCAAGGCGGTTTAGCCCTTGCTGTTGTAAGCAGTCTCAGCACTAATGAACTGCCTGGAAGTACAGCAATTTACATAGTTGAAAATCTCTTATAAGAAGGCTTTTGAGAATCTCAGAGTACTGCAGCATTTCGCCCTGTTCATGATGCTTTTTGCATCATCCGTTCTCCCTGGCTGTTAGTTAAATTGAAGTAAGGACCAAACCAGAGAATTTGGGAGTCTTTTTGACTGTCACTTACACTTGTACTTCCCAGAAATTCACAGGTGAGGAGCAGAGAAAGTATTGTTGGTTACTCTTTCATAATTATAGGAACATACAGTTTTGTACTGGATACACAAATATCACAAATTAAGGCAACCAAATATTGCCTTTATGTTCAAATAATACAAGAAATCAAGGGCCAAAAAAAAAAAAATATAACATTATTCTTTTAAATTCAATTTGTTTGCACTGAATAACATTGAAGTTTAAATATCTACTTTCCCTTCACTTTTTTACTTACAAAATTATTTGTTAGAAAAGAGTTCACTTTCCACAAAATAACTTAGGTTATTAATATTACCTGCTTGGAGAGAGGTAGGCAAATATAAATATTTCTACAGCATGAAGTTGAGATGAAAGAATTGTGGAGGTTCATAACTTCTGGGAAAGAACAATCAGTGCATACAAATTAAAAACTCAGCAACCTTAATCTTGAAGTAACAATCTCTAATCTCAGTAATCTTTAATTTTATAAAATAAGTTAACTGGAATAAAATAAATGGCATAAATATCCTTCATCCCTTCCTCTCTTTCTCCCTCCCTTGGATTCTTTTTTTTTTTTTTTTTTTGGTATTAAGGATTTTGTCAGCCAGACATAAACACAGCATGAGGAAGAAGAAAAGAAAAGAAAAAAATAAAAGGCAAATCAAATTCAGAAAACTTAAAACAGAAAAGTCAATATCCTTAAATTAATTTTAACTTAAATCCCATTCAGATGTACAGACACTTTTTTGTAAAGAAGCAACTTCTAAGTATAGCAAGTTAAACACTCAGTGTCATTTACTTGGAAATCCATATGATAAAAAAGAGCTGCTTTAGCTATTTCAAAAAATCAGAGACATAATATTGTAACAATGAAGCATTATTACTCTCTCAAAATTGGTATTTTTACTTATTTCATAGATTTCAGTGGGAAGAAAAAAAAGATTTTTAAAAAATGGAATTTTGACAATTTAAAAGGCTGCAGAAGACTTACTATACTCCATTTATTCTTCCTTAAATGTATTCTACTTGTTCCTGATAGAAATAGAAATAAACAACTTTTCACCATTTATTTGTGCACTTGCTTTGTTATTCACTAAATACTAACATCAAGCTATCAGAAATCATCATGCTTTATGTTTTTTTTAAAAAAAATTCCCAATACAGAAGATACAAAGGTTGCCGATGATACTAACAGAAAGTTCCTAAAAAATGCACTGGAAGACTCTGGAAGAGAATAGATATTATGCTCTTTATAATTAGAAGGGAAAGAAAAAAAGATTTTACTAGTGTCCTTCTCTTTTCCACTTATGCATGATTCTTCTATGTTGTTTTCTCTCATCGGAATATTCTTTGTGGAAAAATAAAATTTCCACATATTCCGACTCCTGTATGTACATTCTCAGATATTTACATTTATGGACATGATTCTACTCTTAGGAATTTACCACTCTACGTCCTGAATAAAATATTTGAAGAACCAGCTCCTACAATGCTGAATATTTAACTCTGAGGTATTAATTTTTATCATAGAAATCTATGTCCCAAAGTAAATAAATTTAGTAGAATTGAAAGAATTTTTTTTATTAAATATATTTTTATTTTTATTATTTAATCAAAGTCAACTACATTCAAATATGGAGGAATATCTGAAAACATGCCTGTATCCAAGAATGGTATTCAGCACTTTCACTAAAGTTGAAGTGGGTTACACAGCAGTACCTCACCGTGTAAAGCGCTTAGAAGAACTGAATCTCAGAATGTCAAAAGTTGATATTAACCAAACAGGTGGATGATACAAACCTAAAAAGAGGGATTTGGTCAAGGTAGTAGCTCTAAGCCAGGAGAAAATGAGTAATGTAAAGGTTGAGAAGTAGAGTTGGGTAGTGTTTCCTGTCCTAGATGGAGTGCTGTAAATACAAAAGACAATACAGAAGTGGCAGTGATTGCTTTTTATTTAACCTTTCCAGTTACGATGCAGCCTAATGTTCTGCATAAGACATGAATACTTTTTTAGTGCTGAAACTCCACAAGAACCAAAGACAACCTGATCTCACCCTTTCCCCACTACCCTTCTCCTTCTCTCCCTTTCCCCATCCCTCTTCCTCTCTCTTGCCCTGCTCTCCCTCACCTGGTCCTCCCTGCTCTTACCTAGGATAACATGCTTATCATTTTATGGAAATGGAATTTCTGAGCAGTAAGGCTGTTAAGGCTTTCTGTGATTTTGGTTTCAATGCTAGGTTAATAGTGTTTAAATTCACAGTTAATGATTTTATGATTCTGTAATAATCCCTATGAAAACAAGGAAATGTACTAACATAAGGACTAACAAAATAAAATTGAATCAGTACCAATTCATTTCTCCCCTTCCAATTCTGTTACCTGCATTATTTAAAGGCTGATAACTATTTACTAACTTGCAAACAGGGTAAGACTGACAATTGTGTATTTTGCTATGGTTTTATACACTAGGCCAAACTCTATTTGCTTTTAATTATGTTCAATTTTCACTTTTTCCATTAACAGCTAGTTTTGATGTTAATACTTTGTGCACACAGCTATATAATTGGCTTTATGCTATAAAAGACAAAGTACTCTTTAAAAAAGTAATTATTTCTGTGATTTGGAGGGTGTGATTACTTTGTTACTACATACCCTCAACATCAGCTTAGAAATATTTTGAAAGTTCACAAAAATATCAGTTGAATGTCTGGCTATATTTCAGAATAAAAGCTTGATTATAGATGCCTAAAGGGAGAATTATTTAAGACAAACCTTTAAAAATACTTTATTTAATGTTGGAAGACAATTCAGTGTAACTCATGGTTGATGCAGAAATTTATCATGATTCTTTTTGGACTGCTTCAAAAGTCTTGCAATGTTTTTAGATTAATAAAAGAAATATAGAATCCTTGTTCTTTTTATACTAATTAAGAAGATTGATTATACTCTTATGTTATAAACTGATAATTTTTGCTTTTTAAGCCCAGCGTGACTGTCTTGTACAAACAAAAAAAAGTTCCAGAGACAACCATATAATTACTTTTTATAAACCTAAGATGAATTCCAGCTGTGAAATTTTTCCAAAACCTGAAAAATAGTACTATTCTGACTTCTTGATGCTTATTTTATCATTGGAATATCCTTTGATGTTTCCAGCATATAACCTTCTCCAGGAACTCAGATTTTTCTTAAAATTAACTCTAATCTTTTGATAGCCATGATCATACCTTGTTGTGTGTGCACTAGCATAAGAAAGTAATAAAACATTATGTCAAAATGACGTGAGAACATATAATGTTTGCTTTTCCTGTTGCTCTCTGGAAGAAAACAAGAGACCTGGTTCCCCAAGATACGGAGAAGGCTGAGGTACTCAATGACTTTTTTGCCTCAGTCTTCACCAGTAAGTGCTTGAGCCACACTGCCCAGGTCACGGAAGGCAGGGACTGGGAGAACGCAGAACCGCCCACTGTAGGAGAAGACTGGGTTTGAGAATATGTAAGGAACCTGAAGGTGCACAAGCCAGTAGGACCTAATGAGATGCATCTGCATGTCCTGACGGAACTGGTGGATGAAGTGGCCAGGCCACTCTCCATCACATTTGAGAAGTGGCAGTCCGTCAAAGTTCCCCCTGACTAGAAAAGGGGAAATATAACCACCATTTTTAAAAAGGAAAACAAGGAAGACCCAGGGAACTAAAAATTGGTCAGTCTCACCTCTGTGCCCGACAAGATCATGGAGCAGATCCTCCTGGAGACTATGCTCAGGCACATGGAAAATAAGGAGATGATTGGTGACAGCCAACATGGCTTCACTGTTGGCAAATCGTGCCTAACCAATTTGGTGGCCTTCTATGACGGGTTGCAACATTGGTGGACAAGGGAAGAGCAACTGATGTCATCCACCTGGACTTTTGACACTGTGCCTCACAAAATCCTTGTCTCTTAATTAGAGAGACATGGATTTGATGGACGGACCACTTGGTGGATAAGGAATGGGCTGGATGGTCACACTCAAAGAGTTGTCGTCAACGGCTCAATGTCCAGTGACAAGTGCTGCTCCTCAGGGGTCGGTATTGGGACCGGCATTGTTCAACATCTTTGTCAGCAACGTGGACAGTGGGATCGAGTGCACCCTCAGCAAGTTTGCCGGTGACACCAAGCTGTGTGGTGGGTCAACACGCTGGAGGGAAGGGATGTCATCCAGAGGGACCTTGACAGGCTGGAGAGGTGGGCCCATGTGAACCTCATGAAGTTGAAGGTCCTGCACGTGTGTTGGGGTAATCTCAAGCACAACTACAGGCTGGGCTAGATTAAAAGCAGCCCTGAGGAGAAGGACTTGGGGGTGTCAGCTGATGAAAAGATCAACATGAGCCGTCAGTGTGCACTTGCAGCTCAGAAAGCCAACTGTGTCCTGGGCTGCATCAAAAGAGGTGTGACCAGCAGGTCAAGCGAGGTGATTCTGCCCCTCTGCTCTGGTGAGACTCCACCTGGAGTACTGCATCCAGCTCTTGGGTCCCTAATGCATAAAAGACATAAACCTGTTAGAACAGGTCCAGAGGAGGCCACAGAAATGATCAGCGGACTGTAACACCTCTCTTATGAAAAAAACCTGAGAGACTCGGGTTGTTCAGCTTGGAGAAGAGAAGGCTTTGGGGACACCTTATTGTGGCCTTCTGATATATAAAAGGTGATTGTAAGAAAGACAGAGAAAGACTTTTTACCAGGGCCTTGACTTGTATGTTCACATTTGCATGGTGAAAAGAGAAGGAATCACAACTTCTTTGTAGTGCGATGAAAATTCAAACTAATCCTAAAGAAAATATTCAAAAAAATACAAATCTGTGATATTAGATGTACTTAAGAACAACAAAAGATAAAAATGGTAGATAATGGCTGCATTCTCAGGGTGTGAAAACAACAAATTGTTACAAGGACACTAACAATGTTTACATCTAGCGTTAATTATTTTCATAGGTATTGCTATTTCTGTCTCTCCAGTACATCATGTATACTTCAATAAACAAATATGCAAAGCCAGTAATTTCTGTGTGATTTTATTGTGTTAATTAATGTTCTTTATTACTGTTTTCTCTATTGTTATTTGTATAGGGAGTTTTTTGTATGTTTATAATTCTAATAACTCTTCTTTTTTATGTATGTACAACATATATCTATCTACCATTGTACAATTAAGATTGACTGATTTTCCAGATGTAGTGTTTGATGAAGTAATGCATCATTTACCTTATGTTTACTTCGCATTTGTTCTCAATTGGTTCAATTAGGACTATATCATACGTTTTCCCAGAAGTGGCTGCATAAAAATTCAGAGACTGTTAAGAGTCTTTCTTGTGATCTTATGTTCTTCCATTTGAGTATAACAGGAATTTTCTTTAAAGGATGCATGCTTAAATTTTCCACTATTAAACCCTTATGTGGTCTGATTGCATGTGAGCCTTCCTTGTTTATCTGTCTCTTAAGGTTCTGATGTCTCCTGTATTTTCATGCAAACATTGGTCAAAAACACAAAGAAAGAAGAAATTCAGGCACAATAAAGGATGGCACTGGAGATGAGTAATAACTCAGTGAATGTTCAGTCCAAGACAAAACTTGATTCAAGCTTTCTCAACTTCATCTAATAACCTCTATCTTGCCTTTGAGAAAGATTACCATCATTATATGGCAAATATTATACTAAAAGGTGCAGAAGCTGCGGGATACTACAGAAGACATGCTGCAGTAAAGTACTAAGTAGCAGAGCTAAGAGAAGATAGATACGACTTTGCTCCTTTGATTACAGCACCTGGAGACATGTCCCAATGTATCTTTGGTAATGATGAGGCCCAAAGTAACTGCAATGAACTATTATGGAAACTACATTTTTTTAAAAAAATATATTTCAAGAGCAAAATATTCTAATCAGGAAACAAAGGAGGCAGTAGAAAATTATAGAGAGGACTGTTAGAAAATATGAGGGTGAAACTAGAAAAAATGCATATTTAAAAGAAACAGGGAAAGTGAAAAATTGAGAGGCAATAAATAAGCAGAGGAGAGAAGTAGAAGAAATGCCGAATAAAAAGTTAAAGAACCTGAAGGTGACATAAAGAGAAAAAGAAGTAGAAAGATCAACAAAAAAGAAGAGTGAAAAAATGTGAAAGATAAATAGAACAGAAAAGGAAAAGAGAGTAATAAAAATGAGAGGAGCTATGAAATATGAATGTGCCTTCTCCTAAAACACTGTTCTATTTATAATATTCCAAGATGTGAGACCTTCTTTAGGTCATTAATATTAATGAAATTTTTTAGAATTTATTTTGAGGTATTTATTGTTGTCCAGTTTGTTGCTACTAAATAACAAGTAATTAAAAGAAAAAAAAATCACTCCAGGAATGGATCTGAATATACCAAAGCATATGGGGAGAAGTATGCAGGGACAGAAGCTTGGAGAAAGAAAGGCATAGGAAAGAATAACAACAGAAAACAACAAATGGAAACTGAGAGACTGAATAGTAGAGAGTGGAAAGCAACTGAGAGCCAGAAAAGAACAGAAAAGTTCTCTGGAATATGAACTTCCTAACAAATGTTCATTTAATGCCAAGAGCAGTACATATTTCTCATTTACTGCATTTAAATAAATGATTTAATAAGCTCACTTTTAAGTAAACATGCTGCTGAGGGTTTGTGTTTTTTCTTCCTTTTGTTTTTGTTTTTTAATTGCTACAACACTTCCCATGAGTGTAAATTCTGAAAACAGAATATTTGGAAATTCCTCAGTGTTTGCTGTCTTTCCTGTTATTTTTTAAATTATTATTAATTTTTTAAACAGATTAAGAGGATAGCTTTGTTTGTGAAAATGGAAATAGTCCCATGGCAGAGACAAATTTTCTAATGGTCACTTCTAGAACTTGTGACATTTGCAATACCACATGAGAGGGCTAAAACTAGTTTTTTGAAAGGTAGCTCTCCAGGCAGAGTTGCTAGATATTTTTGCAGTAAGTACATGTCCCATAATTACATCCTAGTATAACACCTACCAGGTCATGCACTCTCCTGAAATACAGAATATTTCTTTTCAAGTAAATATTGCTTGATTTGTAATGTTTGCTTTATATTCAGTATTGTGACATTAATAAAAAATAAACGTGCTGGAGCTATTCTACCATATTCTGAAAACATTCACTGAAGCAAAACCATTACTTGACCTTAATAAAAACATCTAGTCTTGTATATCAAACCTTTGTTTAGTCCTCAAGTGTTCAGAAGTTCTATAAGCTTCTCTGAGACATTATTTTGCAAATTTTTTTTTTTATTTCATTGTGAGACTCAAGTAATAACTCACTGAAGCCTTAACTACCTAAGCAATACAATGTTTATTGAAAAAATATACCAAGATCATTAGCATTATTACTTATCAGTTGCTCAATTGATTGGTATCTGTCAGTGCTTCAGCAAATTCCCCACTCAGAGGCAGTAGTCATCATTCTGCTATAAAGAAGTATTATTTGCTTTCTTAAGCATCATTTAAACTATTAGTCATTCTAATAATAATGAAAGTTGCTTTTATAGAAAACTCTTTCAAAGGTGGCTGATTAATGGGGGGAAAAAAAAGACTTGTCTGTTAAAATGTCCATGAAATGGACATATAATGGGAAAAAAAAAAACAAAAAAAAGTATCTTTAACAATAAATGGATGAAATTAAAGCTCAGAATCTTAAAGATGTTTTGAAAGTTTCCTACACAGAAGTAAAGTTCTGACTTTTTTTTGTATACCCATTGAAATGAATACTCGTACTGTGCTGACTGTACTAGGAGTGTCCATGGAGGATATGACCTAATACCCTAACGGTGACATCTCCTCACAAGGAAACTACAGTATGTTCTTAGATGCACATGTGGAACCTCCAGAAAAACATACCTGAAGACTATAATCTCTCACTTAAGAGACAAGCAGTTGCACTTCCTTCTTTCAACTTTTCTGACATTTTTGGCTCAACAATACCATCTTGTCTCAGTCTGTTAGACTCACTCTTCTATGTAAAAAAGAACAGCGAAGCCAGAAAGGACCCACTTCACAGCATTTAAAACAAAACATTTAATACAGCATTGACCCTGCAATATCACAGTATCACAAGAACTTCTACACATAAAAATGTTTCCAGAACACTGTCAAAGAATTGCACCTAATTTTTTCTTGTGATGGTCTTTATGGAAAACTCAAATGCTATTGTCACTTATATACTGTCAAAATGCTCTTAAAATTTGGAATTATTTAGCCTGCAGTTCTTATTTCAAGCCAAGCTAACAAGCTGTTATGCACTGGGGTGGAGGGGCATGTGGGAGAAGGGCTGGTTTGAGGTGAGAGAGATACAGTGCAGGGCTCATTCTGGGTCTCAGTAAAAAATGCCCGACAACAAGTGGCTCAGTAAAATAGCCGGTTTAATAAGATAGAATAGGAAGAGGAATATAGATAGTGAGTAAATCTTACGTGCCTTCCGATGCTGTTAATCATGCATTTGTGCAACATTAGATGGACTCCAGATGGATTTTGCAGCATGTGCAGATCCCATCCCTGAAGAGAGGGAACCTCCTTTTTGGGCATTTGAGCTATCATATACATTCATTGCAAAAGAAGAGCTGCAGGCAGCTCCCTCTCTGTACGGGCTCTTGCAATGAGCTGCTGAATTCATCCTGCGGCTGAGGGATCTGCGAAGCACAGTACAGCCTGAAGGCCTCACTGGAAGTGCAATATGGTGAGTGAGCCAACTAAGGAAGGACCACTGGACCTGTTATTTGTGAACGGAGAAGGACTTGTGGGTGATGTGATGGTTGGAGGCTGTCTTAGACACAGCAAACATGAAATGATAGAGTTTTCAATTCTTAGAGAAGTAAGGAGGGGGGTCAGCAGAACTGCCACCTTGGACTTCCAGAGGGCAGAATTTGGCCGGTTTAGGAGACTGGTTAGCAGAGTCCCTTGGGAGGCAGTCCTGAAGGGCAATGGTGTCCAGAAAGACTGAACGCTCTTCAAGAAGAAAATCTTAAAGGCTCAGGAACAGGCCATCGCCGTGTGCTGAAAGGCAAGCCAGCAGGGAATAAGACTGGCCTGGCTGAACAGAGAGCTTTGGCTGGAAATCAGGAAAGAAAGAAGAGTTTATGGCCTTTGGAAGAAGGGGCAGGCCACTCAGGACAACTACAAAGATGTCATTAGGCTATGCAGGGAGAAAATTAGAAGCGCCAAAGCCCAAATAGAACTTAACCTGGCTACTGCCAAAAAAGGCAATCATTTTTTTTTTTTTTATAAATGCATTAACAACAAAAGGAGGACTAAGGACAATCTCCACCCTTTATTGGATGTGGCAGGAAACATAGTGACAAAGGACGAGGAAAAGACTTAATGCCTTCTTTTCCTCAGTCTTTAGCAGTAAGACCAGTTATTCTCTGGGTTCCCAGCCCCTGAGCTGGAAGACAGGGACAGGGAGCAGAATGAAGCCCCCATAATCCAAAGGGAAATGGTTAACAACCTGCTACACCACTTAGACACACACAAGTCTGTGGGGCCGGATACAATCTACCCAGGGGTACTGAGGGAGCTGGTGGAAGTGCTCACCAAGCCACTTTCCATCATTTATCAGCAGTCCTGGCTAACTGGGGAGGTTCCAGCTGACTGGAGGCTTGCTAGTGTGACGCCCATCCACAAGAAGGGCTGGAAGGAGGATCCAGGGAACTACAGACCTGTCAGTCTGACCTTGGTACCGGGGAAAGTTATGGAGCAGATCATCTTGAGTGCCATCATGTGGCACGTACAGGACAAGCAGGTGATCAGGCCTAGTCAGCATGGGTTTATGAAAGGTGGGTCCTGCTTGACTGACCCGATCTTCTTCTATGACAAGTTGACCTGCTTAGTGGATGAGGGAAAGGCTGTGGATGTGTCTACCTGGACTTTAGTAAAGCCTTGGACACCATTTCCCACAACATGCTCTTTATCAATGGTCTGGATGAGGGGATTGAGTGCATCCTCAGTAAGTTTGCCGACGACACCAAGTTGTGCAGGAGTGTCAATCTGCTCGAGGGCAGGAAGGCTCTGCAGAGGGATCTGGACAGGCTGGACCAATGGACTGAGGCCAACTGTATGAGGTTTAACAAGGCTCAGTGCCGGGTCCTGCACTTGGGTCACAACAACCCCAGGCAACGCTACAGGCTTGGGGAAGAGTGGCTGGAAAGCTGCCTGGCGGAAAAGGACTTGGGAGTGTTGGTCAACAGCTGGCTGAACATGAGCCAGCAGTGTGCCCAGGTGGCCAAGAAGGCCAACAGCATCCTGGCTTGTATCAGGAAAAGTGTGGCCAGCAGGACCAGGGCAGTGATTGTCCCACTGTACTTGGCTCTGGTGAGGCCGCACCTCGAGTGCTGGGTTCAGTTTTGGGCCCCTCACTACCAGAAAGACATTGAGGTGCTGGAGCGTGTCCAGAGAAGGGCAACGAAGTGGTGCAGGGTCTGGAGCACAGGTCTGATGAAGAGCAGCTGAGGGACCTGGGGGTGTTTAGCCTGGAGAAGAAGAGGCTGAGGGGAGACCTCATCACTCTCTGCAACTACCTGAAAAGAGGTTGTAGCCAGGTGGGTGTTGGTCTCTTCTCCCAAGTAACAAGTGATAGGACAAGAGGAAATGGCCTCAAGTTGTGCCAGGGGAGGATTTAATTGGATATTAGGAAAAATTTCTTCACCAAAAGGGTTGTCAATCACTGGAACAGGCTGCCCAGGGAAGTGGTTGAGTCCCCATCCCTGGAGGTATTTAAAAGAGGTGTAGATGTGGTGCTTAGGGATGTGGTTTAGTGGTGGACTTGACAGTGCTAGGTTAACGATTGGACTTAATGGTCTTAAAGCTCTTTTCCAACCAAAATGATTCTATGATTCTATGATTCTATGATTCTATGGCAGAGGCCTGCGACTGATCAGGTTGACTGTTTTGTTTATCACTAACTCCTAAATATGCAAGGGTTTGTCAGTCAGCATCAATACAGCCCTACCCCTTGATAACACATACAGTTTATCTCTCCCAAAGATATATTATATATTACAGTTTATATACATACAGGTATCTCAAGCCCTAAGTACAAGGCATGATGTGGCTTGGACTTAAGCAGACATGGGTTGTTCAAGGTCACTAACTCCTCAAAGAAAATGTCTTCTGTGAGGCTCCCAAAACAGATTTGCAAAGGCAGGGTTACTAACGTGCAGACAAGGCAGTTGACCAAAGGAAAAGACTGCTAGAAGGAGGAAATAAGCCCCATTAACAGTCAGACATTCTGCCATGTTCCATACAGGAAATCCCACTCAGTATCTTCAGCTTCATATCCCCTTCACACAGCACAGGGGGAGAGCAGAAATCAGCAAGGCATCCAATAAACAGACCAAGTCTCCACAATTTTCCCCCTTTGAAGCAGAAGTAGGGTTACAGAGATAGATTCAGAATCTTATGGCTGGGCTGGCCACCAACATAGTCCTGTTGAAAGGAGAAGAAAACTTAATAATAGGGAAGGAGGGAGATCATTCAGTTTTGGTAAAAATAAAGGATCCTTGCAGTATCTGCCTTCAAGAAGATCAAAAAGATTTGGCATCACACAGATATCCGACCACAGATTTACTTTTTTCTCATTTTCAATTTTGCCTGAAATGCCTAAAATAATATCTATTAAAAGTCTATAAATCATAGAATCATAGAATCATAGAATGGTTAGGGTTGGAAGGGACCTCAGAGATCATCTAGTTCCAAGCCCCCTGCTGCGGGCACGGACACCCTCCACCAGCCCATGTTGCCCAAAGCCTCATCCAACCTGACCTTAAACACTTCCAGGCACCCCAGGGCAGCCACAACCTCTCTGGGCAACCTGTGCCAGGGCCTCACCACTCTAACAGTAAAGAATTTCTTTCTAACATCTGATCTAAATCGATCCTCCTTCAGCTTAAACCCATTCCCCCTTGTCCTGTCACTACACTCTCTGATAAACAGTCCCTCTCCATCTTTCCTGTAGGCACCTTCAGGTACTGGTAAGCTGCAATTAGATCTCCCCAGAGCTGCCTTTTCTCCAGGCTGAACAATCCCAACTCTCTCAACCTGTCCTCATAGGAGAGGGGCTCCAGCCCTCCATTCAGCTTCATGGCCTCCTCTGGACTCACTCCAACAGCTCCATGTCTCTCCTGTACCGGGGCCCCCAGAGCTGGACGCAGTACTCCAGGTGGGGTCTCACAAGAGCGGAGTAGAGGGGCAGGATCACCTCCCTCGACCTGCTGGTCACACCTCTTTTGATGCAGCCCAGGACACGGTTGGCTTTCTGGGCTGCAAGCGCACACTGCCAGCTCATGTTGAGCTTCCCATCAATCAATACCCCCCAAGTACTTCTGCCTGGGGCTGCTTTCAATCCATTCCTCGCCCAGCCTGTAGTCATGCTTGGGATTGTGCCGACCCACGTGCAGGACCTTGCACTTGGCCTTGTTGAAATTCATGCAGTTCGCACGGGCCCACCTCTCCAGCCTGTCAAGGTCCCTCTGGACGGCATCCCTTCCCTCCAGCGTGTCGACCACACAACACAGCTTGGTGTCATCGCCGACAAAGATGTTGAACAGTGCTGGTCCCAGTACCAACCCCTGAGGGATGCCACTCGTCACCGTTCTCCACTTGGACATTGAGCCGTTGACTACAAGTCTTTGAGTGCGATCATCCAGCCAAGTCCTTATCCACCACGTGGTCCATCTATCGAATCCATGTATCTCCAGTTCAGAGACAAGGATGTCGTGCAGGACAGTGTCAAATGCCTTGCACAAGTCCAGGCAGTTGATGACAGTTGCCCTTCCCTTATCCATGAAGTCTTCTTTGATAGATTAGAAAAATCTTTCTTTGATTAGATTAGAAAAATTAATAAACATTTGTTTGTTGTTTCAAAACTTGCATGCCATGTTTTAGATACCTAAGTTTTTACATTCACAATATTTTTACCTCTGCTCATTTGTAAATATATCCACAACAGCTGAAAGGGAACTTCTTTATCTATAAAGTAAAGTAAACACTTTGCCTATCCAAAGTTGAACTCACTATTAGTTATCACACACATATATAATGATCTTATCAGATGGGGACAGAGAAGGTAGAATCACTTTCAAGGAAGCAAATCCATTTTTCTATCTTTTTTTCCAGAGAACATGAGCGCTTACTGTTCCCTGCTTTCTTTCCTTTTTATGCTAAAATAGGCATAGAGAGTAACCTGCAATTATTTCACTTGCTCTAATCCAGCATCCTTCAGGCATGTGGCTAAAGCAATGAAAGTCATATCCTACACAGACTTCCAAAAAAACCAATGGCTATTAAGATTTGGTCTGCTATATTTTATTTCGCTAGAGAACATATCTTAATACTTTCTGGCATACATTTGCTTGCTACTCAGCAACTATGTACTTGTGATAGTATACCTGAATTCATGTTTTTGTCTGTAGGATCTTTGTTATTTATAATATTGCATTAAAAAGAAAAAATATTTTTAGGAACTGAAGAGGAATTTGAGAGCATAACATTACACTGGCAAAATGAGCATATTTGATATAGAATAATATAGAGGCAAAGGTTATGACCTATGGTATTTTTAAACCATACACTTTTGAAATACAACTGATTTTAAAGGTTTTATACAGCTTAACATCTTTTCATGTTGAAATGTAACTGCTACAGAAGTGTCATATATCATTTTTGTGGAGCAATGCTTCACGCTCTATGGAGTTAGTTCTGCTTTGAGCATGTATCTGGGCTACATGACCTCCAAAAGCCCTTTTCAACCCCAATTTTTCTACTCTTCTAAGGCACGCTAACAATAAACACCAAGATTAACGTGAGAACTGCTTTCGACTCTGCATGCTTACTTTTAAGAAGTTCTGTGTTATTTTAGTTTTGTTCTTCTTACAGTCTTTTGCATGGATTAGCATGGTCTCCAAGTGTTCTATTTGCTAGAACCTCAGGCTGTCTTGAAGATTTGAATAGTTCAAGTCAATTTAGTCTGGACATTTTGTCTAGTTACAGATTAAAAACAGAATTTGTTACTTTAAAGCAGTTGCTTTCTTCTAGCTAGTTTGTCTTAAAACAAAACAACATTTAAGTCAGAGAGGCTTTATAAAAAGGGTAAAACTAAAACAATTATAACAGTACAGAATTTTACCTCTACTTCCCTTGGTTTTTAAAATTTCATTGTAAGTAATCTGCACAGACATTGCTTCAGTACCAGGATACAAAAACTGTACTCATATCATAATGTAACAGCTAAAAAATAGAAGAGGGAGAAAATGTATTTGCAGGCTTGATTTTGTCCTTTGAAAATTAATATTTTTCTCTAAGCCACAAAATTTACAGTATTCTTTCCCTACCAAACACAAATGTGATGCATACCTGAGAAATTTCTACCGTTTATACAGTAGAATAGTATTAAATTGTTTTGGGAACTCCTACATTGTATGTGGGAGTTTCCAGTTGTTTGACCTCTATCTCAATCTTCCACACCTTCTGCTTCAATTTCAGAAGAGATGCTGAAGAATTTAGGTAACCAAGTAATATTTCAAAATTCATGTTCAGGAAAATGAGATATTTCATTATAGGATGTTGTGAGTAGATTTCTTTTATTAATTTCATTGCCACCTGCAGCACAGAATAAATTATGTGTTCAGAATAAATCAAAATAATTTTGCTGCTGTTCTTTAAGTCTCTTCTTTAAACTTTTCATCATTAGCTGCAGTGCACGTGTTACAGTATCTCTGTGAAAAATGAGAAGGATTGTGATATGATACACATGCCTTTGCTTTCAAGATCTTCATTTCATAGTTCTGTTCATTATCATACAAAGCTAGTTTTCAGTTTCGATTTGAAAATGTGGATTAAGAATTGCTATGAATGTATATTCATTTCCATATTGTGACTTTTCTTTAACGTTTGCAGACAGCTTAATGGTCACATACCTTGCTAATAAACAGTGGTACCTTTCTTTTGTTCAACTGGATTCTTTCTTGGGTTTGGTCTATAAGAGAAGACAAAGAAGTGTAAATACTCTATTATGGTTGAATTAACTTTTTTAAAGTTAATGACAATTTTTGATAAGCTAAAGTATAATAAGTACTAATTATTCTTCATAGTTATTGCAATTAACTCTTGCGGTTAACTTACATTTAGAATTACATAACCGTGTTGAGTGCTTCTGCCATTGAAATATTGGGTTGTCTGAAACAATCTAAAAATAAATAATATTTTTGGAGCCTTTGTCTGTAAAACCATGCAACCAAACTTATGGTTTCAAAATTGTCCTAATGAACAAATGTTCTCAATTCACAGAAATTTAATAAGAAGGCTGAAAACAACAAAGCTTCACTCCTCCTTCCTACAACAAAAAAGGCAACCAACAGGTAAAAAATTCAGGACAACTACCAATTAGTATCTTTGTGGAATGGTCTCTCTCTGTTATTCATGGAATCTTTTCCACTGGACCTAAATCAGCCCTTTTCTCAATGAACCAGGCATTTAATATTGTCCAAGGATATCAGCGGGTACATCCTCTGTTTGTCAATGTGCTAAGTGAACTGCTATTTATCCTATTAGGCACTCTATTTCCTGTACTAGCATAACAGAGAAAGGATGTTTTATGCTGCTTCTCATATCATATGTGTGACCTTTTTTGATAAACAGATAGTAGATGGTTTGTGTGTGAGCAATGCCAACTACTGTCCAGTGAAGGACACTCAAGAACATGCTCCTTGGAGGCAGAAAAATACTTTTTTTTTTTTTAAAATAGGTAATGGTGATTTTATCTATCTCATTCCTTCTGACTTTCCTTTCTTAAGTAATATAAGAATCCATTCTGTACTCATCATGTTACTTTAAGGGACAAAAATACATACACACAAAAAAAGAGCTCATGAAACTACGTTCTTTTCTATTTGTAATACGGATAGTTAAACACTTAAAAGACACATGATGTAGATTTGTAGATTATGTACCCATTAAAGATGCATCATTTTGTCTACTTTCCCTAGTGAACATTGCAAATGAGCTGAGAAGGGTAACGTAACCAGCTATCGCATTGCAAGGCCATCTGCCTTACTCTCTTCTGCCTGCTTATATAGTTATGCACAGCCTTCCACTCTTACAGGAAGCACTCGAGCATAGAAGTAGAGTTTCAATGAGCTGTTTTCCAATTCATTCAGAAGAGCTCAGTCAGGATTTCTTTAGCCTTGACAGAATAAAATTATCAGGACTCTTTGTGCCTTTCCTAAATGCTTTTCAGTATCTCAATTATGCAGAAAGTCACTGATGTGAAAACTGAAGAAAAAGCCCCATCAAGTCATTAAAATATTGAAGCTCAGCCTAATAATTTTTTGTGATATGCACATACATTTAGTCTGCAAAGTATTACTCAGATTGCTGACCCTCTGCATTATGTTGATATTTTATCATATTCAGAAAGCATGAATAAATACTTGTAGATTTCTTTGTCTTTTTAAGTGTTTAGATACCAGAGAAGAAGAATATATGCAACTTCATTGGCATCAACACATGCTGGTCTACTCCATGTGAAAGTCTGACTGAAATGTTGCCTCTAAGAATAAAATATCCATCATTTTTTTCCTATATAGAAATTGAATACAAACTTTTCTTAATACTCTGAAAAAAAGAGTAGATTAATTTTTCTCCCCTCTAGTTCCATTTCCAAGGAAAGACATACAATAATATTTTTTTTAAAAAAAATCCTGAGTCTAAAAATGAAATTCCCAAAAATGTTCCAGAAAGTGTGTTGTCAAGAGATTTTTTACAGTTATGACACTTAGATATTTTTCTGAATATTTTTCCTTTCCTTATTTTTATTTATGATGTAGCTAAATATCTTTGAAATAGGGTACTTAAGCAGATATTTAGTGCCAAGTCCATGAATCAGTCTTTACAGATGAATCATTTAAGACAGCATAGCACAACACTGTTTTGATATTGTTTCAAAAAATAAAAGCTGAATACAACTAGAGCAGACAGTATTAAACACCTAAGGTAGTGAATTTTAACGTATTTTTTATTTGATTTATTCAAATTTTTTTCAGTGTCATCCTGAAATCATGTTTAATGAATGTGTTAATATAAATCTCAGAACAGTTATTTTAGAACGCACGTAATAAGTTGCCTTATGTTGCTTCTTGTCCTTAGAAATCACATTAAAACTTAATTTTAAATTTTGATGATAAGACAAATGCATACAAGGTATTGAAATTACTTCGTTTTGAAAATATGGGGGAAATAACTTCTTTAAAATTTATAATTTGTAATTTCTCATATATGATCTATTTTGAGAATATGAGAAAGAGAAAGAGAGAGAGATATATTCCCATTTATGTAAAAGGAAATTTCACATCAATATATATGGCAAGCCCTATCAAGATAGATATCTTAAAATAGCATACTCACTGAAGTGTAATATCACAGTGTTACTCTGACATACTAATGGAAGTATGAGACTAAGTAGACCTTGCTAACTAACAGAGTAAGCATTTCCCACGTTCATGTCACCCTTGGGACTTACATATTTTATTCAGGAAAACAATACTTCAAGCTTGTTTCCATTCCTGTACTTAGCAGACGGTGATTCTTCCTCTTTTTTTCTCTTTCAAACGATATGGGAGAAGTCAACATGAATATTTCATTTGCAAGAGCCTTTATTTTCTTACGTTTACAGAACTAAAGTAGAACTCATATCTCATGTAAGAATACCTGAAATGATCTGGGTTTAGGGAGAGGCAGGCAGCAAGAGTAAATCTAGAAAGTTTGGAGATGACCAATCCATAGATCAGATGGCATCCGATCAAATACCTAAACCCTAACTTCCTGCTAAGAGTCAATTCCAACATTCAAAATATATCAAGATTTTTCTCGTCTTTGTCCATGGTTTTTTATCACCTCACCAGCAAACGGATGCTGTAGCTAGTCATTACATGCAGCTCAGCTCACGTAAGAGAGGGCAAACTGGCAGAGCCCTAACAAGGCTGCCATAGTTTATGATATGGCTATTGACCAGGTGATGTGAATGTGAGTCAGACTAGAAATTTCGCAATGATTTTAATAAGCATTTTGAAGTTACAGTCTGTGGCAGGAAGAACTATTCAGTTCACATAGTTTAACCAAATCAGATTTCAATCAATTTATTGATTTATGAATGACACAAAACAGGACTGCAGGAAACATGTCATTGTAATCTTTGAAGTCAGAGAATGTGAGCAAAGCAGTCTACCATAAACTACTGTGAATAATAATCACAGGATCATAGGATAATTCATGTTGGATGGGATCTCAGGAGTTATCTAGTCCAAACTCTGGCTCAGAGCAGGGTCAGCGATGAGGACAGACCAGTTTGCACAGGGATTTGTAGACTGGTCTCGAAAACCTTGCACGTTTACTTACGTGCTTTACTTATGGATAATCAGGACTCAGTCCTGCAAATATTGCATGCAATTCCAGTGCCGAAGACTTTCACCAAACTCAAGCCAAAAAGTTGAAGTAGATGTCAACCAGGTTTTTGCAGAACATTTAACAGGTTTTTTCCTCAACATATTTTGCACCTTTAACTTGTTTAAAAATTGTGTCCCATTATTTGACTCTGACTTGAAACTAGAATCCTGAAATTCCTTCTACTGTTTAGTGGATATAAAAATAGTTGGGATCCAGTTCTGAACAGAAACACCTAAATTAGGCTATTTTAACAGGGAAGTTGGAGCCAGGAGAGTTAAGTAACCTAAACTACCAGCTACTTTTCCAGAATTCTTTTCCCAAAATTTTGCTGATTTCTTTAGTAAGTCTTCTTATATCTATTTTGTCCTTACCTACCTATTTAAGTTGGGACCTAAACATGTAGAGGTTATTTTGTTTTCAGAATTTCTTGTTTCCACAGATGAACATCTAATATCTGTCTTTAAAGAAGTCTGTGAAAATAATCAGCTGCTAATCATTAATTTGCCATTATGAGACATATAACTCAATTTGAGATGATTAGGGGAACTTCCTACCCTTCTAAACTTTTTTTAAAAGTGTCCAGCTGGAGCAAGGAGTGCTCTCTCACATCTGTTCATCAGTAGTGATCACAATCTAAATAAGAATCCAAGGGCAGTAACAGGGCATCAGAGGAAAGCAGGAGGATTTTCATAAAAATTGGGTAAAAGTGGTGTCAGATCATATGGACTGGGTTGCTTTGGGAAACTAATGGACTATAAAAACAATGGATTTTTTTTTTTTTCTATTGGATGGCTTAATATACTGCTATGGCATGAACTAAGCACAGAATTTGTTGGTAGCATGGAAGAGTTTCTATGTGGACAGATTATATTAACATTCACATTGTTGTTTATTTTATGTTGAAAAAAAAAAACCCAAGAATGAATTTGAGACTCAAAAGGGATGTTTGTTTGTGCTGATGCACCAAGGTGACAGAATATATCTGGGTTCCAACATGTAAAAACACCAGAACAACCTGACAGATTTAGTGTTCCTTGGAAAATCTATTTTGAGATACTTGTGCTTTAAGACAAATTTGTCAGTATGTGAAATAACTTTGAGGCTAAAACCATCCAGAGTTTCTCTTGTTTACATACTAAGTAGTTTCTCAATGCTACTGTATGAAATTTGCATGACTTGAAACTTCACATTTCTAGGCTTCTGAGGCTTTCACTAATCATTTGTAATTCTTAGGGTTTGGATATTCTTGCAAAGATGATAATTCTTTTGACAGTTGATTCTGAGACTTAATCAAAAATAGTAACTAAATCTCACAGATTAGTAAACATAATATTAATAAGACTGAACATAGCATGCAGTTGCACTAATATTTCTTTACAATAAAAACAGTGTATTATCTCAAAACCACGAATACATTCATGTAATGTACCTATGTGGTGCTATATGTGTTTACACAGAACATATGTGCATGTACTGATGCATTGAAATTGCATTTCCTCTCTGCCACTAGCGGTGTGGAATGTGGATGAGACTGGAGAAAGTACAGAAAAAGGGAAGACCATTCTTTCCTGAGGTACTAGTAACATTTCTGTCTCTCAATGGGACAGAATTTTTAGAGTTAGAGGTTTTTTTAAATTAATCACACTCCTCCAGATTTACAGTAGGGCAGGTGGAAACCTATCATCACCTCTGTTTTGTAAGACAAAATTATAAATTTCAAGATGTAATTTGTGTTCATATCCTCAGCATAATACTTCAGTGAATGCCCATTTCTTTCAATGGACATTCAATAGAAGAAAGCAAATGTCACTTCTATCTTGAAGAAGCTCAAGAAAGACAATACAGGGAACTAGGGGCTGGTCATCCTCACCCCCATCCCTGGGAATGTGATGGAGCAAAGAAGTGCTTTTGCTTTATTTAGTAACAACTACAACAGAGATTTATGTATTTGACTTACAGTTGATATAGATTTTTACTGTGATAACAATCTCCACTATGATGTCGTTATGCTTTCTGTTTAATACATGCTGTTAAATTTCCTGATTGCATCATATTTTTAAATGGTTTTGAAACAAATGCTTGGATCTAGGTATGTTACATGTCTGGAAGTCTGATTATTGCTTTTTTTTACTGCTCAATATAATGACTAAGTTCACGATCAGCTGGGAAGGACACAAAAATAAAGAGCTACCGGGATCTTTAACAAATATTAGTCTTTATTTACCTATCTCAGACATTAACAAGTTTGTGACCACGGCTTTTGTAAGTAATATCAGTATGGGAAAATGAAATTAAATTCATGCACTAGGTAGACAAAGTACTACTTTATAGTTTTTAAAATAGTGAAAAAACTGAGCTCTGAAAGCCTCAGGCCAATGACCAGGTACAGACGTAATCATTATACGTGTCTATACTGCTGGGGGCTAGAACTATGAATGCATTGCCTTCAAATTATTCTGTACGAAGTTGATTAGGGAAATTAACTGAAGTTCATAAGCCAATAATATTACAACATTCCTAATTTTTCTGCTGCCAACAAGAGCAATAAAAGATCTGATACAAAGGATCCTGCTAAAATGAAAAGTAGGAAAAAGGATACTCATACCTGACTTGGTGCATTGGGTATCAGTGGCAAGGTTTGGAAGTGGTGTTCTGCAGGAGGGCATCTGTGAGAAGAGAACAGGAGCTGCACCATGATGGTCCCAGCCAGTCCTAGCCAGCTCCACAACCATCCCACCACAGCCACAGCTGAGTCTGTCAGTGATGCTGGTGGCACTTCTGTGAAAATGTATTTCAGAAAGGGCAAAATGCCACACAGGGAGTGAGGAATGAGGAGAAAAAGTGTGAGAAACAGCCCTGCTGTTTCTGCTTAATTGAATGTATGAATATAGCCTTATTAGTTACTCTGAAAAAAAAAAAAAGAGTAATCTTCCAAAGCTCTTTCATGCTTTCTCTTTTCAAACAACAAAACAAAACAAAACAGAAACAAAAAATATGAAACCCAAGAAACAAAACCAAAAAAACCCAAAAAGCCAACACCTTATCAGAACTATCAGATGCCAACTTGCAAGTTTTTTCATTGGTACAGTTCCTGCAAGCAGCAGGGCTACTATAGTTACCATTCACTGCTTTGTTTCCTTCTAGAAAATATCATCATCTAGTCACAACAAGTGAGTATTAGCAAACAGATAAATCGCTAGTGCTTACATCAGAAATGTGTGGGAAAAAAATCTCACCACCACTGATTATCCTCCAAGGGTGGCTTAATGTACATGAAATATTTCATTACTGTCATGAGTAATCTATTCATTATGTTACTACTTAAACTTTATCAAATGTAAAAATATTCCTTACAAGGGATTGGGATAATCATCATATGCTTGTGAAAAATAGGAAATTATATTAGAGCCCTGGAAACTTTGAAAGCATTTCTTTGTTTGTTAAATTTCCATCTTCAAAAGTCATCCTTTACTCAGTGTAGTTCATAGAAAGAACAATTACCAGTCACTCAAAAACCAAATTATACGAATAGTACCTTTATTAATAAGCAACAATTCAGCTATTAAGCAATGCATTATTCTATGTTCTTTTTATTCTGTATCATCAATGGCTCTGTGGGTCAAAAAGCAAAGAAAAACTTTGCGATCTTCAGCTTTAACTTTTATATTTATAAACATAAAATCCACCATACTGAATAGCAAGGGATTTAAAATATTTAGGGTTGGTTTTGCCAAATAACTAACCACAATGCTGTTATTGTGAACTCCAAATGACACAGTATAAGTACCAATCACATGGTGAGCTCGATAGCATTTCAATACAATATGTAAGGAGTACTCTATACGGCAAATCTCAGGGAATCATATACGAATGAACTGAGAGTAAAATACCCTTGCTATTCCACTAGTTCTTTTCTGATCCATGACACTACACGCAGATTTTAAATGAATGAGCAATATGATTTGGAGCAAGCTTAGGCATCTGCATGCTGGAGTATGCTGGAGGTATTGTCACTACAATTGTATTGTCACAGTTAACTACTTTGTGTCTTTAAGGCACTATTTAAGCTACGCCTTATTTTGCAACCAGATCTCCATGAAGAAAGAACTATATGCAGAAAAGCTCACTTTCACCATATTGGAATAACACTGGTCTATATGTGGTAGGTGCTACCAGAAGAGTCCTAGGTAAAAAGCCTGGGCAAATGAAGCTTTTGTGCAACATTTAGCTTTCCATGGTCAGAAAAATAGGATGTTTTTTGATTAAGTGCAGAGATAAAATATTTTCTTTTAATATTGCTGTTTCTACAATCCCTGTAACAGAAACATATGTATATATCTCTCTAAAATGCAGTTGGATAGCTGAATTTAATGGTTTATTATTTGAACTGTGAGATGTATTGCACCTTCACAAAGGCCTGCCAGCCTTCATGTTTAACTGGAGCTCCTGAACAGTTCAAGGAAGACCTCAGATGCTCACTAGCAGGAAGAGAACATCAGGTAACAACTAAGAACCCATCCAAATGGAAACATCTTAGAATAAGGAAAGCAATTATTTTTAGAGTGACTACCAGTCCACAGATGATGACACAGCTTAGACGTTGTCTGAGTTCACCAAACTTAAGAGAAGGAGGGAGCCAAATACTAGTCCAGACAGTCCAGAGGGTATTCGTCACAGGGACTCAGGCAGGTTTGCTACATGATCCTATTACTTGATTTACAAGAAACATAGGATTGAATATTAATGAGGTAGTTTGTTAGTGACATAAATACAGAAAAAGAAGAACAGTATATAAGGAGTTCAATCTAAAATCTTGAGTAATCTTTGAGTCGTACAAACCTTTTTTTTCTATTTGTGAATTCTCTAGTTTATCAATACGAAGAGGAAACCAGAGAGTACTGATTTACAGGTGTTACAATGACATGTCCGCTGATACGAGGGCAGCATGGAAGTAGCAGAAATTTACTACAGAATGACATCCTTTCTAATCTCAGTCATAAAATCACTTTTTAATGTTTCTGTAGTATACAAAACACTGCAGTTTACCAACAAACAGCCAGATTTTTTTAGTAGTCAGAACTTTCTATCAAGTAAGCATCTCTCCTCAGTTTTCATGTCTATTTCTAGAATACCAGAAATGCTTATGTTGAGGGATATCAGGTGTTTAACATAAATAGGTACATTTTAATGAGAATAAGTTACTTAGGATTATAACACGGTGTGATTTGTGCTGTTTGCTTAGCTTTACTTAGATTTGCTGAAGCCTTTAGGCTGTGATATTTTTCTTAGTAATTTTCCTAGCAGCTGGTACAGTGCTGTTTAGTCTTTTAGTATGGGAAAGTGTTTTGATATCACACTGATGTTTTGGTAGTGTTTTTCCCAAGTCTGCGACTCTTCAGTTCTCCATGTTCTGCCAGCGAGTGCAGGTGCACAAAGAGTGTAAACCAGAAGATAAGGAGGCTCCAGCCCTCAGCTGAAACTGCACATCAACAAGATAAGAGCCTGTCTGCCTGCACACAGAAAAAGAGTCCAATTAGATGTTAGAAGACCCCAGACCAAAAATCACCATTGGACTAAAGGACATGTGGACAGCACATGAAGGGTGTGTGAGGGGCGGGTGTGTGGATCACAAGTGTATAATTGCCCCAGGACTTCTTTGTTCTCGGTCCCTCTCTTTGGAGGCACCCAGCCTGGGCTGTTCTTGCTGCTGTACCTTTCAATTAAATTAATTGTTTTATAAAATCCAGTGCCTGAGACTCTGTGGCAGGAAGCCTAGCATTGAGTCTGAAGAAGGAGGAAGCGTGCCCAAGAATAAGTGTGCATGTGTGTGTGCGACACCACAAATGGTGTGTGAATGCTCGTGCAGCAGCTCCTCCTTTAACACTTAGAAAATCTTTGCATCTATCACTCCCTTTCATATCAGCTTTTGACATCTGGTTTATAAATTCTTTATGGAATGAAGCATAAAATGGGAAATTTACCTTTGTGCTAAGTGGAATTATAATAGTTTCTCATAAGCACACAAATTTTCAGGACTGTTTGTCACACTCTTCTTGGTGCCTGAACAGTTTGCTAATTTCTAGTTTAAATGGGGTAGGTAATCTTGCCTGCTTCAAAAACAAAAAAAGAAAACTTGCTACGACAGATTATCTTCATACTCGTATATTTTCCAGTTTTGGTTTGTTTGGGGTTTTTTTTTGGGGAAAAGGATATTATAATTACTGAAACAGTTAATTTTTATAAGGTAGCATTACCCACCATATCAGGGAACTTGCCTGCTGTCTGGACTATGTGCAGGGTCGCAGGTAATTTTTATGTAGCATTTCTGATTATCAAGTTTCACAGATTTATGTAAGAATTTGCTTGGAAGGACCCTTTGGGTGTGAAATTATCCAATCACCTACTTAAAGCAAGGCCAACTTAGTCAATTTGCTCAGGGTTTGGTGCAGTAGAATTTTTAATATCTCTAAAGATAGCAATTCCTTTTTTGGTAAACTGTTCCAATTTTTGACCACCGAATTTGAAAATGTTTTTCCTTATATGTAGCCCAGAATTTTTGTTGCCACTTGTGTCCATTGCCTCTTGTACTATGTCAGTAAATCTCTGAGAAGGGTCCCTCTGAATAGAAATTATGGAATCTCAGAAATGCCTAGACTGGAAGGGACCTCTGGAGATCATCTGGTGCAAACTGTTGGAAGCAGGGCCTTAGGTTAGGTTACCCTGTGCCTTGTAAAGCCAAGTCTGCATTATTTCCAGTGAGGGACAATCCACCACATCTTTGGGCAACCTCTTCCAATATTGTTCTTTGTATCTAGACAGAACTACTTCTAAAGAAACTTCTCCCCATTACCTCTTTCCTGTCTTTTTAAATAGCACCTTTTCCCTACAGCATGTTGAACAGCTGCCCCAGTTTGCCTTTGAATTTACCGAGTGCTCTCCAATCCATTATCCAGGTCATTAATAAAGACAACACATAATATTGGCCCCAGTATAGGTTACTGAGGGACCTTCACTACAAATCAGCTGCCAGCTGAACTTTGTACCACTCATCATAGCCCTTTGAGCCCAAGAGTCCAGCAACTTTTTTGATGACTTTATAGTCTACTTATCCAATACTCCTTTCAATAATTTGGATATAAAGATACTACAAGGACTGTGTCAAGTTCTTGCTAAAGCCAAGGTAAATAAGATCCAGTGCTCTCTCCTCAATGGCTGTCATTGTCACATGAGTATACATAGGTGCCCAAAACGCCTTCTAGAGCCTTAAGATATCAATCTAGAACTGCACTTAGTTACCCTGTTTGTCTTTGTTAAAAATAAGAAATTTTGAAATAATTCAGTGTCAGATCAAGATGCTTCTCCTAGTGATTAACCAGACGATGGTAAATTTAGTAGCAGTGAGAAATATAAGACAGAAGCTGTAGTTTTAACACATGTAACATGGTAAATTAGATATCCAAATAATAGAAAGTTTCACCACAGATTTTATAATTCTTACGTCTTTCCAGATCTGACATAAGACTTTTTTCCTTCACATTTGTGCCTTTGATTTTTCAACAATCCTTAATGAAGATCAGTTCAAATCCTTGCAGTGTACTTGTTAAAAATTACTTCTATTGAGCATATGAAATACTAGAAATAGCTTTTTTACTATGTTGAGCAAACTTGTAGTAAAACCTATTACTAATTGTAAATGTGAATAGTTAAAGATTAACTCTAATTATTTTCAATTCCATTACATTAGTTCTAAGAAAATTTTACTGATATGTATCACAGTAGCGTGAAAAAGTATATGAATGGTAAATTCATCTTACTGAGATCTTTAAATAAAAGGACTACAGAAAAAAAATCTTTTCTAATTTTATGTAAAAAGATCATAGAATCATAGTTTGGTTGGAAGGGACCATCAAGATCACCTAGTTCCAACACCCTGCCATGGGCAGGGACACCCTCTATTACACCAGGTTGCCCAAAGCCCCATCCAGCCTGGCCTTGAATACTTCTGGGGAGGGAGGATCTACAAACTCTCTGGACAACCTGTTCCAGTGTCTCACCACTCTCATAGCTAATAATTTCTTCCTAATATCTTATCTAAATCTAGCTTCCTTGAGTTTAAACCATTCCCCCTTGTCCTGCAACTCTCTGCCCTTGTAACCAGTCCCTCTCCAGCTTTCCTGTAGCCCCTTTAGGGACTGGAAGGTGCTCTAAGGTCTCCCCGAAACCACTTATTCTACAGGATGAACCCCAACTCTCTCAGCCTGTCTTCATAGGAGAGGTGCTCCAGCCTTCTCATCATCTTCATGGACTCCTCTGGACACACTCCAACAGATCCATGTCTTTCTTGTACTGTGGAGCCCAGAGCTGGATGCAGTACTCCAGGTGGGGTCTCACGAGAGTGGAGTAGAGGGTCAGAATCCCCTCCCTTGACCTGCTGGTCACACTTTTGATGCAGCCCAGGACATGGTTGGCTTTCTGGGCTGCGAGCGCATGTTACCAGCTCGTGTTGAGCTTCTCATCAATCGGTGTTGATGTCCTTCTCCTCAGGGTTGCTCTCAATCCATTCCTCACCCAGCCTGTAGTTGTGCGTGGGATTGCCCCGACCCACGTGCAGGACCTTGCAGTTGGTCTTGTTGAACTTCATGAGGTTCACACAAGCCCACCTCTCAAGCCTGTTAAGGTCCCTCTGGATGGCTTCCCTTCCCTCCAGCGTGTTGACCACACCACACAGCTTGGTGTCGTCAGCAAACTTGCTGAGGGTGCACTCAATCCCACTGTCCATGTTGCCGACAAAGATGCCAAACAGTGCCGGTCCCAACACTGACTCCTGAGGAACGCCACTCATCACTGGTCTCCACCTGGACTTCAAGCCATTGACTGCAACTGTATGACTGCGACCTTGAAGATCCTTTAATTTGCAGCATACATCTGCCAGGTTTTATCCAAGAATAAAAAGGATAGAAATAGAAAGGATATTTTAGAACTGAAAGTCTTGCTGTATCATCATTAGCATAATTTTCTCAGCAAGTGATCTTCTACTTGTAATCCACTTAATTCTTCATTGCTCCTACATTCATAGCAACAAGAAAAAGCTGAGCAAATTTGTTGACTTTTCTGAACTCTTGCCTTTTATTTATTGTTGTAGGTTAGCCACACAATAAAGTAGCAGTATGCCTGTATGCCCGAAGGTTTGTTACTGCAGTTCATTCTCTTACCCTATAAGCTCTCTATAGAAATACGTAAATGTGTTATTTGTTTTCTAAATAAGATTCATTATAAGTGGCACTGTCTCTTTGTTATGGTTCTAACTAATTTCACGGATGTGTCAAATCTCATCACTGCTTAAAGTCCCATGACATTCAACTTTTTTCCAATCAATCTGCATGAAACTAGTACTTTTCCTTACAGTTTCCCATCAAATGGCAAAGATTAACCATTGATACATCTGTGGTTTTGATCCTCTGTATTATTGAAAATCTTTGGTAGAGCATGTGGCATATGACAATAAAGTGGGGGGAATATAAGGTCAACTGGTTCTACATTGCCCTCCTAAAATAAAAATAGATTACTAAGGTAGTATAAAGAGACTCAATTGCAACATGTCTGTTCAATAAAATGTATGACACGTAACAGTAAAATTTGCACGTGGAAGCTACTCAGAAGCAAAGAAAAACTGTGCTTGGAACTTTATTTAAGCATGCGCACATATTCACACACAGCACGAGTTACCTGGGTCTTGATTATGCATTGCCAAAGATTGAATATGTTTGAATGTGAGCTGTGGCTCATATTTACCCCCTCTATGAATGTCATGGTTTTGTCCCAGCCAGCAGCTGAGCCCCACGCAGCTGCTCATTTGCTTCCTCCCCTGACAGGATGGGGGAGAGCATCAGAAGAGAGAAAGTGCGAAAACTCCTGGGTTGAGATAAAGGCAGTTTAACAGGTAAAGCAAAAGCCACACACAAGCAAAGCAAGACAAGGCATTCATTCCCCACTTCCCATGGCAGGCAAGTGTTCAGCCATCCCCAGGAAAGCAGGGCTCCATCACCGTAATGGTGACTTGGGAAGGCAAACGCCCTCACTCCAAACGTCCCCCTCTTCCTCCTTCTTCCCCCAGCTTTACATGCTGAGCATGACGTCATAGGGTATGGGACATCCCTTTGGTCATTGGGGTCAGCTGTCCCGGCTGTGTCCCCTCCCAACTCCTTGTGCATCCCCAGCCATCCCGCTGGTGGGGTGGTGTGAGAAGCAGAAAAGTTCTTAACTCTATGCAAGCACTGCTCAGCAGGAATGAAAACATCTCTATATTATTAACACTGTTTTCAGCACAAATTTTAAACCTAGCCTCATACTAGCTACTATGAAGAAAATTAACTCTATCCTAGCCAAAATCATCACAATGAATAAACAAACAATTGTGTCACCTCAAAATTTGTAAGCACATTTCTTTAACAGGCCTTGTCACTAGTAGACTGTAAAAATATAGAAGCTTAGCTGTAAGCTTAAGGCCTAGAACTGTTTTAAAGCCTATAATCGTGGGAAAGGGGTTTGTAATCAAGGTAACAGCTAACTGACCATGGCAATGTACAATGCTGCTACGTTCCTTGTACAGTCCCTACCCAACCGGACAATAGGCCCGGGAATATTAATCTTATGAAGTAAGTTGTAACGGACAAGTGTATCCACAGCAAGGATACTGCGCATGCCTGCAAGAAGAGGGTCATCCAGCGGACACGGGTGCAAGACCACTGACGACCACCAGAGACCCCTGAGGACCACCAACTCAAATCACTGAGCATGCGTGATGGGGAGGAGAATATGGAAATGGATTCCAAGAAATGATTATCATAGGACTGCCTTTTCTCGGAAAAATAATGAATATGTATATTTTGATTCTATATAACCTGTATGTTGGTGATCACCTGGCATGCACGTTTGGTGGAGCTATTTCCCCCGTGCATCCAGCGCTGCAATAAAGCATACCTAGGGTAACTCACTTCTGGTAGAATTTTTCTTTAACAGATGGCGACCCAGATGGGACCCTAGGACGCAAAAGGAAGGAGCACCAGTTAATTCTCTGGACAAACCTGTGACCAACGCTCGTTGCCAGCAAAAATAGGTGAGTTCACCTAAGAGACTTGGACACGGGTCTTTCCAGAGGATACTGGGAGTACTCTTGTGTTTAAACTTGCTAAAAGATTTGGTAAGAGGAAAAGAAGTAAGAAATGGGAAATACACCCAGCGTTGAAAGGGGGACGCCCCTTGCTGAGGTTTTGGAAAATTGGAATAAGGTTTATGGGGCACAGACTTTGCAAAAGAAAAGACTGATTGTGTTGTGTCAGGAGGAATGGCCATTCCTAACTCGATCTCGAGGGGGAGGACCTATGGATATTTGGCCTCCCAAAGGAACTTTTAAGCCCCATAAGTTAAAGTTTTTAAAGACTATTTTAGAAGATACTGCAAGTCAAAATATTGATTATTGGTATATTTGGTATGATTGGTCTTGTCAAAGACGTAAGCCATCTAAACCATGGGTAAGCCCACTTCCCTCTGCCCCTGAGGCCGAGGAAACTGACCTTCCCCAAGCAGGGATGTTTCCCATGAAATTGGATTACATCCCAAATCCCAGAGCAGGACCAGGAGCTCCTCCTGAAGTTCCTGCAGTGACTGCTGTGATGTGCCACGAACCTTGGAAACAAGGTGATTTGATTATGTGGCAAAGCAAAATGCCAAGATTAAGAGATGATGCAGAAAAATGTGCGCAAATGCTATCTGGAATAGTCACTGATTATACACCTAATTGGAGTGACATGAAAACTTTTTAAGAGAACTATTCCAGATGGATGAGCGAGATAAAATTTTTCAAAAGGACCGAGAAATTGCTCAGAGGGGTCAAGGATTAAATCCCTGGCCCACTGAGGACCCTAACTGGAATTTAGCCACAACCGATGGAATGCAAGCTTATCAGGCAGCCATCAGACAATTATTGGAGGCCATACGGCAATGTGGCGAAAGAGTTACAAATTGGACAAAGGTCCTTGAATGCAGACAAAAACCTGATGAACACCCCAGCGATTATTGGATAAGATTGAAAACTACCTTGTTGAAATACGGGGGAATGACTAGAGAAAATTCTCAAGAACCATTGGCTATTAGTGTATTTGTGGAGCAGTCTTCTCCTGATATAAGTATTTTAAAAAGCACATGCCTGGGTGGCAAGGGGAAACCCTGACTAAAATACTGAGTATTGCTGCATTTGTTTTTGATGGTAGAGATGAAGAAAAACAAAAGAGAGAGAACGAGAGAAATAAACAGGAAAGAAAACGAGAGCGACAGGAAAAAGAGAGAGAAATTAGTTTGTTGGCTGCAGCAATTACACAGAATTATCAATCAAGAGGAAGGGGCAGAGGAATTTCAAGGGGAACGCCAAGAGGAAGGGGGCATGGGGGAAGGGCTCCCTTTCTTTCTTCTCTTAACCAATCTAATCCTAATACTTTAGAGTGTTTTTATTGTGGGAATATAGGACATATCCAGCGAGAGTGCCCACTTCGCCCAGTAAGTGCTGGACGAGGATCAAATCCACTGTATCCACCGCGCCCTCACTCACAATAGAAAATTAATGAGCTGAATTCCATGCTTACCGAAGGACTGCGAAAATGTCGAATGAAGGAGTGAAGGTAAATGAGTATGGACAAATTACTGCAAAGGTAAACGGACTTTTTGTTGAATTTTGAGTAGACACAGGAGCAACTTTGTCCCTTTTGAATTACGCACTCCCACAAACATTGATTTCTAAAGAGAAGGTACTTATAAGAGGGGTTGTTGGACAAGAAATAAAATATATTTCAACCCCACTTCCAATTATCATTGCAGAGAAAATGGTATGGGGAAGATTTGTGATATCTCCAAATTCACCTGTGTCTTTGCTAGGATGTGATCTTTTGCAGGAATTTGGTACTCAAATACTCCTTGCTCCGGCTGGAATCAAGTTAATAATCATGGGATCAGAAATTGTGCAAATTCCACAAGAAGAAGAATCAGCTTTTAAAATTCCAAAAGGACTTGAAGCAGTTCCCCGGGAACTATGGAGCAGCTCTGGTGATGATCTAGGATTATTGTTATCTGCAGAACCAGTAATAATTAAAACAAAAGGAAGGTCACCTCCATCAATTAAACAGTACCCGATTGCAGATGAGGCTATCCCAAGTATTCAAAAACAGATTGCAGTTTTCTTAGAAAAAGGAATACTCAAGGAATGTCAAAGTCCATATAATACTCCAATCTTGCCAGTAAGTAAACATCGATTAGATAAAGATGGGGATCCAGAATATAGATTTGTTCAAGATCTCCGTGCAGTAAATGAGCATGTCATTTCCCCACACCCTGTTGTCCCTGACCCAAATTTAATTCTTACCCAAATACCTGTATGGGCACAATATTTTACTGTTTTGGATTTAACAGGAGCATTTTTCAGTATACCTATTGCTGAAGAAAGTCAATTGATTTTTGCCTTCACTTGGCAAGGAAAACAGTTGACTTGGACACGCTTGCCACAAGGGTTTACTAGTTCACCAACCATCTTTTCTCAAATTCTCAGAAACGATCTAAGAGACTTAAAATTTTCTGGGGGTTCTGTTTTAATTCAATATGTTGATGATTTGTTACTAGCAAGCCATACGGCTGAAGATTGTATGTGGGATACTGAATATTTGTGCATCCAACTTGCAAAAAAGGGTGACCGTGCATCTCTATCCAAACTGCAACTCTGTCAACAACAGGTAAAGTATCTGGGGTTTATTCTTAAACCAGGGAAGAGAGAAGTAGATCCATAACGGGTAAGAGCTCTACAAGAAATTCCCAGACCAGTAACAAAGAAACAATTAAGGGGATTTTTAGGACAAGTAGGATATTGTAGGCCATGGATTCCTGGATTCAGTGAAATAGCGAAACCTCTTAATGAGGCAACGAAAAATGAGCAAGTGGAACCAATAGCTTGGGGTCCTGAACAAGAAAAAGCCTTTCGTGCACTAAAGGAAGCATTAATGCAAGCTCCAGCTTTGGGGCTTCCAGACTATTCTAAACCCTTTAAACTTTATTGCATAGAAAACAAAGGAACAGCAAATGGAGTTTTAGTTCAAACTTTAGGGCCACATGAAAGACCTATAGCCTATTATTCTTGCACATTAGATTCAGTAGCAAGAGGAACTCCGTTTTGCATAAGAGCTGTGGCTACTGCTGCTGAGTTAGTGGAAAAAAGCCGGAACATAGTCTTGGGACATCCCCTAGTAGTCTGTGTGCCACATGAAGCTGAAATATTATTGAAACAATATGCCGAGAAAGCACTTTCTCCACAAAGAGCACATAAATATGAACTAATACTTTTGCTTGCTGACAATTTAAGATTGGAAAGATGTAACACTTTGAATCCTGCCACCTTAATGCCACTGCCCACGGATGGAGAAAAGGATGAACATGATTGTGAACAGGTGATCAAAATGACGAGCAAACCACGAGACGACCTACGAGATCAGCCTTTGCATAACCCAGATATGAACTTGTTTACCGACGGCTCCTCCTATTATGAAGAAGGATGGAAATGTACTGGGTTTGCTGTTACCACGGAAACGAAGGTATTGTTAGCAGGACCTTTGCCTCCCACTTCAGGTGCTCAAGGCGCAGAGATCGTCGCCCTCACGAAAGCTGCACAATATGCGATCGGAATACGGGTTAATTTGTATACTGACTCTAAGTATCCGTTTGGAGTTTGTCATGCTACAGGTATGCTGTGGAGAGAAAGGGGGTTTCTCACGTCAGCGGGTGAAACGATTGCCCATGGACAGCAGATTCAAGAACTTTTGGAGGCGATCCAATTACCGTCTGAACTAGCAGTAATATATATTAAAGCACACACCAACCAAGAGAATCAATTGGCAAAAGGGAATGTGCTTGCGGTCCAGGCTGCAAAAGCGGCAGCCCGACAAGTCATCTTTGCAATGACACAGACCCATCAAGGAGAGCTCGACCGGGAATTGCCAGACACGCAAAAGCTGTATGAGGAACTTCCTGAGGAAGAAAGACAGCTCTGGGAGAAGCTGGGAGCTGAACAGCAGAATGGACAATGGACTCTAAGGGGGAAACCATTACTCGCAAAAAAGTATTTAATACCAATCGCGCGATGGCACCATGAGAAAACCCATGGTGGACCTGAAAATATAGCTTTGAGAGTACAGAGACTGTGGGCAGCACCAGGGATTTGTGCTGCTATTAAGAGAGTCTGCGAAGGGTGTCGACTGTGCAAACAGTATGCCTCTCTGAAAATCAAGGCACCAGCAGGAAAGCAACCTCCAGCAACATATCCTTTTCAAAAACTACAAATTGACTACGCGGAGATGCCTAGGGCTATGGGATATGCTTATTTACTTGTGATCATTGATCAGCTTTCGGGCTGGGTGGAGGCTTTCCCAACTCGAAAGAATGACTCAAAAGCAGTGGTTAAAGCTCTGTTAAAAGAGATAATACCTAGATATGGAGTTCCTGAAATAATTGACTCAGACAGGGGAGCACATTTCTCTGCCGCAATTTTAGTGCAAATTTATCATTCATTAAATATCAAGATGCAATTGCACACACCTTATCATCCACAATCGTCAGGACAAGTAGAAAGGATGAATAGGATGATCAAAGACAAATTAGTTAAGACTTGTAAACAAACTGGCTTGAAGTGGCCAGAAGCATTAAATTTAGTACTTTGGGACATTAGAAATACACCAAGGCAACCAGTAGGTGTATCTCCAGCAGAAGTTTTATTTGGGAGAATTTTAGCAGTACCTGGAACTTATATTCCAGCAAAAACAAGCTTTTTGGATGGAGATGAACAGGTAACTCAATATTTATTGTACTTGCAAAATTCTTTTATGCAATTACTAAATCATGCTTATTGGTATCAAGGGATAACACCTGAAATTCAGGTACATATGTATAATAGTGATTTTTCAATGTTGCATAACCTGTTTTTCTAGTATAGTAGCAAAATTACAAGGAGCTTGGAGAAATAAAATAATTGCAGGGATGCAATGAAAACAAAAGGAGGGAAATGTAAAAATATAGAAGCTTAGCTGTAAGCTTAAGGCCTAGAACTGTTTTAAAGCCTATAATCGTGGGAAAGGGGTTTGTAATCAAGGTAATAGCTAACTGACCATGGCAATGTACAATGCTGCTACGTTCCTTGTACAGTCCCTACCCAACCGGACAATAGGCCCGGGAATATTAATCTTATGAAGTAAGTTGTAACGGACAAGTGTATCCACAGCAAGGATACTGCGCATGCCTGCAAGAAGAGGGTCATCCAGCGGACACGGGTGCGAGACCACTGACGACCACCAGAGACCCCTGAGGACCACCAACTCAAATCACTGAGCATGCGTGATGGGGAGGAGAATATGGAAATGGATTCCAAGAAATGATTATCATAGGACTGCCTTTTCTCGGAAAAATAATGAATATGTATATTTTGATTCTATATAACCTGTATGTTGGTGATCACCTGGCATGCACGTTTGGTGGAGCTATTTCCCCCGTGCACCCAGCGCTGCAATAAAGCATACCTAGGGTAACTCACGTCTGGTAGAATTTTTCCTTAACATAGACGCAATGAAACCTGTTGTCCCAAGCCAGTAGGTAATGATTATGTGGGATTTTGGGGCAGTTAATATTAATAAAATTATTGGTTTATTCCAATATATTTGTCACTGATCAACACCAGAGCTATAAAGTCACATCAGGAGGATGATAGTGAGTTATGCTGTCATTCCTAGGAATGATCTTTTTGCCAAGTGAGTTGAAAAAGCAGCATGGGGAAACTGATGTATTCACACTATTATTCCTTTCTCTGATGGATACAGATTTTCTGAAAATAAAAGAATATCATCTTTCAGAATTCTATGCACAAAGTAAATCAGCTTTTCCATTGCTTAACTCTCTGTGCCAAAATCTGTCCTCTGAGACTTCTCCACAACTTCCATTATCATCAACAGCAGTTACATATAAGTATTAAATGGCAGATCTGGTCCTCTGACTGAGAAGCAGTCTCAGTGAGCACTCCCATCTGAATGAAAAATGAACAAAGAGATAATTGATTTGCATGGGATTGGAACTGAGATTTAAAGCTGTTAGTTCAATGTTAGGGGAAAGTTCCCATATAAAATATTCTGTATTTTTCCGGAGGATATTCTGAAATACTTCCCAAATCTATTTATTACCAATGAATATTCAAAGAACACTATGTAATGGAATCTCTGACAAGATTTTCAGATGAGGGAGAAAGTTTTGACATTGTATCTTCCTATGATCAAAAGTTTGAAAAACTGTTCTGTTTTACGGACCATCTTAAACTACAGAATTCAGGGCACAGTGCTTTGAATATCTTCAAAGTAAGTTCAAACACACTTAAAAAACACACTTAAGCACACTTAGAAAGAGTTGCAAATGTTAAAATTAATTTCAATACTTCATTTAGTAAAACAAAAAATATTTAAAGTATTGAAGCTTATT
Organism: Balearica regulorum gibbericeps; assembly: GCF_011004875.1. Lineage (NCBI taxonomy): Eukaryota > Metazoa > Chordata > Aves > Gruiformes > Gruidae > Balearica > Balearica regulorum. Next base: position 35,530,993 of record NC_046191.1, on the reverse strand, counting down.
TTAAAAGCTACAAATATTATCAAGTTGATTATTACTTTTTTATGCTTAAACCAATTTAAAAAAATCTAATAGGTAAGGATTTTGTAAGACTCCTGTCAACACCTAAAATCTTTGTAAACAGTAATGAATTTTTTAAATGGAAAAACTGTAGCTCCTGAAAACCCAAATTCTAAAGACACAAATAATAATAAAAAATCCCCAAACACAACAGTAGTAGGTAAATATAACCTGAATAATAAGCTAAATAATATTTACTATCTGTTAATATTTACAGAAATATTATATATTTATATTGCAATGAATTTTAAGTAAACAAAACTTTGGTTACTTAATTAGGTTTCTTAACTAGAATTAAAATTACAGTACTTAATGCATTTACATCATTGATGCCTGAAGATGTTACAAGAATGCTAGGAGATCAAGCCCTTCTGATGGAAAATCCTCCCACCAGACTTATTAAGTACTTCCACATTGCCCAGAAGTTTTTAAAGAGGAACAGAATTACAAGAAGCAGTTTGTAAGAAAAAACTACACAAGTAACATCATAATAAGACTGCTAACCTAAAGTAATACATTTCAGTGACCATTTTTCGCAGTCCTCCTGTAACTTGCCTAAGCATTCTCATTCATATTAAAGATAGTATTTCTGATTCTACATTGTGATTATAAAGGCAGTTCTAACTGGGAGCTGTTGAAACAATTTACGTTTCCAGACCATCATACTGAATAACTTATGCTTCCAGAACAAACAAAAAAAAGGCAATAAAAAAGTGATTATCCACTGAAAATATGTTTCAGTGCTCCTCCTTAAAACACCAAACAAGATCTGTGACCTTATCTGTAAATTCCGTAAAGCACAGTATTTTAATTTTCATAGAAAGTTCCTTAAGCTGCATTTAAACTGTGCTATGTAGTGCTATATGACCAGAAGTAGCTTTGCAACTATCTCTAATTTATTAAAATAAGTATTTTATCTTATTTGGGAAGTGATTATTTTGCAAGGCTGTGTGGCAATGTTGTTCAGGCATTTGCTAAAAGTGTTAAAAGAATTTTTTTATATTATTCACCAGTATGTACTTGAAGACTATTTTTCCTTAGATGCTCAAAATACTTAAAATGGACCCCAGACCAAAACTGGAAACTGTCTAAAAATGTCATCTAAATAAAGGTAATTAAAATAAAAGATTGAATATAATCCAGATAAAAACATCTGCTAGAAAGTTGTCAAAATCTGTTTAGGGAGATCAATTTAGGGTACATAAAAATATTTTTATTTATTTTTATCATCTATATCATCTGATATTTCAAGACACAGTAGTTGTCTATTCCATTATTTCAGAATAATCAAGGAGAAAATAAGTAAAACTGAGTTAGAGATGGTGTCGTCTCTGAATTTCTTTTCTTTGTTTTTTTTTCTTTTTTTGAGTTGTCAAAATTTTTCCTAGCACCAAAAAAAAAAAAAAAAATCAAAGTCTAGAAAATGTTTTGGAACTGCAAAACAGGAATAAATATACATAGGTAAAGAGCTGCATTCTGAATAAACACGCTTATATTGTGACCTCTTTTCTTAAAATATTGGAAATGAAGTGTGGCAACCATTTTCATTTGGAAAGCTAACAAGAATAACACCAAAATATGAAATCAGAAGACTTTGGAGAACTAGCCAGTTCAAGTTCATTGATATGGAAATGCACTGTACTTAATAATTATCTGTGTTTTAATTACTGAAAGAAATGCAAAGGTGGATTGGGTGTATTTGGGAAGGCGTTGGCAGTAGGGGACTGCAGGGGCTTTTGTGAGAGGAGACCAGGAGCTGCCCTCTGCCAGACACAGCTGGTTCCACCTGGTTCCAGATGGCTCCACAATGATGCCACGGAAGCCACAAGGGAGTCCATCAGTGATGCTGGTGGCACTTTTGTGAAATGAAAGGATAAACGCTGAACAGGCAGAGGATTGAGGATAAAAAGTGCAATGCCAGAGTAAGAGAAGGAGGACAAGGCAGTGCCGGAGCAGGGATGCCCCTGCAGCCTGTGGAGAGATCATGCTCAAAGAAAATTTCCACGCTTCAGCCTGTGGAAGGACCCACACTGGGGCAGGGGAAAAAAGTGTGAGGAGGAAGGAGCTGCAGAGAGGAGCTGTTATGGACTGACCACAACTACCACTCCTCATCATCCCCCCCTGCACTGCTTCCTGGGTGGAGGAGGTGGAGGAGTGGGGAGCGAAGGAGTGAAGTTGAGGCTGGAAAGGAGTGGGGAGCAAGACATTGCTTTAATTGTTGTTTTTGTTTTTCACTAACTTTTTTTCTTTTTCTTTTCTTTTTTTTTTTTTTAAATTGGCAATAAATTAAATTAATTTTTCCCAAGTCTAGTCTGTTTTGCCTGTGATGATAATCAGCAAGTGATCTCCCTGTCCTTATCTCAAGGCACTGTTTTTTTTCCATCCTGTTTTTCCCCCCCATCTTCTTAAGGAGAGGGACTGAGAGAACAGCTGGGTGGGCATCTGGCAACTGGTGAAGGTCGACTCACCACACAAAGAGAAACAAGTGTTAAATAATTTGACATCTAACATTTGAGATTTCTAACAAATCTGCTTACATTGTCTATTGCCTAAATAAGACAAATTCTTTTGAAAATCTTGTTCCAGTCATATGTGCTTATTTTGAAAGGCCGTCTATATTCCAATGTGTTGGTCCTTTGCATGTGTTCTAGTTGCTTTTCTGTCTTCGAATCCATAGAAGAATGAGGTTATGATATCTAATTGTTACTCGTTCTCCTAATTCTTATTTTACAGGAAATTTAGATTTTTCACAGAGGTCCTCTACTGGCATGGGAGTTTGATGACCTCACCTTGACCAAGAGCTGAGTGCAATGCAAATTGTGATCAGTATAATAAGCCATTGCCAAGAGGACAATACAAACAGGATCAGCCATGGTTTGGACCATCGACCAGGATGTCGCAGGAGAGCATTAGCTGAAGTTGCTGGAAAGATGCACCAGGATGTCAACATGGGCTGTTCACACTGGTGTCCTGGACTGAGACCTGTGAAGGCCTTCAGAGGCAGAGACTGGGGGGAGTGTTGGTACGCAGCTTTCAGACTCCACATGGAAGACAATGCCCAAGTGGCACCGCTATGTGTGGGAGTTGAACCATGACCTATAGTCTGAGACTGGCTGGAGGAGGTCAACTTCCTCTGGCACAGGTATACCATCTCACAGAAGTAGTAAACCAGGCACGTCCTTGTCAATTGTGCGTGTGTCTAAGCATGCAGACGTGAGTGAAACGCTCCCTTTGACATGGCCTATGCCATACGTGGTCTACTAATCGAGTTTAGATGTGTTTTTGATGTACCATTTCCTTCCATGACATCTACCAAGGTAGAACTGAAAAACTGTTTTGGCAATCCTCAGAGATTTTATACAGTTATTTTTGCTGCTATTAAACTTTTTATCCACAATATTATTACTGCTTGATAAAGTGGTAGAAATTAAGCAATGCCCTGCTTGGAAGCAATAGTTCTTCCCTCTTCTCTAAAGGAACAACTGCTTTGAGACAACATTTTCCTCAAATACTCAGATTACTTGTTTCTCCCTTGAAAAGACTCTTTGTATATTTTTGGTGGATAAGGCTGCCTTTCAAGAAGTGTTTGGATTTTTTATTGCCCCTTTCTCTTTTCATAGCTTTTCTGCAGTAGTGGATGTGATTCTAATGTTCGTTCACTGGATATGTCATGAGTGCTAAATTCCATAAGTAAAGAGGTGTTTCTTCTTCCAACTCACTTTTTAGTGATGACTGTCACCCCTAGTGAATAGCTTCATATGAGTTGTCTTAGTAACTTTTTAATTTTTTTTGTGTGAATAATTTCAGTATATTTTCTACCTACTCTTTGAACAAGATACTTTTAAAATTTAGTATATTCTCTCCTTACTTAAGTTGTAAAGTAAGTTCTAAACTTAAGTTCTAAATGTAAGTTCTAAAGTTTTTCTGGTCAGCTACTCAAAAATTCCCACCTAATCCTTCTATAAACTCTTTTAACTTGTACCTTTGTTTCTTCTCCAAAATTTTTCGACTTGATAGATGAGCTAACTTCCTTTTGCCATTCAATCCTGTTTGTAACATATATTCTCCATAGAGAACATTGCATTCTTTGTCTACTTAACGTTTAACGAAATTTCAGGTGTTTTGATCAAAGAGACTATTCTGAAGATGATAAGTACACTTACAGACTGTTTCTGTCTTCTAGTCTAGTATTGCCTTTGCAGCACAATCATTCACATTTTCCCAGCACTGGAGATTCATGTTCTTCAAGGCAGATGTCTCGGGTACTGAAATATGATAAAACAGTAGTGAATAAATCTTGTGAATATTTGGGTTTCACGTAAGAATTTCCATTGCTGAACTGTTAAAGAGTGATGATGTTGATGTTCTCTCTAGTGAGAACAGGGGGTGCATGCTGCCAATAAGCAGTCTTTGGATCAGTTTCCTAAGATGTTGGTAAGAGGTAAAATGGTGAGCAATATACTGTCATTTCAGATTTGTCAACAACATATAGGTGAAAAATCATTATTAATTATTTCCCTAAATGGTGAGGACATGTTTTGTAATCAATATTTAAAAAAAAAAAAAAATTAATCTCTTTACTGAATTTCTTCACTAGTGTTATGATTGTGAGTCTAGGTGAGTGATAAAAACAAACATTAGAAGAAGGGGCATGAATTCTGACTCCTCAAGATAAAAAGTGCCTTGAAAGTATTTCAAAATCTTTAGGTTAAACAGGGAAAATAAATAGCAAGTCAGTAGAAACAAGATTAAATATCAACCTAAATGATCGGTGGAAGCCATTCAAAAAAAGTGCTGAGAATTATGATGTAAACATCAAACTTCTGAATATAAATATGGGCTGATGCAAACCAACTCTTGTCTGCCCCCAGAGCTTTCAGCTTTGAAAGGTAAAGCCCTGTTTTCACTGAGATGTGGAAATGAAGAGGCGTAACATTCTACTATTTTGGGTTACAAATTATAATGACATAATTTCAGGAGTAATTGAGTTTTCCATCACACTAATTAAAACCTGAAATATAGATTAAATGAAAGAAATCAGATTCTTCAGGGACCTGCAAGTTTATTACGTGTAACATTTATAATCCAGCTCATGTAAGTAGAGTCAATTAAAGTTTCTGAGCAACATGGGTTTGTTCTTCTGCCCTTTCTCTGCAGGACTTTATAACTTGGGAAATATTGGATCCGGTTCCAATTAAGACACATTTGGCATTGGATTCTTTACAGTTTAAAAATTAATTTATTTGGTATTCCCACAATGTTTGAGGGGAGCTTATTAATCATGCTTTTGTAGAATGAATGCAAGTATATTTTAAAGCACAGTGATTCCTGAAGATGTGAAATAAAAGACAAGTTTGTAAACTAAAACCAGATGTGGATGAATAGTTCACAGAGATTAACTCTCTACGGTTGGAAAGAGGAAGAGAAAGGAGGAAAACGACCTTCCTAAACACAGTTTAAAGCGGTAAATTCAGCTCCCTTTCTGAATCACCCTACTGAAGTCAGTCTCCCTGCGTCCAGCAGAAGTATGCTATAGAGATTGGCACAACTAAGATGAAGTTAATAGCCATTTTGAACAGTTAATTCTCCCAACTTCACTTATCATCTTTATCATTGTTGACCATTTTAAAATATTTGTATGATCATTCTAGTAATTAAGAGAGACTTTTTAATGGCTCATACTGCTATAGTAACATATATACATGTTATATATGCTATAGTAACATATTTAACATATATATAAAAATCAGTGTGATAGAATGCTCAAAATATATATACAATTTAAAGAAAGCAATATTTGAGTATGCAGTTATAAAAGTATATATACAACATAAGAATCTATACAGCATATCCAGCAGATATGCTTGCATGTGCATTGACTGTTTATATATTTTCCTGCAATAATCCCAAACACATTTTAAATATACATAAAATGCATAAAAAATAAAACTGAAAGATGATAGGAAATATTTCTATTTTATTCTGCACACATTTCTCCAATCCTTATGAAAATGATTTTCTGAACCGTTTTGATTGTTATCCATGGGTGCTTTCTGCAAAGAACTGATAAGTGACAGAGACGACCTAATAGTCTGTTAATGAGCTCTTTCCCCAGTGGAACTTTAAGTCTGATTCAGGAGGGTCACTGCCAGCCAAGTATTGAATTATTAAGGATGGTAATTAATCCAGCCAAAGGCACCTATTTGTAACATTTTGAACTTGGAGATTACCAGACAGACTTGAATAAATTGTACTTTGTTCCTAGTTTGCCGTGGAAGATTAACAAAATTAATTATTGTAGGGTAAAAAGATATTTAATTTAAACTATTATAAGTGAGTTGATATTTTGGTATTTTCAGTAACTCCAAGAAACATTTCTATTTTTCATTTATTAATCAAGGTAAGAAGAGAAAAGTAAGTAGGAAGGTTTTTTCAGTCTTTCCTATTTGTAAAGGGAGTTTAGGAATAGATCCTAAGCAGTTGTCATTACCTGAAAATGTTCGAATTGAAATTTAGCATGTGTAGGTATTTGAGTGTGTGTGCACACATTATTCAGATTTACCAACATGCTGTGTCTCGTGGAAGAAGAAGTGATGATATGCTAGATGCTTCGTATCATTAGATTTTTGTCTAGTTAGTAATTCGCCAAGTGGCTGAAAGCAAGGTTTCAGCTTCCTCACCTCCTGCCATTGTTCTCCAGGATCTGTAAATCCTGCAAGATTGATGCAAGAATTGAGCAGCTGGGCTGATAAATTTATAGAATTAAGGACATTTGGACATTCATTAATTTTTAATTTTGAAAGATGTACTTTCAGTCTAGGAAGAAGTTCTTGAGTCATCTGATGAAGGAAAATTTGTACAGTTATGTTCTCTTTTTTGTGAGCTCAATCTATTTGGTACATATTCTAGCAACTATTTAATTAATTTGGACAATTTAATACTTTAAGAAATGCTAAAGGAAGAGCATTAGGGATTTTGAAGAACATACACCATTAACTGTTGTATAGGCCATTAATTTTCTTGGGGGTCTTATGACGATTAATTAGTTTATGTGCTTTGCAGATCCAAAGTTTCTATTTAAATGCTGATTTATAATTATTACTACATTTCAAGTGTTATGGTTATATAAAATTTTACTGACAAATATATGCTTTCACCTGTATTTTTTCTTTCAGTGAATCTTCCAAGGACAGAAAAATAAACGACACAGACTGCATTTCAAATAATCATTCCTTTATATTGTGTATAAACAAAATTAACTTCAATTTAGAAAACAGTGAGTGAGAGAGATATAATAAATACCTATAAATACCTATTGTAACTATCCATTAATAAATATTGATGTAAGATCCCCTGGAGCCTTCTCTTCTCCAGTCTGAACAGTCTCAGCTCTCTTAGCCTCTCCCCACAGGAAAGATGTTGCAGTTCCTTCATCAACTTCATGGCCCTTTGCTGGACTCTCCCTGTTATGTCCACGTCTCTCCTGTACTGGGGAGCCCAGAACCAGATGCACCTCTCCAGATGTGACCTCACCAGTGCCAAGCAGAGCAGAAGATCACCCCCCTCCACCTGCTACCAGTATTTTGCCAAATGCAGCCCAGGATACTGTTAGTCACCTTTGCTGCAAGGACATGTTGCTAGTTCACTCTCAACTTCGTGTCCACAGGACCCCCAGGGCCTTTTCTGCCAAGCTGCTTTCCAGCTGATCAGCACCCAGCATATATTGGTGCCTGGGGTTGGTCCTCCCCAGTTTCAGGACTGTGGGCTTCCCCCTGTTGGACTTCATGATGTTCTTGTCAGCCCATTTCTGCAGCTTGTCAAGGTCCCTCTGGATGGCAGCACCACCTTCTGGCATATCAACCACTCCTCTCACTCTAACCCATCATTCAGATCATTGTGAAGATGTTAAATGAAACTACACTCAGTATTGACCCCTGAGGTACACTGCTAGTTACTGGCCTCCAACTAGACTTTGTGTCACTGATCACCATCTTGTGGATCTAGGCATTCAGTCAGTTTTCAATCCACCTCATTGTCTGCTCATACAGCTCAGACTTCAACACCTTCTCTAGGAGGATCTTATGGGAGACAGTGTCAACGGTCTTGCTGAAGTCCAGGTAAACAAGACCCACTCCTCTCCCTTCCTCTACCAGGCCAATTACTTCAACATAGAAATTTATCAAGTTGATCAAGTATGACTTCCCCTTGGTTAATTCATGCTGATTAGTCCTGGTTATTTTCTTGATTTCATGTGCCTGGAAATGTTTTTCAGGATTAGCTGCTCCATTGCTTTCCCAGGGACTGAGGTGAGGCAGACTGGTCTGCACTTCCCTGGGTTCTTCTTCTTGCCTTTCTTGAAGATAGAAGTGACATTTGCTTTCTTTCAGTCTTTGGGCACTTCTGCCAATCATCATGATTGATCAAAGATTATCAAAAGTGGCCTTACAATGACATCAGCCAGCTACCTCAGCACTTGCTCGTGCCTCTGATCAGACCATATGTGCAGCTTGTGTAAGTGTTCCTTTACTGATCCTTTTCTACCAAAGGTACGTCTTCCTTGCTCCAGACCTTCCCCCTGGTCTCTGGGATTCCTGAAGCCCAGTCTCACTACTAAAGACTGAAACAAAGAAGGTACTCAGTACCTCAGCCTTTTCCATGTGCTCTATAACCAGGTCCTCAGACTCATTCAGCAGTGGGCCCACATTTTCTAGAGCTTTCCTTTTGTTACCTAAGTACTTAAGGAAGCCCTTCTCATTGTCTGATGTCCCCAACCAGATTCAATTCCATTTGGGATTTGGCCTTCCTAACCTCATCCCTTCATGCTCAGACAATGTGTCTATATTCCTACCAGGTTACCTGTTCTTACCTACCTTCCACCCTCTGTATGCTTCATTTTTGTGTTTGAGTTTGGTTTGGCCATGAGCTTCTTCTTCATTCATGCAGGCTTCCTGGCATTTTTGCCTGACTTCCCGCTTGGTGGTATGGACTGCTCTTGAGTTTAGAGGAGGTGATCCTCAAATATCAACCAACTTTCTTGTGCCTCTCTTCCTTCCAGGGCCTTAGACCACAGGACTCTTCCAAACAGATCTCTGAAGAGGCCAAAGTTTGCTCTCTTAAAGTTCAGAGCTGATCTTGCTTTTTACTCTCCTCTCTTTTCTCAAGATCCTGAACTCCACCATCTTGTGGGCACTGCAGCTCATGTTGCCTTTGACCTTCACATACCCAAGGTGAGTTATTGGTGAGTATGAGGTCCTGCAGAGCACCTCTCCTCATTGGCTCCTCTAATACTTGGAGACAGAAGTTATCATTGATGTGCTCCACATAGTGCAGTGTACTACCATCATGGGCACTTAAAATCAAAAAGGAAAATTCACATAGTTCAGTCTAGACATGGATGTTTCTCTTCACATCAGCAGCACTGAAAGATAAATGTTGTCCCAAGGCAAAGTAAGGGAGGGAGGGATTCTTGAACTGGAATGAATTCTAGGGAGCTGCCTATGTTAAAGTAGTATTGTCATGATGATTTGGTCTGGTCTGGCTAATTAAGCATAATTAAGTATGAGACTTGACTAAATTTTATTTTTTTTTTAACTTCTTTCAGAGAAATTAAGAACTCATAAAGTTACTTTAGAATTAACACAAACATTGTTTGGAAACAAAGGCACAGATTCAAAGTCTAAAGGTGATATCCTTTCCTGAGCCAGAGAAAAGAAGAAAAAATACAATAGCCTAGAAATCTGGGGTATGTAGTTATGCAGGATGCCTTTCTTAAAATCCTTGCTCTGAAATCAAACAGAAAGTAGTTTTTCATTTCAATATCTGCCTTAGGAAAATGCCGTGGACTCTATGAAGTATGTTTATTTGTGTTGATATTGATTTCTGCTCCTGACTTTCCCCTACTTTGTATTAACTGCATCCCTCATTATCATAGACATCATTACCCAAGGTCCACTTCTCCCAGATGAACTCCAATGACTGTGAAGTTATAATGGGTTTGAGTCTTCTCAAGCAAAGGAGAGAAGTGAACTAGAGTACCTTGCATATTAGGTGAGTGCTCAGTGGTGAAATGAGACACATTATCATTGCCATTATAAGCCAAAAGGCAAAAATTACTCAGCAAAGTTGACTCAAATTAATAAAATAGGGATGACCTTATTTTGAGAAAATTAAATGTTTCCTTGAAAACTGGTTTTGTCCAGTTTCATTAAATATTGGGGGTTTTGCCTTGGATAGACGTCATGATACCATTAGACTTGCACAGCATACTCCTGTAGCCAATGTTCTAAACATCTTTCTGTATCAGAAATGAACTATAGCAAATATGACTAGCTTCCATCAAAATAAACAGATATATGGGAGTTGTGGTGATTAAGATATTTATGTAAAAATCCCACCACTGACAAAAATTAATAAATCACTATACAAACTGGATGCTGTGTTCTGCATAGAAAGCTACAGAAGTGTATGAGGATAAGCATGAAAGGTAGGTATAGTGATATACCATTATATATTGTCCTCATACTATCAGAGATATAGATACAACACAGAAGTTCAGCCAGCACACTGTTGTGTAAGTTCCTGCACTAGTTCCTAACTATACAGAGTTAGAAACCTTCTGTGATACTAGCCTAACTGTAGTCCCACCTATCTTCCTTTTTTGTGAACAGTAATTTCAGTTTTAACAATTGCACTCTCCTTTATGGAAAGATTCGTTGCTCTGCATAGAAACCAAAATTAATGTTGCATCTTTCATTCAGAATACAGAGACATAGGCACAAATGGTAAACTGCCATACCACAAAAAACCCCCAAAATTATTTTATGGTATATATTTTTTTAATTTATATTTAAAGAAATGATAGGGTTAAACAAGGATGAAAACAGGCATATGAAGAAAAAAACTATAATGTTTTGTTTAATTTTAAAATATAGCAGCAGATGCTCTGGCTATTATTGGCCCTTCATTTCCTTACTGGTATGTTTACCATTTTTATCACTTATAATGCATTCCAGCAAAAAACCCACAAAAAACCCAGAAGCCCCAAGAAAACTCTCAAGACTGCAAAATTCCCACTTCGGTTTGAAAAAAGTGCTCCTGTGTAATTGTAATAGGCTTTTCCTTTGTCTTAGTTTAGACATTCTTTTGCACTGAAAAACTTTCTGATGTGGAGCTTTGCCCTGGAACAGTGTTCCATGCAAACAGATGCATGGCCAAAAGGACAGTGTGCCCAGGAGACCCTTGAGATGGGCCATGGACCAGCATCTGATGGGAGCTACTGGAAAGGTGTACCAGGCTATCAAGTGGGCTGGTCACCGTGGTGGCCTAACAAACTGAATTTAGCAGTGCCATGTTGTGTGTGTGTAGCACTTGCTTTTCCATTGAGAGAGTTTCTTCTACTATACTCGTAGTTGCGTTGTCATTTTTGCCTAATGCAACACTTGAAATATTTGCTTTTGACTAGGGGCCATGAAGACCATGACATACCTGTACTTAGCACTGAGACATCAGACCTTTCCTGTTTGTGTCTTAACTAGGTCCTTGTTTAGTTTACTGCAAGGTTTTCTATACCAACTACAAGCTTAAATTAACTAGGTCACAGTGAGTTAAGGAGACTTTAGAAATAGTACTGAGATACTAAAACAATGATCTAAAATGGATCATCTAGAAATACAAATGGAAAACAGCAGAGTGACTCCACAGGTCACCTCACAAACTGAGAAGTGTTACTGCCCAGGAGTATGGGACACATTAGGGGATGCAGGGGAAGCGCATTTTGGGATTGCACAAGAACTTTGTATGGGATATTTAGAGGAGGAGCCAAACGTAGAGAGAGGGAGGGATTAAGTGGTAAAGGAGGAACAAACATGGGAAAACAGAGAAAAGGGGATAAGAGTGGTGGGTCTTATGTAAGCAAATGTGTGAGAAAACAGATTGTAAAAACTTTTGTCTCAAAGATCGCTTTGCTCAAGCGGGAAACCCCTCCAGCTACTGAGCGCGATAAGGATGATAAGGGCCATTGCCGAGTTGTAAGGACGATTGCCGGGTCCTGGAGACTTTCAACCTGTGAAAAATGCCTTGCCGGGTCATGCGCTACGGAGTCAGTGTTAAAGAAAAATCCTACCAGACGTGAGTTACCCTAGGTATGCTTTATTGCAGCGCTGGGTGCACGGGGGAAATAGCTCCACCAAACGTGCATGCCAGGTGATCACCAACATACAGGTTATATAGAATCAAAATATACATATTCATTATTTTTCCGAGAAAAGGCAGTCCTATGATAATCATTTCTTGGAATCCATTTCCATATTCTCCTCCCCATCACGCATGCTCAGTGATTTGAGTTGGTGGTCCTCAGGGGTCTCTGGTGGTCGTCAGTGGTCTTGCACCCGTGTCCGCTGGATGACCCTCTTCTTGCAGGCATGCGCAGTATCCTTGCTGTGGATACACTTGTCCGTTACAACTTACTTCATAAGATTAATATTCCCGGGCCTATTGTCCGGTTGGGTAGGGACTGTACAAGGAACGTAGCAGCATTGTACATTGCCATGGTCAGTTAGCTCCATTACCTATTACCTTGATTACAAACCCCTTTCCCACGATTATAGGCTTTAAAACAGTTCTAGGCCTTTAGCAGCTTTCTAGTTAATATAAGTTTTCTTATAGCTAAGCTTCTATATTTTTACAGTCAGATAACAGTCACACGAAGAATGGGGCTGGAACGGTGTGTACACATGTGCAGGAACGTGGAAGCCATGTCGTACATGCCATTGTGAAGACTTTCACCAGTATAAAAGGGGACTGCCAAGATGAGGGAGGCGCGCCTTTGCCCACCGCCGCAGAACAAAAGATTTGGACTCTCCCGAGATGGACCTCCAAGACACTGTGGACCCGTGCCGCGCCTTCCTCCACGGGACGCTGTGGACCTGCGTCTTCATCCACCATCGCAGAAGGAGGGATTTGGACCCCTCCACCGAGACACCGTGGATCTGTGGCGGTGACTATTCTTGCGGTTCTGTCCCAGAGTCTTGCTTGGTTTTCTGCCTTTCTTTTCTGCCCTGTCCTATCGCTCTTATCGGTTACCTTTACCTTTTCTTTTTTACTCTTTTCATAATAAAAACTGTTTGTGGTATACGGCATTTGACCTCGTTTGTGTCTTATTCTCACTCTTGGGATCGTATCGAAACCTCCCCGATATTGGATCAGGACAACATGGCACATTGATACGCTTGCTTGGCCATGCCCTGTGCCTCACCAGCATTGTCTGTCCTGTCTTCATAAATTCCTTCCTAACTCTGCCCTGGATGAAGGCTCCCTATGCAGCATGCACGTAGGTGTTTTGGTGAAGAGGCTGAGTCCAGCAATTGCAGTGGGACCATGGCTCAAAGTACACCTGTGGTGCCAATGACGGGAGCCAGTACGGGGGTGTGTGTGAGTATGTGATCACTGTCAAGGACCAAGCCAGAGAAGCAGCAAATGGGTGAAGTGGCCTGGGAGCAAAGGTGTCTGAGTATGTCCAGGGCCCAGCAACTGAGGAGGCTGGATTCCAAGGGCAGCTACTAGGCAAGCTGTCTGACCCAGCTGCTGGAGGGACCCTCCTTGTACATATGTATATGTATACACTAGTGGACTGCCACCCAGCTCAGCCAAAGAGGAGAAATAATGAGGCAGTTGGTACTGTTTGTGTTTGAGTGAATGATATATTTTCTACCTGTGTTGCTCTGTGTGGTGGGCCACAGGTATATGTGTTGCACATGCGTGTTTCTGCATGCGTCTATTGGGAATAAATGGAGCTGTAGTAGCCTCGCCTCCATTGACTTTCTGGATCCAGCAGCCTGTAATAAAATAAATGAAAACTCAGTGGCATTTACTTCACTAAAGCCATTAAGAGAGTCAACTGGAGACCTACTTGTGGCCTTCCAATACCTGAAGGGGCTACAGGAAAGCTGGTGAGGGACTGTTTATCAGGGAGTGTAGTGACAGGACAAGGGGTAATGGGTTTAAGCTGAAGGAGGGTCGATTTAGATTAGATGTTAGAAATTCTTTACTGTTAGAGTGGTGAGGCACTGGAACAGGTTGCCCAGAGAGGTTGTGGAGGCCCCTGGCTCCCTGGCAGTGTTCAAGGCCAGGCTGGATGGGGCTTTGGGCAACCTGGGCTAGTGGAGGGTGTCCCTGCCCATGGCAGGGGGTGGGATTGGGTGGGCTGTGAGGTCCCTTCCAATCTGTGATTCTATGATTCAAAGGTATGATAACTATGGTACTTTCAGCAATAATGTTACTCTTGTTTACCTTTACCTGATCATTTCCTAGTCATTTTTTGATGACAAAACTTCACATTGGGACATGCAAGGTATTCTTAACATTTTATTTCTCTTTTCCGTGTTCTCCCTCTCAGCATCTTTCAGAACTGCAGTATAAATACAGATAGTTTCTACAATTTCCTGATGAGTCTGAACATTTCTCATTAGCTAACAGAAGTGTTCCTGAACAAAACATTTTTCCTTTCCAACAAATATCCAAAGAGAGACAGATTATTAATGTACCTAAGCATCAGTGCATAACTGCATGTGGTCCTACTTATATTTATTTGTTGAATACACTGATACAGTGACATCAAGCATTCTTTTCAATACCAAAGTACAATTATAAGAGATATTCTACAAAAAAAAAGGTCAAAAGTACAAATGATAAACTAACAATGTGTGAAGAAAGGTCCTTTCAAGTATTCAGACAATATATGGCAGAGGATCTGCTATATCCCCACAACTGACTGCCTGTGCAGTAACATTTGTAGGATCAGCATCTAAAAATAGTCTTTTTACTACGGCATTTATGATTGCTTTTGATGCCACACTGAGAGTCAAGACATATTTTGTATCCTTGCAATATTTCAGCTGAAGAGTAAATCAGTACATAAATAAATATGTTCAAAACAGAGCTGAAGCATCATATATTTCTCACTGTAAAAAAAAAAAAAAAGGCAAAAAAAAAAAACCAAAACAAAAAAAAGGATCTAATTCTCCTCAACTAAATACAGAATCATTTTCCACAATCATTCTCCTGACTCAAAACTTTAAGACACAATAGAGAGGTAAGATTTGGCTGTTTTAGTACTAATAGTATCTTTTCTCTTAGTAGCAGTAGTAGCATTTATTTGTATTATGTTGAATGTGTCCCTGTGGCTTGGCTTTACTATAAAAATACACTTTTCAAGTGCTATGGGAAAGTCTATATCAAGCAAGAAAATGACAGAAGCTGAGATTCTGCTTGTGATAAATATGCAGCTCCCAAATATGCTAAGAAAATAATTGCCTGACTTGCCACATCCTATTAGTATAACAATTTTCGTATTTTTTACAGAGATAATTTTTAGTTAAGAATTGAATCTGACAGATCACGTTGCTTTATGAATCCTTAAAATGTATTTAGTCATTTGATCGTTCATGGTGTGCAACACACGCCATTCATTCACAACAGAAAATGCTTAGGTTGGTTTTCATTCTATTACCATGACTGATTGTATTTCTCTAAGTCAGTTCTAATATCTGAGCCTTATACTATCAGTTAATGAGGTTTTTTAAAAAAAGCTTGGCCTCTTAATAGAATAAAAACATTGCATCAGCATCCAGTTCTACAGCATGACAGAGTAATGCTGAATATATTTGCACTTGAGATGTTATCAGTCTGTTGATGAAAAAGAGAGGAACTTTCAATGGGCTTTCTGGCTTTTGAGTTTCTGATAGAAGCTACATTTTCATCTGTCACTTTTCAGAAAGCAGCACTCAAACTTTGCAGCAGAGTTTGCCATCTGCTCACACTTATGCCCACTGTTCTGTTTGCAAAATGTTCAGCATTTGTTTTCAGACAGAAAGACTCAAGGTGACTTAAAAAGAAAAAGAGAACTGTGTCAAAGAGTACAGCAGAAAAGTAGCTAATATCATAACAGGACAGAAACTGGCCTCGCTTCCTCCCCTTAGTTTATCAGCGGAAGTATCTCACGGAGGTTTTTCTCCTTGCCTCACCAGTGAGTGCATTCTGCAGCCTATCAGAGGCCTCTGACACCTGTAGGTTACATATATATTAGTTAGGTTATGGTTAAAATTATTTTGCCTTAAACTCAAATATAAGCATATTAAAGCAGTGTGACCAGCAACAGTATAAGTATTTTATAACTCTCTAAAGACAAACACACTATATGTTTATTTCACATGAGAGTAAGATGACCACCAAAGTGGCAAACATAGGTGCACACAGAAGTCATCCAAGTAAAAACAAGTTGCCAGGGAAAGGACAAGATAAGCATAGGAGACTGCAAAGAAGCAGGGCGTTATGCTGAATGTACAGCAGGGATGGCTGGCAAAAGCAAAACCAAGATAAACAGTGACAGGAGCAGAGGAGACACCTGTTTGTGAGAGGTGCAATAGCATAAAGCCATCAGTCATAAACAAGGAAAATGAGAGAAGGAAGATGACAATTCTGCTTCAGTTCCTGTTTCTCAAAAGCTGGCTTGATTTTTTCCAAGATTTTTTATGCATCCTCGTAACACTAATCTCTAATTCCTTAACTGGGAAGATTTCTTGGGGACTAGCAAATGTGGTTAGGAAACTCAAAGTTTGGAGTGGAATCTGATGTGGGATGTGAAGGGCAACATGGCAATGTGAAAGGCTTTTACAGGTACATCAGCCAAAGGAAGGCCAGGGGAAATGTGCACCAGCTACTGAATGGGGCTAAGGCCCTGGTAACAAAAGACATGGAGAAGGCCAAGTTACTCAATACCGCCTTCTCCTCATTCCTCTCAAGGCCGGTAGCCTTCAGAAATCCAAGGCCTCTGAGACCAGAGAAAAAGTCTGTAGGAAAGAGTACTTACCCTAGCCAGAGAAGGATCAGGTCAGAGAACACTTAAACAAACTGAACATAAACAAATACCTGGAGACTGGTGGGATACACCTGCAAGTGCTGAGAGTTGGCTGATGTCATTGTGAGGCTGTCACCGAAATCCGGGAATCAACCTCGTAACACCAATGTAGTGTTAAAAGGCAGGCATTCTTTATTGCAGCGCTGGATGCACGGGGGATAGTTCCACCCAACGTGCATACCTCGCCTACAAACACGCACATATTTATATTCTCAATACACACATGGTCACAATTACATCACATAGTTACATAGTTACTTCATTATGATTGGTGTAAAACTTTCTCGCTTTGCTTTTAAAGCTATATACTTAAAGAAATTCAGAGAGCATGCCCAGTGAGGGGTGGTCGTACCTTGGAGGTGGGTAGTTTTTAGCATGGAGGTGTGTTTTGGTATTATAATGAGATTATAATGAACAAAGTTCACTCAAAGGACATGATTTTGACAGAAAATGAAATATTATTTGGCTCACGTACCAATAATGCAGTTTATCAGTTCCATGGTACATACCGACCACACAGTTTATCAGTTCCATGGTACCACCAAGCTCTCAGGTCCTCATTCCTAAAATATTTTCTCATTCCCTACTACTGCTAATGATCCCATCTTGATCCCATCACCATGGTTAAAAAAGTTAAACACATCGGTTACAATCCCCCCTTTGGAAGTTTTGAAATAATCACCTTTTCAATACTTCCACTATACTAATTATTTTCTATGTGTTGGAGGAAACTCTGGGATTGTTTGTTTATTTTGCTGTTTCGCAACAGCTTGGATGATCATATGAGTGAGAGAAGTTTCACGAATAATTTGTTTTTTTCAGATGTGTTAACCGATTCATCATTTTCCAAGTTATGATATATAATATTACTGACAAGGTCATACTGATCAAAACCAATGTTAAGAGAATCACGATGGGGTGACACAACTTGTTTAGGATGCCTGTAGCAGTAGGCGACCATCCGAAAAGTGTGTCCCACCATTTAAGTTCTGCATCTCTCTGCACTCTTTCAAAAACTCGATGTATTTCTTTCACATTGTGATGAACAGTTATTAGGGTTTTCTGCCCGTTTTCCTTAATTTTTTCCAGAATTTCAATCAAATCCTTGTCTCGTAATAACTGTTTTACTAAAGTGAGAGTCATTCCAATGGGGATAGGTAATAATTCATGAATCAACATGTAGTTAGACTGCAAAAGTTGGTGCGATGTGACTGGGGTCGAATAAGAAAAGTCACATCCATCAATCTTAGTAAAATGACAAATACAAAAATTTGAATTATTTTGAATCTCTACCACTACCTCATCTACATATAAAAAATCACAAACAGTTCTCAAGCATACACAGCCCTTGCCAATATATATAAGTATGGTTTCAGGGTTTTCGTTAGGATGAACCTCAAAATGGCAAATATTTTGTTCAGTGTCCAAACAAATATCTTGTGCCTCAATTGCATTACCTTCACAGACAAATCCTTGTTGTTCTCGTACGATGCAAGATTCCAAATTAACACTTTGCCATTTTTCATTCATCTTTCGGGCCCATACTCTATGCTCGGAAGGATAGAGTATAGTTCTGTTGTGGTTTATCCCTAATGCAATGATGGGGTAAATTGAGTATTTAGTAGCATTAGATATAGTGAGCACAAAAGTTGTAGCTGTGTTTGTAACGGGATCATAAGTAAAGTTTACCAGGCTCCACCAGGACTGGAGTTCTTTCTCAAAATCAGTAGCACTGTCCCAAATTATTTTCCTAATTTCAGTAGGGAGAGTGCCTTCTTCGCCTTCTCTTAGAATTGAGGCAGCCACCGACTGCATCCATAATTGAGCCTGGATACAACTGAGAGCCAAAGAGAGGTTATTTTGGATCACCCCAAGCGCGTCCGTAATTAACTCGTGGTCCCTTACATTTATTCTTTCCCATGTGGGTAATATATTTGACAACAGCCACTGGTTAGTTCCTTTTATAAATTTTCCATTTTGAGAACCAGTTCTTTTAGCTTTCCAGTTCCCTGTCAAGTTTGCTACACAGTCTGAGTTTTAAAGGTCCTTTTTGCATAGATGTCCACTGCTCTGACGGTGCCTTCTTTACTCGAGTATAATGAATCCACGGCTCCACTCCTTCTACCTTAACTGCGGTATAAGTTGTCAACAGTACCTGGAAGGGTCCCTTCCACTTTTCTTGGAGTGGTTCAGAACTCCATGTTCTTATATACACAAAGTCACCCGGCTGGTAGGGGTGTGCAGGCGTATCAAGAGCAAGCGGCCTGGTCAGCACAATATATCTTCTGAGCGCTTCGAGGGTCTTTCCTAAAGAAATCAGATATGTTTTCAAATCTGTTTCCCCTGTTACCCTCATGTCCCCTGGGATTAAAGGAGTTTGGTAGGCTTTGCCATATAATATTTCATATGGACTTACACCATCTTTAGACCTTGGTTGGATTCTTATTCTTAACAGAGCTAATGGCAAAGCCTGTGGCCATTTCAAAGATGTTTCTTGGCAAATTTTACTCAGTTGTCTTTTCAAGGTCTGATTCATTCTTTCAAGTCTTCCCGCTTGATTGCGGTCTCCAGGGAGTGTGTAAGTCCCATTTTATCCCCAGGATTTTACTTACTTGTTGGACTATTTCTGCTACAAAATGGGGTCCTCTATCAGAAGATATGCCCAATGGTACCCCAAACCTTGGTATTATCTCTTTTAACAATATTTTAACCACTTCTCTCGCTTTGTTGGTGCGACAAGGAAAAGCCTCTGGCCATCCAGAAAACGTATCAATCAGTACCAGCAGATATCTATACCCATTTTGTCTGGGTAATTCAGAAAAATCGATTTGCCAAGAATCTCCTGGGGAATTACCCTGCTTTGTTACTCCTAAAGGTGCTTTCCTCTGGTTTAAAGGATTATTTTTAAGACAGATCGGGCACTTAGCTCTTATTGACTTAATTATTCCTGTCATTCCTACGCACACTACAAATGTTTTCAAATTTGTAACCATAGCATCTACACCCCAATGTGTCTGCTCATGTTGCTCTTTTGCAAGTTCCAACATAATTTGTGGGGTCACTGTTACCTGATTTTCTGGTGTTACCCACCATCCTTCTGCATTTTGGGATGCCTTTAAATGCTCTGCCAATTGTTCGTCTAATTTACCATATCTTACTTTTACATTTGGAATTTTTACCTGTTTTACTGGTACCAGTGCAAGGATACCTCGTTCTGCAGCCTCTTTTGCAGCTTGATCCGCCAACCGATTACCTATATTGACAGCCGTCTGACCAAATTGATGAGCTTTGCAATGCATTACGGCCACTTCCTTTGGTTTTTGCACATCTTGTAGGAGCTGAAGAATTTCCTCCTTGTGTCTTATAGGTGATCCTTGGGCTGATAACAGCCCTCTTTCTTTCCATATGGCTCCAGGAGCATGGATCACACCAAATGCATATTTGGAATCAGTCCATATGTTTACTCTTTTCCCTTCGGCCATTCGTAAGGCCTGCTTCAGCGCCACCAATTCTGCTTTCTGTGCTGATGTGTTTGCAGGTAGTGTCCCTGACTCCAATATCTTGTCGATGGTGACAACAGCATAGCCGGCCATTCGCCTTCCTTCTTGCACAAAACTGCTTCCATCCGTGAACAGTTCCAGATCAGGATTCTTCAAGGGTTCGTCCTTCAGGTCCGGTCTGCTGGAATAAACTTGTTCAGTGGTTAACAGACAGTCATGTTCCAATTTCTCAGTAGGATTTGCTGTTGACAGGAACATTGCTGGATTTACAATTGCTGTGGTTTTTAATTCCACACCATCTTGTTCCAATAGGACAACCTGGTATTTCAACATTCTGCTAGGGGATAACCAATGACCCCCCTTTTGTTCTAAGACAGTTATTACCATATGCGGTACATATACCACTATCTTTTGGCCCATAGTCAATTTTCGGGCTTCCTGAATCAGCAGCACCGTTGCTGCCACGGCACGCAAACATCCCGGCCATCCTTTACTCACAGGTGTCAAGTTGTTTGGAGAAGTACCCCACCGGTCGCTTCCAAGATCCCAGCCGTTGCGCCAGCACTCCAAGGGCCAGATGTTGCCTTTCGTGCACAAACAGCTCAAAAGGTTTGGTTAGATCAGGTAGACCCAGTGCAGGGGCCGTCATCAATGCCTTTTTGAGTTCTTTAAATGATTTATGGCATTCAGGTGTCCAAGTCAGGTATTGGTCTTTAGATTCTTTCAGGGCTTCATATAGGGCTTTCACATACAGTCCATAATTTAGAATCCAGAGTCGGCACCATCCAATCATTCCCAAAAAGGCTCTCAGTTCCTTTGGACTGTTAGGTTCGGGAATCTGACAAATGGCTTCTTTCCTTTCGTTTCCCAATTGTCTTTGTCCTTGTGATATCTCAAATCCCAAATAAATCACTGCTTCTTTCCCTATCTGAGCCTTGTTTCTGCAGACTCTATATCCTCCCTGGCCCAGGAAATTCAATAAACTGATAGTCATTTCAAAACATGTTTCTTTACTTTCTGCTGCTATCAGGATGTCATCCACATATTGTAGTAATATGCCTCCTCCTTGATTCTGTTTCTTCCACATTTCTAATTCCTTTGCCAATTGGTTTCCAAATATTGTAGGGCTATTTTTAAATCCTTGTGGAAGTACCGTCCATGTTAATTGCGTTTTCCTTCCTGTAGTGGGACTCTCCCATTCAAAGGCAAATATGCCTTGACTTTTCGTATCCAGAGGTATGCAAAAGAAGGCATCCTTTAAATCCAGCACAGTAAACCATTTATGTGCCTCCCTCAGAGACTGTCAGCAAGGTATATGGATTGGCCACTACTGGGTGTATATCTTGAACTATCTGATTTATGGCCCTTAAATCCTGAACTATTCGATATTCCCTGCCTCCTGATTTCCTTACTGGTAATATAGGGGTATTATATTTTGATTCACCTTCTACTAACAGCCCATATTCTAAAAATTTTGTGATTAATTCCTCTAGCCCCTTTCGGGCTTCCCATTTGAGAGGGTACTGTTTTTGTCTTACCGGCTTGGCTCCAGGTTTTAAAGTCACCTTTACCGGTTCTGCCAGTTTGGATCGTCCCGGAACTCCACTTGCCCATACCAGGGGGATAACTGCATTGTCCACTACTTCTGGAATCTCTTCCTCCTTGGGGGAATCCTGTAACATAAACACTCTCGCCTCTATAGCTTTTGATTCTGGGATTAGTAATCTAATTTCTCCATCTTTAAAAATAATTTGTGCCTCTAATTTGCTTAATAAATCCCGCCCCAATAAAGGCAATGGACATTCGGGCATATATAAAAATTGAGGTGTTACCCACTGTTTTCCCAGCTTAAATTTTAACAGTTTCAAGAAAGGCCAGTTCTCTTTTCGCCCTGTCGCACCAACACCCTCTGCTGATTTATAGCTGAGTTTCGCTTTACATGTTTATTATTCTCGGTCAAGATTGCCAGAATTTTCCATCCCTTTGCATTTGTCTGACTCCTTTTTCTTTTTCTCTGTTATTATACACAGCCCAGGCTACTTCAAGCATTTTACCTAAGTCTCTGGACTCAGCCCCTTCCAGTTTCTGGAGGGTTTGTTTTTTGGTTTTTGGTTTTTGTTTGTTTTTTTTTTGTTTTTTTTTTTTCCCTAGGGCTGATTGTCCCATAAATATATAGGCCAATTGTATAGCTTCTTCCGTGGTGCTTTTTTGTTTTGTTTTGGTTTGGTTTTTTTTCTCTGGGTCCAAATTAGTATATTTTCTAGCAGTCACCTTCAGTCTTTCCATAAAGGCCGAAGGGGATTCGTTTAATTCTTGTCTTACTTCATATAATTTAGACCAATTAATTGCTTTTGGCATTGCATGTCTAACGCCAAACAAAATCCACTTCTGGTACCTAGTCAACATTCTTCTGGGCCCCGGCTGATTAGGGTCCCATTTAGGGTTTGTGGATGGAAAATTCTGGTCCACCGATCCTTGTATATTTCCATTAGCATGGGCACTTTCTACTTGTTTTCGGGCTGTGTTTAATACCATTTTCTTTTCAGTATCTTCCAATAATGTATCCAATATTACTTGCAAATCTTCCCAATCAGGGTTTTGGGTTCTAATTATTGTTTCCATTACTTTGGCAACTCTTTCTGGGTCATCCTGATAGGTGCCTGCAGTTTCTTTCCATGCTCTTAAATCGGTTATGGAGAAGGGGACTTTCACCATTACCGGACCCTCGTTGCCAACAGCCTGTCGAAGAGGGGCCTGGAGGGGAGTTAATCCGTCTCCTCCCCCTCTTCCTCTTGTTCTCCCAGCAATTGGGCTAAATCCTTCCGCCTCCCCTTCCACAGGAGGGGCGGAAGCATTATTGGCCCCCAGATTTTGATCCCCTTGATCATTTCCTAACCTCCTGCGAGGTGCAACCAATAATTCAACATCATCATCTTCAAATTCACATTTAAAACATTGTTTACCAATATCACAAGATGAGCAACCTGTTTTCAAATCTTTACCGGGTTCCTGCCCCTTTAAGGCCATTATCGCAGAACTAGATGGAACCAATTCACATTGCCTTTGCCATTCCGGATGATTTCGCAGTGTGAAAAACAAAATCTACATATGCCATTTCATTCCATTTACCTTCCCTTTTACAAAATAACATCAGTTGCAAAATTGTGTTATACTGCAACGTCCCGTTTTCCGGCCACTTTTCCCCATTCTCTAAAATAGACAGTGGCCACCAGTGATTACAATATTCAATCAACTGTTTCCGAGTCAAAGGATCAATGTTTCCCAGATCTTTCCAATGTTCCAAAATACATCCCAGTGGTGTTTTTCGTGGGATTGATTTCTTACTCGGAAAAGTACCCATCTCTCAAGGACTCAGTGGTTGTGATTGTGCACTATCACAAGCACTTAGTCAGAGGGACTCCAACCCATGTTAGAGCTCCCTCAGGGATTTCCCCTGCCACTGGAAATCCCAGGGATTTCTGCTGCCACCGGAAATCCCAATCTTGGAGGCTTCCCCTCCCCAGTGGGCCCTGCTCCACAGGCTTTCGCCTAGCAGAGACTTTTACCTGAGACGTCTCCTCAGCCCAACTCTGCGCAGCTTTCACCGCACCTTACGAGCAGGCCTCCCGTGCTCCTAGTGTGGGCCTGTCCCAATGCGGGCCTGTCCCGGTGCGGGCCTGTCCCAATGTGGGCCTGTCCCGGTGAGCCACGGGGCTCCTTGAATAAGGCCTTCAACTTGTAAGAGCAAATATTCAAAAAACAAATATTCAAATCAAGTCAGAATGCCTTTACCTCTCCCAGGGGTCTTGCTCAGAGCTCTTCGGTCCGGGGATCGGAGGTTCTCCCCGAGAATTCCCCGGTGCCGGCTGGAGATCCTGCGATCCCACGGATCCGTCGAGGTTCAAAAGCAGGGTCCCATCTGGGTCGCCAGAAACTGTCACCGAAATCCGGGAATCAACCTCGTAACACCAATGTAGTGTTAAAAGGCAGGCATTCTTTATTGCAGCGCTGGATGCACGGGGGATTGCTCCACCTAACGTGCATACCTAGCCTACGAACATGCACATATTGATATTCTCAATACACACATGGTTACAATTACATCACATAGTTACATAGGTACTTCATTATGATTGGTGTAAAACTTTCTCGCTTTGCTTTTAAAGCTATATACTTAAAGAAATTCAGAGAGCATGCCCAGTGAGGGGTGGTCGTACCTTGGAGGTGGGTAACTTTTAGCATGGAGGTGTGTTTTGGTATTATAATGAGATTATAATGAACAAAGTTCACTCAAAGGACATGATTTTCACAAAAAATGAAATATTACTTGGCTCACGTACCAATAATGCAGTTTATCAGTTCCATGGTACATACCGACCACACAGTTTATCAGTTCCATGGTACCACCAAGCTCTCAGGTCCTCATTCCTAAAATATTTTCTCATTCCCTACTATTGCTAATAATCTCATCTTGATCCCATCACCATGGTTAAAAAAGTTAAACACATCAGTTACAAGGCCACTCTCAATTATCTCTGAAGGCCCATGGTGACCAGAGGAGGGACCTGAGGACTAGAAGAAAGCAAATGTCACTCCTATCTTCAAGGGTGTATTGGGTCTGGCTGAGATGGAGTTAATTCTCCCCACAGCAGCCCTCATAGTGCTGTGCTGTGTATTGGTAGCTAGCAAACTGTTGATAACACACCAGTGTTTTGGCTACTACTGAGCAGTGCCAGCACACATCAAGGCTTTCCAACATTTCTTTTTCCCCAGCAGCAGGCTGGGGGTGGGCAAGATCTTGGGAGGGGACACAGCTAGGACAGCTGACCCAAACTGACCAAAGGGATATTCCATACCATATGATGTCATGCTCAGCAGTAAGAAACTGAGACCAGGGGGAGGAACAGGGCGGGGGCATTCGTTGTTTTTTTTGTTTTACAATGTTTGTCTTCCAGGGTAAGGGACACACTTACTGAAGCCCTACTTCCCAGGAAGTGGCCGGACATCGCCTGCTGATGGGAAGTAGAGAATAATCTTTGCTTTTTGCTTTGCTTCCGCGCGCGGCTTTTTGCTTTAGCTACATTAAACTGCCTTTATCTCGACCCACGAGTTTGGGATTGTTTTTTTTCTCCATCTTCCTTTCTCCCCTCCCTGCCTTGCTGAGGAGGCGAGTGATAGAGCGGCTCTGGTGGGCACCTGGCCCCCAGCCAGGGTCAACCCACCACAGTCCTTTTTGGCGCCCAACGTGGGGCACGAGAAAATCGAGATAAGGATAGTAATGGGAAGAGGTAACGGGCAAAACATTGACTGAACGTAACTTGAGAGTGATACAGTGGTGAAGGGATTAGAGGTAGATTTTGTGTGTAGATTGTCCACTCCTGTTTGGTGTTGTGATAGTGTTGTTTTGATGTTGGTGTGTGGAATTCTTTTTTCTTTTCCTTTGTTGATGTGATTAGTGTTTGTGAAGTTTTGTGTTGAATGTATATTTTAATGGTAATTCTTAAATATGTGATTCACAGAGGCGAGGGGTGGAATGTGTTGGTTTTGCGTGGCAAGGTTTTGGTAGCGGGGGGGGCTACAGGGGTGGCTTCTGTGAGAAGCTGCTAGAAGCTTCCCCTGTGTCTGACAGAGCCAATGCCAGCCGGCTCCAAGACGGACCCGCCGCTGGCCAAGGCCAAGCCAATCAGCGCCTCTGTGATAACATATTTAAGACAGACAAAAACAGTTAGAGAGAGCTTTTGCAGCCAGAGAGAGGAGGGAGAAGATGTAAGAACATCTGCAGACACCAAGGTCAGTGAAGAAGGAGGGGGAGGAGGTGCTCCAGGCGCCAGAGCAGAGATTCCCCCTGCAGCCCGTGGTGAAGACCATGGTGAAGCAGGCTGTCCCCCTGCAGCCCATGGAGGGAGGATGAGGGGGTGTAGAGATTCCACCTGCAGCCCGTGGAGGACCCCACGCCGGAGCAGGTGGAGACACCTGAAGGAGGCTGTGGCCCCGTGGGAAGCCCGCGCTGGAGCAAGCTCCTGGCAGGACCTGTGGACCCGTGGAGAGAGGAGCCCACGCCAGAGCAGGTTTGCTGACAGGACTTGTGACCCCATGGGGGACCCACGCTGGAGCAGTTTGCTCCTGAAGGTCTGCACCCCGTGGAGGAGACTCACGTTGGAGAAGGCCGTGAAGGACTGTCTCCCGTGAGAGGGACCCCACGCTGGAGCAGGGGAACAATGAGTCCTCCCCCTGAGGATGAAGAAGCGGCAGAAACACCGCGTGAGGAACTGACCGTAACCCCCACTCCCCGTCCCCCTGTGCCGCTGGGGGGGGCGGAGGTTGAAGCCGGGAGTGAAGTTGAGCCCGGGAAGATGGGAGGGGTGGGGGGAGGTGTTTTAAGAGTTGATTTTATTTCTCATTCCTCTGCTCTGTTTTGCTTAGTAATAAATAAGATGAATTCCCTCTCTAAGTTCGGTCTGGTTTGCTCGTGATGATAATTAGAGAATGATCTCTCCCTGTCCTTATCTCGACCCGTAAGTTTTACCTTTTCTCCCCTGTCTAATGAAAGAGGGGAGTGATAGAGCGGCTCTGGTGGGCACCTGGCCCTCAGCCAGGGTCAACCCACCACAGTTCTTTTTGGCGCCCAACGTGGGGCTCGACAACGGCAGTTTAGTATTAAGAGTGCTACAGCTATAGTAGTTATTAAGTTGCAAGCTCCTGTGCAGGTCACGGGGTTTGTTAGCTGTGCTGCTTATCTCTATTTTGCTAAACTTAGGAACATGCTGATACAAACAATGGCTGCTCTGTGCTTTGGCCTAATGTTCATGATCTTACTGTGCTGGGGTAGCTATTTCGTGGGGAGGATGAAGGAACTTGGGAGCATGCTAGTACAAACAATGGTTATGTGCATGGCCCTGGCATCAATGTTATTGCTGTGCTGGGGGAGCTATCTTGTGGAGATGATGGGGGAATACATCTCTCTCTCTCTACCTGCTTTTGATGTGGATGGTTTCATTATGCAGGCTCCTAAGGTCCTTGTTCACCCTTATGTAAGCTCATTAATATTACTAATTCATACTGCTGGCATATTACGGGTGTTGTGGAGTTTGGTTTTGTCCTGGTTTAAGGGGAGACAACTTTTAAGTGAGGCAATACTGAAACGTGCCCTGAGGCAGCCAGTCCCCGGGTGGCAGGGTGTGTGGAAGGATTTGGGCAGGTTCCTAGGGCGATTATCACCTCCTATAGCCTGGGACTTCACACCTGAACAGGCAAGCAATCCCAGCAAACTGACACGCCACCTGATAGAAGGGTGTCTTGCCTACCCCAATGAAAACCAACAGCTTCTAGCACTGTACTGGGGCCTGGCCTGGGCCTATCGAGCCACAGTGCAGAACTCTCAGAGGACTGTGGTTGAGGAAGGCACCCAAACTGCAGCTGAGGACACCGTGGCTGAGATAGGGACACAAACAGTAACAGCTACAGTAATTGCCCCAGTAGTAAAAAAGAAACAGTGGACCAGGAGGTCAACAGGTCCCTATCATCGATTAGTAAGGGAAGAGGAAGAAGAGGAGGAGAGGTTTGAGCAGGAAGCTGGTCCTTCAGCAAAGAAGTGGGAGGAAGGAGTGAGAGAAATAAGACAAGAAGCAGAAACTACCCGGTCTCTGACCTCATCCGAACTTCGAGATATGCGGAAAGATTACAGCCGCCAGCCTGGTGAGCGGATTGCTGCCTGGCTGCTTCGATGCTGGGATAATGGGGCTGACAGTCAGCAATTGGAAGGCAGGGAAGCCCAACAGCTGGGATCCCTAGCTAGAAACCGAGGAATTGAGAGGGGAATTGGAAAAGAGACAGCAATTTGCAGTCTCTGGAGACGGCTGCTTTCAAGTGTGAGGGCAAGATACCCATTCAAGGAAGATCTTGTTAACTCCCCAGGAAAGTGGACCACCGCAGATGAAGGCATCCAGTACCTGAGAGAACTAGCGGTGTTGGAAGTCATCTATAGTGATCTAGATGATGAGGAGGTCTCCAAAGATCCAGAGGATGTCCTGTGCACACGGGCCATGTGGAGGAAGGTGATTCAAAGTGCCCCAGCATCGTATTCTAACAGCTTGGCAGCAATGTATTTCCCAGATATGGACACACCAACTGTGGAGAAGGTGTCTGCTTGGCTTCAGAACTTTGAAGAAAACCTCTGTACCACCTCCTCCTCCCTACGGGCCAGTACGTCGGCTGTCAGAGGTACTCCAAGAAATCAGTCATCTCCTGCTCCGGTCAGAGGGAAAGGGAGCCCCAGGCATATGCCACGTGGTACACTCTGGTTTTTCCTGCGTGACCAAGGGGAGGACATGAGGAAGTGGGACGGTGAGCCCACCTTTAAGTTGGAAGCCCGTGTTCGTGAACTAAGAGGGAAGACAGCTGTTAAGAAGGGGACACCCAAGAAGGCCATCAGTGTAGTTGCTACAGAGACACGAGAAGGCAAACAGCGATCTCCCAGATGTAAAACTAAAATCACCTCCCTTGATCCTGGTGAGGGGACATCTGGTCTGTCACCGCGAGGGTCAGACAGTGAATACTCTGACCAGGAACAGGAATAGAGGGTCCCTGCCTTCGGCCAGGAGGAGGAAAGGGATGACCGGGTATACTGGACTGTGTGGATTCGATGGCCTGGCACATCAGACCCACAGAAGTATAAGGCTTTGGTAGACACTGGTGCACAGTGTACACTGATACCATCAGGGTATAGGGGCACAGAACCCATCCGGATCTCTGGAGTGACAGGGGGATGCCAAGAACTGTCCGTATTGGAGGCTGAGGTGAGCTTAACAGGGGACAAGTGGGAGAAGCACCCCATTG
Organism: Balearica regulorum gibbericeps; assembly: GCF_011004875.1. Classification (NCBI taxonomy): domain Eukaryota; kingdom Metazoa; phylum Chordata; class Aves; order Gruiformes; family Gruidae; genus Balearica; species Balearica regulorum. The sequence continues at coordinate 35,501,689 of NC_046191.1, read as the reverse complement.
TGACTGGCCCGGAGGCCCCTTGTATCCTTGGCATAGATTACCTCAGGAGAGGGTACTTCAAGGACCCAAAGGGGTACCGATGGGCTTTCGGTGTAGCCACTGTGAACACAGAGAAGATCAAACAGTTATCTACCCTGTCTGGTCTCTCAGAAGATCCCTTTGTTGTGGGATTGCTGCAAGTTGAAGAACAACAGGTGCCAATTGCTACCAGGACAGTGCACCGGCGGCAATATCGCACAAATCGAGACTCCCTGGCTCCCATCCATGAGCTGATTCATCAACTGGAGAACCAGGGAGTCATCAGCAAGACTCATTCACCTTTTAATAGTCCCATATGGCCAGTGCAAAAGTCTGATGGAGGGTGGAGGTTAACGGTGGACTATCGTGGGCTAAATGAAGTGACACCACCACTGAGTGCTGCTGTACCAGACATGCTAGAGCTCCAATATGAATTGGAGTCAAAAGCAGCCAAGTGGTATGCTACAATTGACATCGCTAATGCATTCTTTTCAATTCCTTTGGCAGCCGAATGCAGGCCACAGTTTGCTTTCACTTGGAGAGGTGTTCAATACACCTGGAATCGACTGCCCCAGGGGTGGAAGCATAGTCCTACTATTTGTCATGGACTAATCCAAACTGCACTGGAAGAGGGTGGTGCCCCTGAACATCTACAATACATCGATGACATCATTGTGTGGGGCAATAAGGCAGAAGAAGTATTCGAGAAGGGAAAAAGAGTAATTCAGATTCTTCTGAAAGCTGGTTTCGCCATAAAGAAAAGCAAGGTCAAGGGACCTGCACAAGAGATCCAGTTTTTGGGAATAAAATGGCAGGATGGACGTCGTCATGTGCCTATGGATGTGGTTAACAAGATAGCAGCTATGTCTCCACCAGCTAACAAGAAGGAGACACAAGCCTTCCTGGGCCTTGTAGGGTTCTGGAGAATGCATATTCCAGGTTATAGTCAGCTTGTGAGCCCTCTCTATCGAGTAACCCGGAAAAAGAACTATTTTGAATGGGGCCTTGAGCAACAACAAGCCTTTGAGCATATCAAACAGGAAATAGCTCGTGCAGTAGCTCTTGGACCTGTTCGGACAGGACCGGCTGTACAAAATGTACTCTACACTGCAGCTGGGGAGCATGGCCTCACCTGGAGCCTCTGGCAGAAAACAGCAGGAGAAACCCGAGGTCGACCATTAGGGTTTTGGAGCCGGGGGTATCGAGGATCAGAAGCCCACTACACCCCAACTGAAAAAGAGATCCTAGCAGCATATGAAGGGATTCGAGCTGCTTCAGAAGTTGTTGGTACAGAAGCGTCTCTTCTCTTGGCACCGCGATTGCCTGTGCTACACTGGATGTTCAAAGGAAACATTCCCTCTACACATCACGCAACTAGCACTACATGGAGTAAGTGGGTAGCACTAATCACACAGCGAGCTCGACTGGGGAAACCCAACCACCCAGGAATTCTGGAAGAGATTATGGACTGGCCAGAAGGTAGAGATTTTGGAGCACTGCCTGAGGAGGTAGCTCGTGCCCAAGCGGCACCACAATATAATGAGTTACCAGAAGATGAAAGGCGTTATGCTCTGTTTACTGATGGATCTTGTCGTGTTGTAGGAAATCATCGGAAGTGGAAAGCTGCTGTATGGAGTCCCACACGACAAGTCGTTGAGGCCACTGAAGGAGAAGGTGAGTCAAGTCAGTTCGCAGAAGTGAAAGCCATTCAGTTAGCCCTAAAGATTGCTGAACGAGAAAAGTGGCCAGTACTCTACCTCTATACTGACTCCTGGATGGTGGCAAATGCCCTATGGGGGTGGCTACAGCAGTGGAAGAAGACCAATTGGCAGCGCAGGGGTAAACCCATCTGGGCTGCTGCATTGTGGCAGGACATCGCTGCCCGCGTAGAAAACATGGCTGTGAAGGTACGTCATGTGGATGCTCACATACCCAAAAGCCGTGCCACTGAAGAACATCAAAACAATGAACAGGTAGACAAGGCTGCCAAAATTGAAGTAGCTCAAGTGGACCTGGACTGGGAGCGTAAGGGTGAGCTATTTGTAGCTCGATGGGCCCATGAAACATCAGGACATCTAGGGAGAGATGCAACATACAGGTGGGCTCGTGATCGAGGGGTGGACCTGACCATGGAGGCCATCACACAAGTTACTCATGAATGTGAAATATGTGCTGCAATCAAGCGAGCGACACGAGTAAAATCTCCCTGGAATAGAGGGCGGTGGCTGGGTTTTCGATATGGCGAGGCCTGGCAGATTGACTATATTGGGCCACTGCCACGAACACGCCAAGGCAAGCGCTACATACTCACCATGGTGGAAGCAACTACTGGCTGGCTAGAGACGTTTCCTGTAAACCATGCCACTGCCCGAAACACCATCCTAGGCCTTGAAAGGCAAATTTTATGGCGACATGGTACCCCAGAAAGGATTGAATCAGACAATGGGACTCATTTTCGAAATAACGTCATAAGCTCTTGGGCAAAGAAACACGGCATTGAGTGGGTGTATCACATCCCCTATCACCCACAAGCCTCTGGAAAGATTGAGAGATATAATGGACTGTTAAAGACTATGTTGAGGGCATTAGGTAATGGGGCATGGAAGCACTGGGATACAAATTTAGCAGAAGCCACTTGGCTGATTAATACCAGAGGATCTGCTAACCGTCCTGGTCCTGCCCAAACAAAACCCCTGCATACTGTGGGAGGAGACAAGGTCCCTGTAGTACACATGGGAAAGTGGCTGGGGAAGGCGGTGTGGATTGCTCCTCCCATGGGAAAAGGCACTGTGGTGGGTTGACCCTGGCTGGGGGCCAGGTGCCCACCAGAGCCGCTCTATCACTCGCCTCCTCAGCAAGGCAGGGAGGGGAGAAAGGAAGATGGAGAAAAAAAACAATCCCAAACTCGTGGGTCGAGATAAAGGCAGTTTAATGTAGCTAAAGCAAAAAGCCGCGCGCGGAAGCAAAGCAAAAAGCAAAGATTATTCTCTACTTCCCATCAGCAGGCGATGTCCGGCCACTTCCTGGGAAGTAGGGCTTCAGTAAGTGTGTCCCTTACCCCGGAAGACAAACATTGTAAAACAAAAAAAACAACGAATGCCCCCGCCCTGTTCCTCCCCCTGGTCTCAGTTTCTTACTGCTGAGCATGACATCATATGGTATGGAATATCCCTTTGGTCAGTTTGGGTCAGCTGTCCTAGCTGTGTCCCCTCCCAAGATCTTGCCCACCCCCAGCCTGCTGCTGGGGAAAAAGAAATGTTGGAAAGCCTTGATGTGTGCTGGCACTGCTCAGTAGTAGCCAAAACACTGGTGTGTTATCAACAGTTTGCTAGCTACCAATACACAGCACAGCACTATGAGGGCTGCTGTGGGGAGAATTAACTCCATCTCAGCCAGACCCAATACAAAGGGTAAAAAGGAGGTCTAGGGAACTACAAGCCAGCTAGCCTCATCTCAATGAGTGGCAAAGTAATGGAGCAACTTATCCTGGAAACCATTTTGAAACAGATTAGGGACAAGGTGTTTGGGAGCAGTCAGTGTGGGTTTACAAAGGGGAAATTGTAGTTAAGCAATCTGACAGCCTTCTACATTAAGATGACTGGCTTGATGGATGAGGGGACCAGCGAATATTGTTTCTAAACTTTACCAACACTTTTGATGCTGTCTCCCATGACATTCTAATGAAAAGCTGATTAAGTACAGGTTAAATAAGAGCTAGATATGAAGATGAATTGAAAACTGGCTGAACTTCCAGGCTTTGTGGTCAGCAGCACAAAGTCACTAGTGGTGTTCCTCAGGGGTCAATACTGTTTAACCTCTTCACTAACGATCTGGATGATGACTGCACCCTCAACAAGTTTGCAGATGATGCAAAACTGGGAGGAGTGGTAGATACACTGGGTGGGTGTGCTGCTATTTAGAGGGACCTCAACAGGCTGGAGAAATGGGCAGACAGGACCCTCATGCAGTTTAGTAAAGGCAAATGCAAAGCTCTGCCCCTGGGGAGGAATAACCTCATGCACCAGTACACACTGGGGGCCAACTGCTGCCAGCTTTCCCCCAGGCAGCCTGCTCTAGCTGACCCTGCTTGAGCAGAGGTCATTGGGCTAGGTAATCTCCAGAGGTCCCTTTCAATCTCAAATATTCGGTGACTCTGTATACTGATTTTTATTATGCTATATATGTGTGTGTGTATGTGTGCATGTGTGTTGAGTTCATTCTCGACAGTTCTATTCCTCTGCCAAACTCATTTCTTTTCTGTGTCAAGGATATGTGGACTGGTCTGCTGCTAATATTTGCTGGCATTCCCTCTTGTGATTCAGTTAGGCAAACCCTGCTGCACAAATTCCCATTTGTCTCAACCTTTTAAACCACAGAAACAGGAGTTGGAGGGTCTTACTTCATGAGGTTCTGAAAAGCCAGGGGCTTCAGCATGTGACAGTTATGCCTGTGTCAAATCAGCTACTGATCAAGACTTCTGAGAGTTTGTCTTGAACCTCACAGTGTCATTAGAAAGAACCAGAACCCTGCTCAGATTTCTGTAAAGTTCTCACTTCTCTGAAAATTGAAATTTAGATGACTGCTATGTTTTGAACTCCTTTCATTTGTTCTGGCAAGAAAACTGTTCAGACACATATTGAGCTCAGCACTAGATCAGCCAAAGAGAGATTTTTCAAAAAATAAGAACACTAAAATATAGACCAGAGTTCTGTAATTCACGTCAAACAGACAGAACAGTGCATCGGCACAGAACTAACATTAAAATGAGGCGCAGGCTCAGAAAAAATAAAAGATAAAAAAGACAAAGGTTATGGCTATTATTCTACAAGTTATTACATAAGTATTATTACATAAATAGATTCTAAAAATGCCTGACTTTTCAATTCCTACAGTCCAGCATATATCAGAATAAGGTGGCACTCTACCATTGGTCTATGTGTTAGAAAATTGAGCCAAAAATATAAAGCTAGTCCACAAAAGGAAGATTTAATTTGATCTGAGCAAAAGTGCATTTGCTTATAATGATAGTGTGCTGTGTTTTCTTCTTCCATGAGAGCTAATACTCTATGCCTCTATCAGTATTTAAACAAAGTTGTGGTTGAACTCTCAGAAGACCTGTCAGGTTTCTTTTCTCCCTCTCATACAGCACACTTCAGACATGTCTTGTTAAACAAGAATCGAAAAGGTTTCATTTTCTTTAGAGATAATAAAGTAGGATCAAAACACTCAGGCAAGGGAGAATGGTTACTTGCCCTTCAGATCCCTTAACCTTCTATACCAAAATCTTTAACTGTATCCTCAACATTTCTGTCTTCCACTAATACAATGGATTCCTCTTTATTGGGAGAGTGTTTTCATCTTTTATGCTTATCTCAACTTGATCAATGATCAGATTATTTTTTGCCCTTAAAATCTTTATTTATTCTCTAGTCTAGCAAATCTGTAAGTCTTTAAAGCTATATAAAAATATATTCAGTGCTATGTTTGAAGATGCGCAACCCTTATTTGTAGTAAAGCAGGTTTTGATTTCTTGTTTCCTGCAAAAAATTCTAGTGGAAGGAAATGTTTGGAAATGTATTTTTCTGTCCTTTCCTGCAGACATATAATATTTCCAACTCCCACTGGTTTAGTCTGTTGTACAGATGACAGGTGCAAAGAAGGTGGGGAAAGACATGCAGTGGTTATGTCAATAAGGCTGAAGAAACTATGCTATTTCTGAAAAAAAGGCATAGAATAGACTCTTTAGCATGTAAGAAATCCTCTAAAATATTTCCAGAAAATGCAAGGCTAGTGAGAGCCATTCCTGTGTTACATGACTAGGGAAAAGCAACAGAAAGCTTCACTGTTTTCATTTCTTAATAAAATAATCTTTTCCAGATGCATATTTGATCATAATAATTATTCCCCCTCCATGCTCATCCAAATACTTCCTAAATCTTGCCATTTTTTTTTCTCCAGCACTTCAAAGACTACCGTTCTGTTTTGAAAACAACTTTTACATTTATTGACAATATAGTCTGATTACCTTCCCAATTCTTTTTTTAATATTTCTACTTCTTTGACATTGTCACTCAAAGCAACTCAAAATTTAACTCTGCAAATGGTATTTTTGCTCAAATAATCACACATAATTCTAAGTGCTTAAAAATGAACAGAAGACAACAAATCCTTTCTAGCTAACTACTAAAAATCGAGATATATTTGCATTATTCTCCAGCTCATGCATATGCAGGACAAACATTGGATATAAAACTTACTGAATATGAAGCTCTGAAGAAATTAGACTGCAACGCAGCTGTTTCATAGCAGGAAAAAAAAATGCATCATTTTAAGAAATACTTATTTCCAATATTTCCAGTCTCATAGGATACAAATAAAACATACAGCAGTGCATCCTGCTTTAGATCTGTGCAATAAAAATAACAAAATGAACAGCACAATGTATAGTGAAACTACTGTGTTATCATTAAATCTGTGAAAATACGTACATAACTAGCACATAGAATATTTTTTTTCTCTTCACTAACATACATGTACACACATATATATCAAAATTTGCAAGGATGTGAATGATATGTATTTACATTGACTTTTCAGTAGAGGTGCAAAGATCCAAATCATCAATGAAACTTAGGATGTTATTACAGATGTTCTTCCTTCTTCCACTTTCCTACAATATGAATATGTGGTGAGTATATGTTCATTTATTGATCATTCATTTAGCTTTAGATGAGATGGTCCCACTTATCAACCAGTTAAAGAAGTCTGAACCATCTTTATATGTAGAAAAAGAAATATGCCTGTCTGTGTCAAATACTGTGTAGACTTCTGCATGTACTTTGCTACTGTTGGCCTTTTTTGTTTTTGCTTCCCAGACAGTAAAGGAGCATGGTTTGAAGTCTAGAATCCACACAATTCCTGGTTTCAACTCTGAAGATGATAGGAGATCTTTTTCCCCCATACCACCCATCATATTTATACAAAATAGTACCTTAATATAAATTTAGTTTTTCCTAATACTGAATAGTTCAAAGGCACACATTTAGCGTAACCACAGCATCCTACATTGCATCTGTATTGAAAGACCACTACCCCATAGAGAAGACTGTGTGTTATTACACAATGTTGTTAAAATGAGTCAAAATATCAACTCCACACTACACTGGAAAATGCATCAAAATCAAAAGCCTTGACTGAGAAACTTCTACCACTACAATTTCCTTACTTGCTTGGACTGAATGGCAGGAAAAATACTAATTAATTACTTAGTTCCTGTACGTAGATGGCAAACTTACAATTCTTGGTAAAAGCAGAATAGCCAACATTACATAATGCCTACATGCCAAGTAAAACTTGTGAGTTCCTCTTACTCGCCATAGAATAGAAAAGATTTGTGCTGAAGATAGTTGCTCATACACCAACAGAAGAATAAACCTGGATTTTTTAAACTATGAATTGCCAAGTGATTAAATTTACAGACAAAATCTATAGCTTTGTCCTGATTCTGGCAAGGATAGAGCTAATTTCACAAGGAGCCAGGACAGGTGAGCCAGGCTGGCCTGGGGCTATGCCATACCATGTGATGTCATGCTCACCATAAAAGGGGGCTAGTCGGGCAAGGGCAGGTTGGGTGTGGCTCCGGGATGGGCTGAGCATCTGGTCGGTCATAGGATTGGTAAATCGTTCTCTGTTATCACCCATTGTGAATATCTGTTATCAGCACTGTTGTTGATTGTTTTCTCTCTCCCTTGCTGTCCCAGTAAACTGCCCTTATCCCAACCCTCGAGGCTTTGCCGTTGGTTTTCCATTCTCCTCCCCATCCCGTCAGGGGAGGGGTGAGCGAGCGGTGCATGGCACTTAGCTGCTGGCTGGGCCTAAACCAAGTCAGTCCTTTTTGGCGCCCAACGTGGGGCTCGAGGGGTTGTGATAACGACAAGTCTGACCCAAGTGTGTCAAAACAAAGTTGTTATAAGCATTTATAATGTTATTGAAACAGTCGCTGGTCATAATGATGTTCTGTTTGGTCACATGGCTCTGGTTTGTAAACCCGTGTTTACTCTATGCAATCCCTGTGGCGCTGTTTATCACCTCTGGGAGAGGGGTTCCTGTTCTCATATTGTTGTATTGTGTGATAATGACTTATGATAAGATATCATCGACAGTCATGAGTCTGAGCTGGTACTTGTATGTAGCATTTCTGTCATGCCTGTACCTGGGTCAATATCTTCCAAAATTGATTAATAATTGCACCCAATCTATGGAGAAGACAGGAGGGATACCTTCTCCCACTCTTTCACCTCCCCTTTTCCTTTTTGGTTGGTTACAACAGTTTTTGAGAATTTTGAATACCGTTGGAATGTTCAGGACAGTATATTCCTATTGCTGGGTCTCCTGAATGTTTTCCCACTCCTATTCAGGGTTAGCAAAAATTTTTTCAAGAGTACCACCCAGGGATCTTCCCCAAGGCTGAATGGTCAGGGCTGGCATGGCATGTGGGAGAGTATGGGAGGTATCTAGAGACCTTCTCACCCCCCAATGGTTTGGAGCTTCACTCCTGAACAATTGCAAGACCCTGATAAGATGGTAGAATATTTGAAAGGAAAATGCTGTGAGGATTCTAAGGAGACACAACTTACTGTGCTGGGCCCTGGCCACAATTTGTCAAACACTGCTTGATAGTAGACAGCACCACCCAGAGGGAGAGAGCGGACCCACAGGCACTGCAGCTGCCCAGGCCCCCGCAACAGGCACTGCAGCTGCCCAGGCCCCCGCAACAGGCACTGTAGCCGAGCTAAAAGATCAACCCATACCAGTATCAGTCGCCCCTATACACAAAAAGAAATACACAAAGAAATCGGTTCGCATAGTGAGAGATGATGATGAACTGGGACCATCCTGAGAACAAGAAGAAGAGCCGGAACCAGAAGTGATCACCCGATCTCTGTCCCTGAGTGACCTGCGAGATATGCGGAAAGATTTCAGCCGCCTTCCAGGGGAGCACATTATTACCTGGCTGCTCCGCTGCTGGGATAACGGGGCCAGTAGCCTGGAACTGGAGGGCAGGGAGGCCAAGCAGCTGGAATCCTTGTCTAGGGAAGGGGGCATTGACAAGGCAATTGGGAAGAAGGCGCAGGCCCTCAGCCTCTGGAGGCGACTCCTGTCAAGTGTGAGGGAAAGGTATCCTTTCAGCGAAGATGTCGTATGTCGGGCGGGCAAGTGGACCACTATGGAGAGAGGTATTCAATATCTGAGGGAATTAGCTGTGCGGGAAATGGTTTATTACGGTCCAGACAACACACAGTTGCCCACAGACCCCAATGAAGTCCAGTGTACCCGACCCATGTGGCGAAAATTTGTGCGAAGTGCACCATCATCGTACGCCAACTCACTGGAAAAGTGAAGAGGCACCCACAGTGGATGAAGTGGCTGGCCAACTACAGCAACATGAAGAGAGCCTTTCTTCCTCCCTCCTCTCGGCTGTGGAGAAACTGTCCCAGGACGTCCGGCAACTCAAAGAGGATATATCGCACTCCCCACCCCCACAGACTTGTATTTCAGCTGTTCGGAGTAAGCATTACTCTGCTCCAGAGAGGGGATATGGAGCATACACACCATGAGGTATCCTGTAGTTTTACCTGCGTGACCACGGAGAAGACATGAGGAAATGGGATGGGAAGCCTACTTCAACCCTGCAGGCACACGTACATGAGCTACAAGGCAAGACAGCTGTACAAAGAAACTCTTCCAGAAAGAATGCTGCTCCAGTTTCCACCGGGCAGCCCCCCAGATCAAGTGGAAAGCCTGATCGCACTTATGATCCTCTTGAAGGGACTTCTAAGTCCTTTCTGCAAGAGGTGAGTAGTGAAGGTGGTAGTAGAAAGGTGTCCCTTTCCAGCCAGGTGGAGGAAAGGGACAACAGAGTGTATTGGACTGTGTGGACCAATGGCCTGGCACATCAGACCCACAGGAGTACAAGGCTCTAGTGGACACCGGTGCACAGTGTACCCTAATGCCATCGAACTATGAAGGGGTGGAACTGATATCTGTTTCTGGTGTGATGGGGGGATCCCAACAGTTGACTCTGTTGGAGGCTGAAGTAAGTCTAACGGGGAATGAGTGGCAAAAGCACCCCATTGTGACTGGCCACAGGCTCCGTGCATCCCGGGCATAGACTTCCTCCAGAAAGGGTATTTCAAAGACCCAAAAGTTTACCGGTGGGCTTTTGGAATAGCTGCCTTGGAAGCGGAGGAAATTGAACCATTGTCTAGTTTGCCCGGTCTCTCGGAGGACCCTTCTGTTGTAGGGTTGCTGAGGGTAGAAGAGCAACTGGTGCCGATTGCTACTATAACTGTGCACCGGCGGTGATACCGCACCAACAGAGACTCCCTGGTTCCCATCCACAAACTAATTCATCAACTGGAGGGTCAGGGAGTCATCAGCAGAACCCACTCACCCTTTAACAGTCCCATATGGCCAGTGCAGAAGTCCAATGGAGAGTGGAGGCTGACGGTAGACTATCGTGGCCTGAATGAAGTCACACCGCCGATGAGTGCTGCTGTGCCGGATATGCTGGAACTTCAATATGAACTGGAGTCAAAGGTAGCCAAATGGTATGCCACAACTGATATCGCTAATGCATTTTTCTCGATCCCTTTGGCAGCAGAGTGCAAGCCACAGTTTGCCTTCACTTGGAGGGGCATCCAGTATACCTGGAATCGACTGCCCCAGGGGTGGAAACACAGCCCCACCATTTGCCATGGACTGATCCAGACTGCACTGGAAAAGGGTGAAGCCCCAGAGCACCTGCAATGCATTGATGACATCATTGTATGGGGCAACACAGCTGAGGAAGTTTCTGAGAAAGGGAAGAAAATAATCCAAATCCTGCTGCAGGCTGGCTTTGCCATAAAACGAAGTAAGGTGAAAGGGCCTGCGCAGGAAATCCAATTTTTAGGAATAAGGTGGCATGATGGGCGGCGTCAAATCCCTATGGATATTATCAACAAAATAGCAGCCATGTCTCCACCAACCAACAAAAAGGAGACACAGGCCTTCCTAGGCGTTGTGGGTTTCTGGCGAATGCACATTCTGAATTACAGTCTGATAGTAAGCCCTCTCTACCATGTAACCCGGAAGAAGAATGATTTCAAATGGGGTCCTGAGCAACGACAAGCTTTTGAACAAATTAAACAAGAAATAGTTCATGCCGTAGCTCTTGGGCCAGTCCGGGCAGGACCAGATGTACAAAATGTGCTGTACACCGCAGCCGGGGAGAATGGTCCTACCTGGAGTCTCTGGCAGAAAGCGTCACCGAAATCCAGGAATAAACCTCGTAACACCAATGCAGTGTTAAAAGGCAGGCATCCTTTGTTGCAGCACTGGATGCACGGGGGATAGCTCCACCCAACATGCATGCCAGGTGATCACCAACACACAGGTTATATAGAATCAAAATATACATATGTGGTGGGTTGACCCTGGCTGAGGGCCAGGTGCCCACCAGAGCCACTCTATCACTCCCCTCTTTCATTAGACAGGGGAGAAAAGGTACAATGAAAAAAAAACTTACAGGTCGAGATAAGGACAGGGAAAGATCATTCTCTAATTATCATCACGAGCAAAACAGACCGAACTTAGAGAGGAAATTCATCTTATTTATTACTAAGCAAAACAGAGTAGAGGAATGAGAAATAAAATCAACTCTTAAAACACCTCCCCCCACCCCTCCCATCTTCCCGGGCTCAACTTCACTCCCGGCTTCAACCTCCACCCCCCTCAGCGGCACAGGGGGACGGGGAGTGGGGGTTACGGTCAGTTCCTCACGCGGTGTTTCTGCCGCTTCTTCATCCTCAGGGGGAGGACTCATTGTTCCCCCGCTCCAGCGTGGGGTCCCTCTCACGGGAGACAGTCCTTCACGGCCTTCTCCAACGTGAGTCTCCTCCACGGGGTGCAGACATTCAGGAGCAAACTGCTCCAGCGTGGGTCCCCCACGGGGTCACAAGTCCTGCCAGCAAACCTGCTCTGGCGTGGGCTCCTCTCTCCACGGGTCCACAGGTCCTGCCAGGAGCTTGCTCCAGCGTGGGCTTCCCACGAGGCCACAGCCTTCTTCAGGTGTCTCCACCTGCTCTGGCATGGGGTCCTCCACGGGCTGCAGGTGGAATCTCTACACCCCCTCATCCTCCCTCCATGGGCTGCAGGGGGACAGCCTGCTTCACCATGGTCTTCACCACGGGCTGCAGGGGAATCTTGCTCCGGCGCCTGGAGCACCTCCTCCCCCTCCTTCTTCACTGACCTTGGTGTCTGCAGATGTTCTTACATCTTCTCACTCCTCTCTCTGGCTGCAAAAGCACTCTCTAACTGTTTTCTCTTTCTTAAATATGTTATCACAGAGGCGCTGATTGGCTTGGCCTTGGCCAGCGGCGGGTCCGTCTTGGAGCCGGCTGGCATTGGCTCTATCACACACAGGGGAAGCTTCTGGCAGCTTCTCACAGAAGCCACCCCTGTAGCCCCCCTGCTACCAAAACCTTGCCACGCAAAACCAACACAACATATTCATTATTTTCCAAGAAAAGGCAGTCCTATGATAATCATTTCTTGGAATCCATTTCCATATTCTCCTCCCCGTCACACATGCTCAGTGATTTCAGTCGGTGGTCCTCAGGGGTCTCTGGTGGTCATCAGTGGTCTTGCACCCGTGTCCGCTGGATGACCCCCTTCATGCAGGCATGCGCAGTATCCTTGTTGTAGGTGCACCTTTCCATAGCAACTTACTTCATAAGATTAATATTCCCGGGCCTATTGTCCAGTTGGGTAGGGACTATATATGGAACATAGCAACATTGTACCTTGCAATGGTCAGTTAGCTTCGTTATCTATTACCTTGGTTACAAACGAATTATCTCAAACTGATTCTATAGTTTCTGTTTCACGGCCCCCTATCCTATGATTACAAAAGCACCAGGGGAGACTCGAGGTCGACCCCTGGGGTTTTGGAGTTGGGGATACAGAGGATCCGAGGCCCGCTACACTCCAATGGAAAAGGCGATATTGGCAGCCTACGAAGGGGTTCGAGCTGCTTCAGAGGTGATTGGCACTGAGGCACAGCTCCTCTTGGCACCCTGACTGCCAGTGCTGGGTTGGATGTTCAAAGAGAGGGCTCCTTCTACACATCATGCAACCCATGCTACATGGAGTAAGTGGGTCACACTGATCACACAGTGGGATTGAATAGGAAGCCCCAATCATCCAGGGATTCTGGAAGTGATCACAGACTGGCCAGAAGGGAAAGATTTCGGAATGTCACCAGAGGAGGAGGTGACGCATGCTGAAGAAGCCCCACCGTATAATAAACTAACAGAAGATGAGAAACCATATGCCCTCTTCACTGATGGGTCCTGTCGCATCGTGGGAAAGCATCGAAGGTGGAAGGCTGCTGTATGGAGTCCTACACGGCGAGTTGCAGAAGCTGCTGAAGGAGAAGCTGCTGAAGGATGGACTTTGGAACTAGAACTGACTTCAACTGGTGCCCAGGAACTTCATCGAAAATCACATCTGTGACGTCCAGACTGTGAGCATGGATCATACCAGATACACCGGCTGTGAAAACTCCAGATGCAGCGTGCAACAATCCAGCAGCACACACCATTGCTCCTGCTCTGAGACACTGTAATGGCAGATGGAACCCAAAACCATGGACTAAATGAACTCGACAGACATTTTAGAGCAATGGCCCATAGAGTAAGGGAATGATATCTATGAAATAATCTGGGCATGACGTAGATGGTATGGAATAAGGGGTGGATAATGTCCTGGTTCTGGCAAGGATAGAGTTAATTTCACAAGGAGCCAGGACAGGTGAGCCAAGCTGGCCAGGGGCTATTCCATACCATGTGACTGTCATGCTCACCATGAAAGAGGGCTAGTCGAGCAGGGGCAGGGAGGTTCTGAGACAGGCTGAGCCTTGGATTGGTAAATTGTTCTCTGTTATCACCCATTTTGAGTATCTGTTATCAGCACTGTTGTTGATTGTTTTCCCTCTCCCTTGCTGTCCCAGTAAACTGTCCTTATCGCAGCCCTCGAGGCTTTGCCGTTGTTTTTCCCTTCTCCTCCCCATCCCACCAGGGGAAGAGTGAGGGAGTGGCATGTGGTGCTCAGCTGCCAGCTGGGGCTAAACCACGCCAAGCTTTCAAACATTTCTTAGAGAGAAAAAACAGAACAAAACAAACCAAAAAATCACAAAACCCCAAACCAACCTTGGAGTCACTTGCTGGATTTAAATCATGCTGTTGAAAGTAACAGTAAACTTAGATGGCTTTCATTTGTAATCATGAAGAGACATCTATAGACCAGTCTGATGGCAAATAAAACTATCCTCTTGAAAACAAAGAGTATTGAACAATAAAGACATTTGCTATATCTTTTCCGAATCCAAAAGTAAGAAAATTGGTTACTTTGAAGATAGTTTATTGGAAGCTCATGTAACAACTTAGAAAGATGAAAGCCTGAAAATGAAGATGGCAATGAATTTTCGAAATTTTTATTTTTGCAAGCGATATTTTCAAGGCTTCTAAGAAATGTCAGAAAGTAATTTTCATTGAATGTGTACAGTTGATGAGCACATTTATTAGGTAGCAATTTTTTTATCATTAAAAAAAAAAGACTTAGATAATGGGTGAAATGACAACATCCAAAGTTTAGCTTGTATTTGAAAAGAAGAGTTAGCAGCAATGGCCCTCTCCCACATATCAAGGACATATCAGGGTGTGATGGGTTGACCCTATCTGGCGGCCAGGTACCCACCAAAGCTACTCTATCACTCCCCTCCTTAACTGGTCAGGGGAGAGAAAATACAACGAAAAGCTCATGGGTCAAAATAAGGACAGGGAAAGATCACTCACTAATGATCGTCACGGGCAAAACAGACTGAACTTAGAGAGAAAATTCATCTAATTTATTATCAAGCAAAACAGAGTAGAGCAATGAGAAATAAAACCAAATCTTAAAACACATCCCCCCACCCCTCCCTTCTTCCCGGGCTCAACTTCACTCCTGATTTCTCTCTTTCCTGCTGGCCATGCTTCTTTTGATGCATCCGAGGATACAATTTGGTTTCAGGACTGCAAGTGCACAGTGCTGGCTGATGTCCAGTTTGTCATCCATCAGTACCCCCAAGTTCTTCACTGTAGCGCTGCTTGCAATTCGTTCCTCCCCCAGTCTGTATTGATATTGGAGATTGCCCTGACCCATGTGCAAGACCTTGCACTTGGCCTTACTGAATTTAGAATCATAGAATCATAAATTGTTTAGGTTGGAAGGGACCTCAAAGATCATCTAGTTCCAACCCCCCTGCCATGGGCAGGGACACCCTCCACTAGACCAGGTTGCTCAAAGCCCTATCCAACCTGGTCTTGAACACTATCAGGGATGGGGCATCCACAAGTTCTCTGGGCAACCTGTTCCAGTGCCTCACCACCTGCACAGTAAAGAATTTCTTCATGGCCTTCCTCTGGACTTACTCTAACAGCTCCATGACCTTCTTATGTTGGGGGCCCCAGAGCAGCCTAGGGTCTCACAAGAGCAGAGCAGAGGGGCAGGATGACCTCCCTCAACCTGCTGGTCATGCTTCATTTGGTGCAGCCCAGGATACGATTTGCTTTCTGGGGTGCAAGACCACATTGCTGGCTCATGTGGAGCTTTTCATCAACCAGCACCCCCAAGTCCTTCTCCTCAGGGCTGCTCTCAATCCAGCCCAGTCTGTAGTTGTGCTTGGGGTTGCACCAACCCATGTGCAGGACCTTGCGCTTGGTCTTGTTGAACTTCATGTGGTTCACACAGACCCACCTCTCAAGCTTGTCAAAGTCCCTCTGGATGGCATCCCTTCCCTCCAGTGTGTTGACCCATCACACAGCTTGGTGTCATCAGCAAACTTGCTGAGGGTGCACTCGATCCCACTGTCGATGTCACTGACAAGGATGTCAGCACCAGTCCCAGTACCGACCCCTGAGGAACATCACTTGTCAATGATCCCCACCTGGGCATCAAGCCATTGACTGCAACTCTTCAAGTGTAACCATCCATCCAATTCCTTATCCACCAAATGTTCCATCTGTCAGGTCCATATCTCTCCAATTTAGAGAAAAGGATGTCGTGTGGGACAGTGTCAAACTGTCAGACACGTCAGCTTCATGAGGTTCACATGACCAACTCCTGAAGCCTACCAAAGTCCCTCTGGATGGCATCCCTTCCCATCCTTGTGATCAGGTGCATCACTCAGCTTGGTGTCATTTGGACACCTTTGGGTACATTTTCTTTCATCTTCCTTTTCTGACCAACGTAACTCTAAAAGTCCTTATTATTTTTCACATTCCTTGCTAAATTCAGCTGTAACCTTTCCTTAGCTTTGCTGGTACCATCCCTACACATCTGGGCAGCTTCCCTATATTCTTCCCAGGGTTCATGTCCTTGCTTCCACTGCCTAAGCATTTTTGTTCTTACATTTTGGTTTGACCAGGAGACGTGCTGGTCTCCTGCCTTCCTTGCCTAATTTCTAAGGCATGGGAATTGACAGCTCTTGTGCTCTAAGTAAAATGTCCTTAAAGAACTGACAGCTGCAGTTCTGCTACTTTACCCCTGAGGGAAGTTTCCCAGTGGGTCACATCCACTAATTCCTCAAACAACTGAAAGTTTCCTCTCCTAAATTTCAGGGTCTTGATACAGCTCTTGTATCAAGAGCTTGAAATAGCTCACAATTTTGGATATACTACTATAAAAAGATGCAGTGGCCTTTCAGGGAAAGCGTTGTATTTAAATAGACAAAAATATTGGATGCCTGTAACTTGTATCATTTAATTCAGACATGAAAGCTATATATAGTATATTCCAGAAGTCAGAATGCCAAGATTTCAAAAAGAAAAAGAAAGGTGTTTCCATTATAATCGCTTTTTTTTTTTGGAAAAAAAAAATTTGTTTGAAGATCTGAACAAAGAAAATTTGAGGACTTGTGAGCTCTGAAAATGCTTGCGCTGTTTTTTTCTTCACTTAGTGTGTCAGTTAGCAATCACTCACCACTTTGTTTTTAAAAAGATAAGCTTAACTCTGGTTGTGGTGGGTTTTGTTTGTTGGTTTGGGTTTTTGATTTGTTTTGGTGTGGGTTTTTTTTAAAGCAGGCTGTTAAATATTAAACTTTTCATCTGAGGGGCAAGGAGAACTATTTGAAGAACTAAAAATGACAAAAAAATCCTATCTGTATTTAAAAATAAATAAATTTTGAACATTTCAGTAATGGTATAGAAGTTAGGAATATCTAAGATATATGGGGGTTAAATTATAGTCTAGCAACCAAAATGATCATGTCTGGTGATAGTGATTTCTTAATGTTTAATATTAAGCTGCATAGGACAGCAAGAAGTAGAGGATGCTAAATTAATTCCCATCCATTTCTGCCATGAGAAAGAAATGGATGAAATCCGGGTGTCCTTTCATTTTTCCCAGAAAGAGGATGAGTGGCTTAACTGAATTTGATGATGCTTTGTAGCTGTGGCTTCTTTGGCAGGATGTGTAAGAAATGGTCCAGCGTTAACTACTGGGCAAAATGAAGAACAATCATATTCCTCAGTATCACTGATAATTCAAAAAGATGTATTCAATAACTGCTACTCTGATCAAGAATGCATTTAATTACATTGTATGTGGAATACTTTCTGCTTTAATGACCTGTATGGTACGGGGAGATACAAATTTTGAATCATACCTTTTAATTGAGCTAAACCTCACTGTGGGAAAGTCATTAAACTTCCTGCAAATCTCAGGGAACATTAGGGAGAAAAAAACATATTTACTACTGCTTTTCCTGTAACACAACATATATTATACACAGATATGCATGATAATTAAACTTCTTCCTATCTCTCAGATCCTTCTGACTCAGTGCCTAGCCATGTCAACATTTCCATTTTAGGATTAGACAAATTGTGCATATAACATTAATTTTGAGAAACTTAGGTATAGTTTTGATTCTTGTAAGAACTGATGAAGAACAATCATTGCAGTACTCTAAGCAAGAACCTCTTGGCCTGATCTTGTTAAAACTTTTGTTACTGTGGTTGACAGAAACTTTCCAAGTCTGATTCTCCCCTGCTAGATCTTAGTAACTTAGTTGGCAGCTTTGGAAATCAGAAGTAATTTTCCATAATCCACATTCCTGTAAGTGCTCATAAGATATGCAGGTGTGGAAGGGGCTAGGTTTTCTTTCTTTGCACATTTTGGTGTGAACTAACAGATATTAATATGTCAGGTCTTACAGCTGGTGTGAGTCAGAGTTTAGAGACAGCAATAATTGTCAGGAGTGTGAAGGCTGTAGAGTGTGCAGCTCTGTAACCAACTAGTATTTTTTTGTGCTTTTCAGATTCAAAATGTGCTACAAATACTTTTGTTTTTTTCCTGTGGGAAACCTTTACTATCTCCTCTCACCCCAATCCTGCATTTTTGTCTTTTCTCCCTCCTTCTCAATGGTTACATAGAAACAAATCAGAATACCAATTTCAACAACGACAAAATCTCATTGTCTACCAACCACAAACACAGGCTGCAGATCTATGGATAGTTTCTGATAAGTTTTTTGAGTTCTACTGTAACACATAAGAGATCTGTCCAGTCTAGAGTTCAGCAACGTAGGACCACTATTTATCTTTAGCAACAAGTCAATGTAGTGTTAATGTGAGGCCCTACAGGATTAGGAAATTCTTTATAGTCTTTTTATTTTAAAATGAGGAAAAGAAACAGAATATATCTTGTTTGTTTGGAACAGAATATTTGTCATCTAAGCCTGTCATCTTTAAAGCTAATTAGATATTATTCTGTAATTTTTTAACATTTCTGACATGAGTATCCTAGAAAAAACCCTCCTCACTAAATTCATTAATGATCATGGTTATTTTTGCAGTTTTCCAGAAATAATATCTTGTGTAAAATATATCACCTGAAGATTATGTATAACCTTCCTGATTTAGTAGGTTAATTAGGTCTACAAAATTATTTATGACTTATTCAGTCAGGCTTTTAAAATATCATAACAAGTGAGACTGTAGCATAGGCAAAAATACCTAGTTTCAGTTTTCCTGGAAACAACAGCAAGTTACGTTTTTCAATTCCCTAATTAATAATAATAATAACAATAATAACAACAACAACAACAACAACAATAATGCAATGGGGGAAGAAGGGACAAAGAAATAATGTTTTGCAAAAGTACAGTATGTATAACTGAGATTCCATCTCAGGGTTTCCCATTAAGACTTCTACTGTCATGCACTATAGTTCCTCCTTTGCTTAAAACTAGTTCTACTAGAATTACTTTTTTACCACTGGAATATAATTCATTGAGTGTCTGCTATTTAAATAACTCTTATTTAATGATCAAGTAATTTGACTAAAACAAAACCAAACCCAGCAATCTTCCACAGATTATATAAAGAAAGCCAAGAGATAGCAGTGGCAGAAAAAAAATCTAATTTTTGGTGCACTTATCTCAGAATCAAAGACGAACTCTACTTATGAAAAGATGATATCTAATTTTGATCTGAAATATATTGTATCTCTTTCTACAATTTGTTCCACTCCACTGGAGGAGCTAAATATCTGTTTTACCTTATCTTTCTATCCTCATATCCTTCAGAGCAAAGAGCTCTGAAGTTCTAGCTGGTGAGTGAGAGCTATTTTAAGTATTTCTAACATTGTTAATTCTATCATCAGGTTTTTACAAATACTAGCAGAATTCAAGATCTAAGGTGATAAATACATTAGCAAGCAACATTTCTTTATCTGAATAGCTTGCACACTAGACAAAGCTCATTAAGGGTGGAATAAAGGAAATCTTATTATCCTAATATGTTTTACAATTAATAGAATATCAAAGAAATTATATGAGTTGACAAAGGTCAAATAAAATGGCTGTTACCAAATCACATAAATCTCCGTTAGAACCAACCAGATCTTTTAATACATCATGACAACTTTAAGTTTCTCATGAAAACATTATACACAAAATATTATACATCTTATACAATGAAATTCTAATCCAACCTGTTTGGTTTTGGAGGGTGTGTGTGTGTGTTGGTTGGTTGGTTGGGGTTTTGGTTTGTGGTTTGGTTTTGTTTTTTTTTTTTTTTTCTATAAGTTGTTGATACCAAATCAATAGTAAAGGAACTTCTTCTCTGTATAAATTAATGTAATTGTATAGGAAAATTGTGTTCATATAGGTTTCTAAAGAACAGGGCATATGCTATTCCGTGAATATTTATCAAGGTAGAGATAAATGGAACTTTTACATTTATAAAAAAAAACCCTACATCTTTTTTTGAAAGCTTACATATGGGAGGCAAATGGTAGAATATCTAATAAAATGTAACAAGCAGCCATATCTATATATATAAAGAAGTCTATAAATATGAATTTCATGCTTATAACCTGTTGATACTACAATATTAAGCTGAAACAAAGATAACTGAATTTAAGGCAACCCTCCAAAAAAAGGATGATACAAAACATTTTTCATTATACCTGAAAGTTGCAAGTTGCTAATAGGAGATGCCACTTGCTGTCTTCTAGTTAACAGACCAAGAAAATTATCTTGATGCACAATGCCAAGAAAAAGTATTTTTGGTACATCTGTTTGTGAGAGGCATTTTAACTGAAGTTTATTTCTAGTTTAAAACAGGTTCACACTACTTTTTTTTACACCTTTTATAAGAATTTATAATCAATATTTTAAAAGAAATTATAAAGCACCACATGATCAGAAGAAAAAAAAAATCACTCTTATGAAGTTATTTACTGTTTTATAATTTAGATGTATTTCCAGTAAGCTCCACTATTTTTTTTTTTTCAAGGATAAGTATATTTTAATATGATTTAGAGTGAGGTCATATATAATATTTTCCTGTAGATCTTCTAAGAGACAAGCAATCCATCTAGAAGACAGAGTGTTTTTTAAAAAAAAAATTAAAGTATTTGTAACTTTATAGTTTCTCAAGCTCATATCTTCTAACTTCATATAGAAATCACTCTTGCTGTCACTTGTCTATAAATGAATTTGTCAATTACCTATGTCATTTCACAAGAGTACCACTGAATTAGCCAGCTACTTTCTGCCACCCAACGTCCATTTTTAAATGCCTGATCAACAATTGTCTATTCATCTTTTAAGCTACTTTTCTCTGACCTTTCGTAATTACTACTTAGGAATGACTTCTAGTAACTTCTTTTAAAACTGGAGTCAAACAAAATGTCAAGATGTTTTGGTACATAAATCTGTTATGTGACCATGGTTCCTAATAAAAAGACTTTATTTTGGTTTTGTATGCTGACTGTTCAAAAATAGTAGACAGTCATATAAAATTATCAGGATGAAGACTGTTAGAATGAAAAGTTACATGTTTAACTGTTAGTTATTCTTACTACATGAATATTTACTTTGTGAAAGGATTTCTTTATTTTCAGTTACTTAAATCATCTTTAAGTGTCATGCCTGAATTATCTTTGATTCAAATCACTTTTACAATGACACATCTTTGTGTATTTTCACTTAAGAGATGGTGACAGATACTGTTATTTGATAGTATTTTTAGGAAAAAAGTCTAAGAATGTCCTTGTCTTTCAGCAGGTTGGCCTGTAGAAAAACTAGTACTATCAAATACTGATTTAAGTTAGAAAAGAAATTTATAAACTAATATAGAAAGGATTTAAAGCACTTTCTTAATGCTTTGCTTATAGAGGCTACTGAAATACTCTGATTCTATTTTACCCCTAGAGTACATCTCTAGCCAGTCCTTAAAAAAAAAAAATTAGGTTTACTTAAGCAACATAGAGTGTGTGAACAGAGTAAAATCTGCTCAGTGAACAGGAGCACTAATTGTGCCCAAATATCAAAGGGTCCTGTAGCCAAAGCAGAGGTCTCGGACTCCTGCAAATTACAAGTATTCTAGAATGGTGTAACTCACAACAGATAACGTAACTGTATGACCAGACACAGTTTTACCTGTGTGAGCAATGTGAACACCAAGGGGACAAAGACAGGCAAAGCTGCATGTAGGATGCACCCAAGTAACAAAAGTTGCCAGACAAGGACAAGGTAAGCACAAAGGACTGTGAAGAGGCAGAACACTCTCCCAAACACACAGAAGGAAGACTGGCAAGACAAAAGACAAGATAAGAAATATTTGGTGAGGGGGGAAATAACATAATACCACTGGACATAAGCAAGGAAACAAAAGTCTACTTGGCCTCCCACTTCTGTCATCAACGTGCTCTTCAGCAAAGCACGTTAACTGCTGTGATCAAGAGCTAATGTTGACCACAGTCAATACTAGCAACAAGGCATCAATTTTGTGGTATTGTATGCTCACACCTATTTCAAATATTGTTGCTAAAAAAGACAGTCTTCTATAAGTAATGATGATGATTAATATTGTGCAGGTATTCACCATTAAAAGGGAGCCTGCTGTTAACGAATGAATTCAGTAATGTTTTATTTCACAGTTTAAAACTGACCTGATTTGTCAGTCTTCTAAACGCTCCCATTACAGCAGTTGCTAATTCCCTGATATATATACAGGGAACGATATATTCAGTTTCAACAGTACCTAAAAGAAAACATGGATATTCTTCACAGCAGAAAGAGTTGAGCTTTCTCCTGCCCAGATTTGACTATCATAGACTTCGATGCCATGTATCTAAGGTATATCAAACTATAAGAAGACCTCCGCTGAGAGCCCTTTGAGATGAATTTGTGTCATGAAAAAAGAAAAAAAACCCCACACTTAAAAGAAAACCATCTCAATTAAGCTTTTCCTTTTGAGAAAGGTTTAACATACTTTTAAAGTGGTTTATTTCAGTGAATGCCCTCATGTCCCAGACACAATGTCTCATAGACTATGAAAAAGCAGGTAAATACTTCTTACCCATAAACATGATATATTTCATAAGCAGAAAGAAAATGAATGTATTAAAAAAATTGTCAAACACTCAATTTTCTGCTCTACAAACTTAAGAGACTTTCAAATAACCAGAAGAAAATCTGTATATCTAAGCATTTAAGTTTGCTAAGCATTATATTTTAACTACTTGCTTTTAAACGAAAAGTAATATTAATTTAGAGAGTTTATTTGTTGTGGAATTTCTCCATCTGATACATATAAATCATACATAACAAAGGCAAACTATTTAATCTCATTGGAAACTGAAAACTTTTTTTTATTCTAAACACTTTTCCTCTATCATCTGTTGTACTTCCATTTATTATAAATCAGGAATAGAATAGTGTTTATTTTTCATTATTTTTACCTAGATGTTAAAAAAATATTTAACTTCTTCAAAAAAAGAGCTGAAATAATTACATCAATTTTGCAAATGGACACACACACACACAAAATAGATCAAACGTCAAATGAAGGTCCCTCAGCTTAGGTCTCTGAAGTATGCTTTAGAATGAAAATGTGTGTGTGTGTTTGTATATATATATATATACACACACACTTCTTCTAATAAAGGATTTACAAAAATCATGTGGGAAATTGACACATTTTGTTCTGAAAAGATTGATGCTTTTTATTTTGAAAGAGCCACAACAGAGAAGTTATCTGTGAACATTAGGAATCAGAAAAGAAAGGGCAGATACTACTTAGATAACATGTTCTTGTTTTGTTTATTTAAAAAAAAAATCCCCACAAAATAACTTAACATTAAAATATATACTTTATTTTAAATATAAACACACTCATTACATATCAAAACAAACACAAAAAAATCCTTGGATAAATGTAAGTTAAAAACTTTATGAGGAGTTCCAGTATTACTGGGCAGTAAGAGCAAATTTCTGTTCCATTTTATGCTTACCTTTTTTCCTTTCTCACTTCCCCCAAAAGAAACATTTCTGCACTTCACTGTATGCACTTCAGTTATTCTCTAGGAAGTTTTAATTTAAAGGCTTGTAAAGCCTTAAGTGAGGGACTGAAGTCCTTCCTTTCAACTCTGCAGAATTGCTACATGAAGTTCTGCCTGGAGGGCAGTTTTTCACATGACAGCTTTTCTGGTGAAAGGTACAGAGTTAACAAAAAAAAACCCCAAACAAACAACAAAAACCCCCAACAACAACAACAAAAACCCAAGAAAAAAGTCAGAAAAAAAATGAAGAATTTGTATTCTCTACATTTTCCCCTTCTTCTTTCTCCCATCCCTTTCCATTCTTCTTAAAATTCTAGTTCTTTCTTTTCTTTTTACCAAGAATTTGATCCACTAGATTGAAAATAAAACCTAGGAATATTAGGAGCTAATGGTCTTATAAACATGAAATTAACTATTATTTACAATATCTAAATATATACTAATTTTTTATAAACATTATCAATGCTTCTGCAAGAGAACAGGAATTAAATCATTAATTCAGAACATTCTGGTTTTTTAACTGAACACCAGTTATTGATTGTTCTTGAAAAAATCCTAATAAGTGGAAGAGAGACTTCTGCAGTCCATGTTTTTCTATTAGATGTTTTCTAACACAGATGTAATAATTCATTTGAGTTTAATTTAATAGTGTCAGGTCTAAAGACAGGTAATTTACCCAAGGACAGTGCTTACCCATCATTATAGCTAGACATGAACAAACACATTTTCACTAAATAATTTACTTACTTTCTTTTATCTCCTTGCTTCTACATATGGAATATATTTAAGATGTTTGTGACTACTCACAAAATTTTGTTATTCAGATACAGTCTCCAGTTTTCAAAATGCTGAAAACTTACATTACGTTCCAGGAGAACAACATGCTCAAAGTTGACTTTTCTAAGAAATTCTGTCGAAATGAACTGTCTGGTTGTGTGTGACCGCACACGTCATGCAGCATAAGGATGCAGTAATTATGAATCATGACATCTTTGGGAAAACATAATTAAGGAACAGGGGGCATTTCTGGGGAATCTGGCAATTTTAAGACCTTTTGTTTATGTGCAACATTGGTCTTAAAGGAGCCATAATTAAGGGTTTTATGTTACTTGCTAGCTGGGCAACCATGGATTTCTTCCCCTGCCCCGCTACAGTTAGTGAATACAAGAATCAAATCTTAACCAAACATACGAGAGTCATTTCTCACAATGACCCCAGTAAGAATCTTAAAGAACATTACATTCAATAATCTTTAAAAATGTCCTGCATTCAAAAGTTTAACAAAATCCCTCCAAACCCCAAAAGACCCCAAAAGATTATTATAATGCAATCAAGAGAAGAGATGCAACATGGAACACGGCATCTCTCTCCCTTTCTGTGAAGGAAAGAAGAAAAGGAGAAGCAGGACAGAGAAATACAACCCTTAACTTTTCTTTTCCTTTCCTTTTCCTTAGGGCTACTTTTTTCTTGAAGTGTCTTCAAAATAATTGTCCTTTAGTTAATCAACAAAGGGAGGAAAGAAATGTAGAGTTGTACTCAGGAATAGTGGTACTGCCATTGCTTGCAATAGGACTCAACCTCTGTGTTCAGGTAACACCACAGACCTCTGGACTTGCCAAGCTTTACCCAGACTTGCTCCAGCCTGTCTCAGCTTCCTTCCTTGTAAGAGCAATTACAGGGGCCTTGCAAGTGCAGGCACTGGATGGCACTGGAGCTCCCCGAGGGAGGGAAGGGGAAGCCAGCAGTGTAATACGACAAGTCCCAGTTCACAATACCTGAGCAGTGCGAGCATGCCAGACTTGGGGATGAAGGCCATGTTCAGCCCATAGTCTTATAAAGTATACCATGTGGAATAAGTCTCATTGTAACATGGACTTGTAGATGTTAGAAGGTTTGTCTTTATGAATTCCAATTGTTTACATTTAGAACTGTGTTAGTGTCATTGTAACTAACAGTAATTCTCTGCTTACACTGTTAAGATTTTAATTTCATTAATACTAAATCTCTTGCTTTTCATGTAAGATGTGTTCCATTTTTGCTTATAACAAGGTTTTGTGTGTTACAAAATAGTGGGAATTGCAGCAACCTACTCTGTAACATGGGTGCAACAAGTAACAGAGAAAATACTCAAGGAAGGAAGATCCTGAAATGTGTTAGACTCAAAAAGTCTGGGGAAAATACATTTCTCAAATGGATTTTTTATCTGTATTCTATATATTTCACCTAACTGAAATCCCCCTGTACTCAGCTCTGGTGAGGCTGCACCTCGAGTGCTGTGTTCAGTTTTGGGCCTCTCACTACAAGAAAGACATTTTGGTGCTGGAGCATGTCCAGAGAAGGGCAATGAAGTGGTGCAGGGTCTGGAGCACAAGTCTGATGAGGAGCGGCTGAGGGAACTGGGGGTGTTCAGCCTGGAGAAGAGGAGACTGAGGGGAGACCTGATCGCTCTCTACAACTGCCTGAAAGGAGGTTGTACCCAGGTGGGTGTTGGTCTCTTTTCCCAAGTAACAAGCAAAGAACAAGAGGAAATGGTCTCAACTTGTGCCAGGGGAGGTTTAGATTGTATATTAGGAAATATTTCTTCATCGAAGGGGTTATCAATCGTTGGAACAGGCTGCCCAGGGAATTGGTTGAGTCCCCATCCCTGGAGGTATTTAAAAGAGGTGTAGATGTAGTGCTTAGGGACATGGTTTAGTGGTGGGCTTGGCAGTGTTGGACTCAATGATCTTAAAGGCCAATTCCAACCTGAATGATTCTGTGATTCTATAGCAGAAGTCAACAGCAAAATTCATGGACTTCAATGTGGCCAGAACTGCAACAGTAATGAGGCTTGATGCTGATTACTCAAATCAGCTTTTTGGTGAGTTTAGTTACAGTAAGAGTAAGTCTATACTACGTATAGACTACAGTAAGAGTAAGTCAACTACTGACTGAGTTGATTTTAGAAAGGAAAAGCAAGGAAAAAATATTTGTAATGTCTCATTGGACATCTTAATATAGAAATTGAATCTAAACTTTCTGCTAGGAATGACTGTCAGACTACTTCCATCACATTGTTCTAATTTAATACAATAGGCCATATTTCCACTCCTAGACCATTAATTAGAGTAATTTATTAGGACTGATGTTATAAAGGATCCATTGCAATATGTGTAACATGGACCATTTATTGTTACTTAAACAATATTATATGTTGATCTTGAATGTATTTATAGGCAAACAGAATATATGAAAAGTGTAAGTACAGAAAGTGTAAGTAGACTACTTTAAACAAACTGATATTTTTTAACAAGTAGTTCAGGAGATCAATGAAAATGCAAAGTTGCTGAGTTTGTTGTAAGAATTTAGAGGTATGAACAAAAAGTAAAATTTTAACTGTACAAAATATTAAAAAATGCAGTGCACACATATGATATTGTGTGTTATACATTTATACAACTTATTCAGATTTATTTGCTGTCAGCTTTACGTTATTAGATCATAGAATGGTTTAGACTGGAAGGGACCTTTTAAAGGTTATTTGGTCCAACCTCCCTGCCACAAGCAGGGACATCTTCCCCTAGATCAGGTTGCTCAAAGCCCTGTCCAACCTGACCTTGAACACTTCCAGAGATGGGGCATCCACAATTTCCCTGGGCAACAGTCTGTTCCAGTATCTCACCACTCTCATCGTAAAAAATGTCTTCCTTATACCCAATATAAATCTACTCTTTTTCAGTTCAAAACTGTTGCCCCTCGTCCTGTCACTACAGGCCCTGGTAAAAAATCTCTCTTATAAGCCCTCTTCATATATCAGAAGGCCATAATAAGGTGTCCCTGGAGCCTTCTCTTCTCCAGGCTGAACAACCCCAACTCTCTCAGCCTGTCTCCATAGCAGAGGTGCTCCAGCCCTCTGATCAGCTTCGTGGCCTCCTCTGGACTTGCTCCAACAGCTCCATGTCCTTCTTGTCCTGGGGACCCCAGAGCTGGATGCAGTACTGCAGGGGGGGAGGTCTCACCAGAGCGGAGCAGAGGGGCAGGATCCCCTCCCTTGACCTGCTGGTCATACTGGTTTTGATGCATCCCAGGACAAAATTTGGTTTCAGGACTGCAAGTGCACAGTGCTGGCTCATGTCCAATTTTTCATCCATCAGATAATTACACTTAGATGAGATCTAGGCAGTCACACACATTCGTGCTTATACATATTTAGATCTTACATCCCAAAGAATGAAATTCTTATTTCCTGTTAGTCATTGTAGTCCAGAGGCAAAGAAACTCTGCTGATCTGTACCTGCTGACAATCAGATGTATTATTTTTAAATATACTATAAAGGACATAGATTGAAACACAAAGGATGAAATGGAAATAAATGATTAAAGGAAAAGCAATGATTAGCTGGAAACAGGATCTACTTCTAATTTTTTAGGGATTTACTGTATCAATATATCTCCACAATTTTAACGGAAAAATAAATTATTCCCCAACCTAATCCTCTGAAACACTGTGTACTTGTTCTATTCTTTACCCTGCCTTTCAGTCAGCATATAGTTTTTCTGGTTTAGTATTTATTTGTGTTATGATGGAATCCAAAGACTCAATCAGAAGCCAAAATACTATGCCATTCCCATGTCTTCTTTTAACAAGTTAAGATCCCAGCTGCAAAATACAGTTGTAGTTAGCCATGAACAACACTCTAACATAATTCTCATCTGTCTGGCCAGTACAAAATGTTTTTATTTATATTATATTCCTTGTGGAATTACTACATCTACTAATACAGGCAGAAAATGTAATGGGAAGAAGGAAAACAGGCAAGGTGGAAAAAATCCCCTCTTCCAAAAATCTCATGTAAAAGATGACTTAGTTTTATGCAGTCAAAAAATATTTGACTGAGTAAAAAAGTGGAGATGTATTTTCTTAATCACACTTTGATACTACAATAGTTGGAAGTTTAAACTGCTCTCTCCTTTGTATATTTTTCAAAGACTGAAATCTTTTTTGCCATGTAGCATGGATTGGGGTGTATTTACTGCATACTGTATCCCTCCAGGGATTTTTCCAGTATATTTTCATCCCACTGTTCATCAGCTGCTACAATAACCAAAGGGAGATAAAGTAGTCTAAGGTCTGTTCTCACAATGGTCTTGTTCCTATTGCTCTACACGCTCAAATCCATACTGTTAGTGGTGGGTTGACCCTGGCTGGGGGCCAAGTGCCCACCAGAGCCACTCTATCACTCTCTTCCTTCATTAGACAGGGGAGAAAAAGTACAACAAAGCTTGTGGGTCGAGATAAGGACAGGGAGAGATCACTCACTAATGATCATCACGAGCAAAACAGACCGAACTTAGAGAGGGAATTCATCTAATTTATTACTAAGCAAAACAGTAGAGGAATGAGAAATAAAATCAACTCTTAAAACACCTCCCCCCACCCCTCCCATCTTCCCGGGCTCAACTTCACTCCTGATTTCTCTCTTTCCTCCCGCCCAGCGGCACAGGGGGACGGGGAATGGGGGTTGTGGTCAGTTCCTCACACGTTGTCTCTGCTGCTCCTTCCTCCTCAGGGGGAGGACTCCTCACACTCTGCCCCTGCTCCAGCCTGGGGTCCCTCCCACAGGAGACAGTCCTCCACCAACTTCTCCAATGTGAGTCCTTCCCACCGGCTGCAGTTCTTCACCAACTGCTCCAGCATGGGTCCCCCACGGGGTCACAAGTCCTGCCAGCAAACCTGCTCTGGCGTGGGCTCCTCTCTCCATGGGTCCACAGGTCCTGCCAGGAGCTTGCTCCAGCGTGGGCTTCCCACAGGCCACAGCCTCCTTCAGGTGCCTCCACCTGCTCCGGTGTGGGGTCCTCCACGGGCTGCAGGTGGAATCTCTACACCCCCTCATCCTCCCTCCATGGGCTGCAGGGGGACAGCCTGCTTCACCATGGTCTTCACCACAGGCTGCAGGGGGATCTCTGCTCCGGCGCCTGGAGCACCTCCTCCCCCTCCTTCTGCACTGACCTGGGTGTCTGCAGAGTTTCTCACATCTTCTCACTCCTCTCTCTGGCTGCAAAAGCTCTCTCTAACTGTTTTGTTTTCCTTCTGAAATATGTTATCACAGAGGCGCTAGTTGGCTTGGCCTTGGCCAGCGGCGGGTCCGTCTTGGAGCCGGCTGGCATTGGCTCTATCACACACAGGGGAAGCTTCTGGCAGCTTCTCACAGAAGCCACCCCTGTACCCCCCTACTGCTACCAAAACCTTGCCACGCAAACCCAACACACTGTCTATGGCCAAATATCTTCTTTAACTAGTCTACTGGACTTACTTTTGGAACTGAACATACTTTTTGGAATGTGTTACAATCAAGATTTAGGTGTTTCCTTTCACCAGTTTCCATGGAAAATGTATACTCACAAATTTTTATTCTAAATTCACAAATTTGCATTATTTGTCAACTTGAGATTGTTAGGACTACTTTTTCAGTATATTATCTGTGATGAATATATTTTCTGAAAATATTTGGTTTAATGTACAATACTAATCTAAGACACTTCACTTCCCTGGAGCGTGGGTATACAAGATAAGATTATTGAACTTCCTGTCATGCTGTTCAGATTCAGTAATCGAAAATCATCACTTAATCAGCAGTCATGGGTTTTGCTTAAATTTTACCCAAAGAGAAAAGGGGTGTTGTTAACTGCATGCAAGCAGTCAGACATTCTTCTGGAAAGTAGTATAGTGCTGCTTTCATCAGCAAGACAATGAGTGTTGTTTCATTAATTGCTGTCAACACCTTGAATTGGTTCCGAGATAAGCATCTTACTTTACAAACGCATCATTACCATTGGTCCCCCGAGGCTTTGAAGAAAGCTAAGACAACAAAACAGAGGGGAAGGAATATCTATGTACACATCCAGTAAAAAAGTAAGGTCCAAATCCATCCTGCTCAATTTGAGATCCTTAGCTACCTAGACATTTGGGTTCAAAATACCAGGCCAATCTATGAGCTGCCTGCATGTCACTCTCTAGAAATGTCAGTGCCGTGTTGTCCCGTCCCACTCAGGGGGTGAGGGTGAGGTTAACTGTTTAATTCTCTGCGCGGTAATCAGAAGTAACGACAATTACTTCAGAAGTTTAAACCAATCATAAATTTACTTAAAACTCAATGGAACTACAAAAGATAGAGGCTTGGCAAAAGTCATAACAATGCTCAAAATTTAGCAGAACTATGAAAGGTCAGGCTTTAGCAAAACGTGTGACGATATTACCCTAATGTGCTGAAAATTAAGTTAGAGTCAGTGTGATAGAGAGGAAAAGAAAGAGAGAAAGAAAAGAGGGAGAGAAAAGATATCACCACCCTTGGATCCAGCGATGTTCTCTGCTCGTAGTTGCAGTCTTCAGGTGGTGGGCGCACACTGAAAACTTGTGTTTCCACTTTTTATAATCCCATGTGCCCGCCAGGCACTGAGCAGGCGCAGTATGTGCTCAGGAATGTCCAGAAATGTTCTAGAAATGAGTCGGTGGGTTGTGGGGGTCCTGGGGGTCTCACTGCTCCCCCCCCTTCAGGGCTGACCAAGCAAGCGGTGATCTGTCACGGGCACATGGTGCACAGAGCACAGATGGTCATTGTTTATGTGTTTTAGGAATAGAGGAGTGGTCTCACAAGGCGTTATCCTGCCTCCGCAGGCTCTGTTCTTGTTCAACACTCCCTGGTCATCATCAGCCCATCCCTGTCCATGTCAAGACGGGTGTTTGCAACATTCACTTGTTATCAGGGCCTCACACGTGTCAAATCTGTATCACGGCATCAGCAGCAAAGCTCTGCTAGTACAAGGAACTTTGGGGTAGCTCAAATCTCCAATGCTGGCCACAGGGAAGGTTATATGTTTTGAAGCAATGTTGAAGTGAAACCTGTGAGGACACTTAGGAAATGTTATTTCCTTCTGATGTTACATGCCTGAGGGTGTGTGCCCCTTTGACATTTCAAAACATAAAGGATCTTATATCTCTTGGCTATATGAAGAATCATCTCTCATAGGATCAGGAAGACCTTCCACCCCTCACTTACATAGACAATGAAGGTGAATAAGAACCTACAGCACCCAACAGAAACTCTGTTAACCTCTGGTGGTTCCTCCTGGCTCTACTGGAAGCACAAAGCCACTTTCATAGAATCATAGACTGGTTTGGGTTGTAAGGGAACTTCAAGATCATCTAGTTCCAACCCCCCTGCTACGGGCAGGGACACCCTCCACTAGCCCAGGTTGCCCAAAACCCCATCCAACCTGGCCTTGAACACTGCCAGGGAGCCAGGGGTAGCCACAGCTTCTCTGGGCAACCTGTGCCAGGGCCTCACCACTCTAACAGTAAAGAATTTCTTTCTAACATCTGATCTAAATCGACCCTCCTTCAGCTTAAACCCATTACCCCTTCTTCTGTCACTACACTCCCTGATAAACAGTCCCTCACCATCTTTCCTGTAGGCGCCTTCAGGTACTGGAAGGCCGCAATTAGATCTCCCCAGAGCTGCCTTTTCTCCAGGCTGAACAATCCCAACTCTCTCAGCCTGTCCTCATAGGAGAGGGGCTCCAGCCCTCCGATCAGCTTCGTGGCCTCCTCTGGACTCACTCCAACAGCTCCATGTCTCTCCTGTACTGGGGCCCCCAGAGCTGGACGCAGTACTCCAGGTGGGGTCTCACAAGAGCGGAGTAGAGGGGCAGGATCACCTCCCTCGACCTGCTGGTCACACCTCTTTTGATGCAGCCCAGGACACGGTTGGCTTTCTGGGCTGCAAGCGCACACTGCTGGCTCATATCGAGGTTCCCATCAATCAATACCCCCCAAGTCCTTCTCCTCAGGGCTGCTTTCAATCCATTCCTCGCCCAGCCTGTACTCATGCTTGGGATTGTGCCGACCCACGTGCAGGACCTTGCACTTGGCCTTGTTGAACTTCATGCAGTTCGCACGGGCCCACCTCTCCAGCCTGTCAAGGTGCCTCTGGATGGCATCCCTTCCCTCCAGCGTGTCGACCACACCACACAGCTTGGTGTTGTCGGCAAACTTGCTGAGGGTGTACTCAATCCCACTGTCCCTGTCGCCGACAAAGATGTTGAACAGTGCCAGTCCCAGTACCAACCCCTGAGGAACGCCACTCGTCACTGTTCTCCACTTGGACATTGAGCAGTTGACCACAACTCTTTGAGTGCGACCATCCAGCCAATTCCTTATCCACCGAGGGCTCCATCCATCGAATCCGTGTCTCTCCAATTTAGAGACAAGGATGCCATATGGGACAGTGTCAAATGTCTTGCACAAGTCCAGGTAGATGATGTTGCCCTTCCCTTATCCACCAGTGCTGTCACCCCATCATAGAAGGCCACCAAATTTGTCAGGCACGATTTGCCCTTAGTGAAGCCATGTTGGCTGTCACCAATCACCTCCTTATTTTCCATGTGCCTGAGCATAGTCTCCAGGATGGTCTGCTCCATGACCTTGTCGGGCACAGAGGTGAGACTGACTGGCCTGTAGTTCCCTGGGTCTTCCTTTTTTCACTTTGTGCTTACTTAAAACACTAGAGGGGTGATTCTGGGTAGATGTTACTTGCCATGGACACAGCGGAGGACTGAAACGTCCAGTGAACTGAATCTAATGGAGCTTAGCCACAACGGCAGCTCTCCTGTTTAACTTTTAGGTATTCACCAGACAAGTTTAACTTTGGCCTTGTTCAGAGCATGAACTAAAGTGATAAAAAGCTTGTCTGTACATGCAGAGAATAACAGTCAGACAACCCAAGTAGTACCTTGCCCCTGATACTCCCATCAGAGGAGATTGACCAGCCTATCAAAGGCTCACCTTCACAAGCCCAGAGGAGCAGAGAAGCAGAACGGCAGGCTGAGAACAATGCTTCAAGGAACAGACATACTGTCCAACTGGAGTAGGACCTCAGATTGAGGACCCATGTATGCATGGTGTCAGCAGCTGGAGTGAGTGCAAGTGTGCAATGGCCAGCAAACATCAGACTGGATCAGCCAGCGAGCAGGGAAAGTATGTTGGGAGCCAGGGTGTATGCGTGTATTTGTGAGACCACAGTAGCAGGTCCTGTCCAGCTCTGTGTGTGAGCATGTGTCAGCTACAGGGCAGACAGGGTCACACTCAGCTGCTCCAGGCACCCATACTGTACATGGGTACCTATGGATGGCACTGGCAGACCCCACCCCACCAAGCCAAGGTAGCAGGGGCTGTTGGCACTGTCCACGCCAACATGCAATGTGTCACCACGTACTCTCTATGGAATGAGAAAGCAAAGTACATATTGCTTTGACACAGAAATGCTATAGTAGTTGAAGAGATGACCGATGTCAATAAATATGAGCCCATCAACTACAAACTATCTCATTTTAATTTGAAGAACTTGATGGCTTTGAAATAGTTTCAGTGTTTTGTCCTCATTATAGGGTTGGGGGGTTGGTACAGCTGGCAATATTCATTAGTTATTACAAAAACACAGTCTGACAGTAACAAACTTCTTTGAGATCTGAACCTACAATAGCTGTTTTATAGATCCACTGAACCTTGAAATACATTGGGGCATTGGTAATGCCTCTTATTTGTGGCATCAGTAATGCCTCTTTGTTGAGATTCTCTCAAGGGTTGATCTCAGGTTGAAGATCTTTCCTCGATATAGACATTTAAAAGGTCTATTTTCTTCACTCAGTCATCACAAAACTTAAAGGAACTTATCATCTTTGAGAGAACCCCCAAGTGAAGTTTGGTTGTAATTGCCTAATGAGCACAGAAATTATCAGAGATGCCCAGACAAATAACATACAGTCCCTGTCCAGAAGGCTAAAAAGGCTCTGTTAACTCAACCTGTTTGTACAGTATTGAGAGTATCCTCTTAAATATTCATCCAGATACTGAAAGCAGACTCAACAAAGTGACTGCAGGTGATGAAGTGCTGCAAGAAAACTGTGGGACAATTCAGTAGCTAGGGATACCATGAGAAGACACTGAAGAGTTGTTATCTATGGCCTTATGACTAGATCTTTCATATGTTGGTGTCACAGGTTCTCAGTAAAGCAGTTATGAAGAAGGAAGGTCTTCCCAGAAGAGATAAAATGTATATGTAAACTGTAGAAGAGGTGTTTTGCTTAATCTTGCAAAAAAAAAAGGCACTCTTTTTCCAAATTGTCCACATTTAAGACTTCTTCAGGAAACCCTAGAGTAACCTGCTGCAGTTTTATGACCTTTCATATATTACTGCCCATCTATCTGCCCAGTCCCGTAAATGTCTGAACTTCAGAAGCAGTTCTCCAGCAGTTGTCATTTTGAGACTGGCATTTTAAAACAGAGAACAGTATCTCCTCTTTTTCCAGCTTGGCTGTTGTGGGGTCAAACTCATACAAATTTTCATGGACTTAAAGGTAGAACTCAAAAGTCTAGGGTGTATAAAACTCCACCAAGACTGACGAATCCTGGCTTCGCATTCTCTTTCCCTCAGCAGTTAATGCATTGATAAATTATATAAAATACAAACATAATCTTCCATCTGTGATATTTATTTTAACTATATCACAATCTATCTAGACATCCTAATTAGCAGATACCTTCTGAAGCTCTTGTTTACCTACTCATCATCTATATCCTTTATATTTTTGATTTCTAGCTGTTTTGTTGACCTTTTTGACAAGACTAGGAGGCATCTTCACTCTCACTAGCCTGGGATTCCGATGTCTTTGCTACAGTGCTCTCTGATTAGGTGAGGTTATGGGGACACCTGCTATCCTGCTTCAAACTGCAGTAGTACTGAAATGAAGTCATAGGAGTCCTTCTTTATTGAAAGTAGGTCTCTCATCACCTAGTACCAGGTGAATTTTGATTCTTTTTTATTAATATATATGCTTGCAGTTAATTGAAAGTACACTTTCTATTTATAAACAAGCGAGCTTTACAAAATTGCTGTTTTATGAGAAATAAATTCCTCATTCCATGAATTAAGGAATCATGCTTTTTAGATTACTGAAGCTGAAGTCACTACAGAAAAATATAATCTTGCCCCAAAAGCAAGTATTTTGATTAAGGCTTCAAAGCATGAAATTTAAAAGATGGTAGGTTTTGTTTTGACAGTATGGCATGATCCTTCTTTTAAAATGTGAACAGTCCAAAAATTTCAAGGTGATTTCTTAGTTGAAAATAGATAATCTTAAAATAAGTGTTCCTTCTTTTAGGCTGTAGATAAGAGAAATACCTTTTACATGCTGTTGTGATCCTGTATTTACAAAGGCATGGCAGCTTTTCTATTTTCATTATTTTACCCTTCAAATGATCAAGATATTTGCATTTTTTGAGCTGCTTATGCAACTCAGTACACAATAATATATATATAAAAATAATATTACCATATCTCAGAAAGACACAGCGTCTAGAAATCATCTCTGCTGCTTGTGAACTTAAGAATAGTGTAGCAGATGAGAAGCTCAAACAAGGCTTATCCACTATGATGCTAATAAAGGGGTGAGTCCTGTTCCCCTTTCTATTCAGTCTTGTAAAATAGAGTGATTTCCCAGAAAATGGAATAATAGTGGGTGCAGTGCCCCACCAGCTTAAATTATATTATGCAATGCTTGTGGGTTTATATTACTATACAATTATATTACATTTTAAATATGAATGAGTAAACTGCAATATAGAGGAATATATTGAGCAGTGACAGATTTTTAACTTCAGAAAAAAAATCTGTATTTTCTTACTGACAAGCTTATTTTATTTTTCTAAGTATGCAAGAGTCAACTTTTGAGAGAAATGCATTTCTAATGTGCTGATAGAAAAATCTAGATCAAAGAAATTAATTGATATAGTTTTTATTAATAGCTTTTAGGATTAGATTTTATCTTTTTAAACTATTCAGTTTTAATATGCATATTACCTAAAAAAACCCACCAAAGTATTTTTCTTCTTTGACTTTAAATGGATTATCTCCTCTTTGTTATTCTTTCCACCAAAAAACTTACTGCTAACACAAAGTCCTCTAGGTACAGACCAAAGTCACTTCCCCTTGAAAACAAAGGCTTAGTATCCTTCATATATTCACATTTCAAATGAAAAGAAATAATTTCCTTTTATTGCTGCTGATTAGATTCCTAGATGAACCTATTGAAAATATATGCAAAGATATTAAAAAAATATTGAAGCAACAGGTCTTTTTAAACATGTCTTCATACTTTAGGGGTTGATCTTAGTGATGTGCTGCCTGAGAAATTCATTTAAGTTTATACAAACATCAGCATAACCCGTAGTCTCACCTATTGTCTCCCAGGGACCTTTGGAATTGTTCTGTGTTCAGCTACGCACATTTTCTTTTAATCAGAAATCTACTGTACCAACAGCAGTGGAAATCGAATACCTTTTTTCTCCACCATGGTCTTTGGTAAAAAGCCCCTAAAAATGTGAAAACAAAAAAATGTTTTTTTTTGATTGGGGTTCTGTTGTGCTCTGTGGTACAACACAGCTTGTTTTATGCCAAAGTCTGTTTACTAACACTGAAATTTTAACACAGATAAAACATGTTTTTCTTCAATCTACCTTTCAGAAGTAACAAGGACAAGAAGCAATGGACACAAACTGGAACACCGGAGGTTCCCTCTGAACATCACGAAACATTTTTACTGTGAGGGTGACTGAGAACTGGCACAGGTTGCTCAGGGATGTTGTGTATTCTCCCTCTCTACAGATACTCAAAAACCATCAAGACATGGTCCTGGGCAACTGGCTCTAGGTGGCCCTGCTTGAGCAGGGGGGTTAGACTAGATGGCCTCCAGAGATCCCTTCCAACCTCAACTGTTCTGTGATTCCATGAAGTGTTTTGGCTGAAATCTAACCAAGAAAAATTCAGCCTAAGTCTGGCACAAGGCAAATAAACTCGAGTCTCATTTGTTAAAACCTAAACAATCAGATCAGTGCCAAAAGGAGAACAAGTGAAAACACAGGACAAGTGTAATAACAGGTAGTGTAAGTAGGCTTTTCAATAATCTACAACAATTGTACTTCTAAAGTTAGACAAAAGGAGAAGAAAGGGGCAATTCATTTTAGCTCTCACTGAGATGGGTAACAGCATTTGCTACTGCCCCCAGTGGTAGAAGGCTCTATTAATAAAAATATCTATGTAAATAAAAATATACAGAATTTCTTACACTGTGGGGTCTATGATGTTGACTCTCAATTTTTTCCTGTGCTTACTGATAAAATAATATTTCTGTAGGAAATAGGAGTGGAAGACTTTATTGTGCATTTCAGCGCAACCCTTCAAATCTTCCTTGGTCACAATGCTTCAGCAGTATCTTTTGAGTAGCAGCTTTATACCCCTATCCGATCTGTTACACATGCAGGAGAGGGATAAGACGCAGGGATATCTGTCTAGGTCAGCAGCCATCTATGCTTGGCGGCAGAGAAGCTGTACTGCCTATAGGAGGTAATTTCCTGTATGACTGATTGAGTTTGCTGGAGTACACAATATTGCCAGCTCACACATTTATCTCATGATACTTGGCATTTTTTTTAGTTCTTAATGAACAGCAACTGTTCAGAGAGGAGTGCAACTGTCAACAGTTCTGAGCTTATTTTTAAAACGCTTGAGCCCCCATGGTTATAAGAAATGTGGGTAAATCCAACATGCAGGTGCACATTGAAAAAGAGAATAAAAATATCAACATATACAAACCTGCTATCTGGGTAAAATTGTTCATCATATTTTGTAGGTGTCATCTCCTTTCCCTTATTAATTCAAGGGTCAAATTCAGAGTACAGCTTTTCCTGCTTTATCATACATGGATGCTATGTGGTTCCTTTCCACAGGGGAAGACTGGGGAGAAGATTTCATTTTTTTCAGTGCATTTAATGTAATATTTCTTTTTACATTCATGTCAGAATTCTGAAAGGCCAACCTAAAATTTTTTAAGACATGGATGTTGCAGTATTGGATACCTATTTACTAAACTATCACTCTTATGGGTGGTAGTTGACCAAATAGTAGCTCATTTAGGTGCTCAGAGTGCTGAGGATCTACAATAAGCAGGCTGAAGGTGAACACATTTTTATAGTGACAACCCTAAACAATGTGAGTCACAAATTTATCCTGGGGAAGGTGAACCAAGTGGGCTAGGAGCCATAGGGCTTTTAGCCAATTTCTGTTGCTTTGACATGCTACTGGCACAACTTATTTTTCCAAATCAGCATTATAGCATTTTTCTACGTCCGTTATTCATTGCCAGGTGCAGAAAACTGACGACGAGTTGCTGTGCTGTGAAGTGCAGTGCAGGAGTTCTGCCAGAGCTCAGGAGCTGCTCTGCCAATGCTAAATGGCATGGATTTAAACTGGCTCTGCTAGTAAGTAGTCATTTAGAAGGCTATAGATAGAGTAATGTAAAACCTTTTCATTGTAGTCCATCAGCTTCTCGTGCTGTAGACAGTAGATTACTGAATTTTGATTCCTGTTAGTCTCCTAACTAACTTCTGCATCTCTCCTGGTGAACTTGTGTAGGGCAAAGCTACACTATCAGATAATCTGAAAGGAAATATGCCAATTTCATGAGATCCCCTGAAGATCCTGTTAATAAAAGAGCTAGTTCTGATCCATAGCTAGGAGAAAATACAGGAATTGGTTAATTATTGGACCCCAGCTTAAACAAAAAGGGCTTTGGGTAAGTATGAAAACAGACTAATGTTAGCCATTCACTTGTATAAGGTTTTAAGTACCTATACATTAAGCATCTTAAGTGAGGGCTTGTTGTTTATTTTCTTGGGCTTTATGTGTTATTATTTTTATTTTTTTTTTTTAAGGCATTGGTACAAATCTGTCTTCCAAAAATATTTTATGCTGGAATATGACAACAGCTGCATACATTATAAATGATACTGATGATTACTATGTTTGTTTATTTGGCAGTTCTCACGTTAGGAAGGAACAAGGTAAGTTCTTGTAAGAACAATCATACGTGGATGTGGCTGTGTTGGAAGGAAAGACTGTGTTATGGAATTTGCCCTTCAT
This sequence comes from Balearica regulorum gibbericeps, assembly GCF_011004875.1. Lineage (NCBI taxonomy): Eukaryota > Metazoa > Chordata > Aves > Gruiformes > Gruidae > Balearica > Balearica regulorum. The sequence goes on along the minus strand of NC_046191.1, from coordinate 35,461,724 downwards.
GCAGTAAAAATTTTTAGAAAATAATCATACCATTAAAAAGTTTACATGCTTTTACATAGATAAAAAAGATTAAACTACAAGGAGTTCTGTAGCTGTGGCAAATTTGCATATCCTAATTCTCATTTATTAAAAGAAAGTTAGTAGGATTACTTTTAGTAGCAGAAAAGTAGTAAGAGCTTTCCTCCCTTTTTTCATGTTGTAAAGAACAAGCTCTTAATACAGAAAACCATTAATGTTCTAAAACAACAGGTAAGCATTTTGAACATAGAGGTCATGATTAAAGATTCAGCCTGGCTCTGCGTTTAGCTACGAGGGGTCACAAGTACCTGGAACACAATGAGGCTGTTCTAGTCCATTGGTCTGAATTTTTCTATGGAATAAGCTGCTGAGTTTCATTCTCTGGTCACACTCATTCAGATTTTCCATTTCTGCACACAAAAATCTATCATTACTCCTCCTCTTCTGTCTACCACCAGTAAAAGACATTACTGGCTTAAGTAATAAATGTGTTCTGAAAATGGTAATCACATCAACTTTATATCATCATTCATTTTCACTGTGCATGCACTTACTTCAGGCTATTTAGAGAGCATTTTAAGAAAAGACACCTTAAAATTTTGGGAAAAAATGTTTCTAGACAAGTGACAACACACAAAAAAAGAATCCACTATTAATTATTAGGAATATAAAGCATAAAGTACTGTGAGGAAAGCTTTATGGCAAATATTTGAAGAATTCAATAATTCTTAGTATAGAATACAGAAGCAATGCTACATCTTAGTCTATCATCCAGAATTCTCACCATCACGTTTATGACTAATTGCTTACAAACTACATGCTTCCACATAAGACTGCAGGTCTAATGAAATAATGGCTTCCACATTGCAAGATCACAGTTCAGTTTTTCATAAATATTCATCTTCTGTGATACATATGTCATCTGTATTCTATAGTATACTATGCCTCTTACAGAAATGTGATAGATGGATAGATACTTTGCTTTAGTCTATGTTTATGTAATTTTAACTGGGTGTGTCCAAATCAACGTGGAGTGCCTATCACTTGTGCATACCTGCACATAGCTATGATAATTCTCAAACACTTTATGTACACCTAATTTTTTCCAGCCTATCCCTAAATCTTAGGCATATGCAAAACAAATATCAGCTGAAATGAGACTTCAGAGATATATACCCTTACATGCAGGTTGCTCTAAGAATCTTTGTACTAACAGGTATATTCCAGTGTAATTTATGTTTGGTTAAAAGATGAGCAGATAAACACTGCAAAATTAATCTGATTGCATATTCATGAATTCACACATGCACTAGCTTGTGGGAATAAACAGTGCATTCCTGCAAGGTGCTGAGTGTTATCTAGTCCCATTGTACTGCTGGCAGATGTGTGATAGCTAAATATCTGTTTGTTCATGGTGTAGTTCTATCTTAGGTGGCCACAGAAAAGTGGGTTAGTCAGGTGTGTTTTCCATAGACGTTTTAACTTTAGGAGCAGAATAAGACCTAAATATATTCCTGTATGTGGTTTGTTTCCTTCTCCTCTGGCAACTAGTGTTTTATTGTTTGTTGATATTACTAATATTCTCAAATTAGCATAAGCTTTAATAATGAGGAACTTTTTCTAGTCAGAAAGCAATTTCTGTGTAGAGTCTAACATTTAAATGATTTGTAGAGTTAAATTGTGACTCATTTTAGGTGATTAGTGGTTCTTTTTCTGGAGTTTTATGTATATCATTGCTTTGAACTATTCTATTTTTTATAGTAAAATAATGATGTGTGTCATAAGTAAAAATTTAATCTACTGTATACATGCACACTGATTCATCAAGGTGCTTAGACTAGACTTAGGTTTTGAAAGAAAAGTTGCCAGCATGAATAACAGAAGCAAGAATTTTTGTGACTCGTAGGCATTCCACTTGTTGGAGTGGAAACAGCAGGAATAGGAATCTGGTTTAACACTGCCGGATGACTCCCCAGCAGCATCGCTACCCCCGCCCAGGCCAGGCAGAGCATCCTCCTCACTCGATGCCATGAGCACCCGGCTCATGGGGTGACAGCGCAGGGGCAGCACGCAGGGAAGCACCTCGGGTGTGCGGCTGTGGATCTGGAAGGATTTGTCACTGGCATGTAGGTCAGTGGGGTGTGGCGAGTGGCAGGGGCACACCTGAATCTGGAGCAGCCACCTCGCCACAGAGGGTGTGCAACCCACAGTGCCAGGAGAAGGGACATTTGCTGGTAGCAGACGCTGCTGGGCAGTGGAGCTGGGGATTTGTGCAGAGGGCTAGGTGAGCATTTGCAGGATTTGGGATTAGTTATAGATGGGTGCTCACAAATGTTCAGGTGTTAGTACTAAGTTTTGGCAGCTTTCTGGTATTATAGTTCATCTGGTGCATTGCTGATATCGATCCTGAAAGGATAGTTCACTAATTACTGTATAATGATGTGTTTTTAACAAATAACTAAATTACTTGTATGCTGATTTGATTCAAGCTGTATGCATTGAGTAGCTTTTCCTCATGACAACATACAGTAGATGTTGTGATGCTGTTTCAACTGCAGAATAGTGTAATTGAAATATGAGCTCTCATTTCTCAGAATTCAAGTGAGAACTTACCCAGAATAATAAATTCATGGCAATTGGGTGTGATTTGGTGTTTAAATAATATGCTATTTGAATAAAATCATGTATGGGTTTCAATGTAGAGGTTTTACAGGTTATGTTCACTAGAGTTGAGAGAAGAGGGACAGGAGTGAGGGAAACAATACAAGAGTATATGATAGAATAAAACCAAACCTAACCAGATTTGCAGAAATACTCTATTGTTATTCAACCAGTATGTCTACATGTTCTTTCCAGAATGCATGACTCTTTATATAATTGCTGTAATAAATAAAACTCAGTAGATAATCCTATAATCACTATCTTCACCTTTTCAAGGAAATAACAGAACTACAAAAAGTACATCTGACTGAAATACTAAAACTGGCTGTTTACTTAATTTTCTAAGGTATTAACTTTTAGATGGACGAATAGAATGCTTGAAGAGCTTTTCCATTTTCCTTCAGCATATATTTCTATTTAATTTCACAATAAAAGGTATAATTTTTACATTGGAAGACATAGACCTTAACCTTGGAATAAAACCTGCAATTTTAATAAATAAAATAGGAATATTTAAAGAGAAAGTTCCTTTGTGGACTTCTGAAAATTTGTGTCCAGATCCCACTTATATTAAAGATTTCTTCTGTGGCATTGGATTGATCATTCAATCACTTCATCTCAGTTCCTCAGCTGGAAATATAATACACCTGGTTAATCCTTTCAATACAAATTTCTGGTGTGATGAAACTGAACTTCTAACACCAGAAAGATTTCCATTGGAAGATACATAGTAGCTAACAGAATGATATTGTGGTTGAGATCCTTCCATCCAAGTTTCTATTCTACCTAATTCTGAGTTCATATTACTATTATTATTATTATTATTAGTATTAGTATATTCAACAGCTCATGAACATAACTCAGCCTTCCAATAATCAAGGTCAGTAGTTTTGCTACTGGGTTCTACAGGCAGCCTTGGGAGCTCAGCACATTTTGAAATGCCAAAACATTTAATAAAACAACATTGCAGCCATCCACCATGTTCTTGCAGCAAATATTGTCCCTTACTGGAATTACTGTCTCTTACTATGTCCACTTACAATCGAAATGGAGGTTCATTTTTTTGCTGGAGTCTGTTGACATCACCATGATACAAATCATTAAAACAAAACAAAACAAATAAACAAACAAAAGCGCTTGCTTTAAGATTTGAAAGAAACATTTTTAATATATCCTAGCTGCAACAATATGAGCTGTTTAATGTCTTAAATGCAGAGTAGAACTCTGAATTGCAAGCGATGGCACAGCATATTGCCTTTGGGAAGGATACAACAGAGTTCTTAAACAAGTTAAAGACTACCACTAAACAAAGAAAGGTTCAGAGTAAGTAGAGGGGATACATAATAAACCATTTTAACCACACTCTTCACTGTTACAAATACAATAAACCCTAATTTTACATCCCACTGTTTCTAGATACTATTCTTACAATCCCAACATAGTGATCACTATCTAATTAAAGAGGTATTGAAAACTTTTTCTCAAAAGCTTATGCAAAGAGCACATGGGGTCTGTTTCATTTCTCTGTTCCCTTCTAATTTCTTATTTTCCAATAAATTAAAGAAAATTATCTTTCACCTATAATTTGTTAACATAAAAAAAAAAAAAAATTCTGTTCTAGAATTAGATTGAAATTGTTTTGGTAATTTGACCTCAATCCCCAAAATTATAAGCAGTAGAAGAGCATCCATGCAATCAGTCATGTGCCTGTCTGTGTTTAGTAGTAGAGGGGAGCTAGGTTTGTTTGGTTTTACAATACTGTAACAGTTTTTGTGCACAGCACAGCACACTCCTGAAGACCAAGCTATATGTGCAGCACAGCAGAGCACAGCACAGGCCTGCAGCTACTCGGGTTAACTGTTATGTGGATCCCTAATTCCTCAATGGACAATGGTCTTTTGCTTAGCATCACTACAAAATTGTCCTCCAGTTTAGCATTTTACACATGTTCTGTCTTACTTGTCAGAGTTAGGGGTTATACAAGGTATAATATTCTGGTTTGCCACAAAAACTATTTCTTTGGTCTTGAAAGTCTTTGGGACAAAGTTATTTTGTAAAGTACTGTAATGATTTAATTTTTATATGTGGTGAAAAATGCCTGCTATTTTATTTATGACAACATATAGTTGTCATAAGCATATTTTGTGTACAAAATAGTGCATAGCCAACTACACCTTGATGGGTGAGAGCAGAAGAGAAGCATCAAAGTATCATTATTGCTCATTTTACTCCAGATTGACTCCTATTGGTGGCAATTGAGTACTGATCATCATTTGTCACAGAAAAGCACTACTTGATCTTTGCACATTTAGGTAGCTCTCAACTTGGTAGCTGTTTGCTTTTGTTTTACTTTACTTTTTCTCTCTTCTGTCCTTCAAGCAGCCATAGTTCAATTTACCTTTTCTTTCAGTACTCTCATTCCTTTCTAGGTAACTTTACACCACCTTGATCTCTGTTCTTTTGCCATTAGTGTCTCTTTATTTCTGGTGTCTATATTCCACTGTTCCTTTCTCCATAATCATGTCTTTTTCTGCTGTGAGTTGTCAAGTATACTGGCACATAAGTTAATAGATTCTGAGGTGGTGCAATGGACAGATAAATGCCTTTATTTCACAAAGTTCTGCAAATAATTGAGATCAAGGCATACAACTGTCTTCTATTCTTAATTTCCAGCTCCCTACCATTGTGTAACCGATGTGTTTAACTTTTTTTTAACCATGGTGACGGGATAGGTTGTGTATAGTCTTTGTAACCAGGGTGATGGGATCAAGGTGATAAGATTATTAACAATAGTAAGGTAATGGTCGAATGATTGTGTTGTTAGTAACCAGTCTTGCTGCTATGGCCCCTGTACAGCCCCAACCTAAAAGGTAACCAATAAGAAATGGGAAAAGCATTTTAGGAAGGAGAACTTGAGAGCTTGGTGGTACCATGGAGCTGATAAATTGCATGGTTGGTACATAAGCCAAGTAATATTTCATTTGCTGTTAAAATCATGTCCTTTGAGTGAACTTTGCTCATTATAATCTTATTATAATACCAAAACACACCTCCGGTCTAAAACCTACCTGCCTCCAAGATATGACCACCCCTCACTGGGCGTGCTCTCTTAATTTCTTTAAGTCTATAGCTTTAAAAACAAAGCGAGAAAGTTTTACACCAATCATAATGAAGTAACTATGTGATGTAATTGTAACTTTGTGTGTTTTGAGATTATAAATATGTGTATATTTGTAGGCTAGTTGTGCATGTTAGGAGGAAAGATCCCCCATACACCCAGCGCTGAATAAACCAATGTTGGCTTTCTAAACTGTATTTCTGTTTGGAAAGTTTTTATTGCCGTTTGAGCAGTAACAATTGGGCTTTACATATGCAAAACTTTAACTACTATGAAGATACCTTTATAGCTGGCTTGGAAAGAATTCATGAACCAAAGGAATTAGATTCCACCTCTAATGGCAGAAACAGCAGTAAACAAATAAATTCCACTCACTTATCATTTTCCCCTCAATTTCATACTTTAGATAAACATTCAAAATGAAGTAATTTGAATGGACTCAGAATAGTGGTCCCATATATAATACAATTCATATAATTAGATTACAATTAATCTACATGCTTTACTCTCCTTGATATCCGGCATCGGTTAAGAGATAACCATGATTCTGTAGCTAAGAAGTTACAGATAGTTTTTCATAGTTCCATAGTTAAGGATGTCACAGATAGTTTTGCAAATAGTTGCTAGGTACTGCTAAGGATGGCTATTGTACAGTTCTACCATTATGTTAGTTAATATTCCCCCAAACAATGTATCAATTAAGATGTGATTGTCAAGAGGTAGAAGCATAACCGATAAATCATTAGTCTGATCAACAGACCCTGAAGAACCATTTGGAAGTGCCACAAGTATTAAGAAACTAGGGGAAAGGGAATTTGGGCCAGAGTCTCCGCGACCACCAACCCATGAGCCCCCTACCCAAATTATATCACCTACCCAAAGATAAAGGCGGAGAAAAGAACTGAGCATGTGTTCCAGTTTGCATATCAAGCGAAGAAATATGAACCAATTATTGTAACGGGGAGTGTACTAATTTGCAACATTTATGTATAAACATGACAAGAAAACTGGCGTTAGGTGTGCTTGATTTGCAAAAATCCACCGAGGACCCAGGCCTGAATAAAACCCAATATCTCTCCTGTATGTGTGAGAATTGGCTTATTGCACACCGAGCAACGAATCTGCTTTTCAGACAACACCTTTGCTTGCCAAAATACTCTATAATCTTAAAAGTTGTAATCATTACCATTTCATCCTAAAGTTGGACTCACTTTAGGTTGGGATACTTGATTTCGGACTTTGACTCTGGTTTGATTATCCTACAAAGAATCCAGCAAACCCAAGAACTACCTTTGTGTACAGCAAGCTTTCTTAATAAGTAAGAATAATAAATTGCTATGTATGTGCTACTTACAGATTTCCCTCAAGAAAAACTGTACTGAGGTAGCATTGTTTCTCATTTTTTAGCCCACGACAGAAACAAAGTCATGTATTTTTATTATATATGCTGAGCAATTGTGTTTCTTTTAAGGAGGACTCTTCTCCTGGCTTTCAGAATAGCTAAGTTCCTGCCAAAGAAAGACAAGACAGAAAACACCCTAGAGAACCAGTGCAATGCAAAGGCATTGTGACAAATCTCAGGTGTCACAATAATATTTTCCCAGCAAGAACCCTCCTTTCCACCCCAGAATCTGAATGACAGACCTCATACTTGAAAAAAGGTGAAAACAATTGTGTAAAGAAGGAGAAAAAATAGTTGGGAAAACTGTGAATCTCTAGCTTCCTCTCCTCAGTTAATGTGTCATTTTGCTCAAGGTATACAAACATCAGATCTTTGGCTCTGAAAAAGCTGTAATTTCAATATTCACATAACAAAGAAAAGCACACAAATGTAAGTAAGTGCCTCACTAAGAGGTGAAGAATGCCGGTTCTTACTGCTTTGTCAGTAACTGCTAGGCACTCTTAAACTTAAGTTACTGCCTACTGTGACCTGGGGACTGTGGTCACAGCTGAGATTTGTGAAGACATTTCAGCAAGGAACTATTAAGCAGTGCACTGAAATCACAGCTACAGTGAAAGAAAACAGGAAAACTATGATGGATAAAACTCCACTCCATTTCTCAGTACTTGAATTGGAAAATAAGATTTCAAAAACTTGTAGAAGAATATTAAGATAAGCAAGTATGTTTCAAGTATTTTTCTCCCACGTTCTTCTCTCTCAATCTACCAATGAAGCATTTTTGTGAAATACAAAGTACAGACATGAGATGGTATCATTGTTTATAAAACAACTGCTTCAGGAAAATACATTTACAGTCTCATTTTTGCCTTTCAAAGTATGACCTAAAAACTCAGTTTGCAATACGTAAGACTTGAGGAAGTGTAGTGGATTCAGCTGAAAAATATCTTATCCTAGGAAAATAACAATACTGATGCCCTTTCAGAAAGGTTTGCTAATTGAATAAATACTCTTAAGAGTCAAGAGAAAAATGGTGGTTTTAGAATAATTCCTACCATATAATTACAACTATAGTTAGCTTCTCAGTTGTCAGACAACTTTATGTTTTCTTTGTCAAGGATTTTTCTTCTTTTTTTTTTTTCTTTTTTGTTTAATATATGGAAAACAAGCTGTACTCTGTAACAGAGCAGTTAAAAGTTTACTGAATATAATGAAACTGCAGATAGTCAGACTAACATCTGAAAGAGTGGGTATCTTCTGCTTACTTGGTTCTAAAGTTTCACTGAAACTGTAATTTTCAATACAGTATTCTGCTCATGAGGAAATTATACCCAGATCTTCCTTACAGGCTATCTCTTAATCATCTTCTCTCTCTATGCATAATTAATCTATGACAGTATATAAAGAAATAACAAAACATATCTACAGACAAGGAGAAAACTGTCATTGTTTTTCAATGTCCTTGTCTCAGTTTTAAGGTAACTAGACTCACAAAATTTCATAGGAACGCCATAAATGCTGTGTAGTGTAGACTGTTGGGATTGCTCGTCAATCTAAGTACAGAGATACCAAAATGCTTAAGCTATCTGCTGCATAGGAATCCATATGCCCTAGATATCTGAAACTGGAGAGAGAGAAATAACTAACTGAAGTTGAACTCTAAGACAATGTGCGTAAAAAAGAAATTGGCTGGATGGTCGCACTCAAAGAGTTGTGGTCAATGGCTCAGTGTCCAAGTGGAGAATGGTGATGAGTGGTGTTCCTCAGGGGTCGGTACTGGGACTGGCACTGTTCAACATCTTTGTTGGCGACATGGACAGTGGGATTGAGTACACCCTCAGCAAGTTTGCCGACAACACCAAGCTGTGGTGTGGTCGACATGCTGGAGGGAAGGGATGCCATCCAGAGGCACCTTGACAGGCTGGAGAGGTGGGCCCGTGCGAACTGCATGAAGTTCAACAAGGCCAAGTGCAAGGTCCTGCGCATGGGTCGGCGCAATCCCAATCATAACTACAGGCTGGGCGAGGAATGGATTGAAAGCAGCCCTGAGGAGAAGGACTTGGGGGGTATTGATTGATGGGAAGCTCAACATGAGCCAGCAGTGTGCGCTTGCAGCCCAGAAAGCCAACCGTGTCCTGGGCTGCATCAAAAGAGGTGTGACCAGCAGGTCGAGGGAGGTGATCCTGCCCCTCTACTCCGCTCTTGTGAGACCCCACCTGGAGTACTGCGTCCAGCTCTGGGGGCCCCGGTACAGGAGAGACATGGAGCTGTTGGAGTGAGTCCAGAGGAGGCCACGAAGCTGATTGGAGGGCTGGAGCCCCTCTCCTATAAGGACAGGCTGAGAGAGTTGGGATTGTTCAGCCTGGAGAAAAGGCGGCTCCGGGGAGATCTAATTGTGGCCTTCCAGTACCTGAAGGCACCTACAGGAAAGATGGTGGCTGGAGAGAAGACTTTGCCTCCACCACGTGCTTGAGACAGAGAAGCTATATGTATGGACACTTGGCTGGATCAGCATACTCCAAATTGATGTGACACTAGATGTTTGCTGTTATAAAGTGTTCTATCAGATTAATATTAATTATTCAAATTGATGACTGAAAGGAAGTGAATGTCAAAACATGCCTATCAGTAATAGCCGTATTTTCATTTTCACTCTCAACTCAAACTTCATTGTATATATTATTTTTAAGGCATTTTTTAATGCCATAACACTTTTGTCCCTGTCTTAATCCTACTATAAGTCTTCTCTTTACTATTGCAAAGAGAATCTTTATTTTTTATTACGGGTAAGCAAGGTGTTCATGACCTCTAGCATTAAAATGGGAGTCATGAGAAAAAAACAACTTTATACAATCATGAAGATTGCTTTGTTTCATATGTGTAGTAGGGTTTTTTTTAAATGCAGCATTGAAAACAAAGAGGAAAAGCAGTTCTGAAACCAGACATTGCAGCTTTGTCTAGCAAGGGATGCTGTTGATGACAAGTTCCAAATACTGAATTGATGCAGTTGTTAAAGAGAGAGAATTGATGGTTCTACAACATTTACACTTCTGAATATTTTGACTGTGACTTGTTCATGTGTGCTGACCAATGCTTGTAATCTTATGCTTGAAACTGGAAAATCCTTTATAAAGTCAAGAGTCAAGTCACAGTGTCAGCAGAGCAGTCTAGTTTTATTGCTGAACAGTTTACTCAGCACTTTGTCAGTCTACCAGCTGTTACTAAGACATTTTTACATCTCTCCTTAGCAGGCTTTTGAGACTTTCTTTGTCAATAAAAAATTGAATGAAAGCACTCAACACACAGATCAGGAAAAAAATGAAGTGTGCTGCATCCCCAGAAACAAGCTCAAGAAAAGTTATGACTGGTTTACACAACTGCTGGCTATTCCCTGCTGTACTGAGATAAAAAAGCAAAGATAAAGGTTAAATAACTCTCTTTTACTTCCTACTTCCCTGACATACTGTGGATCACTGGAAAAATTGGATTAGGGAAGGACAGATTCTCCTCAAGCTTTGGACACTTGTCTGGTTGTGACTATGGACTTTTCAGCTTTCAGGGATAAAATATGTGGTACTGAAGTTAGCGATTACTGTTATTCCTGCTGCAAATGCCAGGACTTCAGGTCACACTCTTCCTCTGTGATCAGGACTCTTGGCTGATCCTGGCTGCCATCCCTGGGACTGTCCTGCTCATCTGGGGCCCTGGTTGGTAAGGACCTTGCCTTGCTCTAAGTATTCCTTAGATCATCATCTGTCATGGTACTAGGAAGATAGAAGAACATTGCAAAAGTCACAGAGGAGCTCCAGAAAGTAATTTTGAAGAATGCAATTACAATTCTAAATAAAAAGCAAATGAAGTTGATATCCATAATAAAACAAGCAAACCCACACCTCCACCCGCAGTGTCCTTAAAAATATGAGTATGAAATTTATTACATGTGACCTACAACAGAAAAAAAAATCATTGCTGAAAAGGTCATTGTCGTGGTTTAACCCCAGCCAGTAACTGAGCACCAGGCAGCTGCTCACTCATCCCTTGCCCCTGCAAGGGGATGGGGAGGAGAATGGGAAAAAAAATGTGTGGGTTGAGATAAAGACAGTTTAATAGGATAACAAAGAAAGAGAATAACGGCAGAAACAACAACAACAACAATAATTGTAACAACAATAATAACAATAATAACAATAATAACAATAATATCAATAATATCAATAATACAAGTGATGCACAAATACAATTACTCACTACATGCAGGATGGGATAAAACCCAAACCCAATGCCCAGTCTGTTTCCGAGCAGCGATCCCGCCTCCCGGCCAGCTCCCCCAGTTATGTACGGAGCGTGACGTTCTACGTCAGGGAACATCCCTTTGGCCAGCCTGGGCCAGCTGTCCTGGCTGTGCTCTCCAGCTTCTTCTGCACCTGGCAGGGCGTGAGAAGCTGAAAAGTCCCTGACTAATATAGTTCCAGTTAAAGTTGTTGGTGGCTTGGTTTGGGTTTTGTTTGTTTGTTTGCTTGGGTTTTTTTTTAATTTGGGCTGTCAAACCAGGGAATTTCATTAATTCAGCCAAGGGAACATCATGCACTGCCATATTTCAGATAAGGAATTATCTAACGATATGAAACTTAAAGTTTTGAAAAAATAGGTGATTTCCAAATGTGAATGAGTCATTTCTAATTAGTAAGCAATGATCTCTTATCAATTAATCTGTTATCTGTATGATTAATTACTCAGTTATCTGTAGAATAAATACAAAGCATAGCAAAGACTATAATCCATACACGATGAATTACAGAAGTAATGTTTATAGCTACTCACTTCAGGAAAAAAACATACAACAATATTTCGATAGGCTACTACATAGTTTTCTGATCTATGGACAAATCATTTGATATTTTATCTGTAAACTGTACCTTTTGATGTGTTTTCTGCCAGCATAAAATGCAAGTGTCAAAGTGTATATAAAATCTGCAATCACAAAAAGACTGCCACTAACAGAGTGACATCCTTCTTTTTCATGGGGATTTTTTTAATATAGGAATTCGAGTGACTCATGAAAAAAGGTGAAGGATCATAAGGGGAATAGTTTTTTATAGTTCTTTTTTAAAAACTTCAGACAAATTACCAGGTTATACTACTTCTCAGAAATACTACTACTAAGCAAATACTCAGCATAAGCCAATGTCTCCATCACATCAGCAATGGGTAACTAATGTGCAGGACACTGGTATTGCCTTCATTTTCCAGGCACTCATTTCAACACAAAAGGTGGTGTATTATTATTATTATTTCATTGGGAAGTTCTCTTAAACAGAAATTTTAGATTACTGACTGATTACTTGCTTTCTGGTTTTGTTCCACATTAGCAGTGTCCAGCAGCTGGGGTCAGATTTTTCTGAGAAGTTCACATTAATGGATGGCTGTATGGCCACAGCTGTCTTTTCTACTACTAATGAAAATGGAGTTCAATTTTTAGATTCAAAAACTTTCCAAATGTGGTCGATGTAATTTTTTTTTTTTCTTTTTTTAGGAAAAAAGCCTATTAATTACATCAATGTGTTTGTAAGCATTTTGAACTGTAAAATAATGATTTAATTTTTTTGGTTTCTTGAGTCCTCATTGTTGTATTATAAGACTTTGAAGTAGCATAAAAAGCAGCTGTTATACGTTACTATAGATTGAACCTATTCATCATTATGTTACTGGATTTGATTATGTCTGTAAAAACAAACAATAGCTTTATACAGAGATGTTTTTTTAAAGCATAGAGCTTCATCCTACTGTGAAAGAATAAAATATGATGAGACAGACTGCAAGTCTACTAGTTACCTTACATTTCTGCAATTTCATTTTTAGTAGAACTGCTCTAAAAGTTCCTGATTTTAGCTTTACCAATTTTAACTGTTTTTCCTGAGCTTCAAGTCCATTACAACTGTTGGGTGAATAGGTATGATTCTTCTTATATAGTTTTGCTTTTCTCAGATGCTGGAACACATGACCTCTTCACTTCCTTCCTTCATGTGTTATCATTTCATGCTACTGGGTTTTTTTCTTCGATTTACAGCCTCTCTCCACAGAAAAGAAAAATTCATGTCTGTTTTTCTTCTGTATGACAATCAATACTCAACACATCACAACTATACTACTCTAACCACATACATTAAACTAAAAGTTGTCAAAAATGCAGTGTGAAATCTGGTAACTTTTTCAAAGTAGACTTATAAATATTTTAAAGTTTGGTTCTAACATTTATTTAGTGAAAAAATACAAAATGTAAAATATACAACATATTCAACAAATCTGTATTTTCTATAAACTTCTCTAAGGCCATAACTTTAGAAGACAGATGTTTTTTATGTGCATCTATTTCTGCATGTATTTCATGAGAGCTCCATGCATTTTATAGCTTATAAAAATAACTTCTTCATCTGAAAATTATGTCTAATGGTGCCCATCTCAGAATTTTCCACATAACAATGACCTAACATAAAATTCTGTTCCATTGAATAGATACTATTGATACATTAACTTGCAGAACTTCAAAAGAACCTATGAGGAGATGCTGACAGAGCTTGGACTGTTCCATCTGCAGAAAAGAAGGCTCGGGGGATCTTGCCCTTGTGTATAAATAACTGAATGGGGGGGGGGGGGGGGGCAAGGAAGCGAAAAAGTCAGAGACAGACTGTTCTCAATAGTATCCAGAGACAGTTCAGGAGGCAATGGGCACAAACTGATATTTAAAAAGTTCCATTTAAACATAAATAAACACCTTTTTTTTGGCTAAACACTGGAACAGGTTTCCTTGAGGGATTGTGGATTCTCCATTCTTGAAGATATGAAAAAACCTGGCTGGACCTGGTTCTGGGCAGCCTGCTCTAGCAGGCTGGAGGAGATGAGGAAGCATTCGACTAGATGATCTCCAGAGCTCCCCTCCAACCTTAGCTATTCTGTAATTCTGTGATTTTTTTTTTTTGTTTTAGGGAAAGGTACACAGGAGGGAATCAGGAAGGCTCAAAGCAGTTCGGGGAGAAGCAGGCCTTGGGAAGGACCCCAGGACTGAGTCAGTGTAAATAAGTATCCCATGATGCTGGCATGGATTCTGGACATAAATTCAATGCTAATATTCAAGATGCCTCTGACTGTGAGTGAGACTATGAATCAACAGAGTTGGGAGTTGGGGTGGGGATACTTCAGTTGTGATCAGCTGGAAAGGAGAAGCAGGACCAGATCATCTGAATTGTTCGTGTCTATGTGACCACTGTCGGTGTTCACATGGCAAGTATGGCTGGTCCTGTTTTGTACCGTGTTAGTGTGTGCCTCTGTTTGGGCAGGGGAATGCCTATCAGAACACGTGCTCAGGCTCACAGCTAGATGGACATAAAGGAAGGGAAAGCATCTATTGGACTGGGATGGAAGAATTTTGCTAGGCTTAAGATCCCGACAAATTTGGCTGTAGCATACCTGCCCCAAAGCTCACTGGACGTGCATAACTTTAACTCAGGATGTTAAGCTTTTTCAATCAAAACTTACAATTGCAGTCCATAGAATCTGTGAAATTTTATAGGAATATCAGACAGAGTTTCATTGCTAAATCTATTAATTTTAAGATTTCATCTTAGCAGATAGATCATTTAGGACAATTAAGAGTTTTGAGATTTCCCACATCACCCTGAAAACTGGCACAGATGACCAAACTGAGATGTCAGACTGTCTTTTTTGGTACTCTCGTGAAAGTTTCATGATTGTGATCATGCAAAGTAGTAGCAAGCATAGACCAGAGTATCTTTAAGCATAGTCAGCCATTTTCCCCTTCCTGTCTCCCACAAACTGCAACAAGCTAGCTAACATTTTTAATTAGCTAACTTCTTAATTCTGGTTTATTGATAAATCTATTATCATTAAGTGTAAAAAAAAATTTTTCTTAATATGACATGATTAGAATCAAATTTTGGAGGTTGATGTTATATTGCTTTCAGAGTATTGTAGTGACTTTCCATAATTAGATACCTGTTTTTAAGGTAAGTATATCTGTAATACTATAGAATTATATATTTTTTTTAATCTTGAGTAGAACTATGAAGTAAATGAAAAGCTTCTACAATTGTAAGAGATTTGAATTGTCGATATCCTGACACTTTTTATTTTTATTTTTTGAGAAAGTCATTATATTTAAAACAATTTGAAGAGTGCAAAGCCAAGTAATTACAAGCTCATCAAGGCTCAATTTCTTTGACAGACAATAAATTTACCAAAATTCAATTTTAGAGAAACTGTTTAGAAGTCATTATTGAATTTTGAAAACATAGGTGAAAAAGTATTTCTTTTCATCAGATAGAGATGGTAGACTTATAAGACCTGTTCCTTGCTTTAGTATTTGTTCCTTCATTAATTCTTTTCAATTAGATTTGTTAATCTTCATATCTGAAAATGAAAATGGAATAATATCAAATTACAGGGTATGAATCATGCTGATACAAACGTCAAATGATGTTAGAAAATAGAGGGAATAAGAGATTAAATATAAGGGGAGAGTTTAAAGATGTTTATGATGACTGCTTTTGTTTAATAAATACAGTTTTATTTTGACAATGCTTAATTCTGCTGCACTTGCTTCGCTGTGAATAAAGATTAAAATGATGGATCATAATTAATAAGGATGAATATTATTCCATATTTTTTACTCAAAAGGAGAAAAAGGATGACTAACTTTACACAAGCAGATAAGCAAGCAAGGGAAGAGGGGAATGCCAATTAAGTTCTGACCAGTGGGTCATAACAGACTCTATTTGGGAGTTTTATATTACAGACAGCCACATTGCCTGAGGCAGGATCAAAAGCTTCCTAAAGACATTACAGCCAGCAGTAGTATTTTGCTTGTATGAGATAAAATTAATTTCAAGATTAAGAGCTGGAAGAATAGTGTCTTAATGCATTTAGAAAACAGTTCATGGTATCCTAAGGACAGAAGTAGGTTTATTATTACTCTTGTGTTCATCATCTGATGCATTTAATATTAATATCTTTAAGGGGGAGGGATTGCTGAAAACATCAGATTTCTAAATTAAATACTTCTGTGGGTTAACCAGCCTTGGACAAACAGGAAACAGAATGCATTGGCCTACAGACCTGGCCTTGAATTTTAAGTTTGAAATTAGAGTCAAAAACCATGCTGTATGCATATCTATCATGTTGTTATGGCAGACATCACCAGACAGCAAGGTAAAAAAATATTTTCTTTCCATTTGTTTTGGTGTGTGTTTGTTTGTGTAAACATGTAGGCATATATTTAACCTGGAAAGAAATTCCCAGTCTTAGCGGGTAGAAGAGAAATTTTTGATGAAAGAGCTAGTCAGGTGTTGGTTATAAGACTTCGCTAATATTTATTTCTACCTACAAAAACAGTATAGCTGAGTTCGTTTGGGGAATTTCTCTTTTACTCTCCACTATTCACAGACAGCAATGAAAAATAAGCACTGACTTTGGAATAATCCTTATGGAAGATAAATCAAGTGCAGGTCATCCTCCAGCAGCAATGGAAGTGAACCATGTGGAGATCTGCCCTTAACACTCAGCTCTCCGATTTGTTTAGTTAGTGTGCTTCCTTGAAGAATGAACAAAACCTACTAATGAGTGGGGGAATAAGGTCATGAGAGTCTAATTCATTCCTAACCCTAAACCAAATCTGTTTTCCCAGAATACTTTCTCTTAAACCACTTTCACTTTGGCCTTTATCAGGCAACTCTATCAGGGCCCTGAGGGCACCCAAGGGTCTTACTAGCCCTGACTGGCCTCCACTGGCTCCTACCCCCTGCCCATGGCTAAGACCCCATTTCAGCCCTCCCAGGGCCCACAGTCCTGCCCCAGCAAGACCATAGGATGTTGGTCCTGCCCTGCCTCACCGTGGTCCAGCCTTGTTGTCCACCTCAGTTTCCAGCTCCCCAGTCCTGAGACAGCAGCCAGCCTTTGCCACTCCCTGACATCCTCATTCATGATACTTAAGACCAAAAAGAATGCTTAAACCAAAGGAGATGATCTGTCCATATCCTCTTTTCTTACACTTCATGCAGGTACTCTATTTTGGGCTTTTTGTTTTGTGCTTCAGTCTCTCAGAAGTGTAGCAATTTCTATTCGGAAGACAGGAGGAGGTGGCTAATCCACCATTTCTCTGTGTTCCAAGGCACAATTGTTTGCCTCTGTCAGGCAGGAGATAAAGGACAGCTTCCAGTAACATGCTACTTTTCAAACTAAATTAAGACATTACGGTGCCACGCTTTTTGGTAAAGACATGTCACTCGTAACATAGTTTGAATAAGAGCAACTGATGTAATGGAAATTTTGTCATCAGCAGCTAGTGAGAAGAGAATACCAGAAGCAGCGGTCTGAGAGGATGTTTGTTTAAAAACTGGTAATGCTCAAGGGGAAAGTAGCAGCGAGAGAGTTTTCCAAAGACAACCACCATTTAGATTAAATAGTAACCAAGAGGATTACAGAGAACCTTTTGAAACAAAGAGGAAGTGAGCTTGAATACAACTAAAAATGAAGAATGAAAGGGAGAGACCTTGGAGTGAGCAGAGAGTAACACAGCAACAGTCTCAACACCTGGTTTGTCATTGCCTGACATCTCCCCAGTGACATCCCTACCCCCTTCCAGGCCAGGCAGACCGTCCTCCCTGCCAGATGCCCTGAGCCACTGGCACCCCGCTCATGGGGTGACAGCACAGGGACCCACCTTGGGTGAGTACCTGTGACTCTGGGGGACTTTGCCACTATTGCGTGGGACAGCTGGGTGTGAGGAGTGGCAGGGGTACACGTGAAGCTGGAGCACCCACATCTCCCACAGAAGACGTGCAAGGAGGGGAACCTGCAGTGCCAGGAGAGGGGATGTGTGCTGGTAGCACACGTGGCGGCGGGGGGGGGGGGGGGGGGGCATGTGTGTGTGCACGTGTGTATTTGTGAGATGGAGAGAGGAAAGAGGTAGATTTAGGGGATTAATATATAAAACAGTGTTCACAAATGTATAGCTGTGTATTAACATTTTGTAAGTATCTAGTATTGTGTCTTACCTGTTGTATTATTGATATTGATCCTGAGGGTTCACTGATTGGCAGTTAACTTTCTGTCATTTATAAATTAAACAAACTGCTTTGATCCTGATTCAATTTAAACTACCTAAGCAGAGCCATTTTCCCTGCAACTTATTTCAGAGTATAAAACATTTTGCCCAGCTCTTAGGCTATTTGATGTTTGTTTATGAAGCTTCTCCTAGATATCCACAACTATACAGCAATGTAGGCAATAGAACCGCATGCAGTATTCCAATTTAGTTTCCCAAATATATCTAGATTTAACTATCATACATAGTTAAAAATCATATTTCTATTCCTACTAATTATCTACCTTTGCAAGATCCAGGAAAGATCACATAAATCTTTTTTAACTGATTGTGGTACCAGATGCTATATGCACTTTTTTATTCCCTCTAACACTTAATTCTTTTTAGTCAGTGAATATGGAAGCACAGTCCCCTATTCTGTAAGGATAGCTTATTCCTTAATTATGTAGACCTGCCCTCACAGTGCAAGGCATGAGTAGGAAAAGTGGTGGAACAAAAATTCTGTCAGTGTCAGGTAAGATAAATTATAATAATAATAAAAAGAGTGAGAACGAGACCCTGGACTTGACCCTGAACTTATGTTATGACAACCAAAATACCTTAAACAACACTTACTTGTAGCACTAGAACACAAGAATTCTTTATCTATTGCCTCAAACTATAGAAGTCCTTTATAAGCGTCAGCAGGAAAATAACTTGTCAAAATCATCACCCGAAGAAACAGGTCTCAGCTAGCTAGAACACTATTTATTATATACTTGACTTAAGCAACAGAAATCTGTGAAGGAATATTTTGGCAAGCACAAGCTGATAGGCATGACTTCATCTCTTGGGTTCAAGTCTTAAAGCAAGTTATTTTTTTCTGTTTATTTGGGTGTTCTGTGCTGATGACACAACTTTAAGTTAGGCAGAGATGTCTGTAGTATTTGTAATGTGTTCCCCATAGATGAATAGATCTGTAGTAATGATAAAAAGCAGGTGATAGGTAAGAACTGAATCTTAGTTTTCACCAGGTGTAGCAATGGTATCCTGACCAGCAAAAACATTAGTGACTTATTAACAACCATCTAATATATAGCTGATGGACTACTTCATCATCTCCAAAGGAAAAAAGCAAAATATATGAAGCAAAGTCAATTAACTTTAGGTGTAGTTAAAGAGAACAAGACAATGGACATACAATGAGGTGCTTGCTCAATGAAATTCAATACAAACAACGATGCCAGCAGGCTGTTTTTTCCTTTTAGCTAGCAATTGTTTTCTGTAAACACCAGTTTGCGTACTATGTCAATAGATTTTGGCCACAGAATAGTAACATTACCACTGCACATACACACACACAACTGACAAATTGAACTCAAATTCAAATTTACAAAAATAATTAGCAGCAAAGCAGAAATCAAAGTCTGTAATTTAAAGTGACATTTATACATGAATTATTTTAGAAGGGAAAGCGTCTACAAATAGAATTATTAGACAAATTAACTATAAAGTGGTAAGTCAGGCTGAGGTCAAGAACTGCTTATTTCTTAGACTTTTGGTATGTATATTTTTGACACCTAACCACATTGAGAACATTGCAACTTGGCAAGCAGGAAACGGAGAGTGTAAGCTTCACAGTTGTTTTTACACTGTGAACAATTCAGATCTCAGAGACTTTAACGGGAGGTTATTGAAACTTTCCAGGCTGCCTAATTAAGCTTCCGTGAAAGTCTGCTGGAAGTATTGCTACAGTGTAGGTGACTGTTTCTGAAAAAAAAAAATCTCTCTATTGTGCTTTCCAAGAGTTACCCAAAGGTATAAATATTTAAACTTGACAAAAGCTTTTGTTTTGATTTTCCCTACAGTGAAATTCCAGTGCCTTAATGGTTACCATGGAAATGAATAGCACCATGCCTCAATGCTGGTTACTTCACTGCAGGATAAAGTAAAAGTGGTGAACTGGGAGGGAGCAAACTGTGATTATCTACAAGTATCTTTGATAATTAGCAAATGCAACAGAAAATATGATAAGTAGTGGAAGATAAATGACTTCACATTCTAATCAGTGTAATCTGTAAGGATTCCCCAGAACAAAGATGCAGTTCCTGTGGAATTTATTTCTTTCCAAATACTTCTTGATGTGCCCATATGTATAAAGAACATTGTTTTAAAATTGGTTTACTGAAATTCTCATTATTCTTTTTCATCATGAATTCTTTTCTAATGTCTAAGCTGAATCTTCCCAATTTTAAATTGTAAATGCATTACTTTTTACATCCAGCAGCGATACAGATTATTTCACTCTTTCCAGTGGTCATTACTATACTGTAATTGCAGTAGTCATTACTATACAGTACCATTAACATATCATTTTTCCCTCCTCAATCTTCTTTATACTAAGAAACCCCAATAAATTCATTTTGTCCTTGCAGGTCAGGGTGTCCATATATATAACACTGCTCTCATTGCTTTCTGCTGGATCTAAACGGTCCACATGCTTATCAAAACTGTTCAGTAATTCATCCTGTGTTGTGCTTATGCTATGTACAAGAATTGTTTAAGTATTTGTTCACATAATCTTCCTAGTTACACTTCTGTACACACTTGTACATTAAATCCTTAAATACTTGGTGTTTGTGGGGTCAAGATTCTAAACATGGTTCCTTAGGAAGCTGTATCTCTAAAGATAGAATTAATACTCAGTGAAAAAAAATACTGCTGTGTGAGAGTCCTGAAATAATAATGTTTATTTTTACATTCAAAGGAAGTAGAGGTGTCTTTAGTTCACCAGTGAATTATTCATGAGTTTTATAACTTTATTTTTAAAAGAATTGATTCAGAAAACAAGCAAGACATCAACAACATAAAAGTAGTCTTACTTTTACTCATATTTATTTAGACATTCAAAACCAAGCAAGGTTCTGAAAAACAGGCAGTTCCTAATTCAAAACAAACTTCAGGTCCATTTTTATCCTGATTTGCTATACAGCTTTGTAAATTACTTCAGAAATGTCTTAAATTTTAATTTATTATTAGCATACAACTCAGCCAAATTTTACAAAATACCAACATATCCTTTAAAATATTTGAAAAGAAATTGAGCAGAAATAAGACATACTCGCTTCAAACCTGGAAAAAAAATAATCCATCCACATATACTTAGTCTACTATAACACTATTCTCTGTTACATTGTCAGGTATGTTTGTTCAACTTTTCTGTATATTTCTCTGACACTTGGAGAAATGTATTTACTAAAAGCCCGAGTTCCAAATTGTGATGTAATAGAAATAAAAATAAATCTGACTGCCATGCACAATTAATGCAATTTTGGCACACGGCTAAAAACTGGAACAAGAGTTTGCATAGAATCACAGACTGGTTTGGGTCAGAGGGGACCTCAAAGATCATCTAGTTCCAACCCCCCACCATGGGCAGGGACACCCTCCACTAGCCCAGGTTGCCTAAAGCCCCATCCAACCTGGCCTTGAACACTGCCAGGGAGCCAGGGGCAGCCACAGCTTCTCTGGGCAACCTGTGCCAGGGCCTCACCACCCTCACAGGGAAGGATTTCTGCCTCACATCTCATCTCCATCTCCCCTCCTGCAGCTTCAGGCCATTCCCCTTGGCCTGTCACTCCCTGCCCTTGTCACCAGCCCCTCTCCAGCTTTCCTGGAGCCCCTGCAGGGACTGGAAGGGGCTCTAAGGTCTCCCTGGAGCCTTCTCTTCTCCAGGCTGAAGAACCCCAACTCTCTCAGCCTGTCTCCATAGCAGAGGTGCTCCAGCCCTTGGATCATCTTCGTGGCCTCTTCTGGACTTGTTCCAACAGCTCCATGTCCTTCTTGTACTGGGTGCTGCAGACCAGTACTCCAGGTGGGGTGTCATGACAGTGGAGCAGAGGGGCAGAATCCCCTCCCTCGACCTGCTGGTCACACCTCTTTTGATGCAGCCCAGGATACAGTTTGCTTTCAAAGTTTTATTTCAAATATTCCTTAAACTTCTGTAAAAAATAGACTTAAAAAAGAAATATTTACATGGAAAGAAAATTGATATGTAAAGCTCCCTAGAATACCACATTAATGAGAAGTGTGATGTTCAACTCATTATGCTATGCAAATCCCCTTGACCTGAAAAAGGAAGTAATTTCATGTTTGCCTGAGACAGAGTTCATTTTCTTTCTAGTAGCCCGTATAGTGCTGTGGTTTGGATTTAGTATGAGAATAATGTTGGTAACACACTGATGTTTGTAGTTGTTGCTGGGTAGTTGTAGTGTCTACACCAAGTCAAGGACTTTTCAGCTTCTCACGCCCTGCCAGGTGCAGAAGAAGCTGGAGAGCACAGCCAGGACAGCTGGCCCAGGCTGGCCAAAGGGATGTTCCCTGACATAGAACGTCACGCTCCGTACATAACTGGGGGAGCTGGCCGGGAGGTGGGATCGCTGTTCGGAAACAGACTGGGCATCAGGTTCTTCTTCCTTCTGCATGGGGTGAGCAATTGCATTTGTGCATCACTTGTTTGATTGATTGATTGATTGATTATTCTCTTCCTTTCACATCTTATTAAGCTGTCTTTATCTCCATTCTCCTCCCCATCTCTTTGAAGGAGGGATGGAGGAGTGAGTGAGTGTTACTAACTGGGGTTAAACCACAATGCCTTCTTTTTTCCCTGCTTTTTTTCCATGTAAAATTGTGGGGTTTTATATTGGAATGTGATTATTTTATCTGCAAAGAAAGAATAAGGTAACTTTCTGTACTGCTCGTCTAGAAGAGATGGCAATAGTAAAGTTTTTTATTCCCTTCTTCCCCTCATTTGTGCATTTCTACTAGGGACTTGAATTGACCTTTCTAAATTTCAGTAAGAAATATTTAATTTGAGCCAGTAAAGTAGTTTATTTCTCTCTTCCCAATTTTTAGGCTTTGTCTCTTACAAAGTATGGACATTTTCAGTATTCTCCATGTATTCAAAAAAAGTTCAATTTTCATGGGGAAGGCAATTAGCAGTAGCAATGTCTGACATTTAGTAAGGACCACACAATATGTGACCTTAGCATGATAAGTAGAGAAATAGTCTGTTCTCACTTCTTTCAACATTGTTCTATGTTTGAAGCTTAGATAATTAGTAAGAATAGTGTGTCAATAAAGTATCTACATAATTACTGAGCAGTTCTTCCTACGAAGCCAGTTAATTATCATAACATTTATAAGACATCAGACTTTGACCCATTTCCTTTAATGTGAGAATGGAAGTTAGTCATCTTTCCTACCATGTCCTATTTCTTCCTTTTCCCATGGCTAAAATAGAAATATATATCATGCCATATTTCCTTTTTATTCCATACTCAGGAATATTTTTATTTACTATAATTTATCTTATTTTCAGCCAGTTGATATTAAGTGCAATATATTTTCCCCTCTTAAAATGGAAAAACTAAAAGTGAGAAAATATGGTAATATCATGCCCATCATGTTATCTTTTCTTCTGAGATCAGTGACTGATGGCAACAAATATTGCCTCAATATATTTGTCCTTTTGTTTTCTACCCTATGAATGCAACTTATTCACAATATTTTTCATATACAAGACATGATTCTATCAAACTGTGAAAGATGGGAGACAAAAATCTTCAAACACATCTATCAAAATACTTATGTCATTTATTGGCCTATTTTTAGAAAAACAGCATAACTATGCAATTAAATGCAATATATCAGATGTTTGCATTTCATTATCATGGAAGTCTTCCTCGTTCATGGGTATGAATTAAGGCAAAGTATTTACAAGTTGGTATTTCACACTGAATTGGCTCACACACTTGATATCTTTCACTTTTTCTATGTTACAGCTGCAAAAATGTTCTTAACTAATACCAGAGTCTATTATGCTTGAGGATGTTCACACACTAAGAAACAGCCTTTGTCCCAAAAGTTTTGCAGTGTGAGAAAGGAAAGACAAAAGATGAGATAAATAAAAGATTATTATCTCATTTCCCAATATTTCATGAGGAATTCATGGTAGGAAGGAACTGAATCAAATTTTTCAAGATACCTGATGCCAATCCTCCCTCCTCTGTAGAGATTTGTAAGTTATGATTAAAATGAAAAGTAAATGAAAGCAACATCAGCTCCCCTTTTAAGCTCCCTGAAAGAGATTTTTAGCTTCATATGTATAAAATCTGTAGAGATGAATATTATGATGTGAAAGTGTACCTCTTTTCAAGTAGTAAAATAAGAATAGAAAAGCAAGAACAAAAATATAGAGTTACATTGGCTTTCAAGAGCTGGCTGAAAAAAAAAGGAGAATAGATTTTGACCTTAATGCCTTACCTGTTCATCCAACAATTTATACAAAACAAGTATTTAACACTGTCGTGGTTTTACCCCAGCCGGCAGCTGAGCACCACGCAGCCGCTCGTTCACTCCCCCCCCATCGGGATGGGGAAGAGAATCGGAAGAGTTAAAGTGAGAAAACTCGTGGGTTGAGATAAAGACAGTTTAATAGGTAAAGCAAAAACTGCACGCACAAGCAAAGCAAAGCAAGGAATTAATTCACCACTTCCCATGGGCAGGCAGGTGTTCAGCCATCTCCAAGAAAGCAGGGCTCTGTCACGCGTAACGGTTACTTGGGAAGACAAACGCCATTGCTCCGAACGCCGCCCCCCCCCCTCTCTTCCCCCAAGCTCCTTATAAACTGAGCATGACGTCATATAGTATGGAATACCCCTTTGGTCAGTTTGGGTCACCTGTCCTGTCTGTGTCTCCTCCCAACTTCTTGTCCACTCCCAGCCATCCCGCTGGCAGGGCAGTGCAAGAAGCAGAAAAGGCCTTGGCCTCGTGTAAACACTGCTCAACAATAAGTCCATAGAACAAAAACATCTCTATATTATCAATGCTGTCTCCAGCACAAATCCAAAACGTATCCCCACACTAGCTACTATGAAGAAAAATCAATCCTCTCAGCTGAAACCAGGACATTATCCACCCCTTATTCCATACTATTTACGTCATGCCCAGGTCCCACACAATTCAATACATCCTCATTAAGCACCACCACCCTTCTCATCCCTTGATATAATATGCTGATATCATTCCCTTAGTCTGTGGACCACCCTTTTAAAATGTCCATAAATGTCCCCAAAATGTCCATTGGGTTCACTTGGTCCACAACCTTGGGCTCCATCCACCATGGCGGTCATTCAGGACAGGAGAGGTGGTTGACGTGGAGTTACTGGGCACCAAAACCAGCTCAGGTCAGGTCCACTGCTGTACTTGCGCTGCCTCCTGTAAGGCTTGTTCTCCATTGGTTCAGGTGATTTCTGCTACAGTAATTCCTGTAACATGCAACTCAAATCATGGGTTACAACAATTTAAAGGTATTTCCATTACAATCTCCACCCCTGGTCCCTTCGAGTCAGACCATCAAGTTTACCATTGCAATGAACACCTCCCCTTGCCCCTGCTCTGGCTTGGACTTATCCTCAGACTGCCGTCCCTTAGGGGAGTACCTGCTCCAAGTGGAGCCTTATCCATGAGCCGCAGTTTCTCCAGGGGTACACCTGCTGTGGCATAGACTTATCCACAGCCACAGTCACTTAGAGGTGCACCTGTTCCAGCATGGCCTTCTCCATGGGCCACAATGCCTTCATAGATACACTTGCTCCAGTGTGGCCTCGCCCACAGTCACAGTCGCTTCAGTCCTCTCAGAAATAAACCTGCCCTATCATGGGCTCGTCCATGGCCACACACTTTGAAATGTTCCAGCATGACCCATGCACAGCCACTGATGCTTCAAGGTGTACCTGCTGTAGCATGGACTTATCCTTGCCACAGATGCTCCGAGGTGTACCTTCTCCAGCATGGACTTATCCTTGGCTCACAGTCCTTCCAAAGGTATACCTGCTGTGGCACAGAGGCAACCACGGCCCCAGACACTTCGAGATATACCTGCTGCGGCACAGATGCAACCACGGCCCCAGACACTTCGAGATATACCTGCTGCGGCACAGACGCAACCACAGCCACAGACGCTTTGGGGTGTCCTGCTCCGACGTGGAATCATCCACAGGTCACAGTCCCTTCGACTCGAGTGCACACAGGAGTTCCAGCCTGTCCAGGACAGCAGCACAAAAACAGCAGCGATACCCTGGCCACCTGCCAGCCCAGGCGCATCGCCATTGCTGTTATCAAAATGTTCCCAGGCACAGCACAGTAAAATGATAAGAAGTACAGCAGTACAGCGAGCAGCGAAAGCAGAAAGCAGCCACTAACGAGCACTAGACTCTAATAGATTGTAAGGCAAGCAAGCCCCATGGCAAGCACAGGAGCCTGCCAATTAATAGCTAAACAGCTAATACTAAATAGCTAATAGCAGCTATAAATTCAATCTAGCACATTCCGATCAAATCTGTCATTATCTCGAACCCTTCGAGCCCCATCTGGGGTGCCAAAAAGACTGTCGTGGTTTTACCCCAGCCGGCAGCTGAGCACCACGCAGCCGCTCGTTCACTCCCCCCCCATCGGGATGGGGAAGAGAATCG
This sequence comes from Balearica regulorum gibbericeps, assembly GCF_011004875.1. Taxonomy (NCBI): domain Eukaryota; kingdom Metazoa; phylum Chordata; class Aves; order Gruiformes; family Gruidae; genus Balearica; species Balearica regulorum. The sequence continues at coordinate 35,434,899 of NC_046191.1, read as the reverse complement.
GAAGAGTTAAAGTGAGAAAACTCGTGGGTTGAGATAAAGACAGTTTAATAGGTAAAGCAAAAACTGCACGCACAAGCAAAGCAAAGCAAGGAATTAATTCACCACTTCCCATGGGCAGGCAGGTGTTCAGCCATCTCCAAGAAAGCAGGGCTCTGTCACGCGTAATGGTTACTTGGGAAGACAAACGCCATTGCTCCGAACGCCGCCCCCCCCCCTCTCTCTTCCCCCAAGCTCCTTATAAACTGAGCATGACGTCATATAGTATGGAATACCCCTTTGGTCAGTTTGGGTCACCTGTCCTGTCTGTGTCTCCTCCCAACTTCTTGTCCACCCCCAGCCATCCCGCTGGCAGGGCAGTGCAAGAAGCAGAAAAGGCCTTGGCCCCATGTAAACACTGCTCAACAATAAGTCCATAGAACAAAAACATCTCTATATTATCAATGCTGTCTCCAGCACAAATCCAAAACGTATCCCCACACTAGCTACTATGAAGAAAAATCAATCCTCTCAGCTGAAACCAGGACAAACACATTCCACACTTCCTTGTTTATCTCATGTAAAGGGTAATCAGCCAGTTGTGCTGTCAGCAGTGCATTAGTCAGGTACGTAGTTTTTTACAACCACCAGCAATGAATTTCAGATATCACCTTTAAGAAAAAAGAAAAAAAAAGCTTCTTTGAATGAACCTAAGACCAAAATCAGAACATATTCCAATTTCAATGATGGAAAGAAGAACCTATAATTTCAGGAATATTGGCGTTCTTTTGTCTTAACCTTATTTCTGTCAGCAGAAAATGAAATATTGAACTTGACAGCACCAAATATATAAAAAACCTTAAGGTAAACTCTCTTGTAGTTTTTATTTTGCATGCAAATGCCTTCCCTCAGGATTTCTCCTCTCACTCTTCAGCACTCCACAAAAGCACCAAGAGGAGGACTGAACAAATCAAACTGTTGAAGAGGTGAGAGCAGTAAAGGATTGTAAATAGAATTGTAAACCATGAGATGACAGACCACAAACTTTTTGTCCTCTTCAAAACGAGTGTGCTCATATTGAAATTGGCAATTTACCCCTCCCAAGATGGACATTCAAAGTATGTCAAGCAATGTATATCTTCTCTTAAAGCAGCTGCAGCGAAAGTAGTGCAGCTAAGAAAATAAAATAACAGTAAAGAGGCCTGTCTGGTTAGACGCTCACAGCTGCTCATCTGATGATAGGACTGTCTTTGCCTTCTTTTCTCATGGCAGACTTCCCCCCCCCCCCCCAACTCTGATACTGGGAAAAAAAAAAAAAAGAGCTAGCAAAAAATCTCTCTCCCTATCTCAGAGAAATCTGATGGCTGCATGAGGACAGATAAGAGCTCACCATGCTGATATACCACGTGCAGAGCAATGTCTGCAGGGCAAGCACTGATCAGACATGGTTTCTCCAGACATTGTATTCCAGACACTATAAAGATTTTCTCACAGAAGCTTCTGAGAGATACCAAATCCCCAAGTGCCTTTCAAGATCTAACCTCAAGATTTCCTTCCAACAGAAAAAAAAATATTTCTCTTGAATATCTATATTTCATCTATCAATGTATATCTCAAAGCTTTACTTTTCCAGGTAATCTGAATAGTAAGAAATACTGATTTTTTTTTTTTTCTATTACAATCTTATTGTTAATTTCCAATAAATCTCCATAAATCCTCATTATATCACCTAATGTCCCCTCACTACCACTGGTAGCTTATTAGCTAACATCAAACATTAAGCTTCCTATGTCTTTACATAGACTCGAGACACTAATTCTCTGAGTCCTCATACAAAATTCTAGCAGAAAGAATGTGCTTAAAAGGTACATTTTAAACATGAAGCATTACTCATGATAGTAAGTAAAGGGAACTATAAATCACTCATCTTGAAATCCATTAAATTATCATTGTATCACATGTAGTTAGCTCTGAACCTCAAATTCTATAGACAAGTTATTTAATTACCCAGATATTAATACCCACCAGAACAACGATCACAATTTCTATCCTTGTTCTTACCAAATGCCTTCTGGAATGTTTCTCTCTTGCTTTAGAAAGCTGCCCTGTGTCTTAGCAATAAATCAGCTCAAACATAATTTTTTCTGTATGTATAGAGAAATATTTCGCTAATTTAATCTGAGACTGAACTTGCTGGTAAGGAGCATTCACCTTAAAGCAGTTTATTGCAATAGTCCACTCAGATCCTCATGGGAATGTTTTTAAGCATTTTTGTTAATTACTTAAATATCAACCACATCCTTACTTGTCTGACTTGGTTTGCTATTATCCAATCATTAATCCAGTTTGATAAAGCTTTACCATTTTTTATATCTTTGCTCTGTACAAAACATTTCATGCATCAAATCTTGCCATGCCACTTGCAGCCACTGTTTTTAAGGATTATTATTGTGGCCCAGTGATGTTATTTATTCATAAAGAAGCTGCTGAAATATTAGCTGTTAGAATAATTTCATTTATTGTAATTAATGTCCTTAATTTCTCTCTTTCTGGATGTTTGGCTACTTTTCCATGAGTTGTGCCACAGTAACTTAGAGCAAATTCAACTTGTCAGGGATTTGTTTACACTATCATTCTAGTCACCTGAATTCACAGTCTGTTCTATCATACACAATGATTAATTTATCCCTACATTATTACAGTATATTTGTTTATATTACTGGAAACAGGAAAACAAGAAACTGTTAAGGAAGACTTTTTGATGTAACTATGAAGCTGGAAAATCTGAATTCTTATACAAGTTCTGCCTCTATACTTTTCCCTCTATGCCTTTCCTCTGCTGCAGTTTTCCTTCATGAAAAAAAGAAAATATAATAAAAGTTATATACTTAGAAAGCACTTGAAAATTTACAGGGCATAATGTGTGAGAGATAAAATATTCTTTTTAACACTAAGTTACTTTTATAAAGAAGAAAGGGAAAAATCAAGGTAAAGAAGAAAAAAGTACACGATTAGTCCTGCCATTTTAATTATTTAGATGGAAAGCAATGGAGATTTAGAGCAATTACAGTCTGCTTGCATGTGAAAAAATGATTCAAGACATGATTAAGTCAAAGTTAGTGTTTGCATTGAAAGAAGCATCTTAAAAGAGAACGTTATTGTCTGCTCTCAGCAGAAGTGGTGTTCATTGCCTGCACTGATTTTTATATGCTAGGAATCTTCATTCCTATGAGCTCTTATGGAAGATTGCCAAAGTGTATAAAAGAAGTTCTGTCTCTTTATTTTGTAGGAAAAGAAACATTCCTTCTCAGGACTGATTTAATGTTATATGAAAAATAAAATTTGCAAATTTGAATACTGAGGTGGACAAAATATTTAAGCATACTTTTCACTGCTTTAAGTGCATAAGTTGTTTAGCTACTATGAAAGCCTCAATACCATTGATCAGCTGCAACTGCAAATTAAATTCATCTGTTACCAGAGAATATTTACATGGCTATCATGTACCATGCAATTTTTACATATAGCGAGAAATCTTGCTAGCACAGGATGAAAAAAGATTAGTGGGATCTGTAGATGATGGCGTACGCTAATTCTAACAAGGAAAGTTACTTTTTGGGAAAAAGTAAGGGCAGACAGAGAAAGCAGGAAAGGGAAAAGTCTTCCCAGTTGCCATCTAGGAAAGGCAATCATGACACAAGCGTTATTGTCTGGGATGCTCTCTTCAGTGCAGCAGGTGGTGATGATGAAGATGACACTATACTATATACTTTTTGCCAGGACCTTCTATAACTCCATATTGTTTTATGATAATATTAGCAATAATTGGAGCATGATAACCAGGTCCAAATATTGCAAATGGAATGGTTGTTCATTTTTTGTGTGCCTACATTGATGGTTAACTATTTAATACTTGGTAAATATCAACTTTTTGGTGCACAACATTGTTTTCTCAAATATAGACTAGAAGTTATGAAACAAGAGTAAAACAAAGGGGACACAGGAGGATTTGGGATAATTCTCAGACCACTGATAGTTGTTTCCTATAAGAACTTGCCATAACAACACTCTTGGGGTTTGCAGGTACAAGGCTGTGAAAGCAGCAATATAAGAAAAATAGCATGATAAAGGAAAAAAAAAATATTGCCACAGAGACTCAGAAAACACTTGTCTCAATAGCTTCAGGGAAAAGTTACAGAGCTGCAAACAGTGTATTTGCACTGTTTTCCTCACTTTCGCTAGTATTTTTATTTAACTTTGTTAGATCTGCCTGTCTCAAGGTAGGTGTATCTGTCATATGGCTCTTATTTTTAGGCTTTTGTTTTCCCCCACTCATTTACCTCTCCCTAACTTCTACAACTATGCTTTGGCACTGCCCTCCTCCAGTTCTGCTTTACATTGCTTACCTGTGCCCACTTCCTGGGGCACAGCTCGCACGCAGCACTACACAAGAGCTGCTGCATACAAAGCCTACAGGAAGCATTAAGCACCTGAGTGAACAAGGTTCTGGAAAACCTTGTTCTGTATTCTTTGTATCATTTGCCAGTGCTTAGTTACTTTGATTTTACACCTGATTTCTTATTTAACTCTGTCAGTCAATGGATCTACTGAGACTTTTGTTTGCTAGACTTGCTATATCTATCACTGGCTGCTGGGTTCCCCAGACGCTTCCAGATCCTGATCAGGTCAGTAATTCACTGAAAAACTGAACATATTCAACTTTTATATTAAGGGATTGTCCCAAGACTTTAAATTACTATTCTGTTTAGGTTTAGATTTTTTGTTGGTGGTTTTTTTGTTGTTTTTTTTTTTTTTTTTTCCCTGAACTTCTGATGAATGAATTACTGGGGCATTTTTTAATATGCCATATATGCGTCTTGTTATGCTCTGCTGTATTTCAGAGGAACTTGAAAGGATTCTTGCTTCTCACAGTAATTAGAAAGGATTCTTGTAGCCAACATGTTGATAAAATTGATTTTGCCCAAGTGTTTTTGCAGTTCTATGCTGAAAAGTCTGGTAAGAGAGAAAAAAAATCATGATTCTTAGACCTAATGTGTAAAATCCTCCCAAAATAGGTATTTTACTTTCTGTTGACATATCTTAAAGATAGCATGGAATTCCCAGCTGGTGTTATGTCATTTGGATTTTCCAAAGTATTTTTTGTATGCTGATATATTGAGAGGAAAAAACCTAGCTGGATGGAAAAATAGTGAAACAGCAGCTATGTTAGAGTGTAATGTATCTTTGAACATTATCAGTGAATTACAAGGAAGACTGCAAATAGAGAAAAGAACAAGTAGACTAAGGTTTCTAGTCATTCAAGATATAATGAAGCATTTTTACAACACTTTCATTTTGAGGCTAGTAAGTAAATATCACTGGTAAGTTCAAGTTGAATTGATAATTATGATCTATGAAGGGAAATTCTTCATTTTGTTGTGTGCAAGCTGAAGAACAGTTTTCTTGAATTCCCCTACCAGTCTCTTACACTCAAGATCTTTTACAGGCAAAAGCAATACACTTTATAGGCAAACCAAAGGCTTTGTCATTAGTCTAATTAAAGTCCTAACAGCCTAACCAAAGAATTTTGAGCCCATTTACAATGACTCTTAAACTTCAAATTATGTACAGGTAAAATTGACAAACTTTCTAGTGCCTATATCTTCCTTTGGTGTTATACTCATCAGTCCAGTCTCCCTCGAGGTCCTCATGTCTTATTTCAGTTTATGCTACATATAATAGCTACAAATTTTAACTATCTATTAGTTACAAAATAGATAAAATAGTAGGTATTACATAACACAATTGTACAAAACAAAGAAAAAGCTAAAGCAGAGTAGATTATAGTTACTCAGTCATTAGACAATTGCAGTTACACGTCTCCAGGCAGCCCAGGACAAGTCTAGACAAAGCCTGACAAGTCCAGATGACTGTGTTGTGAATGTAACACAAAGACTGTGGCTTATTACCAGCAATAGGACCTTATTTACTGGCCTACAAGCCTAATACAGATATTTTAATGGACCATAATAAAAATGTTGTGTTCCAAACAGTTTTATCTGCCAAATGTAGATATAGCAGCGAAATGCAAAATTACATGAAAGTTAATCACTAAAGAAATAATTGTACTCAAAATCCACAACTACTTGAAAGTCTGTGTAAGCAGTTATACATATTGATGGTCAATATTTAATCTAAGAACACAACAGATCTCCCCAAGTTAAGAGAGTTTGTAATGGATGCCAGCCTTCTCGCTGCAAATATTCTACTTGCACAGGATATTGTACAGGAAAATGGCTATATCTTCTATGGTAAAACAAGACAATCAAGGAAAGTGTACTTTTTATAAATCACTGGCTAGCATCCTGGAAAAGCACTCAAAAGAGCATTATGGAAGTGTTGTGTTGTGCCTGAACATTTGAACGGTATAAGAACCCTGCATAAAATCACATTCAGGGTGCCCCAATTTGTCTGGAACACCTCATGCATGTGAATAAATATTTAGTCTTGAAATTCTATACTTTGCATCCTAGCCTCTCTCCTCAGTCAGCACGGGCCAGTTGCAAATTTTCGTGACACCGTTCACTTTCTTTTGAAGTCCCATATTCATCACTGCAGAAGGCCTCACACATGCACTACTAAAAGAGTGCATTGGCAATAGACAATTCATCTCCATGATGATAATAAATAATTGTGTATAATTTTTCAAGGAAAGGAGCACTGGATACCTCCCCAGACAGAAAGGTAATTCCTGATTGCATTTTCTGTATATGGATACACCTGTAAGGTAAGAATTAATTTCTACTGTGAATACTTAGAACATAACACAATGCATGAGCATGCACTGTTGAAAAGCATCTTCCCAAATATGTAGGGAGTTATTTAAAACCAAAGAAAAATTTCAAGGATAAAAATTTTGAAGAAGGTGAAGGTCTGATTGATGACTACAAGAGAAGAAGCAGCTCTATGAATAAACTCCCCACTGCACATCTTTCAGTGCTCAGGTTTGTCTCAGTAAAGTCAGAACTGCTTAAACTTGGCGAAGAGACTACACCAAAAAAATAGACTTTCATTATTTTAGTCTCTTTTGTTTGTTTGATGTACTTCACTGGACAAGGAAATCCTAGCTGATTTTGAAGATATCTTGAGACACTGCCATTTGAGATAGGAAGTTCACAGAAGAAAAAAGTGTTCAAAGATAGGCTTGATGTTGTAGGCAGGCTGCTGAAATAAAAGCATTACAAATTAGTAGCTACATCAAAACATGGTGATGAACATTGTGGGTATCTATCAGGACAGAATTCATTAAGTTTTTTAGCATTACATTTGTGCAACAGAGGGAAAAATAGTAGAGTTAGAGTTACACTCCTTTTCAGAATTATTATTAGAATATACTGTGCTATGCAGGATGACCTTTCAAAGGCACAGAATGAATATCAAACTGAAGCTTCAGTGGCAATGCTTCCATCTCCATGAGCACAGAGTAATCCTGGAAATGCCATGTTCATCTAGAGAAAAGCAGGTTATTATAATAGCAAAACAAACAATTTCTTTCCACAATCAGTCAAATAATTTTTGGGAAGGTGCTGAAAGATGTTGATAAGTAGCTCAGACATCAGATGCTTTTCCAACCCCTTCAAATCTATACCTGCGTCAAGCTACAGTCTTTACATGCTCATGAACTCTCACTTTTTTTTTTCCTTCTCTCCTTCTAGGTTGTAGAAACAGGGAGATTTTAGATACAAAAGGAACAAGAACGAGAGAAACATAGAATCATAGAATGGTTTGGGTTGGAAGGGACCTTTAAAGATCATCTAGTTCCACCTCCCTGCCACAGGCAGGGATACCTTCCACTATACCAGGTTGCTCAAAGGCCTGTCCAACCTGAGCTTGAACACTTCCAGGGATGGAGCATACACAATTTCCCTGGGCAACAACCTGTTCCAGTGGCTCAACCACCCTCATTGTAAAAAAATGTCTTCCTTATATCTAAGGTAAATCTTCCCTCTTTCAGTTTAAAATTGTTGTTCCTTGTCCTGTCACTACAAGCCTTGGTAAAAAGTGTTTCTCTGTCTTTCTTATAAGCCCCCTTTATATATTGAAAGGCTGCAATAAGGTCTCCCTGGAGCGTTGTCTTCTCCAGGCTGAACAACCCCAACTCAGCCTTTCTTCATGGGAGAGGTGTTCCAGACCTCTGACCATTTCCGTGGCCCTCCTCTGGACTGGCTCTACCAAGTTCATTTCTTTCTTGTGCTGGGTACCCCAGAGCTGGATACAGTACTCCAGGTATGGTCTCATGAGAGCAGAGTAGAGGGGGAGAATCATCTCCCTCAACCTGCGGTCATGCTTCTTTTGATGCAGCCCAGGACTACCAGATTAGTCAGGCACGATTTGCCACAATGACTGTCTCCAATCAATTCCCTGTCTTCCATATGCCTTGACATAACTTCCAGGAGGATCTGTTCCATGATCTTTCCAAGCATAGAGGTGAGGCTGACTAGTCAGTAGTTCCCAGGGTATACCTTACTACCCTTTTTAAAAATGTATATGATGTTTCCCTTTTCTCCAGTCACTGGGACCTTGCCTGACTGCCATGACTTTTCAAATATGATGGAGAGTGGCTTAGCAACTACATCTGCCAGTTCCCTAAGGACCCTGGGATGCATCTTGTCGGGTCCCTTGGACTTGTGCATGTTCAGGTTCCTCAGGTGGTTTCGAACCTGATCTTCTATGATGGCAGGGACCTTCTTCCTCTGCTCCCTGACTTGAGGTTCACAGATTCAAAAGATGTAGGAAGAGTGCCAGTGAAAAACGAGGCAAAAAGTTGTTGAGTACCACAGCCTTCTCCTCGTTGGTTGTCACTACTCTTCCTATCTTACTTATGGAGCGTGGGGGTGGTACATTTTCTTTCATCTTCGTTTTCTGATGAACATACCTATAGAATCCCTTCTCATTATTCTTCACATTCCTTGCCAAATTCAGCTCTAATTGTGACTTAACTTTCCTGATCGCATCCCTACACATCCCGGCAGTGTTATTGTATTTTCTGAGGATGTGGGACCCTCTTTCCACTGTCTGTGCATTTCCTTCTTACCTTTTAGTTTGACCTTACTCAGCCATGCTGATTTCCTACCTTACTTGCCTGATTTTTTTTCACATGGAAGTCAAGAGCTCTGGTGGTCTAAGAAAGATGAAGCATTTCACAGCTGTTTCCCTGTTGGTAAACCTTGAGCACTGCAGGCACTTGTCATAATTTCTCACAAATAAGAACTTCACCTAAAGTGGGGGGAAAAAAAAAATAAATCTGAATCAGTTCCCCTTCTGCATGCAATCACTTCACTGAATTGGGAGGTGTTGGTTGGCCATTGTTTTGATTCATAAACCCCATTCCTCCATAAGATATAAAGTGCTTTTTTGAAAAATGCCATCAAAAATTACTCAAGGGGACAAAGTGACAGGAGAAAGTGTGCATGTTTGATACCATCTATCAGATAAGAAAATTCAACAGAACAGTTAATGTCTCAACAGGGGGAAGAGAATAAAACACCATAAATGACTACATATAATTAAATCTGTATTGCTCAGAGACCAGCTATAGCAGATGCCCATAGAGGAAAAGCAATCTTCTTGATAGTCATTGCCTAATTTTGATAAATATATCACTTTTGCTTTCACAAGGGACAAAGTTTTGAAGGTACCAGAGGCAGAATTAGACACTGCCATTCATGCCAAGATATCAATAAATAAAATATTTTTTTTTTCTTTTTACTCTCCGCTTTTGCTATCCATACCAAAAAGCAGGACATGTGAAATGATCAGGACAAGCAAACTGAGAACGCATACTATATTGTGATACCTGCTCAGTCTTTTTTTGCAGATGACGTTATCAGAGTCCAATACTTTCTGACCAGGAGGGCATAAAGTTTAATATCAGATTTTCTTATATCAAGACAGTTGATCTAACATGGGATTTCAGATTTAGCAGAGTGATACAAAATATACAGAAAACAATACAAGTGTGACACAGCGAAATGCAGCAATTGCAAGACCCACTTCAATCACAGTACCATGTGAACCCCGTTACTAGTCTCTATCGTACCCTCACTGTCATGACACTGGGCATCCCAAATCCCTGGGAAGGAGTACATAGGTTGAAGTCAGCTCAAGTATGTTTCTCTCTTGGAAATTTGTGCTAGTTATTTAGTTTGTATAGTCTAGGTTGGGCTGAGTCACATATTCACTCTCCCCATGCTGGTCTGGCCAACTCTAGCAGACATTTACACCACCAGTTGACCCACTCAGCTGTTGAGAGCTGTTTATCTAAAGCAAAGGACATCCTCTCATCTCCTCTGCAGTGAGATAAAGTCAGCTTCTTTGCAACAGCTGTGGCCAGTCACACCCTGCATTATTTTCTGAGTTTCATGGGAACATTGCCCTGGCCCAAATCCACTGAGGTTTCTTCTATTGCAGCAGTTGATTCAGTGAGTCACTGAATTCCACCCCTGGGAGTTTAGTCAGTCACAGATGCTGATGACTGAGTGAACAGCAGCATTAAAAAGACTTACTTGGTCTGGTTTTAAAATATCCATAATATTTTATCAATCTCGGTTGCCTTTGAATCAATATCCACTCTTTTTTGCTGGAAATGGAAGAATGAGTTAGACGACAGTTGAAAACTACTCACAAATTAATTTATAAATTTTACCCTTTGTATTCCATGAGAGCCTATATTGCTCATCAATATACCATATACTTTCTGTTTTAAATAAAGGTTTTAGAACACAGATCATTTACATTTGAAATTAAAACCCAGTTAATTTGTTGTTCTGAAATGGATAAAGAGAAATTCTAACCTTATTTTCAGAGAGGACAAATTCAAGTAGAAAAGAGACATTAATCCATTAATATCTTTCAGAAGACTTCTGACCCAGACTCCACCACTCTGCTTTTTGTTAACATACTTTCCCTAAACTCACTGCCAAATGAATTCTATTTGCAGAACAGAAATGTAAGAGAGAATTCTGCAGGGCTAAAGATGTCTCAGCATTTTTCTATTAAAAACATGGATGTCTTTTGTTAAGCTCTAATTATGACAGCAGTAAACAAATGACAATATGTGTGCTATCTCAAACTGCGAGTGATCAAATTCATTGATAAAACATACTATAACACAAACTCTTTCTTCAATAGCCATGTTACTGATACAATAAAAGGTTTCTTTTATAAAGATGAGGACAGATTTATTATAGCAGGAAAAATGCATTTTAACAACAATGCAAGAATAAATTCAGTTGTATAAGCCTGACAGCACTGTTCACAGCACTCTTCTGTCCCAAGGAGGCACAGATACTAAGAGGAAAACAAAATAGTGACATAACACACAGGAAACATTGTAAAAAAAAAAATAAAAATCTTTCATAAGTTCATCAGTGTCCTGGTTTTGGATAGAGAGGGGGGATACTTTCTCCCACTACTTCACCTCCGCTTTTCCCTTCAGACTGGTTAAAACAGCTTTTGAGAATTTTTAATATCCTTGGGATGTTCAAGCCAGCATGTCCCTATTGCTAGGTGTCCTGAAGTCCTGTTCAGGGTTAGAAAAAATTGTTTTAAGAATACTACCCAGAGATCTTCCCCGAGGCTGAATAGTCAGGGCTGGCATGGCATGTGGGAGAGTATGGGCAGGTATCTAGAGACCTTCTCACCCCCAATGGTTTGGAGCTTCACTCCTGAACAGCTGCAAGACCCTGATAAAGTGATAGAATATTTGAAAGGCAAACGCAGTGGCTATTCCAAAGAGGTACAGCTTACTGCACTGTGCTGGGCCCTGGCCACGATCTACCAAACACTGCTTGATAGTAGGCAGTGCCATCAGGGGGAAAAGAGGGAAAACAGAGCAACAGGCCAACTCATTAGTAGTAATGGACTGGAAACATGAAGAGGCACCAATGGTGGATAAAGTGCCTGGCAATACAAAGAAAGTATATCTCCTCCTCCCTTGTCTTAGCTGTGGAGAAACTGTCCTGGAAGGTCCAGCAACTTGAAGAGAATATGTCCTATTCCCCACCTGCACAGACCAGTATCTCAGCTTTTCGGAGTAAGTGTTCCTCTGCTCAGGAGAGGGGATGCAAAGCGTACCCACCTTGAGGCACCCTGTCGTTTTACCTGTGTGACCACAGAGAGGACATAAGGAAGTGGGATGGAAAACCTGCCTTGACCCTACAGACATGAGTACGTGAGCTGCAAGGCAAAACAGTCACAAAAGGGGATTCTTCGAGGAAAAATGCCACTCCAGTTTCCACAAGGCAGCCCCCCAGATCGAGTGAAAGGCCTGATCGCACTTATGATCCTCTTGAAGGGACTTCTAAGTCATTTAGTCAAGAAGTGAGTAGTGAATACAATGAGCAGGATTAGAGAGGCCCTGCCTCAGCCAGGTGGAGGAAAAGGACAACGGGGTTTATTGGACTGTGTGGATCCAATGGCCAGGCACGTCAGATCCACAGGAGTACAAGGCCCTAGTGACACTGGTACACAGAGCACTTTAATGCCATCGAGCTATGAAGGGGCAGAACCGATCTCTATTTCTGGTGTGACGGGGGGATCCCAACAGTTGAGTCTGTTGGAGGCTGAAGTAAGTCTAACAGGGAATGAGTGGCAAAAGCACCCCATTGTGACTGGGCCAGAGGCTCCGTGCATCCTGGGCATAGACTACCTCCGGAAAGGGTATTTCAAAGACCCAAAAGGCTACTGGTGGGCTTTTGGAATAGCTGCCTTGGCGATGGGGGAAATTGAACAGTTGTCTATTTTGCCGGGTCTCTCGGAGGACCCTTCTGTTGTGGGGTTGCTGAGGGTTGAAGAACAACAGGTGCCAATCACTACCACAACGGTGCACCGGCGGCAATACCACACCAATAGAGACTCCCTGGTTCCCATCCACAAGCTAATTCGTCAACTGGAGAGTCAGGGAGTGATCAGCAGAACCCACTCACCCTTTAATAGCCCCATACGGCCAGTGCGGAAGTCCAATGGCGAGTGGAGGCTGACAGTAGACTATTGTGGCCTGAATGAAGTCACACCGCTAACGATTGCTGCTGTGCCAGAGAAATACTTGTGATTTTCCATTGTAATTGGTTTCATTCTTGGTTGTGATGTCAGAGTTCAAGTTTAATCTGTTTCTGCATGTCTGATTACACATCTTGCCTGTTTAATTCTATCTTTGCTTGAAACCAACATGAATGTTGCAGTGCTGCCATCAAAATGGGGTTGGTAAAAACAGTAATAGAAACTTAACGTTGTATTGAAACAGTAAATAGTTACCCAGAGCAGCTGCAGGCTGGAATAGCTATCAAATCCGCATTAGCACAACTCTGCTACTGCTGTTGTCAGGATGGTTAGAAAAGAAACAGCGCAGGTATGCTCACCCATATTGCAGTCACCCCTTCATTTGCTGTGTAGGTACATTCAGAGCAATATGGTGAGCTAATGCCATTCATATGGCAGTGAAAATTTCAGTGACTAATTAGATATGCAGCCTCTTTCTGGTTAAAAAATCTGTGTCTGATTATGGAATATTATGCCAATTCTGCTCTTCCACTGCTGATGTGGACTGTGTTCATTAACTGATTTTGCTTTTCCTTTTGCTTGAAGCCAGTAAAGCCTAAAAAGAAACAAGAAGTATCTGCAAACCACCAATACTGCAACATGTTCTGTTGCATACCTCCATATCTTTTTACTACAGTTATACAATCCCCACTACCACAGTTTGATGCACTTAGTTAATCTTTGTCTAATGGATTTTGTCTTTATAACATGATTGAGAAGTAAGAGAGTCTCAGTCAAATTCATTTTTAAAATGGTAATCAGAGATACACTGACAGGTTAAGACTGAAGGCTCAATTGTTACCTTTCAAAAACCAGCTGAGTGTAGCTTGGGTGACAGATGTGAGAATTAGTATAGATATATTGTCTTCTGTCTCTAAATATATAACTAAAATACATTGAGTAAAGGGATAATGACTATGAGAACACTAATTCACTCAATCACAGATTCACAGAATGGTTGGGGTTGGAAGGGACCTCTAGAGATCATCTAGTCCAACCCCTTGCTAAAGCAGGATCACCCAGAGCAGGTCGCACAGGATGGCGTCCAGCCGGGTTTTGAATCTCTCCAGAGGAGGAGACTCCACAACCTCTCTGGGCAGCCTGTCCCAGTGCTCGGTCACCCTCAGAGGGAAGAAGTTTCTCCTCATGTTCAGATGGAACGTCCTGTGTTCCTGCTTGTGCCCGTTGCCCCTTGTCCTGTCACTGAGCACCATTGAAACGAGTCTGGCCCCATGGTATTGACACCCACCCTTTAGATATTTATAAGCATTGATGAGATCCCCTCTCAGTCTTCTCTTCTCCAGGTTAAACAGCCCCAGCTCTCTCAGCCTTTCCTCATACCAGAGATGCTCCAGTCCCCTCATCAGCCTTGCAACCCTCCGCTGGACTCTCCCCAGTAGTTCCCTGTCTGTCTTGAGCTGGGGAGCCCAGAACTGGACACAGAACTCCCGATGTGGCCTCATGAGGGCAGAGTAGAGGGGGAGGAGAACCTCTCTCGACCTGCTGGCCACGCTCTTCTTAATGCACCCCAGGTACCATTGGCCTCCTTGGCCACGAGAGCACGTTGCTGGCTCATGGAGAGCTTGTTGTCCACCAGAACTCCTAGGTCCTTCTCTGCAGTGCTGCTTCCCAGCAGGTCATCTCCACACCTGTACTGGTGCTTGGGGTTATTCCTCCCTGGGTGCGGGACCCTACACTTGCCCTTGCTGAATGTCATTGGGTTCCTCTTCACCCAGTTCTCTAGTCTATCCAGATCTTGCTGAATGACAGCGCAGCCTTCTGGTGTGTCGGCCACTCCTCCCAGTTTGGTATCATCAGCAAATTTGGTGAGGGTACACTCTGTCCCCTGTCCAGGTCATTGATGAATATGTTGAATAAGACCAGATGAAGCACTGACCCTTGGGGCACACCACTAGCTACTGGCCTCCAACTAGACTCTGTGCAGCTTATCACAGACCTCTGGGCTCTGCCATTGACGTGGTTTAGCCCCAGCTGGCAGCTAAGTGCCACTCACCGCTCACTCACCCCTCCCCCAGTGGGATGGGGAGGAGAAAGGAAAAAAAAAAAAGGCAAAGCCTCGAGGGTTGGGATAAGGGCAGTTTACTGGGACAACAAGGGAGAGGGAAAACAATCAACAACAGTGCTGATAACAGATAGTAACAATGGGTGATAACAGAGAACAATTTACCAATCTGATGACCCACCAGACACTCAAACAGTCCCAGAGCTACGCCGAACCCGCCCCTGCCCGACTAGCCCCCTTTTATGGTGAGCATGATGTCACATGGTATGGAATAGCCCCCGGCCAGTAGGAAATTAACTCTATCCTTGCAGAACCAGGACAGCCATTCAGCCAGTTCTTGAACCACCTCACTGTCCACTCACCCAACCCACACTTCCTAAGCTTGCTTATGAGGATGTTATGGAGACAGTGTCAAAAGCCTTACTGAAGTCAAGGCAGACAAAATCTACTGCTCTCCTCTCATCCACCCAGCCAGACATGCCATCATAGAAGGCTATTAGATTGGTCAGGGATGATTTCCCCTTGGTGAACCCATGTTAACCACCCCCAATAACCTTCTTGTCCTCCCCATACCTAGAGATGATCCCCAGAATGAGCTGTTCCACCACCTTTCCAGGGATGGAGGTGAGGCTGAGTAGCTTGTGGTTTCCTGGGTCCTCCTACTTGCCCTTCTGGAAGACCAGAGTAACATTGGCTTTCCTCCTGGCATCTTTCCTGTTCTCCATGACCTTTCAAAGATGATGGAGAGCAGCCTAGCAATACCATCTGCCAGCTCCCTGAGCACTCGTGGGTCCATCCCATCAGGGCCCATGGATTTGTAGAAGTTGAGTTTGCCTAGATGTTCTCTAACCTGATCCTTCTCGACCAAGGGAAGGTCTTCTTTTCTCCAGACTTTCTCTCTTACCTCCAGGGTCTGGGATTCCTGATGGCTGGCCTTAGCAGTAAAGACTGAAGCAAAGAAGGCATTCAGTAACTCCGCCTTCTCTGTATGCTCTGTCACCAGGGCACCCACCTCATTCAGCAGCAGGCCCACATTTTTCCTAGGCTTCCTTTTGCTGCTGATGTACTTGAAGAAGCCCTTCTCGTTGTCCTTGACATCCCTTGCCAGGTTTAATTCCAAGTGGGCCTTAGCCTTCCTCGTTGCATCCCTATGTACTTAGACAACGTTCATATATTCCTCTGTATTGGGTTTGCGTGGCAAGGTTTTGGTAGTGGGGGGCTACAGGGGTGGCTTCTGTGAGAAGCTTCTAGAAGCTTCCCCTGTGTCTGATAGAGCCAACGCCAGCTGGCTCCAAGACGGACCTGCCGCTGGCCAAGGTTGAGCCCGTCAGCGACAGTGGTAGCACCTCTGTGATAACATAGTTGAGACGGAAAAAAAAAAAAAGGAGCGGCGTTTTTTTGCAGCCAGAGAAAGGAGTGAGAAGATGTGAGAAACTCTGCAGACACCAAGGTCAGTGCAGAAGGAGGGGCAGGAGGTGCTCCAGGCGCCGGAGCAGAGATCCCCCTGCAGCCTGTGGTGAAGACCATGGTGAAGCAGGCTGTCCCCCTGCAGCCCATGGAGGGAGGATGAGGAGATGTAGAGATTCCACCTGCAGCCCATGGAGGACCCCACTCTGGAGCAGGTGGAGGCACCTGAAGGGGGCTGTGGCCCCGTGGGAAGCCCACGCTGGAGCAAGCTCCTGGCAGGACCTGTGGACCCATAGAGAGAGGAGCCCACGCCAGAGCAGGTTTGCTGGCAGGACTTGTGACTCCGTGGGGGACCCATGCTGGAGCAGTCTGCTCCTGAAGGTCTGCACCCCGTGGGAGGGACCCACGCTGGAGCAGTTGGTGAAGAACTGCAGCCCGTGGGAAGGACTCATGTTGGAGAAGTTGGTGGAGCAGACCAATTTCTCATTGCTCTACTCTGTTTTGCTTGATAATAAATTAGATGAATTTTTTTCTAAGTTCAGTCTGTTTTGCCCGTGACATTAATTGGTGAGTAGATAGATAGTAGATAGTAGATAGTAGATAGACTTCATTAAAAGATATTGAACTGAAAAAAACCAACGTATTCATTTCAGTAAAAAAAAATTCTTCAGATGAAAAAGAGCTGTTTTCAGCAAATTTCAGTATAAAGCATATAGGAACTTTTGATGTAAAGACATGTATTGGGTTAGCATGGCAAGGTATTAGTAGTGAGGGGGCTACAGGTGTGGCTTTTGTGAGATGTCAGAAGTTGCCTCCATGCCCAACGGAGCCAATTCCAGCCTGCTCCAAAATGGACTGGTTGCTGGCCAAGACTGGGTCAATCAGCAATGGTGGTAGTGCATCTGGGATAACATTTTTAAGAAGGGGAAAAAACTGCTGTGCAACAGCAGCTGGGAGAGAAGAGTGAGGATATGTGAGAAAAACAGCTGTATAGACATCAAGGTCAGTGAAGAAGGAGGGGAGGAGGTGCTCCAGGCACTGGGGCAGATTTCCCTGCAGCCCATGGTGAAGACTATGCTGATGTAGACTGTCCCTCTGCAGCCCATGGAGGACCCCATGATGGAGCAGGTGGATGTGCCCCAAAGGAGGCTGTGGCCACATGGAAAGCCTGCACTGGAGTAGGTTTTCTGGTAGGACCTATAGCCCATGCTGGAGCAGCCCATTCCTGAAGGACTGCATCTCATGGAAAGGACCCATGTTGAAGTTCTTGAAAGACTGCACCCCGTCAGAAGGTCCCACATTGGAGAAGTTCAGGGACGACTGTTTGCCATGGTTGAGACCCCACGCTGGAGCAGGGGAAGAGCATGAGGAGGAAGGAGCAGCAGAGCCAACATGTTATGAACTGACCACAGGCCCCCCTGCACTGCTCGGAGCGGAGGAGATGATAGAGAAGTCAGGAGTGAAGTTGAGCCAAGGAAGAAGGGAAGGGTTGGGGGAAGGTGGGTTTAGATTTGTTCTTATTTCTCATTATCCTACTCTGATTTTGACTGGCAATAAATTAAATTAATTTGCCCAAGTCAAGTCTGTTTTGCTCATGATGTTAATTGGTGAGTGATCTCCCTGTCCTTAACCCATAAGCCTGTTATCATATTCCTCTGCCCTGTTCAGTTAAAGAGGAGTGATAGAGCAGCTTGGTGGGCACCTGGCAGCTAGTCAAGGTCAATCCACAACAATAACGTGCTTAATTAAGGAAGAAATTTTAATTAATTCTTGGACTTTCCCAGCCCTCCAGGCCTTATCTGTTGTGGAAAACCTGTGGACTGAGGCCGCAGAAGCTTAGCTGGAGAACAGTTTCTAGCAGTACCAACTGCTGAAACCACAGGCTGACAGCATAAGCTCTCCTCTTCTAGGAATTCCTAAAAACTCACAAAAGCTGGTCTCAGCATAGAGGTTGACACTTAAAGAAATTTAGTTATCAATTAAGCAACAATATTCTGGTATCGGCTTGGAATTACCACCAAAGGTGTACTGATGGCTCAGTTTATCCTGTAGCTAAGCTGTTGCAATCAACTTCCAACACTACCTTTTAGTCGTGTGTAGGAAGGTGAGCCAGGTCAGAGTAGTAAGTCCTACAGTCACCTGGTGGCCCGGAGTGTTTTGAGACGTGGGCCGGGGGCCTCATAGCATAGGTTCAGGAGCTGAATATGGAAAGCATTAGGCATGTGGGACGTTAAATAAAATTTCTATTGATGCCAAACAGGCAGCATAGGCAGATGGTATTTCAGATGTTGCTGCAAAGCACAAAAAGAAGGCTTTTTCTGAAGTTTGCAGACAAACCCAAACTGACTTCACTATGTAAATTTAAGCTAGAGAAAATAATTTAATCTGTTCTTTCTCTGAGGTGAAGATACAATATCCTTAATGCAAACACACTGCTGTATAAGAGGGTAGACATATTCATTGCTATATTAAGGTTTCAAGGGATCTTGAGAAGTGACCTTAAACATAGATTATCACTGTAATATAAGCAATTGGTAACAAAAGCTTTGATAACTGTGCATTGGCCTTAAAATGGCACCTACCATATATCCAAATTACTAACAAAGCTAGCAAACTACCATTCAGAAATTAAAAAAGCAATGGTAAACTTGCTTAGATTATCATATGAGACAAGGAGAACAAAGATTAAATTGCAATGACCATCTGGTGCTGCTCATCATGACTCTATTGAATGACGTAAAAAATTCTCCCCATCTCTAGATTATATGAATTCTTATATTTAGGAGTAGATGATACTGGAGAGATATTTTTTAGCAGTTGTTTATGTGCTATTCTTATAGTAATTTGAATTTCCTGCTTGTTCAGTAGTGCACTTTTTAGCTGCTGTTTCAGGGCAATCTAAGAGGCAACATCCCTCCCTCCTCTCTCTCCCTTTCTCTCTCTTTCCTTTTTTGTACGTCTGCTCATCAGCCAAGTAAAAGAGGCTACTGAGCTTACAGTGAAGTGCAGAGTCTCTTTGCATCAAGTTTTCCTCTCTGATACACGTTCTTTTATTGCCAGCCAACAAGCTGATAGTTACAGGGAGACGGTGAACTATGGCCTTGGATTAGAAAGGAGTACTACTTCATGTCTCTTTCCAACGAAACAGGAGACTGATAAACTCTAAAGGAAAAAACATTATCTGTATTTCATTTAGGATGGGGAGAGCTTTTAAAGTGGAGAATTGTTTAGAAGATACTGAAGGTGATATGGAACAAAACCCTTATCATTGTCTGCTTGAATTCTCTTCCATAAAAAAAGATATATATAACAAATCTTTTGACCTCTGCGATTGCAAAAAAAAGCTGTGATTACTCCATCAGGAACCATTGGCAAATTAACATAAAATGACATCAATGAAGAAACTATATCTGAAAGTCTTCTATTGTTTGATTTCTATGATTATTTTCTCTTATGAACTCTAATCACTGACAGTGAACAACTGTTTTTAGCTCTCCAGCCCCATTTAGTCTGAAACAAAAGTGAACAACCATTTTATACTATACTTCAATCTTTCTAATTGTTATAATTCATTCTTATTTTGTGGTGATAAAGCAGGAAACAATCTGCCAAAGTGGTCTCAACAGCAATCAATTTATTAGTGTTTCCAGACACACAACTGTTATGCACGAGGATCTGCAGTGTATTCTTAGCCTGGAATTAAGCAATTAAGACTTTGATTGGATATCAGTCTGAATATTTCCCCTCTATAAGCACAATTTTACATTATTTTGTTAAAAGGCTCACAAAGCAAAGACGAAGCTGGACACCTTCCGTGATTCTTCTTTGCAACTAATTAAAACTAATTTCAAAATGCCTAATGCATTTCAATTTACTTGCAAGTGAAGGCATCTAATCTATATGGTCAGAATAGATGATTTATAAGCATGCCACCATGGAAATTAT
Organism: Balearica regulorum gibbericeps; assembly: GCF_011004875.1. Lineage (NCBI taxonomy): Eukaryota > Metazoa > Chordata > Aves > Gruiformes > Gruidae > Balearica > Balearica regulorum. The sequence goes on along the minus strand of NC_046191.1, from coordinate 35,414,450 downwards.
ATAATTCTTCCATGCCCTTTGCATATGTATGTTAAACATTAAAACAGTAGGAAGAGCTAGGTCCACAAGAGAAGGTAAAACACCCAGGTATCCAGGCCCAGAAAAGGCTGAAACGTGGTCTATATGAATTCACAAGACAAAATGACAATATATTATCTGCAGATAGAAGAAAAGAATGGGTCAGAGGGAATACAGTACTCACATTAATGGGAAAAAGTGTGTTTCTATGCATGAATAAATTCAATAAGAAGTATCAGAGGCAATATTAGACTAGTATTAGATACACCATCTAAGAAGGAGTAATGTGCAACACAAAATCCAAACTGTATCCTAACAGGCATGTTAAGAGTCCATTGACTGAGTTTCATAATAGCACAAAATATTAAATATCCAGCAGAATGGATTAAACTATTGAATATCCAGCAGAATAGATCAACCATCATGGAGCAAGGCTGAATATTAGGGAATCAGAAACTCACATATATCCCATAAATCCCAGGAGTTTTGGGTTAGTTCCCAAAATGTTAAAAGGTAGAAAATAAGAAAATCAAATAATGCTCATGGATCAGGGCTGTAAGAAAGTTTAGAGACCATCTAGGCATTAAAAGTCTTTAAAGAACCAGAAGAATTGAATGAACGTGTTGTGTCTGATTGCCTGATGTACTAAACCTACCATGACTGCTGGAAAGAGTTTTAAAGAAAAAGACATGGAGGGAAAAATGTTAAGACTGGTGAGAATTATATAAACATTTTGCCTGATTTTAATAGGCACGAATAGATAAATTGGGTAAGGATATTGCACCAGATAAAATAACACCTAAAGGAAAGAAAGAAGATGCAAGGACAGAGAGTTTTAGTACTGCTGTGAGCAGAAACCTGTATCACAGAAATATCTTGCAGCATGTACATGGACTTAGCAATACCAGAAAGGTAGCTCTGAGCAATAAAGGGTCAGTAACACTGGATTTGATTACCTGTGCTCGACCAAATTACAATTAGGGGACACACCTAGAGTCTCAGGTACAGATTATATAGCAATTGGTGCTGAAGCTTGCCCAATCTTTCAGACAATTTAAGAATTAAAGAGGGCTAATTGTAGCACAGATTTAGTTCTACCAAGTGGACATTTTTGTAGAAAAGCTGCTCATTTACTGTAAGCATAGATGAAATAGCAAAAAGTTGTTTGGGGTTGTTCATTTGTTTCTTAGGATTTTAAACAACATTTTTCATTTCAGAAAGGCAATCTTTGAGAGTTTCAGGGAATGCATTGATGAGGTAAACTAAGGAGCTTAATGTCATATAGATTTTTCGTTTCCAGATAGATACTGCTTCTTTAATCTCATGTTATGAACCACAAGGAAAACAATGCAAGAAAGGACTCTGAACCTGAGAAGATGACTAACTCTTCCAGTAATCATGTTACAAGTAAACAGTATACAGTGATAAAGTAAATGGTTGAAAAGCGAGGAAGATGTACCTTGAAAGTCAAAAGGAGAAAGAGAATTTGCAAATTGCTTCAATCAAGATAAACAAGTCTTTGCAAAAGATATTAAATCAAATAGGAAAAGATTCTGTGGTCATATAAATTTAAATAAATAAATAAGAAAGGAAGATGGCCTGCTATGCAGTGGCATTTGAGAATTAAGTTAGCCTTTAAAAAAGAACGCTCCCAAATCGATATCTTGCTTTAATTTTCAATAAGGAAGAGGTAATGAGAATGAGGCTATGGAAATGACTGCAACTGGAATAAAATTCAAAGATCTCAGTGCATTCAACTAAGGGAACTCAATAATATCCATCTTCAAATTCTGAAAGAATTGGTATGTGAAAACATATTCTCATAAGGATTTTAATAGAAAGCATTTCAGGGCAGATGATAAACCATTATAATAATGTCTAAGAATTTGTTTAGTCATTTTATAAAACCTCCTTAATTAGCTTATAATAGGAATCATCATTGTCTTCAAGGCTAATTATAGAAGAGAAATATGTAGGAGTATTAAAGAGAAGATCATAATAAGTGATCTAATTGGGAAGATATGTTTTCATAGGAACATACCAGCGGTATTATAGGCACTGATCACTTTTTAAATAAGAATATTTTTCCTTTTTTCTTGGGCCTAAAATAAGGATGAAGAGAGATGGTAGTAATTAATACACACGTCCTGACAATTCTGATGCTACTTATCATGCACGAAATGACCATGGAGATCAAGATTAAAAAAATAAATAAACTCTTTACATCTTCAGGGATCACAATAGCAAAATCAGTACCTGAAAGAAAAGAGAGTTGCAATGCTGTGAAGTAGCACAGCACACTATTTACTAGATAGTGCAACAGGGTAGGATATTTAGCCACAGGAGAGAAACTGTGCAGTATTTCCAGAAGAGGAGTAACGAAAAGTAGGAATATAACACCATTTAACAGAGGACTTAAAAATTTACAGACCTGGGACACTTCTAGGAATCTCATAATATATATCTCATTAAAAGCTCTCTTCTAGCACTTGCCACTTAATTTTGACAGTAATGTCATGAAACATTCCATATTGCTTGTTTCTTTAAATTAATTTCATTAGTATACCACACCATTTTATTAGTATACAGTTTATAGAACTACTTTATCAACTTTTTTTTTTATAAATATCTTATGTGAATTACTACATAACACAATGCGTCTCTCTAATAGAGCTATTCAGTCCTGAATTCAAGACCTGGAATGACAGAAATCCCCCATATCTCTTGATTTGCTTCACCAAGAATGAATCAACCTCAATAGTAAAAATGAGCACTTGATTTCCAATATGGACTTTTTCAGCTACAACCACTGTAATGTATTCTTTTGTTTAATAGGTTAAAAACTTCTATATCTTTTGCCTTCTTATGTCTTTCATTAAAAATGCGTAAGTTTTGTCACTGTAAGACCTTACCAAGGACTGTGAAAACTCTATATGAAATCAGTCAGAGGCTTAAGCTGTTATGAGAAGTGAAATAGCCCATTTTAATCAAATTGTAGAAAAAAGATAAGCCATTGATTAAAAAGAAAACACACAAACACCAGCATATTGTCTGGTTCAAAACACATGGAGATCCAATTTCTGAATGTACTGCTATAGGAATCACTGGAGTCTTGTTCTTTTCTCCAGGGGTTAAGCTAATTAGGATACAAAAACCGAAAAGTAATAGAGAAGAAATGAACTGTTTGGTAATATTGTTTTTACAGTTAGTTTATAGCATTTACAAATAACTACTGTGAGTTCCTTGTATTTTGCAGTATTTCTTTTTAGAAACGCCACAGGATATTTTGCAGTATGTTTTTAAGGAATGTTTGTGTCAGTGTTCAAAATATGGTATTCACTTATTTTTGAACATTAAATTTACCATGAACAGAATTTTCCTACTTGATTTAGTTATTTGGGAAGAATAAACTTACATGTTTCTCAATGCCAACATAAGTTGCGGTCAGCTCAGCAGATATCATCTGCATGCGGAGTGTTTCTTGCCAAAATTGCTTTTGAGGTTCAAAATGTGTTGTCCTTGTAAAGCATTTTACCTTTCCCCATAAATCCAGATTTTATTCTCTTGAGTGATACGCTACATAGTCTACTTAATTAGTTTGTCTGAAGAGGTTACCATATTTATATGAACGAATAGCTACTCATTATTTTACTCTTGACAGCCCGTCTATACAAATGTATAGACTACATCACATCCACTGAATCAGAGTGCTGATGTTAGATCACAACTAGACATTAAAAAAAAAAGGCCCACAACGGCTCTGTTACAACAACCAATGAGCACACAAGTGCAATCACCTGTATTTGCCTAACGCTTAAGCCATCACATTTTTGGACAACTTGTTTTGCAGAACTGTTCTTTACCTCTTACTTCAAGAATACTAAATAAAAGAAATCTAAAGCTGTCTACCAATTCCACAGTCTGTCAGGGCCCTGCGTGCACTGACCTGATCCCGACCAGCCTCAACTGAAGCCTGCACCCATACTCCCTGACCGTGTCAGGGCTATCCCCGTCTGAGCTATGTTGCAGGAGTGCTGGTCTCCAGCTCAGCCACAGCCATCCCTGGCCATGAAGCCTTATTGATCCTGATTTGTGAATTGATTTCGCGAATTGACCTTGGGCCTGTCTCATCACTATGGAGGTGCCCAACAATCACTGGGTGTTGTCTGACCTTGTTTACTGGACCTGATCCTGACCATGACCTGCAGATTGACTTCCCAGTTTAATCTCTGACCTACTTCGTCAGCACAAACTTGCCTAATGACCCAGACTTTCACCAGACAGTCCTTCCCAAACTTCTCCAACATGAATCCTTCCCACGGGCTGCAGTCCTTCAAGAACTGCTCCGGAATGAGTCCTTTTCATGGGATGCAGTCTTTCAGGAATGGACTGCTCCAGTGTTGGTCCCCCACTGGGCTATAGGGTCCTGCCAGAAAACCTTCTCCAGTGTGGGGACCTCTCCATGAGTCCACAGGTCCTGCCAGGAGCCTGCTCCAGCATGGGCTCTCCATGTGGTCACAGCCTCCTTTGGAGTACATCCACCTGCTTTGGCATGGGGTCCTCTGTGGGCTGCAGAGGGACAGTCTACATCACCATGATCTGCAGGGCAATCTCTGCTCTGGTGCCTGGAGCACCACCTCCCCTCCTTCTTCACTGACCTTGACGTCTGCATGGCTGTTTTTCCCATATATTCTCACTCTTCCAGCTGCTGTTGCGCAGTAGTTTTTACCTCTTCTTAAATACATTGTCACAGAGGCGCTACCACCGTCACTGATTGGCTCAGCCTTGGCCATTGATGGGTCACTGGAACTGGTGGTGAGTCACTTGGAGCCAGCTCTGTCAGTCACGGAGGCAACTTCTGACATCTCACAGAAGTCACCCCTGCCAGATCCCCACTACCAAATACATCAGTGTCTTGGGTCTGGCTGGAATCGATTTAACCTCCCCCATAGCAGCCCTCATAGAGCTGTGCTTTGTACTTGCAGCTAGAATGGTGTTTTGGCTATGGCTGAGCAGTGCTCACACAGCATCGGGGCTGTCACTCCAACTCTCCCCACAAAGGCCAGTAGGCTGGGGTGAACAAGAGGTTGGGAAGGGACATAAGATATAGCCGGGACAGCTGACACAAACTGGCCAAAGAGATACACTATTCTATGATACTGTGCTTCAAAATAAAAACTAAGAGAAAGGGGGATGGGGGCCATTTGCTATTAAGGTGTTTGTCTTCTGAATCAACTGCTACACTTACTGAGGCCTTACTTCCCAGGCAGTGGATGGACATTGCCTACTGATGGGAGGTAGAGAATAATATTTGGTTTTGTTTCCTTTGCTTCCACACATGGTCTTTGCTTTTCTTTATTAAATTGCTGTCCTGGTTCTGGCAAGGGTAGAGTTAATTTCCCAAGGAGCCAGGACAGGTAAGCCAAGCTGGCCGGGGGCTATTCCATACCATGTGACATCATGCTCACCATAAAAGGGGGCTAGTCGGGCAGGGGCGGGTTCAGCATGTCGGCATGGCTCCGAGATGGGTCGAGCGTCCAGTGGGTCGGTCATTGGATCGGTAAATCGTTCTCTGTTATCACCCATTGTTATTATCTGTTATCAGCACTGTTGTTGATTGTTTTCCCTCTCCCTTGTTGTCCCAGTAAACTGCCCTTGTCCCAGTCCTCGAGGCTTTGCCGTTGTTTTTCCGTTCTTCTCCCCATCCCGCTGGGGGAGGGGTGAGCGAGCGGCGCGTGGCACTTAGCTACAGGCTGGGGCTAAACCACGTCAGTCCTTTTTGGCGCCCAACGTGGGGCTCGAGGGGTTGTGATAATGACAAGTCTGACCCAAGTGTGTTAAAACAGATTTGTTATAAGCATTTATAATGTTATTGAAACAGTCACTGGTCATAATGATGTTCTGTTTGGTCACATGGCTCTCGTTTGTAAACCCGTGTTTACTCTATGTAGTCCCTGCGGTGCTGTTTATCACCTCTGGGAGAGGGGTTCCTGTTCTCATATTGTTGTATTGTGTGATATCGACTTATGATAAGATATCATCGACAGTCATGAGTCTGAGCTGGTACTTGTATGTAGCATTTCTGTCATGCCCATACCTCGGTCAATATCTTCCAAAATTGATTAATAATTGGACCTAATCTATGGGGAAGACGGGAGGGGGGATATCTTCTCCCACTCTTTCACCTCCCCTTTTCCCTTTTGGTTGGTTACAACAGTTTTTGAGAATTTTGACTACCCTTGGAATGTTCAGGCCAGTATATTCCTATTGCTAGGTCTTCTGCATCCTTTCCAAGTCCTGTTCAGGGTTAGCAAAAATCTTTTCAAGAGTACCACCCAGGGATCTTCCCCAAGGCTGAATGGTCAGGGCTGGCATGGCATGTGAAGAATATGGGCAGGTATCTAGAGACCTTGAACCATTGTCTAGTTTGCCTGGTCTCTCGGAGGACCCTTCTGTTGTAGGGTTGCTGAGGGTTGAAGAGCAACTGGTGCCGATTGCTACTACAACTGTGCACCGGCGGCAATATCGCACCAACCGAGACTCCCTGTTTCCCATCCACAAGCTAATTTGTCAACTGGAGGGTCAGGGAGTGATCTGCAGAACCCGCTCACCCTTTAACAGTCCCATATGGCCAGTGCGGAAGTCCAATGGAGAGTGGAGGCTGACGGTAGACTATCGTGGCCTGAATGAAGTCACACTGCCAATGAGTGCTGCTGTGCCAGAGATGCTGGAACTTCAATATGAACTGGAGTCAAAGGCAGCCAAATGGTATGCCACAATTGATATCGCTAATGCATTTTTTTCGATCCCTTTGGCAGCAGAGTGCAGGCCACAGTTTGCCTTCACTTGGAGGGGTGTCCAGTACACCTGGAATCGACTGCCCCAGGGGTGGAAACACAGCCCCACCATTTGCCATGGACTGATCCAGACTGCACTGGAAAAGGGTGAAGCCCCAGAGCACCTGCAATACATTGATGACATCATTGTATGGGGCAACTCAGCTGAGGAAGTTTCTGAGAAAGGGAAGAAAATAATCCAAATCCTGCTGCAGCCATAAAATGAAGTAAGGTGAAGGGGCCTGCGCAGGAAATCCAGTTTTTAGGAATAAGGTGGCATGATGGGCGGCGTCAGATCCCTATGGATATTATCAACAAAATAGCAGCAATTTCCCCACCAACCAACAAAAAGGAGACACAGGCCTTCTTAGGCGTTGTGGGTTTCTGGCAAATGCACATCCTGAATTACAGTCTGATAGTAAGCCCTCTCTACCATGTAACCCGGAAGAAGAATGATTTCAAATGGGGCCCTGAGCAACGACAAGCTTTTGAACAAATTAAACAAGAAATAGTTCATGCCATAGCTCTTGGGCCAGTCCGAGCAGGACCAGATGTACAAAATGTGCTGTACACCGCAGCCGGGGAGAATGGCCCGACCTGGAGTCTCTGGCAGAAAGCACCAGGGGAGACTCGAGGTCGACCCCTGGGGTTTTGGAGCCGGGGATATAGAGGATCCGAGGCCCGCTACACTCCAACAGAAAAGGAGATATTGGCAGCCTAGGAAGGGGTTCGAGGTGCTTCAGAGGTGATCGGCACTGAGGCACAGCTCCTCTTGGCACCCCGACTGCCAGTGCTGGGTTGGATGTTCAAAGAGAGGGCTCCTTCTACACATCACGCAACCGATGCTACGTGGAGTAAGCAGGTTGCACTGATCACACAACGGGCTCGAATAGGAAGCTCCAGTCGTCCAGGGATTCTGGAAGTGATCACAGACTGGCCAGAAGGGAAAGGTTTTGGAATGTCGCTAGAGGAGGAGGTGACGCATGCTGAAGAAGCCCCACCGTATAATAAACTAACAGAAGATGAGAAACCACGTGCCCTCTTCACTGGTGGGTCCTGTCGCATCGTGGGAAAGCATCGAAGGTGGAAGGCCGCTGTATGGAGTCCTACACGGCGAGTTGCGGAAGCTGCTGAAGGAGAAGGTGAATCGAGCCAGTTTGCAGAGGTGAAAGCCATCCAGCTGGCCTTAGATATTGCTGAAAGAGAAAAGTGGCCAACGCTGTACCTCTACACTGACTCATGGATGGTGGCCAATGCCCTGTGTGGGTGGTTACAGCAGTGGAAGCGGGGCAACTGGCAGCGTAGAGGCAAACCCATCTGGGCTGCCCCACTGTGGCAAGATATTGCTGCCTGGCTAGAGAAGCTGGTTGTAAAGGTCCGTCATGTAGATGCCCACGTACCCAAGAGTCAGGCCACTGAGGAACATCAGAACAACCAGCAGGTGGATCAGGCTGCCAAGATTGAAGTGGCTCAGGTGGATTTGGACTGGCAGCGTAAGGGTGAATTATTTCTAGCTCGGTGGGCCCATGACACCTCAGGCCATCAAGGAAGAGATGCGACATATAGATGGGCCCATGATTGAGGGGTGGACTTGAGCATGGACGCCATCTCACAGGTCATCCATCAATGTGAAAAATGCGCCATAATCAAGCAAGCCAAGCGGGTAAAGCCTCTGTGGTATGGAGGGCGGTGGTTGAAATATAAATATGGGGAAGCATGGCAAATCGACTACATCACGCTCCCGCGAAGCCGCCAAGGCAAGCATTATGTTCTTACAATGGTGGAAGCAACCACTGGGTGGCTGGAAACATATCCTGTGCCCCATGCCACTGCCCGGAACACTATTCTGGGTCTTGAAAAGCAAGTCCTGTGGCGACATGGCACCCCAGAGAGAATCGAATCAGACAATGGGACTCATTTTCGGAACAACCTCATAGACACCTGGGCCAAAGAGCATGGTGTTGAGTGGGTGTATCACCTCCCCTATCATGCACCAGCCTCCGGAAAAGTTGAAAGGTGCAATGGACTGCTAAAAACTACCCTGAGAGCAATGGGAGGTGGGACCCTTAAACCTGGGACACACATTTAGCAAAGGCCACCTGGTTAGTTAACACTCAGGGATCTGCCAATCGAGCTGGCCCTGCCCAGTCAAAATTTCCACGCACAGTAGAAGGAGATAAAGTTCCTGTAGTGCGCATGAAGAACATGTTGGGTAAAACAGTTTGAGTTATTCCTGCTTCAGGCAAAGGCAAGCCCATCTGCAGGATTGCTTTTGCTCAGGGACCAGGGTTCACTTGGTGGGTGATGAGAAAGGATGGGGAAGTCCAGTGTGTACCCCAAGGGGATTTGATTTTGGGTGAAAATAGCCAATAAATTAAATTGCATGATATTAATAGCGATATACTGTATCAATGGTATGACCATAAGAATCACCCAAAACTAATGAAGGATGGACTTTGAAACTGAGCAAAGTGCCACGATGATGGAACTAGAACTGACTTCAACTGGTTCCCATAAACTTTATCGAAAAATCACATCTTTGACATCCAGACTGTGAGCATGGACCATACCAGATACACTGGCTGTGAAGACTCCGGATGCAGCGTGCAACAATCCAGCAGCACGCACCATTGCTCCTGCTCTGAGAGACTGTAATGGCAGATGGAACCCAAAACCCTGGACTAAATGAACTCGACAGACATTTTAGAGCAATGGCCCATAGAGTAAGGGAATGATATCTGTGAAATAATCTGGGCATGACGTAGATGGCATAGAATAAGGGGTGGATAATGTCCTGGTTCTGGCAAGGATAGAGTTAATTTCCCAAGGAGCCAGGACAGGTGAGCCAAGCTGGCCAGGGGCTATTCCATACCATGTGATGTCATGCTCACCATAAAAGGGGGCTAGTTGGCATGTCGGCGTGGCTCCGGGACGGGTCGAGCGTCTGGTGGGGACGGGTCGAGCGTCCAGTGGGTCTGTCGTCGGATCGGTAGATCGTTCTCTGTTATCACCCATTGTTACTATCTGTTATCAGCACTGTTGTTGGTTGTTTCCCTCTCCCTTGCTGTCCCAGTAAACTGCCCTTATCCCAACCCTCAAGGCTTTGCCGTTGTTTTTCCGTTCTCCTCCACATCCCGCCGGGGGAGGGCTGAGCGAGCGGCGCGTGGCGCTTAGCTACCGGCTGGGGCTAAACCACGTCAATTGCCTTTATTTCAGCCCATGAGTTTTTTATCTTATTTTCTCTCCCTGCCTCGCTGAGGGGGGAAGCAATAGAATGACTTGTTTGATAATGAAGGGTGATTCAGTGTTTTCAGTGCAGCATTCCTTATAACGCACCTGGACTCTTAAAAAAAAAGAAGATATTTTTGGAAATTAGCTAGTGAATAATTACACTGCACTAAGACATATTTTGTCCTCGTTATTCTGTATTTAGTCAACTAGAAGAACTTTACACTAGTTCAGTTCACAGTATCTTACAAGAGATAATTGCTATCTTCAAGAATTATTAATCTTCATCAGTGACAGCTCTTCTCAACTTTTAATTGAAATGTCATGCCCAGCCAGTTTTGGTTGAGCCTGGTTCAATACCTGAAAATGGAAGTTTTCAACTGGCATTAAAAATTCTTGTTTCAGGCTTTTTCTGTTACTTTCTCATTCTTCAACTCATAGCTCTGTGTCTTGGTTTCTACCAGTTAATAATTCTAAATTTCTCCCCTGATTTCTAGTCTGTGCATACTGCATGGGTGTGTGCAGTGGCACTCCATGCTCTGTGGTTCGGTGTCTGCTCTACCACCATGTAGTCTTAGCCACAATCACAAAATAAAGAATCATGAAGATCAAACAGGTGGCTTCATGGTTGAAACTACTAACAAATGTTTTCAGAAACGCTGAGGCCTGCTATTCACTGAGCCAGAAGAATTATGTTTAATTACCTGAATGAAAAGCTTCCACTTCTACATCTGCATATGGTGTATGACCACATTTTCTTTTAATATTTCGACCTAATTTCAGATTTTTTTGCTACAATATTCGATATATTTAATTGTTTCAAGCATCCCCAGTAAACATATCAGGAAAAAAGCCCCAACACCCTAAGGGATTAGAAGAATCTTCAGCTCAGAAGACTGAATAATTTGGCTTTGGTTTTCCTTGATGTCCAGCCACACACGGATCATAGCATATGATATCAGTAAGATATGATGACAGGCTTAAGGCATCTCTTAAACATCAGATTAACAGATAAATGGATTTATTGGGATAAATTGCATAGGAGCTTTTAAAGCGGAATTATGGATAAATAGGGTTTCAATAAAACAATAGTCCTCAATGCAAAGATTAAAAAAAAGTAATTTAATCTATTTTCTCATTTTGATATAAGACACTTGTATACAACTAATTGCTTTTTTATTGGTTAGTAAATAAATTGACCTTAAATCTGGGGTTGTATTCTTTTGTACTGTCTTTAACTGAAGACAATTGTTTTACTGAAACAAGTTAGCTTATCCTCTCATAAGAGTCCATGGAGTCTGTCTGCATAAAGTACGTGTATTGAAAACTGGCTAAACTGCTGGACTGAAGGGGTTGTGTTTAGCCGCACAAACTTCAGCTGGAGGCCAGTCACAAGAAGTGTGCCTCAGGGCTCGATACTGGGTCTATTACTGTCTAATGATTTTGTTAATGATCTATGGGGCAGAGGACATACTTAGCATGTTCACAGATGATACAAAACTAGGAGGAGTGGCTGAAACAACAGAAGGACCTTGATAGGCTTGAGAAATGGGCAGAGGAACTTGAAGCTCAGCAAAAGTGAATTCTGTCCCTGTGGAGGAATAATCCCACACACCAGTTAAAGGCTGGAGAGTGACCAGCTGGGAAACAGCTCTGAAAAGAAGGACCCGGTGATGCTAGTAGACACCAAGCTGAACAACTTGTTTAAAAATACAGTTGCCTCCATTCTCACATTTATACAGGGAAAACAATTAACAAATAAGTTACATACCAATAGAAATGCTGAGGCCTGTCCACATCCATACTCCTCCAGAGTCTCCCCCCAAAAAAAATTAGTCTGCTATCATGTTTCAGTTCAGCAATAATTCTGTCTTCTACTTAGGGATAACAGGAATTTAAGAAATAGCTGTCACTTGAACAATCAGTGACAGTAAGATTTGCATATGTTGGAATTTCCCAGCTCGAAAAGAAAAGAAAAGCAGAAAAATGGTTGAAAGATTTCAAGCTGGAAAGACTAAATCTGATACCGCTACACATGTAAAACTAAAATTTTAAGTAGAGATTAAATGATACAGGTCTTTTCCTGTTCTGCCAGTTGTGCTATCCATGCCTGGATATGTACACTGGCTTTATCCATTAAATCCTAAATATACTTTATACATCTTAGTAGACCTTCTTGGTTATGACATGTCCATTCACATGACATCAGAAGTACACAAGATGGCAGTAGGCAGCTACAGAGGTACAGAACTATAATAACTTTCCAATTCTCATCAATGTCCAAGAATTCAACTACATTTTCTAAAAAAACCCACCAAAAACCCACCAACAAAAAACCCCAAACCCAAATAACAATTTAAAAAAAAAAAAATCAAAACTAAACCATGGAACCATGCTAGCCTTTACCTCAATGCCAGACATTCTAAGTTGCGAACGTTATCTGAACTTTTTTAATTTAGCAAAATGGAGATTTAGCTGTATCAAATTGTTGACTACAGCCCTCTTCTCCAAAGGCTCAAGTGATATAGAAAATTGGTTGTTTTTCATTTTCATTTTAGAAGCACTAAGGTTTTTAGACTTCTAAAGAGACATACATATGACAAGCTTCTACTGAAGTTCTTCTGAAAGTGCAGTCTAGTCCTTCAGAAAAGTGTACAAGGTATTCTGCAGTTTCAGAAGCATAAATACATCTGCAGTTTTCTTTTTAATTTTTTTTTTTTATTTAAATGAAATTGTGGAAAGTTTGAAAATTCCATGTGTGCTTTTAGTACTGAGGGTTTTGGTGGGTTTTTTGTTTGTTTCTTTTATTTTTAACATGATTCTGGATGAGTCATTAGTAAAAATACATTTGGAAATACTAACAAGAATATTTTAAGGAAATCTTAAGTTAAGCTGTTCTAATACCAGTTTGGCATATATAAATATGATTAAATTCAGATACTTTAATATTATTTCTTTAGCTAACAAATGCATTGAGCTTGGTTATGGTATGTTTAATGTATTGCCTCAGTCTTCACCAGCAAGTGTCCTAGCTACATCGCCCAAGTCTCAGAATGCAAAGGTAGGGACTGGGAGAATGAAGATCACCCACTGTAGGAGAATCATAGAATCATGGAATCATTTAGGTTGCAAAGAACCCTTAAGCTCATCAAGTCCAACCATTAACCTAGCACTGTCAAGTCCACCACTAAACCATGTCCCTAAGCACCACATCTATACGTCTTTTAAATACCTCCAGGGATGGTGAGTCAACCACTTCCCTGGGGAGCCTATTCCAGTGCCCAACCACCCCTCTCGGTGAAGAACCATTTCCTGATACCCAACCTAAACCTCCCTTGTCGCAGTTTCATTCCATTCCCTCGGGTTTTATCACTGGTCACCAGAGGGAGGAGATCAGCGCCTGCCCCCTCACACCCCCTCGTGAGGAAGTTGTAGGCTGTGATGAGGTCTCCCCTCAGTCTCCTCTTCCCTAGGCTGAACAAACCAAGGGACTTCAGCCTCTCCTCATACGTCTTCCCCTCTAGACCCTTCACCATCTTTGTTGCCCTCCTTTGGACACTCTCCCATAGTTTTATGTCCTTGTTGTACTGGGGTGCCCAAAACTGCACGTAGTACTTGAGCCTAGAACAGTTGAAGAGCAGACAGAGCAGCAGGCAAAAGGATAGGAAGCATGTGCGTAAAAAAAAATAAAATTAGCTATATTCTTATTATGGGGATTTTTCTGCATGTTAATTATTTTTCCTTTCTTTTTCTGCAACTGAGTAATAATAATTCTTTGATTAGATTTCTAAGATTCCAGTGGCACTAACAAAGTTTCTCGGTATCATATTAAAATTGTGGGGGTTTTTTTGCCCTTAAACTCAATTTCAAACATAATATTACTAGTAAATGTGAACATATTGTCAGGAGCAGAACATAGCTTCGGGATGGGAAGTGAGCAGGACTCACAGGTATGTGAAAGATAATTTTTTTATCCTTATGGAATTTTTATCTTATCTTTTAAGAAGGCTCCCCAGACAATATAAATTAATCATTAAATTTAATGTAAAAAATAATGTACAATTTTAAAGATAGACTTGGAATGGCTATATCTAAATAATTACTGAATGAATGGAACTGCAAATGCAAGATCACAAAGAGGAAGGAGTATCATTAACATCCAAAACTTCCATATCACTTCCACTGGTCAAGGCTTTTTCAGCTGACAAAATTCCACAAAATTTGTTAAGATACAAAGAATATAATTACTGTCTCCCAAAAGTTAACTTTTGATTGGATGAGTGCCACAAACAGTGATCACTGGATGGAGACAGAAGTGAACAAAAAAAAAAAAAAAAAAAAAAAAAAAAAAAACCACAAAACAAAAAAACCAAAACAGATAAGTGTGAGAAACAGCCCTCACAAACAGTGATCACTGGATGGAGACAGAAGTGAACAAAAAAAAAAAAAACCAAACAAAAAAAAAAACAGATAAACGTGAGAAACAACCCTCTGAGACCCAAGGTGAGAGAGTAAAGAGGGGAGGAAAGGTGTTTTGATGTTTGTCTTCTTGTTTCTCACTACATTAATCTGTTTTATTTCTCAGTAAACTAAGTTAATTTTCCCCAAATTGAGTCTGTTTTGTCCACAATGGGAATTGGTAAGCAATCTCCAGCAAGCTTTCTCAGCTTATTTTCTCCCCTGTCCCACTGAGAATGGGGAGGGGAGGAGCACCTGGGTGGGCACTTGGCTGTTAGCCAAGGCTAAACCACAGAAAAAGGACAGGAAGAACTATGAGCCAAGAACATGTAGAAAAAAACCCTGGTTTTTTTGGAAGAAGGATTAAAAATAAATCTGGAAAAAAAAAAAACCAACCACAAAATCGTGGCAAGCTAACATCATATTGAGTCAATTGGGTCATAAGATAACTCTGGCTAGAAGGAGATGCCATCTCTGGTCCAACTTCCTGCTCGGAGCAGGTTCTACTCCATGGTCAGACCAGGTTGATCAGGTCTGTATGCACTTGTGTCTCAAAAACTTTCAAAGATGGATACTGTATAACCTCTCTTGGCAACCTTCTCCAATGCTTCAATATTCTCATACTGAGGGGGTTTTTTCCTCTTATATTCTGCTGGAATCTCCCCTGTCATTCAAGATGAGGGTGCAAATGTATGATCCTACAAAAATTTACACATTACTTAAAATGTGAATAATTACCACTGTATTCTCTGGAAAAAAAGTCATTTGTGAAACACAATGGCTGCATAAGCTTCTGTGCAGGATTGGGGTCTAAATGGAAGTGTTATAACTTGAATCTAAATTCCATTTTGACTGAGGATTAATAAAATGTTAAAAGCAAAGGAAAAGACAGATATACAAGTGCACATTTTCTGGAAATATGAGAAAAAATAGGCTTTCTGAAAATATATTATTGAAACATCGTATGATATTTTAAGATATGCTGACCTCTATCCCTGAATTTAAAGTTAAACTTAATTGCAGAAGTACAGTATAAAAGTTGAATAACTATTAACCACCTTTATAGAATGCTAAAGTTGCAAATAAGGACTTATGAATCACAATAGCCCTGATACAGATTATAACTGTTCATATGTTCCTTGAGCTATTTCAAACAGAAAGGCAATAATCACTTCAGCTGTGAAAAATATGTGGAGAAGAGCTCAGAGGAACCTACCAGAACTGTAGATACATTTATAAATATATTACACCTTTATTTAGGAGTTATATTGAGTTTAGTCAGAACAGCTAGTGTCTGACAAAATGTATTTGCTGTTCAAAAAGTGGCAAGTTCTCCACCAAAAACGAAGTGGATGAGTTAGTGCTTAAGTACTGAACCATATGCATGAGAAATTTGCCTCAATTTTTGCTTCTGCCATAGAATTTATGTGTAGATAGCCATTATAATTAAATTATTGTTATATAAGTTGGAAAATGGAGAAAATATCAGTTTGGAAATATGTCACAATACCTTTGCTCCTGATTGTTATTCTGTAGTGTTTCTCACAAGCTTACTGGTCTTCTCCTCCCAATTCTCTTAGAGCATTTTTCAACCTAATGTTGAATGAATAATAGAAATATTATATAATCATACATCTCAAAGTCATGATAATGCATTAAAAAGCAGTTTTAATAAAAATCACATGTGTTTTTTAAAATCAAATGTCATACTTAATGTCACTTTATTGTTTCATTTCCTCATGATTATATTTCTAAGAAGACAAAGGAATAAATGCCACATTGTTTTGCTATCTGCTGGATAGGAGTAAACTGCCATGTCTGTTGTGCTGTGTGCAATGAGTAAACAGAAGAACTTGTCTTGTTCCACAGACAAGGAAAGGCTGATAGCTCATAATACGGAACTTAAAATTCTAATTACAGTCTTTTTTTTTTGCACACTGTCACAAGGCAGAATTTCACAGGTCATTTTTTCTTATATCATAAATTTTTAGATGTCCCATTTTGTGCAATTAATTAATTCTCTCCCAAGTACTGTGTACTTGATAACAATAGAAAAATCACTTTAGTGTTTCAAAATTATCATGGCAGACCCATAGGTAAAGTGGATCACATTTTTGATCTGATTTGATAGAATAGTTGCACCTAAGTCTTGTACTAAGAGAGGAAAAAACCTCAGAAGCATGTCTGACACCTCTAAAGCTGAAATGTTTTGGAAAATCCGTATGTGTGCTGCTGTGAATGCTGTTGAAATTGTTGATGTGTTATATTTTTCAGTAGATCAATGTATATGATGCTTTTGTACAAAGACTGTCTTGTATATCTTCCAGATTGGAGATAAACTTCTTGTCTCACCCTGTACCACTTTTAAGCCTGGTTTCTTATCCTGTGTTATGTGTCTGAAGAGACAGCCAGTGGTGAATGGGAGAAATCATACTTAGTTTAATTTTATTACTAAATGTTATGTCACATATAGTTTTTCTATTGCTGTTATCACCAAGAAGTTATTTTAAGCAGCCCAAGAGAAATATAGAAAGATGACTTACATGTTCCAGTAGCATCCCCTAAGTTTTGGTGTGGATTGATGTGAGTATGAAAAAAGAAAGTACAGATGAGGTCAGACAAAGTAATAGTAAATATAATCTCTGTGCATTACAGTTCAAAAGAGGCGTAGAAAAGACAGTCATTTCCCAAACAGTATAACCAAATATAAATCAAAGTACTTTTGCTTTGTGAAATAATGGAAGGGCCACAGTTAAGTTCTGGATAGATTATTTTCCTATTTATTGTTCAATGAAAAAAATATGACTGACACACTTTGACAGGCTTCTCTTTAGAGATGTTTAATGTTAATCTGGAAAGACTTGCTGCCAATTGGTAACACCACTGAATTGCTATTAAAGAATTGCTAATTCTCATGTCTTCCTGCATAATTTGCCTTATATTATGAAAGGTTCTTTCTCAGCCATTGAAATCATTCCAGCTACAGTGTTAAAACACTCTTCATCATCTTCTGTTAGCATTTTAATTGCAGGCTGGTACCATGCCTAGTTTTATGGTTTCACAGTGATAATTCTCACAAAACTAGTTGGCATAGGTCCCCTCAGTTTTCATCTCTGTGGCATATTCCTCTTTCCCTGTGTTTTCCTAGAAATCAGTTGCCCTGCAAGAACTCCAAGGTAGCTTACCTGCTGGTAATCTAGTAGCAATTATACTGAGAACAGCAGCAGCAGTAAAATTCCCTCTTTTCAATTTTCCATCCTTTGTCTGCTTGTTTTTTGGGTCTTTTTCATTGTTTTGTTTTGTTTTGTTTTAATATAGCTTTCTCTAATAATTATTAGGAAGTACTTTGCATTTCCTATTATTGTTACAGGTGATTTACTCAGGGAAGTGGAGCAGAGTCCCTTCCAAAGGCTCCCCAAGATAAGGAGAACTGATTATGTTCACAAGCTGTACTGGAAGGATGGGAAATATAAGGTCCTTTATTATATACAATTTAGGTATTCTCAACTTCTAACTTTTATTTAAAGCTTTAACTTTAATTTTTAGGTGTGGTCACTCTTGACACTATTGCTTGTGATCACTCTTGACACTATCATTATCACTTTTTAAATCTGACCATTGAAAAGGACGATATCTAATATTTGTACTGGGTCTGGCTGGGATGGATTTAACTTTCCCTGTAGCAGCCCTCATAGAGCTGTGCTTTGTAGTTAGAACAGCGTTGATAACACACCAATGTTTTGGCTATTGCCAAGCAGTTCCTGCACAGCATCAAGGCTGTCTTTCCAAACCCCACTCCCCCAAAGACCAGTAGGCTGGGGGTTGGCAAGAGGCTGGGAGAGGTCACAGGACATAACCAGGACAGCTGACCCAAACTGACTAAAGAGATATACCATATGATGTCATGCTCAGCAATAAAAGCTAAGAGAAAGGAGGAGGAGCGGGGGAGACATTCGTTATTACGGCATTTGTCTTCTAAATCAACCACTATGTCTACTGAGGTCCTGCTTCTTGGAAATTGGCTGGACATCGCCTGCTGACCAGAACTAGAGAATATTTTTTTCTTTTTTTCTTTTCTTCCAAAAGTAGCCTTTGTTTTCTTTCATTTAACTGCCTCTGTCTTGAACCACAATGTTTTTATCTTATTTTCACCCTCTGTGGTGCTGAGGATCGAGAGAGCAGCTTGGTGGGCAGCCAGTGGCCGGTGAAGGCCAATCCACCACAATACTATAATCATAAGTTAGGAAGACCTTAAATAGCAATCCTTAAGTAGTAGACCACAGCAATCCCGTGGACTGAGACAGTGGGGGATCTGAATATATAGGATTATGTGATTTGGAAAGCAGAAATACAGCGACCCTGAAATATCAAGTCTAGGTCTGATAAATGACAAAACCTGTCCTTATTCTGGAAGGAGTCTTACAAGTTTCACAGCTCTGTTCATGAACTAAGGTTCTCTTCACCTTAAGAACTTCTGCTTGTTAAACTTGATCCTTGAGTGATAAGGTGAAAACTGGTATCTGAATCTTCTCAGAAAAGATATCAGCAAAAAAGTTCAAAATGTGCAAAGCTCCAGGTGAATGTTACTTCCTGAATCTTATATCAAGTAGAAAGAAACCTGCCACTAATAATCTCATTGCCTACCAACACAACACAGTACTTTGTTCAGTGTTTTTGCCTGCCTAAAGAATGTACAAATTACATTATTTTAATTACATAGTGAACTAACAGCTAGGCATAAACTCACTTTAAAATGTATAGAAATGTAAACTGAAAGGCACAATCTTCACAATGTGTACCAATTTTTCTCAGTAATAGGGTGGATCGATCATTTGAATGTATATATATGTGAATATAGAAGTAACTTTTGTTGCATAGCTGCTGAAACACAACTAAACTGTTGCACGATTGGCCGTTCTCCTCGGTGCTGTGGTTGGTTACTCTAGATGCAGTCAGAGTTTGCAGAAGTACTAAATGGTTACCTTCCCCCACACTCCGATTCATAGCTTCTTCTGTAGATGTATTTTAAAATGGCTTTATTTTAATGACGTTTTAAATGATAAATTAATTTTGCAATTTCTTGCTCATCAAGTTATCACTGTAAATATTAATAAATTATTTTTTTCCATTAGCAATTCTGGCAGTGTGAGTCACTAGTACTTTTTAAACCTTAGAATATCTGTAACTCTCCTGACTTGTTTGAAACTGTCCAAACCAAGGTGAAGATTGTTACTATGTTAGAGAAAGGCCAGTCTGTTAGCACAGAAAATACATATTTATCTACATAGTGGGTTCAAGCACAGTATTGACAATTCAAACTTCTCACTGCCCTGCAAATGGACTTCAGCTCATGGTTGGTTTCCAGGGATCAAAGCTAAGTGTGTTGGGTTTGCGTGGCAAGGTTTTGGTAGCGGGGGGGCTACAGGGGTGGCTTCTGTGAGAAGCTTCTAGAAGCTTCCCCTGTGTCTGATAGAGCCAATGCCAGCCGGCTCCAAGAGGGACCCGCCACTGGCCAAGGCCAAGCCCATCAGCGCCTCTGGGATAACATAGTTAAGAAAGAGAAAAAACAGTTAGAGAGAGCTTTTGCAGCCGGAGAGAGGAGTGAGAAGATGTGAAAAACTCTGCAGACACCAAGGTCAGTGCAGAAGAAGGGGCAGGAGGTGCTCCAGGCACTGGAGCAGAGATTCCCCCTGCAGCCCATGGTGAAGACCATGGTGAGGCAGGCTGTCCCCCTGCAGCCCATGGAGGAAGGATGAGGGGGTGTAGAGATTCCACCTGCAGCCCGTGGAGGACCCCACGCTGGAGCAGGTGGAGGCACCTGAAGGAGGCTGTGGCCCCGTGGGAAGCCCACACTGGAGCAAGCTCCTGGCAGGACCTGTGGACCTGTGGAGGGAGGAGCCCACGCCAGGGCAGGTTTGCTGGCAGGACTTGTGACCCCGTGGGGGACCCACGCTGGAGCAGTTTGCTCCTGAAGGTCTGCACCCCGTGGGAGAGACCCATGCTGGAGCAAGGGAACGATGAGAGGAGTCCTCCCTCTGAGGAGGAAGAAGCGGCAGAAACACCGCGTGATGAACTGACCGTAACCCCCACTCCCCGTCCCCCTGTGCCGCTGAGGGGGGGTCAAGGTTGAAGCCGGGAGTGAAGTTGAGCCCGGGAAGATGGGAGGGGTGGGGGGAGGTGTTTTAAGAGTTGATTTTATTTCTCATTCCTCTACTCTGTTTTGCTTAGTAATAAATTAGATGAATTCCCTCTCTAAGTTCGGTCTGTTTTGCTCGTGACGATAATTAGTGAGTGATCTCTCCCTGTCCTTATCTTGACTCATAAGCCTTTTGCTATACGTTTTCTCTCTGATCCAGTGAATGAGGGGAGTGATAGAGCGGCTCTGGTGGGCACCTGGCCCTCAGCCAGGGTCAACCCACCACATTAAGGAAGAACAATAACCTCACCCATAGAATGAAAAGAAACATGACAAAGCAAATGACTAAAAATAATCAGTATAAGAAATAGATATTTAACTTACACTAATTGATTTTAAAGAATAAAGAATTATGGGGCAGCAATGCAGATGTAACAATATTAAAATACTGCATCATGCTTCTACTGTAACTGTCTTTCCTTAACGAATTTATGTTCTGCATCTCATGTATATGACACTACAAATACTCTTTCCTCCATAGTTTATCTTGTTATGATTTTGAAAGAACAAAATATCCAGAACATCAGCTGGTACAGTAATGTATCTTATAGCTAAGGCTGAATTGGATTATGAGGAGGATTGTCCAGTGCTACAGTACAACCCTGGGACCTTTCCATCAGAATCTATTGTGCATATCACCTAGCTTGATATATACAAGGGTGTTAACTCGCTATAAATGTTAGGAGTGTGGTTGGTTGCACCCTTGACATCAAAATCACTAGTTCACTTGCAGTTATGCTAGGATAGCTTATTCTTATGGGAAGTTCGAAGAAGAGATAAAAAGAAAACCTAACCAACATAATTGTAGTGAAATGGTTAAAAATGTAACCTGCAAAACAGAAAAGAATGTAACCTGTAGGAACAGAGGAAGGAGAAATAAGCCAAAGTAAAACTTTAAAATTTTAAATCTCAGAGTTTGACTCAAGCAAGACTTCAGGGGACTGAAATTCTGAACATAGTACATCAGCAGTTGTGGTTTTGGTGGAAAATGTTATTGAAGTTGGTATTATTTCTAAGGAAGTCTGAATACTTGAGTATTTCCTTGAAGTTATTCAGTTTGTGTCTTTGTAGTTACACAGTGTTTGGGGTTTTAGGTACTTAAATATTATGAACTTGTTCATGTACTCACTCTAATCAATTCTAATTTTTCAATGCCTTGATGAGTGTAGTTTGCAGTCTTATTTTTGTTGCTTACTGAATTTTGACTATAATTAAAATTAATCAGGGGATTTTATGTAATCTGTTAGATTTGCAATCTTTCATGGATAAGTTTTATCGTATTTGAATGAAGTTAATCCAAAAATTAGGGCCATCAGGCTGGAAGTAAAAATCTGATTTTGTATCCTGCTCTGTAACCGATGATTTGATCACACACAAATACTTTTTCCCCTTTACTGTATAGAAAAATAATTTTTTTCTTTTTCATCATTCCATTGCTTTGAGATAAATGGGTGGACAGAACTACAATAAATATTGTATAGACATCAAGAATGTAAAACCTGTATATTCTATATTGGAATGATAGTTAAACAATGCACTGGGATATAATAGTGTATTGGTGAATTGGAAGCAGGAATCAGCATGTACTGTGTATTTTATTCAGGAGAATTCCTGCTAATAATTTTTTTTAACTGAAAATAAATTAGGTTATTTACCCTTGTATTGTTACCACAGTTCCTGGTCTTGCTTTGCATTGGCTTTCTGTCAAATTTAAAACTGATCTTACATTCCTACTTTAAACTGTAAGACATTGAAAGGCCACCATGCAAATTGGTATCTCCACACCTAAACTGAGACATCTGCATGTTGTAAGATCGGCTTAAGCAGCAATAGCTAGCTTAATAGCATGATTAAAAGTGAACTTGAGTTGGGTTTTGCAGGACTGTGGCCTATCATTATAAAATCAATGGAAATATTTTGCACTGCAGTCTTACAATTTAACATATGAAAGAACAGAAATTTTGCTCTCTATCTAAAATTTAGAGAAGGAATCTGAACAGAAAGAGTTGATAAGCTCATGACTTTAAAATAAAATTTATTAGAAAGAGATAATATTTAGGCAGAAAAAGAATACCTTAAAAGGTCATAGAGGACAATGTTCAATGAAAGCACAAATTCTGCAGCAGGAAAGGGATGAGGAATGCTGTGTTTATGGCAATAGTAGAAATCTGGCATCATTTGCTTTAGATGTCCAGTCATTCAGGAGAAATTTGACAAGAGCAAAATCACTCTTGAAGCTAAAATCTTCTAAAACACAAAATGAAGGGAAGTAAATTTTTTAAGGTGAAGACATAACAGATTACTCAATAAAATAAAATAAAATCATTTACTCAAGTATGAATATCTTGAGACTCCCTAAAAATGAAAATGCATATAACAAGAAGATCACTTAGGCTGAGGAAATATCAAAAAGCATAGCAAGTATCATGAAAGTATTGAATACTTTAGTAGTAAAAATATTTAAGTATATTAAGGAATATAATGTTTTTACATTGATAACCACTATGAAAATGCAAATTAGCTGGCATATTATCCAGAATTATCAAAGTCTACTGCTTTTTGCAGGTAGTTTACATCACAGAGATAGATGCCTGTGTTAGGCCCAACATACATACAATTGGGAAAGCAATCTCATAATTAAAAGCAGAAGTAGAAATTGTTAGATTGTCCAACTTAGCTGGGGAATAAGGGAAGTGAAGAACATTGTGTCACAGCTCTTTGGCAGACTGAAATTATACCTCTGTATGTTGTAGTGAAAAATAAAGGAAGAATATTGGTTAAATGAAATAAAATGGAAGAGGTTTATGAAATGTCAGGAAAGGCAGAGAACCTAATGCACAAAATGGAGAAGACAGGAAGATGTGTGTAAGCATTATTACTGGAAGAAAATAAATAAATTGGAGACAAATATTACATTGATAAAATGTAGATTCTTTAGTGTACTGCAGTTGTCTTCCTGTGCTGTACTTCAGATTTGCAAAGGTATAAATGTTATACCAAGTTATTATACTGGGTTTCAGAAATTAGCTTAATGGAGATTAATTTAGGCATATTAGTTTCCCTGAATAAAGAGGGCAATTTGTAAAACTTTACCTAAGTGATGATTTAAAGATAGGTGATTTTATACTGCATACCTAACTACATAAACATTTATGCATGTGCTTATGTACCTTGTTGAAAACAGTGCACAAGGGCTGATAAACTAAGGTGTATATATAATAATTAAGAGAGAAAACAGATGGGTTAGTTCTAGAAATAAAAAAGAAAAAAATATTTTTTGACAAAATAATTTAAAAAAGAAGACAAGTAACTTTTACAAAGATTAAAAAATGCTTAACAAAAATTGTGAATGATTTATAGAAAGTCTACTATTGTTACTCAAATGAATCAGATAACTTGGCTAGAAGCAGTATTAATTTATTGACCTATAAAGAAATCTTCATTAGACCCAAACAAGCTATCTGATTGCCAGAGAAAACATTGTCTGTTACAGATTAAGTTGCAGATTTTACCCTTACTTAGTATTGCTTTGAATCATGCCAGTGACACAAAGGACCTATAACACCTGTATAGCTCTTCTAAGGTTATGCATGCCTTTGCAATGCAATAAGACTGCAGTAGTATTCAGCCGATATGGTGCCTATAGTATTGGGCATTAGTGCACAACTGATTTTTTTTCCCATCCAGAACCTGCTTTGCATTATAATCAATCTCAGCAAGCCAAAAACTTCCTGGAAGTTAACCATTTCTTCACATCTTTTGCTTATTGTGCAGTGGAAACTCCTTAGCTAGTTCTGGTTTATATCAGGAAACCGATACCTTTATTGTATAAAGAGACAGAAACATTGTCCTATGAACTGACCTCATGGAAAACTAAGAGAGCACATGTGAATATGACATGGGACTATTGTGCCAGAATATCTTGCGCATCCCAGAATACACCTGAGAACACATCTCAGAGTGTAATCTTGGATATGTAAACTCCATAGATTTATGTATGAGAATGAATACTTTTTGATTTACAGTAGACTGCCAAAGGCTCTTATTGGATCTTCTCTAGAATTTCCAACAGGCAGATCTAGAAAGACTATCAAGAGCTTCTGTAGAAATTCTGCCTCGTGAAAGAATCTTAAAGACATTAACAGAGACTCCACTATGTGCCTCAATCTTCTCCAACATCTACCCATCCTTCCCACTAGAATGTTTTTTCTAATGTATTTCTTGATGTAGTTTAAGAGCTCTGATTCCGGTACAATCCAGCACGGATACAGACATGTTTTGCAACAGCTTCTTGCCTGCTTCACATGTTCTTTGTAAGGCTATTCTGCCCTAACTTTTCCAGTCATTTCTCTTAAAACACATTTCTTTTAGCTATAATTACTCTCACTGCTCTCCTCAAAACTCTCTTCAAAGTACTGCATTGCTGTTCAACCAATTTTTTTATTATCTCAGTTGAAATCCACCAGTTCCCTATAATTTCAAAACAACTAATGTCAAAATACACTAATCTTTTCTTTGAGTATTGTAAACAGTTCTATCCTTTTGATCCTAGTAAAAAGCTAATTATAACTAACTTTTAAAAATATCTGTCAGGAGTGGTTTACATTTAGATGATACAGACTGAGGCAGAGATGGATAAGAAGATCTCCTAAGGTCCTTTCCAAATTATTTTATTAACTCCTGTATCAAGAGACTTTTAGCATCAACTGATAGCTGTGAAATCACTTACAACGCTCATTGTAACTTTTTCTTCTGATTCATATGATTGTCAACACGTATTTTTTTCGTTTTGACTCATAAGGAATTTCTTATGTGAAAAGAGAAAGAAGCGTTCTTCTCTGAGTGTCTACAGGAAAAGTTCACTGCAGCTTTTCTCTTCCCCGAAGGCCTGCACTCTAGGTGGGATAGGCAGGGGGTGGGGTGGGGAGGGGCGGGGAGGTGCAAAGTGGAAACAGATTCCTCAGTAGTAGCCTTACAAAAGTTAAAGCATTGGTCATTAGTAAATAAGTGCCCAGAAAGATTGTGGAGTTTCCATCCTTGGAGATATTTAAAACCCAACTGGACATGGTCTTCAGCAACCTTCTCATCTGAGCAAATGATTGGACTAGACGGTCTCCAGAAGCACCCTCCAACCTCAGCTATCCTGTGATTCTACAAAACCTCACGTATCTTTGGTGAACACACTCTGATACTGTCTACCTGAAAAACACTCCAGCATGAGCACCTCCACAGGCTGCAAGGCAACAACCTCCATCACCATGGTCTTCTCTGCTCTGGCGCCTGGAGCACCTCCTCCCTCTCCTTTTTCACTGGTCTTAGTGTCTGTAGAGTTGTTTGTCTCACATATTCTCACTTCTCTCCCTCAGCTGCTGTTGCGCAGCAGTTTTTACCCCTTCTTAAATCTATTATCACAGTGGTGCTACCAACATCACTGATTGGCTCAGCTTTGGCCAGCAAAGGGTCCATCTTGGAGCTGGCTGGAACTAACTTTGTCAGACATGGGGACAGTTTCTGGCATCTTTTCATAGAAGCCACCCCTGCAGCCCCCTTACCTCTCCAACTACCAAAATCTTGCCACATGAACTCAATAGACTGGTGCAAGACAGGATACCATTGAGCGTACCTAGCTGTTGTAGATAACCACAAACTAAATTCATTATTTCTTTATTTGATTAAAGCCCTTCAAAATCCCAAACCTCAAGAAATGTAAAGTGCCCACAATATGCCAATATTAATATTGCAATATATCATAAGTGAAAAAAGATAATTTTTACAACTTGGTCCCTCTACATTACACAAACAAAAGGGTGGCAACAGCAAGACATCACACAAACGTATTACTGCAACAGAAAAGTAACATAAAAAATGTATTCTACAAAAAAAGTCAGAATAACAAATTACAGAGATATATCAGAAGTAAACGAAAAAAAAAAAAGGATTTCAGATTGAACAAAACCAGGTTTGCTTGATTGTTTTGCTTCGTCTATCAAACCAAATAACTATTTGCATACTACTGAAGATGGGGGGAAAAAAAAAAAACCAACCAAAAAATAGGAAAATAGTTATACTGTAATAATTCTTCAAAGACAAACCTTATATATTTGAGAAAATTAAAACATAGTTTCCAAAGTGAAAAAGACCCTCAGGACCAAGTTTGACAATGTATATTAATATTTACCTGTATTTTATGGAATGTTTTTTAAAACTGTCTGATTTAGAAAAGTACTACAAAGCTACCTGTCTGTCCTGAAATCCTGTATCCTTCCATCCCAACGCTCCAGTCGCTGAAGCCATCCCACCACGTCTCCATGATGCAAATAAGATCACAGCCCTGCAGACATGTGCATGTGTCTAATTCCTCTTATTTATATCCTACGGTATGTCCCCATGCTATCCAGCTATATATCACATGGGAACAACAATGATTAACCACCTTTGAACAAAAAAAGTAACAATCCGTAAATCCATGTCCCTAGCCACCTCTTCTCTTTCCTTCATGCAAGCAGTAACATTTGTGGTAAGGGTCTGCCACTAGGTCGTCCCTTCCTTCACTTCCCGCAGTTAGCCATCAGACCAGCCTGGCTTTGTACATGGCGACACAGGTAGTATGATGGATTAAAAAAGCCCCACATTTTAATTAAGACCCCCTACCTCTAGTTCCACTGTTTAGAACCAGAATAACATTTTAAGGATCTAATTATTTTCTCATTATATCTAACAGACCTCACCAGGATCTGGTCCTAAACGTGTCTTGTTCTTTTTACTTGGCACCTACAAACTTTACATCCTCCATTAATTTTAAGCTTTATTTACTCTTAATTGTTCTCTTTTAAATCTTTTTTTTATCCTGTTTTGTTAAGATGTCTGTTAGAAAGATGTTAGTTGCCTAAAATGTGAACAGAATGTACATGAAAGTCCATTTTGTTAACAGTTCTTTATATCAGCTTAAATAAACTTTTGTTTAAACATCCAAATATTGACACCAATGTAAGTCACCAAATCCTGAAGTCACATGCGTACATACCAGATTGCATTAAAAAATGAACCATTGACCCAATTAAACAAATAGACTCAGACATAATCGAGCATGATTTGTATTTTATTGGTTTAGTTATGTAATTTGGCACATGATACTTCACATGGAAGCCTACTAACCATTACCAGTAGTTCCATTTGGAAAGACTAATTTGTACAGAACATTTTGCTTTGATGAGGTTCCATGTGAAAATGAAGGAAGATCTATCAAGCTGGTACATTTTAATGAATACTCTAAGAGTTAGTGTTCTTTTTTGTTACTGTTGTACTTTTTTACTTCCAATATAAATGATCAAATAATGTATAAAGCATACGTTTCACTGGGAACAATGAACTTTATCACCAGCTTTTCACTTCAAAATACATTTAAAGGTAATTACGTCATTTCATTCTCTGTAATATAGTCTAGTATTAAAAAGTAAAACATAGACTTATTTAATCTATACTGATATTCTATATGCTATTTTTTTCACAATTATAAATATCTATATCCAATATTAACATAATTTCACTCCTCCAGCACAAATCAAGAGTACAAGCATCTATTATGTAATTGTGTAGCCTCGAACAAAGTTTGACATTAACTGGACGTTTCTGAATGACTGATTAGAACCTCCTTATTCAAAGCATGTATAAAATAATATCCTCCTAGCTGCTTGAGTAGGAAGGGAGACTTCAGGAACTTACCACTCTCATTGTCCCATAAATAACTTCCCAAAGGAACAGAACTAAATGTTTATAATTATATTAATTTTTTTTGGTCACTAATCAGGGACAGAAAAATTGAAAATATCAAGATATTCCATTAACTCATTTTGATTTTACTAAAGTTTATGTTTAAAGACCTGCAAAAATCTGTTTGATGTCACAAAAATTAAGTAAAACTGGTGATCTTTCAATTTTCAATTAAAAATTAATGTTTTCTCTATTATTTTTAATCTAAAAATTTAAACACAATCCTTCACAAAATATCAAATGCCAAATTAAATTTTTCATGGAGTCAGAAATTTTTATAGGCATGTTTCATTTTATCTTTTTTGTCTTCATTTTTTGCATTGTTAGAAATAAATTACACATATGATTTGAACAGAACTTTTAACGCTAAACAGAATCTCTTAATTTCAATTAATGACCAGTTGGCGAAGTTATGAAGAGCCAGCACTGCACTTTCTCCAGCTTATGGAAAAAGGATCAGCACTTGTTTATAGGGGTTTTTTACATTGAGAGGTTACCTTTTCACTTCTAAGTATCAAATCCATGATATGACTTAAGTTCTGAAGATGAATTAAAACAAATTTAAGTACTTTTGTGTGTGATTAGATTTGCTACTGCCCCAGCAAGCCTGAGAGTTTCAGTGCTTGCCTAAAACTCTTGAACTAGATCTTATAACTTAAGCAATGAAATTTATACTCTTTAGGTAGTAGTAAAAAGAGTAAAAAAATCAAAGTCATTCTTCTAGATCTCAATATTGTTGTTCTGTTTCTCAGAAGAGATTGAATTAAAAAACTTAAAGACACAACATATTTGTTTTGGTTTAAAATCTTTCATACAGAGGACAAGGTATACCATTCCATTTACTTGAGCTCACCATTACAAAGTATAACATCTCTAAACCTTTCGTAAGGAGGGATAATGCTGGTTTCCTGATGTATCTTTACTCTTTTGGTTTACTGATGGAAAGACCTGCAATGGGTCTTTGATTTTTGTTCCCGTGTTTCATTAGATTGTGGTATATTTAATCAATGATGCATATAGGTTACAGGTAATAATGGATTCATCAAATCTGTTTTGAATATATATATATATATATATATATATATAGGGCCCCATCCCTGGAAGTGTTTAAGAGCAGGTCGGATGAGGCTTTGGGCAACCTGGGCTCGTGGAGGGTGTCCCTGCCCATGGCAGGAATGGGAACTAGATGATCTTTAAGGTCCCTTCCAACCCAAACTATTCTATGATTCTATGATTCTGTATCTCGGTACATTTTTTTTTTTTTTTTTTTGTGCCTTTTCAAAAGATTTCCTGTAATTCATTTTAGAATGAAAGTAAAATTATATTAGTGGAAATATAAACAGGAAAAAAGAAAATGGTTATGTAAATAGAGAGAATCCGCATGGTAAAATTTAATAGGGATTAAGATGTCATCAATATGCAGAAATATTTTTTTTAAATGCAGATGCTGGTTTTTTAGCTTTTGTTTAGTTCAAGGACTTCCTGAGAGTCATCAACTTCAGTCAAGAAATTTACTACATAATTTAATCCAAATTATGCTGTAGGAGGGGTATACTTCTCTATTGCATTACATGCCTCAAGAATCTACCATGAGACTAAGGTCTATTTTATCTTATGAGGTTTTTCCAAGGAGTATTTTCTGCATATACATGACAGCTAGAAATGATAGCAAATGAGGTGAAGTGCACAATCCCAAGATGTTTAGGAAAAAAAGTCCTGACAACCACTTCACTATTTTGCAGGAGCCTTCTGTTTCACTAGCAGGAAAATGAAAAACAAACAAAAGAAGTTCTGATTGTTTAATTGCATGATCCCTTCGATGCGATTGCAAAACCTAATTTTCAAATAAACCATTTTCTCCAATGGTCAGTTACAGTTTTCCTAAGCACTGCCAATTGAAAAATGCTTCAAGATGGCAGAATTCAGGATGAAAATATGATAAATGATGGCATTGTAAAGTAGGAAGAACAGATTAAATGTTTCAGCTTGAGAAAGCAGCTGGTGCTGTATAGGAACTCAGATACATCTTCACTTCTAATTAATTTTTTTTATCCTGTGATAAAAAGAGTAATTTATATCCTCAGTAGGAATACATCCCGATAACTCATATGGCTAAAGTCTCCACCTCTACATACACAAATTTGTTGCCACTCTGAGTTCTACTTCAGAAATTCACTTTTCACCAACTTCACTGGATAAAATGATTTGGGTAGTTGTCACAAAACAGCTATGAGGGCATGAACATTTTAATGCGAGGATTTGCCATTTCTGCCTTTTTAAGGTCACTGTTTGCCTTAGGTTAAATATCTTTTCTTTTACTTTACCTTTCAAGGATGATTGATCCTCTTTGATCTCTGCTGACATTCCTCCAGCACATTTTTTCTCAACATGATCAGGCCTGATTTTAACATTGTTTTTCAATAAAAAATATGAGTAAAATACTTAGATCAACATTTTGGGAATTATTTTTTCTAAACCTTTAAAAAAGTTTAATTTATAGTAATTTAGTTTACAAATGCTCATTTTAAAATTATGTTGACCATACTTCAGTTATCTAGTATATTAGATGTAGATGATAGAATGAAAGCATAATTAATACAACATATATATATATATTAAACTGCATGAATATATTTAGGATATCCACCTTTGGAAAGCTTTGTTTGTGAGCAGAGAGTATTAACCACCAGCAGCTGAAATTTCCAGGCATAATATGAGTATTATTTATGATGTCTCTGGTTAGGGGATGTAGCGCTGGGTTAGGAGTTAGGGACATGGATAATCCCATTCATAGTGAAAGGTGACTGTATCATTATTAATCTAACAAAGATTTCAGCCAAATCTCTAAACAAATCATACTGAGCAAGGATCGAATAAATAGCAAGAGATAGCCTCCACAAGAGGGACTTCAAAACTTATTAAAGAAAAAGATGAGACAGCCATGCCAAGAGGGAACAATGTCTCAGGAGTTTGTGGGAGCTCACACTGCCAGCTGCCTCTGGAGAAAGAGCAGAATATTGGTCCCCTGAGACCCCGGAGTGCAATGAGTGAAAAGAAACACAGAATATACAGAAGAGAGATCTTAGGTTTCTCAGACTTCCTTTGCAAGAATTCTTACCTTTCACACCTCTGTCATGGTTCAGCCCCAGCCAGCAGCTGAGCACCACGGGGCCCTTTGCTCACTCCCTGCCCTCCCACGGTGGGATGGGGAGGAGAATGGGAAAGACAAAGGCAAAGCCTCCTGGGTTGGGATAGGGACAGTTTACTGGGACAGCAAGGGAGAGAGAAATAACAACAACAGTACTGATAACAGAATACACAAAACTGGAGATACACAATTGTTACCTTTACTATTTATTGAGAAAAATATCTGAAATTTCCTCCATATTTCAAATATTTAATTTAAGGAAAAGATGTTTTTGGCTAATATGATTTTCACTGGAAAAATAGAACGTAATAAGTAATTTGTAAAGATTTATAGACTAATGTAGCTGAAATAAAGGAAAATCAAACGAGAAAGGGGAGAATTTACAGCTAATCTGTTTCCTCCCTATGTCCCACAAGTTCAACTTTTCAAAGCACTTGGCTTTTTTTTCTTATAATGTACCAGTACCATTTTTCTGCCCTACAAATCAATGTGTGTTTGTAATGTAAATAGTTATGAAACAGCTTTTCTCTCCTGAAGGGCTGATGAGACATTCTAGAAAATAAACATCAAAATACTACACAAAATTTGACCTCGGTATCATTACCAATTATTTTATTAAATAATTCTAAAAAGTACCTGAATTGTACTTCTGCATGTTACCAAAATGCCTCTAAAGCCCTGTTTTTCAGATTTCAAACTTTATCTTACTTTTCAGTATCTCACTGCATTGTGATTTCAGTGTAGTGACACCTTCTGAAAAGTTGTTTGAGTCAATGTTCATGACTCAGATAATTTGTGTTCAGTCCTATGATTCTCCTGCTTCTCTTATACCAGGATATCTGCCTTTTATTTATCTCTAATCCACACCCCCCTTCACTTTCAGCTGCCTGCTGTACATTTGGCACTAACATCTCAGAGGTTCAACAGTGATAGGGCTTGTGAGGTTATGGCAGATTGGACCTGCCAAGGTGAACAAAGGAAGAAAGCAGTAAAGGAAGCTCCTCAGTTTTCAGTGTACAATTCAAATGCTATCTATAATGACATCAGAATGACAAGTTGTTTTAGTAACTTAATGTTCTGAGACAAAATGTGGAAGTGAGCAAGAATCCTGATTGAATGGCAATGAGGCGACCTAGAGATCCCTCTCTCTATAGAGGTAGACTGCTCTACTAGTGCAGCTGTGGTGAAAGGACTGACTTTCTGGAAACCAAATTGTTTTTTAAGTTTAGAATATATATATTTGCACTATTTTTTCTTAGAGTCAGAATCATAACAATTTCAGTTGGAAAAGAGCTTTAAGATCATCAAGTTGAACTGTTAACCCAGCACTACCAAGTCCACCACTCAACCATGTCCCTAAGCACTACATCTACATCTTTTTTTAAATACCTCCAGGGACGGGGACTCAACCACTTCACTGGACATCCTGTTCCAATGATTGACAACCCTTTTCGTGAAGAAATTTTTCCTAATATCCAATCTAAACCTCCCTTGGCGCAACTTGAGACCATTTCCTCTTGTCCTATTACTTGTTACTTGGGAGAAGTACCAACACCTACCTGGCTACACCCTCCTTTTGGGTAGCTGTAGAGAGCAATCAGGATGCAACCCCTTAGCATCCTTTTCTCTAGGCTAAACTACCCCAGTTCCTTCACCGCTCCTCATTAGACTTGTGCTCCAGACCCTTCACCACTTCCTTGCCCTTCTCTGGAAACGTTCCAGCACCTCATTGTCTTTCTTCTAGATATAACTTTTTAAATGCTTCTAACACTACTTGAAACACATTAAAAGTTCTTTCACATAATCCTTACTCACTTTTTTACCCAAATATATACTGTTCTTCATTGACCCTGTTCAACCATAGAATGGTAATGATCTTGGACCCAGAATGGTAATGACTTCATTGCCTCAGTCTTCACTGGCAAATGCTTGAGCCACACTGCCCAGGTCACAGAAGGCAGGGACTGGGAGAATGCAGGACCGCCCACTGTAGGAGAAGATCAGGTTTGAGAATATCTAAGGAACCTAAAGGTGCACAAGTCCATGGGACCTGATGAGATGCATCTGCGGGTCTTGAGGGAACTGGCGGATGAAGTGGCCAGGCCCCTCTCCATCCTATTTTAGAAGTCCTGGCATCCTGGTGAAGTTCTTACTGCCTGGAAGAGGTGGAACATAACCCCATTTTTAAGAAGGGTAAAAAGGAAGACCCAGGGAACTACAGTCAGTACAGTCAGTCTCACCTCCGTGCCTGGCAAGATCGTGGAGCAGACCCTCCTGGAGACTATGCTCAGGCACATGGAAAATAAGGAGGTGATTGGTCACAGCCAACACGGCTTCACTAAGGGCAAATCGTGCCTGACAAATTTGGTGGCCTTCTATGATGGGGTTACAGCGTTGGTGGATAAGGGAAGGGCAACAGACATCATCTACCTGGACTTGTGCAAGACATTTGACACTGTCCTGCATGGCATCCTTGTCTCTAAATTGGAGAGACATGGATTTGATGGATGGAGCCCTCGGTGGATAAGGAATTGGCTTGATGGTCACACTCAAAGAGTTGTGGTCAACGGCTCAATGTCCAAGTGGAGATCAGTGATGAGTGGCGTCCCTCAGGGATCGGTACTGGGACCAGCATTGTTCAACATCTTTGTCAGTAACACGGACAGTGGGATTGAGTGCACCCTCAGCAAGTTTGCCGACAACACCAAGCTGTGTGGTGTGGTTGACACGCTGGAGGGAAGGGATGCCATCCAGAGGCACCTTGACAGGCTGGAGAGGGGGGCCCGTGCGAACTGCACGAAGTTCAACAAGGCCAAGTGCAAGGTCCTGCACATGGGTCGGAGCAATCCCAAGCATGACTACAGGCTGAGTGATGAGTGGGTTGAGAGCAGCCCTGAGGAGAAGGACTTGGGGGTGTTGATTGATGAGAAGCTCAACATCAGCCAGCAGTGTGCGCTTGCAGCCCAGAAAGCCAACCGTGTCCTGGGCTGCATCAAAAGAGGTGTGACCAGCAGGTCGAGGGAGGTGATCCTGCCCCTCTACTCCGCTCTTGTGAGACCCCACCCGGAGTACTGCGTCCAGCTCTGGGGGCCCTGGTACAGGAGAGACATGGAGCTGTTGCAGCAAGTCCAGAGGAGGCCATGAAGCTGATTAGAGGGCTGGAGCACCTCTGCTATGAGGACAGGCTGAGAGCGTTGGGGTTGTCCAGCCTGGAGAAGAGAAGGCTCTGGGGAGATCTAATTGTGGCCTTCCAGTACCTAAAGGGGCCTACAGGAAAGATGGTGAGGGAGTGTAGTCCCTGTTTATGAGGGAGTGTAGTAACAGGACAAGGGGTAATGGGTTTAAGCTGAAGTATTTCAGCTAGAATTTCATTACTGAAGGCTCATTTTAGACAGCCACTGGAAAGGAATGAGAAAATGATTGAGGCTGTCAAAAGACACGGCCAAACTGTAACTAGGGTAATCTGGCTTTATAAAAATCACCACTATAGGTGCAAGATTTTCAAGTATCATAATCGAATTGGTAAGGAAAACAAATCTTCATTAAGAACATTAAATGTAAAATGACTACTGATAATGAACAAAGAAGGTGTCTACTGATACATCTCAATATGCCAGGGAATTCTGAGTCAGTGTTCAAAATATCTTGACAGCATTTCTTCAAGTATTTCAAAATTTTAAAATTTAATTTCAAGTGTATTAAAGAAAAACATTAATCAGATCAAAAATTTAGAAATATATTGTAAGTTACGTTTTAATGATAGTGCTAATTGTTATGTTTTAATGTGATCCATTTTCTTTTTACCACACATACTCTTTAAAATAATATTAAAAGCTTCATCTATACTAACACACTGATACATTTCCTGTTTTGCACAGGATTCTAATTTTCTAATGATTCATTGTTTATCTATATTATTTCATACTGAAGCTGTGGTCTAGGTTGTTTTCTTAATGGGGGGGGGGGGGAGGGTGTGTATACACACACTTGAAGCAGCAACAAGGTCTTCATTTGTTTGCACCCGAAGCAGGCTACGAGGACACATGGAGAAGTGCCAATAGTATCACTCATGGAGAAGAATGCATCAGACCACCCACTCCTCACTTTTCGTACTTAATACATCTTCCTACTTTCCTTTCTGCTAAAATTCAATTATAAACTGCTTCAGAGCTGAGAAAATCACAGGACTGACCCCGGAGACTTCCCTCCCAGGTTTAGTGACAGTCATGTTCACATATCTCAGAGAAACCCTTATGAAACATGGCCTAACATGAAATAATCTAGTCTGCAGTTTCCCATACAAATTTGCATAACTTGGCCTTGGATATAGATGACTTGGACACAAGGGCTGGGGCAACAATGTAGTATTTTGTGCTTCTGGACATTACCAAGGAGAAATATGATTACTTTTTGCCATCCTCAGTACTTCTCATGCAGAGAAAATAGCTCTTGGTAGTCCAAGTCCTGTTATAGCTCCTGATCCATAAGAATCCAGCAATAGTTTGAATGGTAAAGAGGTTCTCAGAAATATTATGGAATTCATATATTTATATATACTCTCTCTCTCTCTCTGTATATATATATATAAAGTAGACTTTTGCAGGTGCCATCTCAAGCTCCTGCAACAAGACACTCAAGAAGAGAATCACTAGGTCTTGCAGTGGATGTTCAGGAAACTGTCCCCTCCCAGGTTCCTCTCCCCTTGTCCCAGTTTCTGTGGTTGTTCTTCCTGTTCGTTGTCCTGGCATGGTCACGGGCTGTCTGCATGGAAGAGGAGTTATGATTTGGTACGTTACAGAGGTGCCACAAGATGTTCTAGGATAGGAGAGCTCATGCTATCAAACACGACACAAAAAAGTTTTGAAGGTATCTGTCAGTATTTCCTTTGCCTTGAAATACTGAACAAATCCTCTGATGGTTGTGCACTATTGTGGACCAGCCAGTAACAGGAGTACTAACTTCTTTGTTATAAATGTTACACGTACTCAGATAAAAAGATAGCACAGGGTGATCTAAACACTGTCTCAGCAGAGGTTTAATATTGTTCAAAAGACAACAGCAGGAAGCTTCAAATAGGATATGAGCACTGAAAAATCTATTGTTAAGATGATAATAGCAGCTAATGAATCAGTCAAAATGAAGCACTTCAGAAACTTTTGAGAGAAATTAGGTCCCATTCTGTTTCCAGATCCATAAACTCAGACCACAGTTTCTAATTGTGTGCCAATTTCTCAATTCAAATAGTTCAACATTACACTATGACTGTAACCAAAAGTACATCAGATAAGAATCTGATCTGTACCATTCCCCAGATCATACCTTTAAGTAATATTCTTTATATAAAATGTTAGCCCAATTCTTGATTTTCATTAAAAAAGGTTATTAAAATGTAGTGAACATTGAATTATCATTTCTAATAAATCAAAATTATACTGATTATACTGTCATTATTAAAATAACTGTGACCCCTTGGTGAAGTCACATTATATTGAATACTCAGAAATGTAAGCCTTACACAACATGAATAATGATAGTATGACTAATAATGATACCTTGACTATTAATCAACTAGGTGAGTTCAAAACTTAGGAAGATTGATAGGAAAGTTCCTATATTAATTCTGTTGTACATTGTAAAATTAAAAATGGTCATGAAAAAAACCTGCTATTAAAATCATGGTAATATAAACTCATGGACACTGTAAAATTGTTTGGTCAAGCATGTCATCAAAACAAAATTCATTTGCAAAAGTAGAACATTTTGCAAAGCATTAAAGAGCCCAATTTTTTTTTTTTTTTTTTTTTTGAGATATCTTTTCAAATGTTGCTTATCTCCCTCATTCGAGTCCGCTTTTTGCTTTGGGTGTTTTTGTCCCCCCCCCCCCCCCCAGAACAATCAAGAACAAATAATATTTCATTGTTATTTAATGCTACACTTAGCGTGTGTACTGCCACTGTGGACTTAAGATGCGAGCAAAAGCTCATTCAGAAGAGCTGTGGCACTTACTGCCTCCAAGCAGCTGGTACTTTTATGACTGCTGAGTGGAGCACACCTTCTTGATAGTTCAGATTGACTTACAATATCGACAGCAGTTGTAGCTGAACATCTGCTGAAAGCTGTACCTGCTCAGTACTTTAAATTTGTCTTTGTACTGAATCATTTCACTCTCCCTATTGTTCTTGTACACTTTGCAGTGTTATTTTTGTGTTACTCAAATTTCTTTCAATGTCTTAATCTCCTTTTTGTGGAGTCTTATGAGAATTATGTATTCAGGTGGCAAATGTTAACCAAATCTTAAAATGGTATTGAAATGAGTCTCTTCCCCAAAAGAGACCTTCAGTGGAAGGGTTTATTCATTCCATTATGTTCTTGATAGCTATTTTTCTTAATAATCTTTTAGCTACTATAGTAAGCATCAGTCATGTTGACAAGATTAAATGAGTAAAAGGACCTATTAGTGTAATAAACAACTTCAGAGAAAATGAAAGATGGTCAGCTCATTATAGGTGCATCAAATTAGCAACACTGCTTAGCTAGGACTCTGTAAAATTCGTAGCTTATATAGACAATTAATCACATTTGAATATTTAGTCTGATGAAGAGCTGTGTACTGGACCACTTACATTGGCATGCAGGTAGTTGTATGAGTAATCCAACATCACTATTTTTGGTAATAGATACTCACAGTTTGGAATAAATGGCTAATAATCAGTCTTTAAACTAATAAACTAGGACAGATTTCTAAACTGTAAGGATTTCAGCTGCAGTGCCTGTAGGGACCTGTACGAACTAAGTATGATCCTGTACCAGGGTCCCACAGCAGTGACTCTATGAAGGCATGTTTAAGAGCAGGTATAGATTTATTACCTGAACAAGCAACAGTTCAAACGGGCTTAAAAGAGCTCTTGCCGAACACCATAACAATGATCTTCCCAAAGCTGTTAGGCCCAGGATAGGAGGCAGTTCAGACTTACTAAGTCTGGCTACTTGCAGGCAGGGACATGGTTCTATGTTCAGAAGTGGATATAAATCTCATTGGCTTGATTCTGTTCTCAATGGTCTCGATACAGTTCTGGAGATATTCCTGTATAGTTTCACTGTGTTTATTATAAGCTTCCATCAACAGAACTGAGATCAGAATTCTCATTCATCAGTCACAGCTCCATCCTAACTAACTGACAAGATTAGGAAAATTGTTACATCTCTAGTACATCTACTTCTTATAATCATTATTTCTGTGCAAGTTTTTAGCAACTATTTTAAGGAATTAAAGGCATTTGAAAAGAGCAAACAAAATTTGTCTGCAGGACATGTTTATAGAGAATATATTTCATCTCAGATAGTTCAGCAGATCCTTTGGTTGATCATTTTATATCATATCCGTTACCAGCAATTGATTAGGAATCAAGCTTTAGTTAAATGGTGCTATCAGGTTGCTAATAGTCTGTGGAGCAATAACCGTGAGAGTGAACAGGTGATGATTACAACACTTAGCAATTCAGGAGAATGAAATTATAGTTATTGTAATAATTATAAAAATATTTCTTAAGAAATGTTCTGTTAATTACAGTTCAAAAATAAACATCTGGTTGAATTTACCTGTACGTAGCTGTAAGAACCTGCTATTACGGAAAAATAATTTAAAAACAGACAAAACAA
Organism: Balearica regulorum gibbericeps; assembly: GCF_011004875.1. Taxonomy (NCBI): domain Eukaryota; kingdom Metazoa; phylum Chordata; class Aves; order Gruiformes; family Gruidae; genus Balearica; species Balearica regulorum. The sequence goes on along the minus strand of NC_046191.1, from coordinate 35,375,137 downwards.
AGCTTGCTATGGTCTCTTGCTGAGATGAAGGCCAAGAAGCAATATTGCATCATGATTTCTTCTTTTCTTCCCCCCCCCAAATGTGTATTACAAATGGGTTAAAATTACCATCTGTATTTATATATTTCCTATAATTTATGTGGTAGTACACCAAGTACATTTTATCTACATGTGTATTATGTGAAGAGTAATATTTGCATACTTGTAAATATGACACAGGAAATTGAATTGATTTGGTAATGTCATAGATTTTTCTCCTATAAGCAGATTCAGAGGTGAGCTTTTCACAATGATGTAATTACTTGCCAGTATGTCTCTCCCACCTGAACAATCAATACATAGTAAATACATGAGGCTCTCGGTGTTGATTGACTGGTGTATTTGCTATTGACTGGCTTCTCCATTTACCAGATGGCACCAGAAATCAAGACGGTTCTATACCCAAGGATATTCGGGAAGATATTAAACATAAGTGATGATTACAGGGCTTCTCTCACCTATGCGTGTGCACACACACACACTCCAGATGTCTTTTTAAACTTTTCACTAAGGTAAAAGTATGATTTATAAGAAAAAAAATTAAAATAAGTCTGGAGCTGGTCAAAAGCTTTCAACAAGTGCTCCAGTTTGGGAAAATTAAGATTTGCTTAACAAAATTCTTTAAAAAACAGTACATTTCAAGAAAAATTTTGTAGATGAATATTCTTCATCATCAGGAGATTTATTTTTTTTTTTTTTACCCCAAACAGGCAAACAGTGATTTCCTCTGGTCTAAATCATAGAATCGTAGAATCGTAGAATCAGAGAATCATAGAATCATCAGAGATTCAGAGAACCATAGAATGGTTTAGGTTGGAAGGGACCTTAAAGATCATCAAAGCCTTCCAGGGATGGGGCATCCACAACTTCTCTGGGCAACCTCTTCCAGTGTCTCACTACCCTCGTAGAAAAGAATTTTTTCCTAATATCTAATTTAAGTATATACTCTCTCAGTTTAAAAACATTACCCCTTGTCCTATCACTACCCTGCCTGACAAAGAGTCTTTTCCCATCTTTCCTGTAGGCCCCTTTTAAGTACTGGAAGGCTGCTATAAGGTCTTCCCAGATCCTTCTCTTCTCTAGGCTAAGCAACCCCAAATCTCTCAGCCTTTCTTCACAGAAGTGCTCCAGCCCCCTAATTATCTTCATGGCCCTCCTCTGGACTCCCTCAAGCAGGTCCATCTTTCTTATACTGGGGGCCCGAGAGCTGAACACAGTGCTCCAAGTGGGGTCTCACGAAAATGGAGTAGAGGGGCAGGATCACCTCCCTTGACCTACTGGTCATGCTGTTTTTGATGCAGCCCAGGACATGGCTGGCTTTCTGGGCTGCAAGCGCACACTGACGGCTCATATTAAGTTTTTCGTCAACCAACACCCCCAAGTCCTTCTCCTCAGGGCTGCTCTCAATCCACTCATTGCCTAGCCTGTATCCATGCTTGTGATTGCCCTGACCCATGTGCAGGTCCTTGCACTTGGCCTTGTTGAACTTCATTAAGTTCACACAGGCCCAGCTCTCAAGCCTGTCAAGGTTGCTCTGAATGGCATCCTTTCTCTCCAGAGTGTCAACTACACCACTCAGCCTGATGTCATCCACAAACTTGCTGAGGGTGCACTCAATCCCACTGTCCATGTCATCAACACAGATATTAAATAATACTGGTCCCAATACTGAGCCCTAAGGAACACCACTTGTCACTGGTCTCCACTTGGACATCACATTGTTGACTGCAACTCTTTGAGATTGACCATCCAACCAATCCCTTATCCACTGAGTGGTCCACCCATCAATTCCATGTCTCTCCAATTTAGAGACAAGGATGTTGCATGGGAAAATATCAAATGGTTTGCACAAGTCCAGGTAGATGTCAGTCACTCTTCTCTATCCACCAATGCTGTAACCCCATTGTAGAATCCTTGCTCCTAGTCTGGACTGATTAAATACTGAACTATTTTGGAATAGTCTTAAAGGGAAAAGGAATATGAAATAGAGGTTTTTTTCCTCCCCCCCCCCCCCCCCCCCTTTATTACAACATAAATTAATTGAATAAATTTAGAATATTCTCTCACTAGCTCAGTAAGAGCTAAACTGCTATTTCAGAGAGCCTTTATTAAAATTTAGCATATTACTTTGGTTGTATACAACATAAATCTCTATTATATGCAAAGTTATATCAAGAAAATTTGCAATGTTGGATTTGTTATAAAGGTGGGCTGATCAGACATAGACAATTATAGTTTGTATTCTACTCACTAATGACCCTATAAACTAGCGGGAGGAGAAACAAAATGTATTTATCTAACAGAAAGTATGTGAATATAAGACCATAGAAAATACGTACTCTGGCCTCATAAAACCACATTTTTTAATAATAATAGGGTTATTACCTCCAGTGAAATATGAGGCACATACACTTACATAGAAAATATTCCACAATATTTGCGAGAGAAAGTGAATTATGCTGTAACATTTCTGGGTATGAGAGGCAGATGGACATCTCTTGATAGTTTCAAATACATTTCAGAAGTCATGATTTCATTGAATGCAGTTTAAAAAAACTCCCTATTTCTTGCAGTATCTTTTTGTCATTAATTGCATTATTGTTCATAAAACAAATAATCTTGCTATTGTTTTTAAAATACAGAAATCACATTTTTTTTATTTGGAAGTTAACAACCTAACAAAATAATTGGGCCAAATCATACACAAAAAAAAATTAACTCGGAAATGAATTTCCTTGTGTTTTCAGGAGCTACCAAAATTCTCCTCAGCCTTTTCATGATAACCAAGCATATTGTCAAGGAAATGACCAGAACTGCAATTTTGATCAGGTCAGAACAGAAGCAGTTTGTTACTATAGTTATAGAACAGAACACAGAGCAGCAGAGACAATCTCTGCTGATATGAACTTCGCCCAAAATGGGGCAGTTACAGAGTTTATACAACTCATTCTTCACCAAAACTATGTCAGGTAAGCAGGATATGGTAAACAACAGCAACTGAAACACTTCAGATAAGGAGGCTCTAGACAGAACATCCTTTTAGGAATAAGCCACTCTTTTGTTAATTAAATATTGCTGACTGGCAAAATTTAGCTGCAAATGTTTCTTGAATAGTGAGACCTGAAAAGACATATGAGACTTTAACCATTTAGCTTCCTCAATATGTACTCCTCCTCAGCCATTGATACTGAAAAAGTTTGATCCCTATCTTTTTCTGAACAATACTATTGGTCATTAAAAAAAAAAAAAAAGTAGTTAAAAAGTAGTAGATTCTAGAAGAGAGCTGTGGATTGAAAAATTGAATCAAATTTGCAAAAGAATTCTTATAGAGGTTTTACCAAAGTATGTTTTTCATTTTTATTTTTTACACAAGTGTAATTTACTAAATTTCTCAGTGATCATGACTTTTCCTTGTGCAGTATGACAGATGATCTGCTTCCATCAGGATGAAAGCACAGAACCCAGATCTTGCTCTGATATCAGTTCTATTTCTTTATATCTCCCAAAATTCTGAAACACAAATCTATCACTTTTTTCTCTATTTTTTTTTAATGATGCCTCCTTGTACTATTCTCTCATTACTTATTTTCAAACCCTGCAAATTTTATCCACAAAATAATATACAAATTATCTCCATCTTTCTTAGCACATATGTCTGAAAAAGTTACAATTAAATAGTGCTCAGACTTTGACATAACTCAAAGAAATCAAGAAAACTCAAGATGAATCTCAGTCTACAGTCTAACAGATGACATTATCAAATGCATGAGGTCGAAAAAAGGCCAAAGTATTAAATACAGTTCATTTTAATATTCATAGACCTTTCATTGAAAGATCTCAAAGCAAATGGCAAGACTTCAGGCTTTAAGTCCCCTAAGACTTTAAGACGTCCGTGTCCAGTAAGCAAGCTGAATGTTAACATGTATCAACTACCTTGAAATTTTATCATTATATTCTTGGGAACTGTATTTTTTTAACCTGTAAATTAAAATGTTAAAAAACCCCAACCCAACAAACAATTATTTTTCATTTTTAAAACTATAGTTGTTTCCATAGTTAATATTGTCTCTCTTCATTCAACAGAAAATGTTACCCTTAAATCAGTAATAAAAAATAAGTACTTTTTGAACTTCTTCAATATTCTAAATGATACAGTATTATTTTTAAAAACTTTGTAAATTTCCAAATGATGTCTGCATTGTGCTTGACAAATAATAGATATTATTTATGCTAAGTTCATTTTAATTTATAAAATATTAGAAATAAAAATAACAGCCTCTCCTCACAGAACTATGTGAAAAGCTAACTCACCAGCCTCCATCACCTGAATTAAATGATAGTTTTCTCAGTCCACTCTACTGCTTTTAGAACGGACATGTAAAATTACTGGAAACTGTATAAGCTGTACAGGAGTTCAGCTGTAGATAAAGGGCTCTGGACAAAGAAGTCCTGAAGTGCTTACTTTCTGTTCTTCAAAACCTTATTTCTGCTGCCAGACTGTTGAAGTTGGGGAATGAGTGAGCTGAGATTGCTCCGTCTGGAGTCACTGTGATTTCAGAGAAAAGGTATTAAACCATGACAATGACTAATTACAGCTCCTTCCATTCCCCCCCCCCCCCCCCCCCCCCAATTTAGCAGGTCTTTTCTGTTCTGCAAGACATATAAATTCCTGTATGAAAAACCTGGCCAAATTTCCTAAGACCATCTTTATTACAGAAGACTCTTTCCAAATAAATTAATAACTTTTACTGTAGGAAGGAATTATTCCTGTTCTTTTAATAAGTAAAATAAAGCATAAATTCAGACTACTATTGCTAAATATTTTCCAAAGAGTACATATACCTGTCTCCAAATATATTAATAACTAGGCAGACTTTCCTGTTCTGGGAAAGTATCCCAAAGAAAATGTACGAATCTAGAAAATTCAGGAATCTGTTTGGAGTTCATCTGTTACTATTAATCAGTGTGTGTGCCTAGGGGAATGAAGTCTACCAGGGCAGACATTTGAAACAGAAACTTAATTCGAATATAAGGCAAATTTTCAAATAATTGCAGCCTTATGAACATTTGGATATATTTTTGGATGGTAAGAATTATATTACCATGCAGATGGATGCCGCTTACTGTGAGAACAAATGGCACTTGTTCATCTCTGGAGCAAAGCACTTTATTTTCTATTCTTCTGCTACTCTGGCTGCTGTAACTAAATTTGTTGCAGAGGGAAAATTTCGTCCATGCTAACAACTGGTTTTGTTGCAATCAGAAAAGAGATCAACTGCAAGGCTTCGATGCTATTTTCCTTGGTATTGACCAAGAGCAAATTAACAGTCATGTTGGTCATTTTAATTTACAAATAGAGCAGAATTAGGTCCCCACTTTCCTGACACACATATGCAACTAAAGAAACTCTAATTACTTAATTTATTAAGAACAATGGTATTTCTGTTTAAATAAAAAGCTCTATTTTTAGAGAGATTTCCCAGCAAACATAAGATTTTTTTTCAACAACTTAATATAAATGTAAAGATTTGTGAACTTCAGAGCTACTACCAAAAAAAAAAAAAAGTTCCAAAGTAAAATCATTAAATTGTGTTTTGAAATAAAACTAATTATTAGGTTTGCAGGGAACTTCTGATTTAATCTTCTCACCATCCCCTCTAAAGGCAAAGGGCTGAAGCTTATTTCACACTTCCTTATGCTTTTCCTTTCTCATTCTAGGAACTTCTAGTGATGGAATATCAAATTATTTACTTGCGAAAGTATTCTACAAACTTATGCATTCAATACCATATTTTGGAAGCTGTTTCTTATATTCATACTACTTATTAGTTTTACCTCCTTATTTTTAGATATTAGTTAGTAGCATAATGCAAAATAATTTCTTTAAATTCTTTAAAGTAAAAGTGAAATTTTCAAGTCTAAATTCCTCAATTATATTGTTTCCAAACTAGACTTTTATTGTCAATGTTGTCTATCAATCAAACATTTTTACTGGGTAGTTTTAAATACAGTATGAATGAAAGAGAAAATATTAAAGTTTCTTTGAAGTCCCCAAATACAGTTGTAAATATGTGACTTTTATTTCAGTGTTCATACTTCAGTGTAAAAGCACATCACTATATATTTCAGCTAGGTCCTATAGTTGCAGTTTTGTTTCCGGAAAAACTATTTTGTACATGCTCATATCTGTCAAGCTTCCTCAAAATAATGTAAGCTTCCAACGGGGAAAAAAAAAATCTAAATCAGTCTTAGTTGCTGAAAAACAATACCTCTGACAATTAAAGATATGTTATTTTATTACAACATAGCATTTGACATTCTCAGTACAATACAGTCTTTTAACATCACTCTTGTAATTCTAAATATTAGTCAGGTACTTCATCTTTAAATCGTTATTTGCTTCACCCTGTATCAAACACACTTATACAGATTAAATAATATGATATAGGTGTTAAGTAATTTAACATATGTGGTCCTTAGCAGTAATAGTAAACCATTCATTGAACTGCAATATAATTTTGATCTAACAGTAATTAGAATGTATTCTCAAGGCAGTAATTTACTGAGCCAGAAGTTTATGTTATATTAATTCCAACACTAAAATGCTTCAATCTTTGCAGATACTATTACATGTATTTTTCTACTATTTGTCAGTGAACATAGCTGCACCTTTGTTAAACAATCCGTTAGCCCATCCTATTTTTGCATTCAAATTCAGATAGTTTTAATTGTACCTTTAAGAAGATACCCCCAAAGAAATGAACACATAATTTGCTAATCATAGAATCACAGATTGGTTTGGGTTGGAAGGGACCTCACAGCCCATCCAGTCCCACCCCCTGCCATGGGCAGGGACACCCTCCACTAGACCACGTTGCCCAAAGCCCCATCCAACCTGGCCTTGAACACTGCCAGGGAGCCAGGGGCAGCCACAGCTTCTCTGGGCAACCTCTGCCAGGGCCTCACCACCCTCACGGGGAAGGATTTTTTTCTAACATCTAATCTAAATTGACCCTCCTTCAGCTTAAACCCATTCCCCCTTGTTCTGTTACTACACTCTCTCATAAACAGTCCCTCACCATCTTTCCTGTAGGCCCCTTCAGGTACTGGAAGGCCGCAATTAGATCTCCCCAGAGCTGCCTTTTCTCCAGGCTGAACAATCCCAACTCTCTCAGCCTGTCCTCATAGGAGAGGGGCTCCAGCCCTCCGATCAGCTTCGTGGCCGCCTTTGGACTCGCTCCAACAGCTCCATGTCTCTCCTGTACCAGGGCCCCCAGAGCTGGACGCAGTACTCCAGGTGGGGTCTCACAAGAGCGGAGTAGAGGGGCAGGATCACCTCCCTCGACCTGCTGGTCACACCTCTTTCGATGCAGCCCAGGACACAGTTGGCTTTCTGGGCTGCAAGCACACACTGCTGGCTCATGTTGAGCTTCTCATCAATCAATACCCCCAAGTCCTTCTCCTCAGGGCTGCTTTCAATCCATTCCTCGCCCAGCCTGTACTCATGCTTGGGATTGCACCGACCCACGTGCAGGACCTTGCACTTGGCCTTGTTGAACTTTGTGCAGTTCGCACGGGCCCACCTCTCCAGCCTGTCAAGGTGCCTCTGGATGGCATCCCTTCCCTCCAGCATGTCGACCACACCACACAGCTTGGTGTTGTCGCAAACTTGCTGAGGGTGTACTCAATCCCACTGTCCATGTCGCTGACAAAGATGTTGAACAGTGCCAGTGCCAGTACCGACCCCTGAGGGACGCCACTCATCACTGATCTCCACTTGGACATTGAGCTGTTGACCACAACTCTTTGAGTGTGACCATCAAGCCAATTCCTTATCCACCGAGGGCTCCATCCATTGAATCCATGTCTCTCCAATTTAGAGACAAGGATGCCATATGGGACAGTGTCAAATGTCTTGCACAAGTCCAGGTAGATGATGTCAGTTGCCTTTCCCTTATCCACCAAGGCTGTAACCCCATCATAGAAGGCACAATTTGCCCTTAGTGAAGCCGTGTTGGCTGTCACCAATCATCTCCTTATTTTCCATGTGCCTGAGCATAGTCTCCAGGAGGGTCTGCTCCACGATCTTGCCAGGCACGGAGGTGAGACTGACCGGCCTGTAGTTCCCTGGGTCTTCCTTTTTACCTTTCTTAAAAATGGGGGTTATGTTTCCCATTTTCCAGTCAGTGGGAACTTTGCTGGACTGCCAGGACAAATATGAATGGCAGAGATTCTGTTAAATTGTTAGGACTTTGTGTTTTGCATGATGTTATGGAGTTCATGTACTTGTCAGACACAATTGAAAAGCTTCTCCTGTTAAAGTTTATCAGTAAGAAACAGTGGAGTACTGGGTCTGGTTAGACTGAAGTTAATTTTCTTCACAGCAGCCCATATATAGTGTTTTGGTCACAAATACAAACACACCATATGGGCTGCTATGAAGAAAATTAACTCCACTGCAACCAAGCCTGATGCAAGTGGCCTTTACAGAATTAGTGTGATTCCTGTTTATAAGGGAGATAACACTCCTTTTATTCTAAAAACTTTGTTCCTCTCTCCTAAAGTTGGACATACCCCTCCAGCTGCCTGGTTTAGGGTGTAATATTTAACCAACGTATTTTAACCCAAATAGTTTATATCATTTGACTTCATTTCACTTTTCAATAGAGAAGCATCCAGTCACTTCATTGGGAAGAAAAATTACCTCAGTTGTATAAAAAAAATTAAAAATCCATTTAAAATTTTTTTCTATCCCTGCCACACATTCAATATTTACCTAACTCTACTGCCAGTAAAATTGGTGGAGATGAAAGCAATAATTCCCTACTACTGACTGCTTTTTCAAAACCGTTCTCAAAAACTTAGAACTCAAACACAAGTTTTCTGCAGTGACTTTTCTTGTTTATTTGATGAAAAGCAAGAAGAAAGACTGCACAATTTGCACAAAACATTGTGTAGTTATACCAGTTATAACTAACTTTTCTGTTTGATGAACAAGTTATTTCAAAACCTCCTGGCACTATCTGATTTTGCAGATCCGCATTATTCACGACAGGGATGTGCCAGGCCCTATCTGTGATCCTACGGGAGCAGGAAGAAGTGTGCACGATTAGGCTGTGATGTTTCTTTTTCTGGATCGTGACATATGCTAAAAGTTCTGCTGCTCCCCTGTTTCAGTGGTAACTTATCCATGTTCAACACTCAGGCAAGTGTAAGCGTTCAGTCTTCTGTGGCTGGCTATGAAAACAGGGAGGTTCCTCCACGAGAAAATTTAGGCCAGCTGTCTATTAGACAATGTGAAAATCCCTTTAACCTACCAGCATCCACTATTCAGTACTACACAGCTACCAAAAGCCTGCTTTCATGTCCTGTAGAATATTTATGGAAAATACTCAAGTGAAAGCTGTCAAAAATATCTCTATTGTATCTTCTCAGCTTGACTGCTCTGATAAAACACAAGAAATATAAAATGTGAGAGAAGAACTTGCAGAGCAATTAAATGTGATTTCAGACGGTCTGATGACACGGGTTGACCTTTAGCAAAAGTTATTAGTTTTCCAGAAGGACGAACTGCTTCCTTTCTCAAAGCTGAATGGTGAGGTATTTTCTGTAGTTTCTTCCATTTGTCATTGTACCTCTTACATTTTTCCTGTCAGTCTATGTTAAGTAATGTGGTCATACTAAATGACTGAAGTAGATTTGCTAAAACATATTACTAGACTGAAGCTTGCTAAACTTTACTCTGACAACTAAGAAAAATCTTGCACACCTATCTCTGTACCAGATGCACCCTGATGTTTGAAGCAGACTCATTCCAATTTGGCATTAGTCCAATTGACAGAAATGCATTTATGCATTCTGAAATTCTTAGGGATCCTGTGGCAGAATTATGTTCTCCACGCATGAAAACCTGTGCAGCTGTATGATGGCCTGTTTTATATAGAGAATAAATGTAATTTTTCCGCTAAGACCAGACCACTGTACCTTTACTGATAATGAATGGCATTTTACTGCAAAATGAGAGCCATTGAATCCAATAATACAACTTCTGGAATAAGGAGTAATGCTGCACAGATTGAAAACAATCTTTAGGAAATTAATGCTTCCTTGCCTGTACATTTGAGGCCCATTGAACTCCTCTTGAACTCTCTAAGAATCCTTGCACCTACTGTAACCTAATCTCCCACATCTCAAAAAAATTATTAAAAATTTGGAGATATTTTTCAGTAGATTGTCCAGTTACTCATAATCAGCTGTACTTTGTCACAAGGTCCCAAAAAAGAGATAGATAGGACCATCACCTAGAAAAAATTGTGATTCTGGTAAATATTTTCTGTGATCTACATTTGTACCATACTCTGCCTACTGCTGTTACTGCCAATCCTTGCTGAGAAACTGTGAAACAGAAAGCAAGCTAGGGATATTGCCCAGGAAGTGGAAAACTGAGACAGCATCCTACTTGCTCCCTCTACCCTTTGTATTGTTTACAAAATACTGTGTGAATTTTCTAGTTTACATCATTATTTCTGTGAATCCATCATGTTCTCCTAAGCTATGCAAGGTTAAGATAGCCCCTAAAGTTCTCTTTTTTTAATACGTGAATCCCAAGTCATTATTTCCTCTAGTTTTGGTTGTGATTTTTTCCCCCTGTTTTCTCCACATTATCTCTGCGTTACAGCCTCTCTGGTATTCCCCAAAACAAGGGTTATAGTGAATACAGAGCTGAACTTTTAGAGAAACTGTAGACAACCCTACCATCATAACAGATTATCTATTACATCTTGCCCTTTTTTGTAATTTGAAACAGTGTATTTTTATAGTTCATTCAGCACTGTCCAAACAAATTGGAAAAAAACAACACATGACCACATCTCCCACCAGAAGAAATATTTATTCAAGCTGATATCTAGCAGTGAGTGTGGGTTAATACAATTTTGATGGACAAGATCAAAACAGTGACCATTATTCTTAGTTACAAAAGATTTCCCAGTAGTCATTGATAATACTACTTTATATTATTAAAGTCAGCACAGTACCAATATTTGATACTAGGGCAACCAAAATTCTGCTTGTTCAGATTTCTTGTTAGATGTGTGACTTTCCTAGTAGCACAATGAGCAGTGCAACAGATCTCTGACAAAAATCTCTGACGTCATTTATATAATATTCTGTGAATTCACAGAGAATGTTGATAGTTACTGTCATGTAAAAAGCTCAACAATTTGGAAAGGAGGGATAAAAGTTTTCTCACAGGTGAGAGTGGCTGCATTGCAAAAAGAGTGAGTGGTGAGAGTGATAATACAGAAGTAGATAGAGGGTTGGCTTTACTTGCTTTTTACCCAAAGCAGAACACTCCTTTGGAGACAGGGTAGATTTCCAACGGGATTCCTGACTTGAAGGCTGAGTTATTCCAACTTAATCAACTCCAACTCCATGTCTTTATATCAGCAGGAAACAACTTGGCTGACAGTAGAAGAACAATTAATTCAGGACAGCGGCATTTATAAGACTGTGTTGCCAGATTATGGTAAGAGACAAAAGAGAGTGGCAAAGAAAATTACACTCCTGCCAATGACTGCTTTGTACTTTGCCATCACAAACAGCCTTTGGGATGCAGTGTGTTTGAAGGACTGATAGCCAGTTCTGATGGTGTCTGTAGAAGTAAAGATGAAACTGTAACGTAGAGAAGGATTTTCAGCAACAGGAGGGTTTTCTTCTGTGGACAAAACATGGAAATTGATCTTGCAGTCATTTATACATTAGAAAGTAGAACAGCATAACATTTACCTTTCAGTATGCTTAGATGTTACAGGACTGACGTGGTTTAGCCCCAGCCGGTAGCTGAGTGCCACGCGCCGCTCGCTCACCCCTCCCCCGGCGTGATGTGGAGGAGAACGGAAAAACAACGGCAAAGCCTCGAGGGTTGGGATAAGGGCAGGTTACTGGGACAGCAAGGGAGAGGGAAACAATCAACAACAGTGCTGATAACAGATAGTAACAATGGGTGATAACAGAGAACGATTTACTGATCCGACGACCGACCGACCGGACGCTCGACCCGTCCCGGAGCCACGCCGACATGCTGAACCCGTCCCTGCCCGACTGGCCCCCTTTTATGGTGAGCATGACGTCACATGGTATGGAATAGCCCCCGGCCAGCTTGGGTCACTTGTCCTGGCTCCTTGGGAAATTAACTCTATCCTTGCCAGAACCAGGACAAGTACATGCTAAATACTGTGAAACACAACTATATTTTTCTTTCTCTGTGAAGAACTATTTACATCAGAAGGACACTAAAGAGTGTTTTAATTTCACCACTTGTAACTTGTGTCATCAGATGTATCTCTGAGAGCCTTCCCACATAATTTAAAGGGCATTTTAAAAAATGAAAAAGGAAGATTTAAAAAATAATAATAAAAAAAGTCTTAAAGTTCAAGAAAATAGAGAACAGTTATCCTGGATGAATCACTGAACCTGTTATGTATTTGATATATTGCCATTAGTTTCAGTGAATGGAATGAATCTCATTTGCACCTTCTCTTTCTCCAATGGCTATAGCTAATTTATCCTCTCCCCCTAAACACTGCTCTGACAAAACATAAAACTAAACAGCTGTGCATGCCAGAGTGCCATGTACTACATCATAAGGGTTGCTGCTGAGCTCTGCATATTCCATACTTGTTCTAGCTTCATGATTTAGAGCAGGTGAAGAGGATGATCCATTAGAGGAAGAGAAACTGCTAACCACTATTACTTAGACATCAGTCACTTTTATCACACAGTGGTATTAACATCATTTAATCAGCAAAAGATCATGGCATAAGCTGCACAAATCTGTCTTGCTTTGGACAGTACTTGAACTTACTCAGCAATGTTTTTTCTCATATTATGGCTATATGACCTGTTTCCCCCTTTTCTGCTACTTATGCTGTAATGTAGCCTTTACTGTTTCCATCCAGTTAGCATGCAGTTAAAACAGATACCATTGGGAATATTTCCCCTAATTTTCATGGGGTTCAGATTATGCCCATACAAACCCATTCTACCCATACAAATTTACCAGTATTTTTCTAGGATTGGAGAAGGCTCTTAAATGGTTAAGTGGACTGGATTTCTGTTCCTGAGTTTTATTATTTATAATCCCATGGACACAGACTCTCTAACCTGGTGGCCCAAAGCTAAGCTTTTAAATACATAATTTGTTGCATACAGGAATAAAAGTAATTGCAGATATAGGTGGTGTTCTGTACTCACTTGTTGGCCTTAAATATAAAGTATAACTTGAACATGCATACTAACAGTTAGTAGTTAACAGAGAAATTTTTAACTCTTTCAATATTGTGTGTTTTCCAAAAATACAGAAAAAAAAATAAATGGATTTTCATATACTGTAATAAGTTCTGTTTATGGCTTAGCTTGTTTGAACCTGCAGAGTTTATGTACACTCAGTTAAAATGATGGAAAATATTTATTAAATGTCATGAATTTTTAAAATTAATTTGTTGTAAGTTTCTTCTATCTGTCCAGAAGATTTAATTAACAAGAAGTAACACAGGCTTTCATGTGCCTTTCTTCCACCTTTATGCTTTCCAACAGAAGTGAAATCTTGCTTTAAAATTTGATGCCCGTATGCATTTTGCCATTGTTTGTTCACAGGAGAGCGTGTACTGTAGATTAAGGCTATTCTCAAGGTTAATACAAATGGTGATGTAACTAATGTAATTTTGCATATTATTTATATATGAATTATGATCCTATTTACCCTTTAGTCCTGGAGGATTTAGAAGCTTTTAAAAAACTGCACATATAATCTCTTAATTGTGTTTGAAAAAATAATCTTCAAGAACTAGATGTTTAAATACAACTCAGTCCCAGGGAAAACAAACAAACAGGTCCTGGGAACTCTTAAGGAAGATGACCTTCCGTCAGGGAAGATATCAGATACAGCTGATTCTCAGCCAAGTTGCCACATGAAGAAAAGGAGGGTGCTTGCTATTAAAGACTCCTGCAAGGTACAGAGGCAACCACCTATTGACCTCACTTAATGTCTTGGGATGTTTGCAGCTTGCTGCATGTTCATATTCAGTTTTTAATGAGAAACTGGTTTGTCTGGACCTCTGATTATTATCCCTTGCTGTTCATCTATGTGGGCACCAATGACAGTCCAGAGGGGACTCAGACTATTTCAAAAGGAACTAAATTTCACTGGAGTGAGAGTGAAAGGCATGGTCAGACAGGTGGGGGTCTCACTTCTGTCAGTGAAGGAGAAAGGCTCAGACTGGAGTGGATGCATCCAGTGGGTGCACACCTGGCTGCATGGCTGGTGTCACAAATTGTGTTTTAAAGGCATGGATCCTTCCTTGAGGAACATGAACTGCTGAGCAGATGACAGGATTAGCAAGAGTGTCTTTGCCAATAGCTCACTAACCTTGTGAGGGGGACTTTACTTACCACAGAATCACAGAATCACAGAATGGTAGGGGTTGGAAGATCATCTAGTCCAACCCCCCTGCTAGAGCAGGATCACCCAGAGCAGGTCACACAGGATGGTGTCCAGGCAGGTTTTGAATCTCTCCAGAGAAGGAGATTCCACAACCTCTCTGGGCAGCCTGTCCCAGTGCTTGGTCACCCTCAGAGGGAAGAAGTTTCTCCTCATGTTCAGATGGAACGTCCTGTGTTCCTGCTTGTGCCCATTGCCCCTTGTCCTGTCGCTGGGCACCACTGAGAAGAGTCTGGCCCCATGGTATTGACACCCACCCTTTAGATATTTATAAGCATTGATGAGATCCCCTCTCAGTCTTCTCTTCTCCAGGCTAACCAGCTCCAGCTCTCTCAGCCCTTCCTCATACCAGAGATGCTCCAGTCCCCTCATCATCCTCGTAGCCCTCCGCTGAACTCCCCCCAGTAGTTCCCTGTCTGTCTTGAACTGGGGAACCCAGAACTGGACACAGAACTCCAGATGTGGCCTCACCAGGGCAGAGCAGAGGGGGAGGATAACTTGATCAGTGACATGGACAGTGGGATTGAGTGCCCCCTCAGCAAGTTTAACAATAACATCAAGCTGTGTGGTGCGGTCAACACACTGGAGGGAAGAGATGGTGCCCAGAGCCACCTTGACAGGCTTAAGAGGTGGGCCCATGAGAACAGCATGAAGTTCAACAAGACTCAGTGCAAGGTCCTGCACATGGGTCAGGGCAATTCCAAACATGGGTACAGGCTGAGTGATGAATGGGTTGAGAGCAGCCCCGAGGAGAAGGACTTGGGGGTGTCGATTGATGAGAAGCTCAACATGAGCCGGCAGTGTGCGCTTGCAGCCCAGAAAGCCAACCGTGTCCTGGGCTGCATCAAAAGAGGTGTGACCAGCAGGTCAAGGGAGGGGATTCTGCCCCTCTGCTCTGCTCTCATGAGACCCCATCTGGAGTACTCTGTTCAGATCTGGGGCCTCCAACATAAGAAGGACATGGAAAAGCTAGTTTTTCACAAGAAGCATTGATGGCAGTAAACTTTTATTTCAATATCAGGCCCTACACTAGCTCCTTATTACTTTTTAAGCTCATTTCTGTTTTGATAAATTAATAAACACTAGCCCCCCAGTAGCTAATATTCATCTATTTGAGGGAGGTATTCCGGATAGAAGGCAGGTTCACGGAGTCTGTCCCCTTTTCTGTGTCTGTAATCACACAGTGGTACTTTCCTGTGCTGATCATGAAAAGTTGAAAGATGGAGAGGGGCCTTTTACAAGGGCATGTGGTGATAGGACAAGGGGGAATGGGTTTAAACTGAACGAGGGGATATTTAGATTAGATATTAGGAAGAAATTCTTCCCTGTGAGGGTGGTGAGGCCCTGGCACAGGTTGCTCAGAGAAGCTGTGGCTGCCCCTGGCTCCCTGGCAGTGTTCAAGGCCAGGTTGGATGGGGCTTTGGGCAACCTGGGCTAGTGGAGGGTGTCCCTGCCCATGGCAGGGGGGTTGGAACTAGATGATCTTTAAAGGTCCCTTCCAACCCAAACCGTTCTCTGATTCTGTGATTATCATTTTAAGAGGCAGGTCAGAGAGAAGTCCTTAATCCCTGCTGCAAAAAATTATTATGACAAGCCAGTTTCCTGCAAGAAAAAATGTGTAGAGGCAATTCTCAAAAGGAGGAATTTTCAAAGTAATTTGCCTCCCCAGGTGGTTCCAGGCCTCTCAAGCAAGTAAGAATGACCTTCCAGAGACATTAACCCCTCAAAAATTTCATATATAAATGAATATAATTTTTCTTTTAATGTCTTCATCTCATGTAGAATTTCATGAGAATTGAGAATTTAACATCCAAGTTTTAGCTGGAGGTTAGTTTTGGTTGCAAAATTAAAAAAACTTTCCATGGAAAATACTGACATACATTCAACACCAGTGTTTCTATGAGAACTTGTTTTAATTACAGAATTCATTTGTTTTCAGCGTACAATAGAAAGTATTTCCAAAACAACAATTCAGTTCTGTTGCATTCAGATGATTGTAAGTATTGACATATCTGAATTTTCCAGACAAGAAAATTGTTGACTAATTAACACAAATTTCCATGGATACTTAAAATAAGAAAAAAGGTTTCTGGAGATTTCTTTAAAATTGATATTTGCAGGATAAAATAAATAGCTTAAAATATGGAATAGCTTTCATAATAACCTGCACACTTATATGTAAGCCTGTAAGTTGTTCTGTGAAGAGAAGCATAACCTTTTTGTGTGAGGGAGTGAAAAATCTTTCATATTCCAAGTATAGGTCTAAATTTTGCAGACAATATATGTATTTTGCTTCTGGTTTCACTTTTGTTAGCTTCAGAATACTGCTCACAGAAGTAAAATTATGTATGTTTGGCTACACATACACAATATCTGAAAGGTCAAAGGTTCTTTCTCTTAAAATTTAAGACTATAATAAATAAGCATTTGCCAAGTGAATCACAAGAGTCACATCAGTTAAGAATGAGCACTGCATTATTTGTCTTATGGTTGCAGCATGGTCCCCCAGGCCTCACACAAAATGATATTTTCTTTCAGAAAAAAATATCTTTTTTTTCATTCTTTCTTGTGGTAACTAAACAGCTGTTCAGTGGGAATTGAGAAGAAAATAAGGCTTAATATTTTTTTCATTTATTAATCTACTGGTAAATGCTACAGTCAAACATTTTCTTTGAAATATAAAATCATATTCACTTCTGGTCTATGTGTGTGCCATTCAGTTTGATTACACATTTGACTCAGCATACAGCCTGGGGGGAATTTAGACCAATACTCTTCATAATAAAGATGCTGCTGAACAGATTTCCTATTACTAAGCACTGTAGGTACACCTTGACTGAAAATATCAACTTATAATAAAGGAAAATTATTAATTTACCATTACAGTTTTTAATTAGGTGTATTTATTTTAAACAAGACATAAATATTCAGCCCCCCCCCCCCCCCCCCCAATTTTTATATGTTATGGTATGCTCAAAAGTTTGTTACAGGGAAAAAGTGAGCAAACAAATTATAACAGAGCTAAAAATCTACTACAAACCCAATCAATGTTTTAACAGTTTTAAATTCCAAATTATTTACTTAATAGAGAGGACTTTCACTAGGAATACAGTTGGAATTGTTAAACAGAAATTTCGTAGTACCAACTCCTTTCTTTGCTGTTCTGTTCCTTTTTCTATGGTTTTCTCCTAGTAATGGTAAAAAAAATATTTACTAGGCTACAATTAATACAGTATACACAAATCAGCAACAAAATTTAAGAGTGGGAAGCCATTCAACACCATAAAAAAGCCAAAATTGTATCCACCTTTTCCACACTACTGCTTGACTCATTGTTCACATGGGATCCTTAACAGTTCTCTCCCATCTTTTCATTTATTTCTGTTACCTGTTCTGCCTTTTGAAGTAAACACTTGCTTTTGTCATTCTTTTATATATATATATGTCTGTGTATATATATGTTTGGTTATATCCAGGGAATTCTTTGATTCCCTTGTCTTTATCATAGTTTGTATTATATAATGTTTCTTCAAAAGACAACTGCCCATGTCATCGCAGGACCACTCTCCATTATTTTTCAATGGTCTTGGGAGTCTGGAGAGGTCCCAGTCAAGTGGAAGCTGGTAAATGTTGTCCCAGTTTTCAAGAAGGGTGAGAAGGAAGACCCTGGTAATTACAGGCCTGTCAGTCTCACTTCAGTGCTTGGTAAACTTATGGAGAAGGTTATTCTGGGAGATATTGAAAAACACTTGAGAGACAATGCAGTCATGGGTCATAGCAAACACGGGTGCACAATGGGAAAGTCCTACTTAACCAACTTAACTTCCTTTTAGACAAGGTCACCCACCTAGTTGACCAAGGGAAGCCAGTAGATGTGGTGGGTTTGGATTTTAGCAAAGCTTTTGATATTGTCTCTCACAGTGTCCTTCTGGACAAACTGCCCGCACGCAGCTAGACAAGTCCGCAATATGTTGGGTGAGCAATTGGCTGAGAGGTCAGGCTCAAAGAGTTTCAGTGAATGGAGTCATGTCAGACTGGCGGCCAGTCACCAGCGAGGTTACCCAGGGCTCCCTTTCAGGGCCAGTGCTCTAATGTTTTTTATAAATGATCTGGACGCAGGATTTGAATGTATGTGAAGTAAGTTTGCTGATGAAACTAAACTATGAGGAGCTGTGGACTGCCTCGAGGGTAGAGAGGCCTGACAGATCTGGATAGACTAGAGAGCTGGGCAACCACCAACTGTATGAAATTTGACAAGAGCAAGAGCCGGATTCTGGACCTGGGACGGGATAATCCTGGTTATACACAGAAACTGGGGGATGAGAGGCTGGAGAGCAGCCCCATGGAAAGAGTTCTGGGGATTTGAGTTGATGGCAAGTTGCATATGAGTTAACAGTGTGCCCTGGCAGCCAAAAGGACCAACTGTGTCCTGAGGTGCATCCAGCACAGCATGGCTAGCTGGTTGTCATGGTTTAGCCCCAATTGGCAGCTAAGCACCACATGACCACTCTCTCACTCTTCATCGCTCCTCTTGGGATGGGGAGGAGAATTGGAGGAAAAAGGTAAAACTCATGGGTTCGGATAAGGACAGTTTACTAGGACAGCAAAGGAAGAGGAAAATAGCGACAACATGCTTATAAATGAATATAGAAAGCAGGTCATAGACAATGCAATATGCTCACCACCCTGAAACCTGATGCCCATCCCACCCCTGAGGACCAACCTCTCCTCCCTGGCCAGCACCTTTTATATACTAAGCATGGTGTCATATGGAACATCCCTTTGGCTAGTTTGGGTCAGCTATCCTGGCTGTGTCCCCTCCTAGCTTCTTATGAAAATTTACTCTATCCTAGCTGAAAACCAGGACACCAGTCAAGGGAGGTGATTGTCCCACTCTACACAGCAGTGATGCAGCCCCACCTCGAGTACTGTGTGCAGTTTTTGGGTGCCTCAAGATAAGATGGACATCAAACTACTAGAGTGTGACCAAGAGGTCACTATCAGAGGGTGACCAAGATGGTAAAAATGTTCAAGGGCAAGACTTGCAAGGAGCTGCTGAGGTCATTTGATTCCTTCAGCTTGGAGAAGAGAAGGCTGAGGGGTGACCTCATCACAGTCTACAACTTCCTCAGGAGGGGACAGAAAGGGGGAGGTGCTGATCTCCTCTCTCTGGTAACCAGTGATAGGACATGAGGAAATGGAATGAAGCTGCATCAGGGGAAGTTCAGAGTGGACATTATGAAAAGGTGCTTCATTGACAGAGTGGTCAGTCACTGGAACAGGCTCCCCAGGGAAGCGGTCATGGCACCAACCCTGTCAGAGTTCAAGGAATGTCTGGATGTTGCTCTCAGTCATATGGTTTATTTTTAGTTAGTCCATGTGGTGGGTTGACCCTGCCTGGAGGCCAAGTGCCCACCAGAGCCACTCTATCACTACCCCTCCTTAACTAGACCGGGGAGAAAAGGTATAACGAAAGGCTTGTGGGTTGAGATAAGGACAGGGAGAGATCACTTGCCAGTTACCATCACGGGCAAAACAGACTCAACTTGAGAGAAAATTTCATCTAATTTATTACCAAGCAAAACGGAGTAGAGGAATGAGAAATAAAATCAAATCTTAAAACACCTGCCCCCACCCCTCCCATCTTCCCGGGCTCAACTTCACTCCTGGCTTCAACCTCCGCCCCCCTCAGCGGCACAGGGGGACGGGGAATGGGGGTTACGGTCAGTTCATCACATGGTGTTTCTGCTGCTTCTTCCTCCTCAGGGGGAGGACTCCTCACACTCTGCCCCTGCTCCAGCCTGGGGTACCTCCCACAGGAGACAGTCCTCCACCAACTTCTCCAATGTGAGTCCTTCCCATGGGCTGCATTTCTTCACCAACTGCTCCAGCGTGGGTCCCTCCCACGGGGTGCAGACATTCAGGAGGAAAGTGCTCCAGCGTGGGTCCCCCATGGGGTCACAAGTCCTGCCAGCAAACCTGCTCCAGTGTGGGCTCCTCTCTCCACGGATCCACAGGTCCTGCCAGGGGCTTGCTCCAGCGCGGGCTTCCCACAGGGCCACAGCCTCCTTCAGGTGCCTCCAGCAGCTCTGGCATGGGGTCCTCCACGGGCTGCAGGTGGAATCTCTACATCTCCTCATCCTTCCTCCATAGGCTGCAGGGGGACAGCCTGCTTCACCATGGTCTTCACCACAGGCTGCAGGGGGATCTCTGCTCCAGTGCCTGGAGCACCTCCTGCCCCTCCTTCTGCACTGACCTTGGTGTCTGCAGAGTTTCTCACATCTTCTCACTCCTCTCTCCGGCTGCAAAAGCTCTCTCCAACTTGTTTTTTTCCTTCTTAACTATGTTATCCCAGAGGCGCTGATGGGCTTGGCCTTGGCCAGTGGTGGGTCCGTCTTGGAGCCGGCTGGCATTGGCTCTATCAGACACAGGGGAAGCTTCTAGCAGCTTCTCACAGAAGTCACCCCTGTAGCCCCCCCACTACCAAAACCTTGCCACACAAACCCAATACAGTCCTGCAAGGATCATGGAATTAGACTCAATGATCCTTATGGGTCCCTTCCAACTCGAGACGTTCTATGATTCTGTGATTCATAGACTAAATTTTTTAAAGGAACTGGTCAGTATAGGATTAAGACAGCTCAGTGGCCAAGAAGCTTCCTTGCATCTGACACTGGAGTTATGTTGTCAGTCTTAAGGGTTTGAGACATGCAAATCTGTAGTCATAGTTAGCTCCCAGGATGACTATATGCAATTTAGAATGATTTAACACAACCATCTGCTTTTTCATATGCAAACTTAATGAAAGCAGGACTTTTTATCATAAAAAGCCAGTGATTGTTATTAGAGGTTAATTTATTATTGCTTTCCATAGTAGAGGAGGAACCTTAGGGACTTTTTTTCTGACTAAGTACTTCCCTCGACTTTCTTTTCCATAATTCCTTACTGTGCAAATAAATGAACAGTAAATAGAGGTGACAGTTGTTCATTGATACAAGGCACAACAGAGGACTAAGTAAACTGAATTTCTCCTTTGGATCTTCTCCGGTTTGCTGAATTAATTGGTTGAGAGACTAGAGCTCACCGTGCTTGGTTTTCCCAAAGGCAGTAAAAATGACTCTTTTTAAAAGATCCATTTAGATCTAAAATTGAAAAGCACCATGTATTTTAGATTATTATATTGTTATTAATAATAATTTTTATTATTATTTTTATTTCTATGACTACTACTAATCATAAGTTATCTTTTATTTATATAGGCTTTTCTTTGTGGCTTACCAGTCCCTGAAGGGGCCTACAGGAAAGCTGGAGAGGGACTGTTTATCAGGGAGTGTCGTGACAGGACAAGGGGTAATGGGTTTAAGCTGAAGGAGGGTCGATTTAGATTAGATGTTAGAAAAAAATTCTTCCCTGTGAGGGTGGTGAGGCCCTGGAACAGGTTGCCCAGAGAGGTTGTGGATGCCCCATCCCTGGAAGTGTTTAAGTCCAGGTTGGATGAGGCTTTGGGCAACGTGGTCTAGTGGAGGGTGTCCCTGCCCGTACCAGGGGGGTTGGAACCAGATGATCTTTAAGGTCCCTTCCAACCCAAACCATTCTATGATTCTATGATTCTATGATTCTTTATGCTTACGTAGTCTTTTATGCTACAGAAAAATGTGTTGGCAGTTAAGTATATCAGATAGGAGAAAACAAGAAGTTTATCTGATAAGCTATTTCACTGAGCTGCTTTGTGTACAAATCTACAGCAATAAAAGCTTGGTTTAAAAAAGCTCTCTCCACAAGTATCCTTCTATAAGTACAATCTTTATTAAAGCAAAGTGCTATGTGAACTTTGATAATTTTACATCATCTAAATAAATGTTTTATAGGAATGAAATCATCATTGTGATGGCACAAGTCATCATTAATACCAGCATGTGGAAATTGTATCATAAAGATAATCACAGAAATGCTTGTGTTGCACATGGTATGAATGATCAACATGGGATGGTACAGTTGAGTTCACTTGAATGAAGAAATCTGAATTAGAAATATAAATTTATGAGTAACCCACAAAAGTTTTTACTGTAATTATTTCCTATAAACATGGAAACATTGGAAGTTTTATTGTTTTTTTATTTTCTTGTATTTCAAAGCGCTTCCTTAACCATTATCCATACTTGTCTTCTCAATGGATTATGAACATTCTCAGTTGTTTTCATCTGTATCCCTCAATTCTTTTTGTGGAGACTTGAATTCTTGAGTATTTCTGAAAGCTGGAAGAAGGACTATTAATCTGCTTCCTTATCATTTTAAGATGAGACTTATGGACATCAGGTTATAGGATGGATAAATTTCCAAAGAAATATCTGCTGGTATTGGAGGATGTAAACATAATGATTTATTGATGTTCAAATTGATATTTCCTTATAGGTATGTCCTGGTTTCAGCAGGGATAGAGTTAATTTTCTTTCTGGCAGCTGCTGTAGTGCTGTGTTTTGGCTTTAGGATGAGAACAGTGTTCATAACTGATGGTTTTAGTTGTTGCCGAGCAGTCAAGGACTTTTCAGCTTCTCACACTGCCCTGCCAACCAGAAGGCGGGGGGCACCCAAGAAGCTGAAGGGGACACAGCCAGGACAGCTGACCCAAACTGGCCAAAGGGATATTCCATACCATGTGATGACATGCTCAGTATATAATTTCGGGGAAGCTGGCCAGGAGCTGGTACTGCATCTTGGGAACTAGCTGGGCATCAGTGATCTGCAGGTGGTGACCAATTGTGCTGTGCATCACTTGTTTTATATATTCTTTTATCATTATTATTATTATTTATAATCTTCCTTTTCTGTCATATTAAACTGTCTTTATCTCAATCCACCTTTTTTTTAACCTTTTTTCCCCAATTCTCTCCCCCATCACACTGAGCAAGGAGGAGTCAGCCAACAGCTGTGTGGCTGTTTTAGCTGCCTGCCAGGTTAAACCATATGTGCAACTAATATCCTTATTTAGTCCTGTTAAATGCTTAGAAATGCTATATACAGAATGCAGCCAACATAAATGCTGTACTACTTTCATTAAAAAAAACCCAAAGATCTGTAGTACAAAGGGAACTTTCTGTTCTGTCTGAAAAAGTTGTTCTACCTTACGTGTGATATTTAAAACCCCTCCCTATACAGAACACTTGAAATTCCACCCTCTATCAGTATACAGCTCTATCATATTCTATATTTGTGTTTTCATGACTGAGGCATGCATGCACATGCTGTATCCCTTCCCCCTCATGTATCATCTTCTCCTCTCCTGCTTTCCCCCCCTTTGAAAAATTATGAGTTTAACTTAAAAAAAAAAAAAAAATCAGAATCAACAATGAAAATGCTAAGACAAATTTATTGCAAACCAGGGAAGATAGGATAACAGCATGTATCTTACAAAAAACGTATCATATCTATTCACCAATTTCAGAATTCTCGTCTCAAGTACACCTATTGATTTCTTGGTAGGTTTTCCTATGAGTGAAGAGCCAATTGGAATCTTTAATTTCAATCTTTTTATTGCAATATAAATTAAGCAGTTGCTCATTTTCCATTCTTGCTCTAATAGTTTGACATATATTATCAAATTACATGCTCCCTTCTATGAATCACACAGAAGGAGTCCAAGCACAGTCCTGTGATAGTTAAATACTTGGCATTTATCTAACATCTCCACAGTTTCCCAAAATACATCATAAATATCTATATTGTTAACTCCAGAGCAATTAATTTATTCTTATTTTTCCCAATTTACAGATAAGTAAATGCAGATTAGCCTTCTCATTCAGCCTGTATTGAGGAGGAAGCCTATTGCAATTAGAAATATATCTGGATGTACATATTGGTTTGAACAGGTAATTCAAGACAGAAAAAGACCAAGAAAGTAATCTTGTGTATTAGTCCATAAGCCACCCTTTTCCTCTTACTCTCATGAATAATGTTGGTTCCAAATATTGTTTAAAATTTAAACTCCCCTCTAAGTTAATTTTATTTGTATTTTCTCCTTGGGTATCCCTCTCGCCATTTAGATATTAGCAGAGGTTGTGCAAGAAAAGAGCACAGCAAAGAAAACAGGTCCCAGAATTCTTTTTGCAGTGCTACTTAAACATCATTCTCTTTTAGAGTTTTCTTAAATTAATGCTGAAGCCTACTAAAACCAAATTGCAACATTGTCTTTCTCTAGATTCATGATCTCCCCCAAACTAGTCACTGGGGCTAAAATTTTCATACCTAATGTTGAGTGTTATCCAGTCTATGGGGTTCTGGCTTTCCTAAGGCAAGGCAATTGGCTTTTTAACTTTTTTTTTTTTTTAAAAAAAAACCAAAACCTTTTTTTTTCTTTTTTCTTTTTTCTCCAATTTGCTTAGGTAACTGAAATCTCTGGAGTCTTAAAGAAGCTCATGATTGCTAGAACCAATAATTAGCACATGGCCCTCTCTTATATGGTCTCTAGAACTCATGTTTTATTTATGCAAATGTTATTCGGATAAGCAGATCACATATGATACAAACTATCACATGTGAGAGTAAAGGTATGTATGCCCATAAAAGTTTACAGCCTTCAACCAGGAATCAGATGAAAAAAGCACTATATAAAAGGGAAACACTTCAGCTATTACACTGTACATGAACCAGCTCACTTGGCAAATGTAATTTGAACATCATTTCTAGTTGCTCAGAGTGAACATTTCACTGAGACGGACAGGAAGTGGTGATATCCCTCTAAATAGTTTCAGCCTATCAGGAGGAGCAGAAAAGTATTGGTCTATGGCATTTTACCTGCTGTATATTTGGGATTCTTCCTGACAACTAAACCAGTTTTGATACAGAGAGATAACTTTTTCATATGTAATGAATTCTGTCACAAACAGTACATCAAAGATCTGCAGAGTGGAACTCTGGATAGAAGAGGGCTTGCAGGCTTACCATGTGGCATACACAGAAGTAATGCTGTCACTGCTCAAATTCAGTGGCATCGCACACTGCCATCCAGTAAGGCAGGAATTCTACATCATCATCATATCATGTGCATGTATCATATTACAACTAAATGGAAAGGAATATTGGAAACATGGATTTTTTTAAAGTAGTTTGAATTCTCTTTGCAGTAGAAAATATATACTGGGTACATTTAGCTAATTTTTAAAATTTTGAGTCTTTTAAGATTAGAATTCAGGAAATAGTATATTAGTCACTAAGTGGATTCATACACTAAGGAAAAACAGTCTAGTGTTTCATTAAATTCCTAAGCCAATCTTTAACAGTAAATCTTACTAACTCTTCCCTAATAAAATCTTCGAAAAGATCCTTTAACTGAAGTATCATGAAAATTCTAAAAAGGTAAATTCTGCACAACACATTCCAGCTATGCTAGTCCTGCAGTATTTAGGATTTGCAAAACAAAATACTTGTGCAAATATTTGTGGATATTACCAAGTTACATTCTTTCTCAGCAAAATCTGCCAGCTACCAAAGTTTGCAACAGATATTAAGTATTGATAAATACCCCCTGGAACACACTTATCTTAAGGAGACATTCTCTATTTTGAGAGTGGCTATTTATTACATGATTTGATAGCCATCATCAATTGAGTTTCTGTGACTGTATAGCTACCCTGAAAATATCAAAAATTGGTCAATCAGTATAAGTTCGCTAACTACTTCATTGCATCTGCTCTATCTAGTGCTCTCCTTGCAACACATCCTACTAATTAATGAAGTATGGACTGTACTAATCAGGAACCCTGACAAGGAACTTATGCAATATAAGCAAACAGAAGTTTGGCTATACCTACTTTAGACTTGTCAGAAGTCAATTCAGTTTGGGTAGTCTTCAGTTCCACTGAAGTGATTGCTAACATTATCCTCTAAGACTGTGATTAAAAACATATGAAATATTATCAAATATTGGTATTAAATCATGCCTGGGGTAAAAATCATAAAATTGCAATGTTTGCAATTCATGTTTTGAGGTTTTTCATCGAGCTGTTAAATATCTTCTAATTACGAGGTCTCAAGCAAAAGCCAATTTCAAAACTAATAACAGGAGTTTGTGCTTAGTGCAGTATGTGGTTGATCCATGGAACTCCATGCTAAAAGATGCCAGAAGTTTACATCATGTCAAAGGAAGAGTAGAAAAACCCATGAAATATATATCTATTGAGAGTTATTAAAGCGCAAAAATCTTCTGTTTCACCATTTGCTGAATTTGAGAAAATATCAGAGGAAATGATTGTATCCTCCCTCCTGTTCTTTCTTTTTTCTACTCTTGAACATTGGGTACTGAACTAAATGAATTTTACTCTAAACCAGCGTGCCATTCTGCTTTCTCTTTGTAAAGTCTATTGTCTCTTTCTGTTAGAGAAACAATGTGAGTAAGCAAACCTGCAACCAGACATTGTTGTGTGAAGACCTGACCCCAGGGGATGGAAAATTAAATAAGACACAAAATATCATGAGATGTAATTTTCTTCTGAGCTCTGACCACTATAAACATATGCTTCAGAGCATATTTGTGAACCTAATTGCCAATTACTAAAGAAGATCTTTAAACAAACGAAAAATAGAGAGAGGGACATGGGGGGGGGTGGGGGGGGGGAGGGGAGGAAAAAAAAATCCTCTAACCAAGACAACTAGCAGAAAAACAGAAAATTAATAAAAAACTTCTAAATCCAAATGATGTTCTGGGGTGATTTCTATCCAGCCCAGTTTCCTTCTAGTCTAAAGTAAAAAGGCTGGTATAAGAAGAGATAGAAATACAATTGCATTTTATTCTGCTAAGGCAAAAGACTGCTACCACAAATATGCAATCCTCTCATGGAAAGTAACTATATTTACTGTAAAAAGTGGTATGATTATTATTAGTCTTTGTGACAATCTAAAATTAATCCAGTTGTTAAACTGATATGCAAAAAAACCCAAGGGTTTTTAAGTGGACACTGTGCAGAAGAGAATACCATGCTAATTCATTAACAAGAGAATTCTAATTAGGATTATTCTTGTAATAATAACAACATAATAAAAGTTTAGGAGGTAAGAGGTTGAAATATGTTTTCTCTGTTATATTGAGTTCCAGCATCTTCAAAATAGCATTTGCACTCTCTGTGTCAGAAGAGAGAGGGGTTCAAACACGAAAGTTCATGCACATGCAAAAAATTGTTTGCTAAGTGAAGACATACCTAAAATAAACTTATAATACTGAGAAGCTGCTTAAAGAACTTGAGCAGTAGCAGAGACATAGCAGAAATCAACTGCATCATATTTGGTTCAGAGAGAGGAACAGAAGTGGAATTTTGTGTCCTTAAAAAAATAGCCAATCTCGCTGCTAACTTTAATTCCGCCTCACTGAATGATTCTGGAATGATTTAATGATTCCTAAATGATTTAATTCTGCCTCACTAAATGATTGTTCATGAAATGATCCCTATTGTCTCTCAACACAATAGTGTTCCACAATTAATTTCCAGGGTTGAATAGTTTAAAAATAGACACACTAACTAGGGAATATTGGGGTAAGAGAGCAGAAAACGTGCAGGATATGGCTCAAGGTAGCAGATGACCTTTCCAAGGAGAACAGGATAATAGTACGAAGAGTAACACTTCCGAGGCTCCATGAAAAAAAAAATGGCCTGAGTTAATTTATTCTTCAATATAAAATTGACTTTATTCTTTTCCTCTGAACGTTAATCATTAGCAGATTTTCTTCTGTTAAAAGAAAAATATACAAAGCACCTTCAGATTTTGTGTTCTCTTTCAACTTTTTTCTTTTAGATAATGACTTAAGAATATTTAAAGACACAGTTTTTATAATTCAGTCACATCTATGAAGGACTATAATGGGTCACCCTTAGATTATTGTATAAAGAACCCAGAAGACACATTATTGTTTATCATTACATGAAAAACTTGATGTAGATGTGGATGCAGAGGTCACCAGAGAGGAAGACCAGGTGGAAAGAAATGAGATAATTACTTTGAGAGGGAAGCTGTGCCATTAAAAAAAAAAAAAAGTCCAGTGGTGTGTTTCTTGAGCTTTGAACATAACAATCTCTGTTAGGAGGGAATAAGAATATCCTGCAATTGAAAACAAACAGAAGAGAGGACCTATACACAGATCACTGACTTCAGCCGAACTTTAGCTGCAACAGAGAATAATACCCAATTTTGCCAGAGGACAGTGACCCTCAAAGTAACTACAGGGAAATTAATCTTTAACCAAACCAATAATGCACAAACTAACAACAGAGGCTTTGAGCCAAATAATTTTTCATTAGCATCACCCTCACCCTGTTGAATCTGCAGGGCACAGCTTAGTGAAGCTCCCAAGGATCCGTCTGAAGCTTTGTTTCCTTTCTCAAGGTGGCAGCTGCTTCTCCCTGCTAGACTGGGCAGCTTCACTTTGCACACTGACAGAATCCCTCACCTCCGTGGGTGCATTGGTGGTGAGTTAGATTGCTCCCAGGTGAAAGTCACCTCTCAGACAACTCAGCCTGAGCAAGCAGTCAAGAAAATTCCTCCACACTCGCAATCGCATACTCACAACACCAAGAAGGCTGACAGATTTAGAGAATGTCTTCCCAAGCAGAACAAGGAAGAAAAATCCCCTGCGATGCTCGAAGCTTCACTCACATGAGAACATTTTTAAACAAAATATTTTTCACTTCACTCCCACTCTCTCTGCAGCCCCATGAGGACAGTCAGAGCACTTAAGCAGAATGGGGTCTATTTGTACCATCGTTCTGCCCCTATGGTTCTTGCATTTTTGTCTTCTTTTCTCCCTTTTAAGAAAGAGAACTATGACATGCTTACTGTGTCAACACATTTATACAGTTCCACCTATGTTATTTTACTTTCAAGCTTCTAATTATTTTTAACAAGCTAGATGTGGGTGTTGTATTCAGGGCATCAAAAGTCAATTTTGACTTGGATGTCTCCTGTTTGAATTGAGAGACTGACTCAAATTGATAAAGAAAGCAAGAAAAAAGATGGCCATATAGAATTTTGGGGAATTCTGACTCTACATTCAGCATTATTAGCTGTTATATTATTAATATATTAGATAATATTAGAACATTCATTAGGTGATATATACAGATATATTAGAGACAATAGAGACAATAATGTTGTCTGTGGACTGTGTCAAAGGCTTTAGAGGAGTCAAGATAGATGAAGTCTGTTGCTTTTCCATTGTCCATCAACGCAGTCATTCAATCATAGAAGGTCACTAGATTAGTCAGGCACAATTTGCCTTTGGTGAAGCCAAGTTGCCTGTCTCCAATCACCTCCCTCTCTTCCATATGCCTTGACATAGCTTCCAGGAGGATCTGCTCTATGATGTGGCAAGAGCAGAAGAATTGAAAACAATTTCAGAGAAAAAAAGTCCTCTAATCTCTTGAAGCAATAAAGGTTGCACAGAAATGCACAGCCTTCTTATACTGGCAATCTTCACTTTTTTCTATTAGTTCTATAATCTTGTTCCATTTTTGTTAATCCTCTTCTATATCTTTTACTCAGCTGTCCTCTTTCTGTCAGAACCTGTTTGTCCCAAACTTTAGAAAACAGCTGGCATATTAAGTCTGCATGGTCTGGGATTATGAGGAATGCTTGCTAGTGAAATAAGTTGTTACATCAGTTTCAGTAGTCCCTGTATATTTGCTACAATAAATATCACAGTATTTGCAATATACACTGTGTTTATTATAAGGACTGTTAGGGAAAATGTGTTTTCTGTGAATCGTGCTTAGATAACACAAAATATTCAGAACCTGGAAGATATCCTGCACTGTAAATTTAAACCAGCATATATGGAAACAGTGTGTCCTAATTGTTATGTATTTCAGACTACCAAAACACAAACTATCAGATATTTTTTATGAAAGTCGACTAATATTTTAATTCAATTATTTTGCAATGAAAAAATCCTAGTAATAAATAAGAGAAGATAAAATTGGTGTTTTACCACACAGAGATGATACTATTTATTAATTCTAATATGTTTAATAAAGTCAGCAGATTTCAGAATGTAAATGGCTGCTTCAAAAACTTATTTGTAGGCTGCAGTTAGTATTCTTTTTCCTAGAAATACTTATAGATACAGAACATGTATTATTTTTTCAATTTTTTCCCCCCATTTTAGACTGCCATTTTTGTCTAGAGATGAAGAATGGAGTATAAACATAACAATATTTGGTTAATTAGGTGCTACTGTTTTGAAATCAAGCTTTATTCCTCCCTCCTGTTCACATTATTTTTCCTTTTCTGACCAGGCCTGCCTTTTCACTCCTTTCGTCCCTTGCTGCCATCTTTCATTCACTCAGCTTTATCTTGCCTTTTTTAATATGTGTACATGAAGCTAGGATGGTGTTCTTCCGTTAGTCTCTTCCTACCTACTTTGTTTGATCATTGTGGTCATTGTCATTAATCATCAAGACTGCAAAGTCTGGACATCCCTCGTACTTTCTCCTTTCATGCAGAGTTTTAATCTTAGCAGGTACATCTGCATTTCCACATCATAATATATCTGACTGTTTTCACAATGTTTATGTGTGTTTAAGAACTTTGGTGCGAGTTCTGGTAAAATTATGTTCTTTCCAAGTTCTTTTTTTTGTCTTGGCAAATAAAATTTTACTCCACTCACTTCCATTTTCAACAGAAATTCTAAAGTTTGTATTTATCCATGGTTTGTATTCGTCTTCCTCTGTCCCTTGACATACAAATACTTCAGGCTCTATACCATTCTTCTTATTGTCCTTCATTTGTTTTAAGATGTCCGTGACTGACTAAACCCCTAGGAGTGGAACATGGCTCACTAAATAAACCCCGAGAATGGAAGAAAGATCAGAGGAGATGGGCAAGGGGAATATGCCCATGAAGCTCAGAAAATAGTGCAAAGCTGACTTTCTCTCTCCATAAAGGGGACCAGAGGACAGCCTTTGTTTTAGATAAAGAGCTGTCAACAGCTGAGTTGATCAGCTGATGGTGTAAATGTGTCCCTGATTTAGCCTGACCAGCATGGGAAGAGTGAATACGTCCCTCAGCCCAACCTAGACTATACAAACTAAACAACTAGCAAAACAATTTTTAAAAGAGCAGTGGGCTTGAGCTGCCTTCAACCCATGCATCCTGTCCTGGTGACTGAAGATGCCAAGTGTTGTGATGATGAACATACTATAGAGACCAGTAAGGGGGTCACACTGGTACTGTGGTTGAACTGTATATTGCAATTGCTGCACTTTGCTAAATATAATTTGTACTGTTTTTCAGTACATTTTGTATCACTTTGCTGAATCAGAAATCCCATGTAACATCCATTGTCTTCAAATATATTAAAAATTACACCCTCCATGCATGGAATATCTAAATGAACCTGGTCAGAGAGTATTGGACTCTGACAGTATCTCATCTTTAAATATTTGGTAATGCTGTTTGGATCAAACTGAGAGCACACAATGAGCTTTGATTTCTTTACTCAGTGTTTGTGAGAGGTTGGGAAGTATATATTTTTGAAAAAGAGAATAATCTGCCCATAGTCTGTCAAACATTTTTGCCTGCTTAGTTCCAGAAGTTGCTTCTCAGCACACTAATATCCACAAAATCCTTCCACAGGAGAGCATCTGTTTGAGTATGTTACTCTCTTTGCTGGAATGCAGGATATTTCTTAAGCCAGAACTTTCGTAGCTCCCCACTAGCATATAGATGGGATATGTTCATTTTTAGTAGGAGAACCTGGTCCTGTCTCTGGATTGCAGGGGTCAGTAGGAAATGTTTCTGCCCCACTCACCATCATGTTTTTGATTTTACTCTTTATTTGTCAGTACACACCTGAGGGGAAGGGGATTGAATACACTTCAGTTTCTGTATTCTTTCTCTTTCTGCCCAAACAATCCATGTCGATGTTATTACTTGCCATAACATTTTATCTGTCTTTGTGAGGTGAGACTTTAAAACTCAGATGATAATTAAGCAAACACAAGGTAAAGTTAAACTGTAGCAGGAAACAATTAGAAAGCCAAGAGTCTAGTATCCTGCTGTCCTGTATTGATGGCTCATTCAAGAATCACTAGGCAAATTCCTTTCTCTTACTAGTTTACATTTTACCTGAAAAGCATGCTTGCAATAATTTTCAGTTATCTTTTAAAAAATCAGCCTCCTTGAAATCATGTAAACAGACATATTTAGACACCTTCAGGAATGATTCACCCTCAGAATGCCTCGGATGGTAGCACCAACAGTAGGACTGTTACAGCCTGAAAACACTGATAACACATCTATATCATATCTTTACTGAAGGCAAATTGTTATAGTACAGAACAAAATGAAAACCTCTTTCTCAGAAGATATTTCAGATAGTTGAAATGAAATTTTAAAGGTTCATCAGTCATTGAACTATTTTAAGAATATATGTTGCAGGCTCTAAACAAGACAACAAATACATTAACAGATTATCTGTATGTTATTTAGATTTTTTAATTTTTGAAAATAAAAATGTAATACTAGAATATGTATTTTAACAAACTTTGTAAACTAAAATGTAATAAATGTCACAGTGATGATTTAATTAGGAATAGCTC
Organism: Balearica regulorum gibbericeps; assembly: GCF_011004875.1. Classification (NCBI taxonomy): domain Eukaryota; kingdom Metazoa; phylum Chordata; class Aves; order Gruiformes; family Gruidae; genus Balearica; species Balearica regulorum. The sequence goes on along the minus strand of NC_046191.1, from coordinate 35,342,017 downwards.
AAAATAGGTAAGGAATAAAAAGGAAAGGCATTTTCTGTATTTTTTCTTCTGTTATTTATCTGTTTTCTTTTCCATAACAAGGAAGCAAATATTCATTTTATATATCCAAAGGAAGTCTAGAAGTATTGTGTTTATCTCTCTGAACTATGTAGTCTCTCATTTCTGCAAATGATTTTTAATCTTCAAATTCAGCTTGTGGCACTATATTCAGACTTCTCAGGAACACCTCCATGAAAAAGTGTACTAGAGATACGATTTGCACAGCTTTTTGGTGTCTTCCTTTAGACCTTGGGAACCCTGAACAGAAACTCAGAAATAAGGCAACTCTGAAATGAACAGGTGGTTATGAGAAGATTAAAGAGTTTTTCTGTGTGCTATAAACAGCTTCCACAATAGTGCTTAAAATCTGCAATCTCGTAGCTGGACCTGCAGTACAAGAGTACTACTCTCATGCTTCTACGAGGTTAAGACCAATATTAAAAAGACTAGGCCCTCAACTAGAGGAGGCCAGAGGAAGAAAGCAACAAAGGTCATGTACACTGACTGTACACCAAGTGCCTTGACTATCAGAGTATTTGTTAAAAAGAACTTCCAGGTGACCTTGGGAAGTGGATCACATTATGAACTCTAAATTAGGACAAATAATATTCTATAATCCGTGACAAAATATTCCACACTGATCAAAATTTGCAGGTTCTGAATGCTAACTCTGCAAGACAGACACACTAATCAGCTCTCAGAGATATTTTAATGTCATTTAAACCAGTTACTATCCTGACTCTGAATCCTATGTCTTGCTAAGACAATTCACAGTGTTTCAAAGAAGATACAGAAAAATTGCAAAAGTCTTGTTATATTTCAAGGGAAAAAAAATTCTTAAATATGAGTGATAAATGGAAGGTCTAAAGCATGGGCTGAATGTTATATAAATATAATGTAATAAAATAGAAATTATTTTCATATGCGCTGGGACATAGCATTTCATAATCAAACTTTTTTTTCTTTCTCTTTTGGGGAAGTCTTGATGCAGTCCTTCTGCATTCTTAGAAACTTCTAATTCCATTCCTATTTATTCTGAAAGCATATTTGTATTAAAAATAAAATCTTTGGGAGAGGATTTTTTTTTTGGCTGTTCTTTTTTGCTTCCTGGTTTTCCATCTTTTAGAAGTTATTTCAATGCACAGTAGAATAATGTAATTAGCTGGATTCATCAATAGTAATGTCAGCTAATGTTCTCTGTGTGTCTTCTCTGCTAAGGTTGAATGCAGTTTGGGTGAGTCACTCTCTTCAAAGAAATTTAGAGAACACCATTTGGGCTTTTCATACTTGCAATTACTGTGCTTACATTTAAAGTAATTGGATTGCACCCCCCAAATGAAAAGGCTTGAGAAAGCAGAGAAACCCAAAATATCTGATTCACTATTGTGCTACATAACTTTCATGCTGGCTTAGCTGCACCTGATTTTCCATGACCAGCATAAAACTAGTATGAAACTGTGCTAATGGAGTGCTGAACACAGCTTAATTTGAGCTGATGAGCTAGATCATTTTGTGATCAATAGCAACTGTTATAACAATGTATTCTGAGGAGAGGATACTCAACAATCATGATCCAAGGTTTATCATAACTCTATAGCTTTTGGATGATTTATCACTGAGCAATTAATATGGCTTTGTGAAGCCAATCTATCCGAAAAGGAATCACAAACTTTGTGTTGTGAGAATGAGTTGCTAAATGAGGAGCCAAAAAATCAGTGTTCTCTGGGGAAAATTGTAAGTGTTGGTCAAGAACAAAAAGTTACAAATGAGAACTTTCAGGGATATTTCTAAAATATGGATAGCATCATCTTCATCGAAAGTATCAACACCAACAGAGATAATACAGTACATTTGACAGCTATGCTTGTTTGATATGGCAGAGCAAATGTATCTCTATCTGGTTATAGAGGATGAATAATTTTTCCAAGCATTAAAAACATTCAGACATACAGAATGTGACTGCAAGATTTAATTTACTATTATTTTTAAATGCAAGTCCTAATTGAAATATTATTAGAGGAATTATGGTTTTAAATTCTATACATTCATCTAAAAGATGAACAGAGAAAAAACCACAGTATTTTCAATTTTCTTAGTTTTATTCAATTTACCTGCAGAACTGTTAAATTTTGCAGAGACGTTTCTTCCTTCTCTGAGAGTAAAAAGAAAAGGGTCTACCTGTACATCACATATACCCTTTAGTATATTAATTTGTCAAGTTTTAAATGTTCTTATCTAAATACTTGTCTATTTTCCGTACAAATGAAGGGCTAAATAAATGTTCTATTGAACATTCAACGAAACAAAATGACTGAGTGTAAAGGGGGAAACAGGAGGAGGAGAAAGAAACTAATGAATTATACGGATTAGCATGAGAACAAATAATAGAGGGTAAGAAAGTGGGTGGCCATATTTCATCTCTTGACGAGTCTGTTACCTAGGAAACAAAAGACCGAATGATTGCATAAATGACCCTATGCTTGTGGATTTAAATTGATGAAATTATGTAGGACTGCAATTTATGCAGAACAAGGAAGTAGATTGTCAGGGGCACTGTTTATTAGGTGAAATAAAAAAACCCTATAAAGCCTATTTTCATTTTGATGAGTTTTTAAAGCATTTATTAGCCAAGTCTTCTGTCTTTATTATCTAAGTTTCTGACCTAACAAAACTATGCAATAAAAACTAACCAATCACCCCATCCAGCTGATTAATCACCCTTTTTAAAGACTCCTGTAGAGGACACTAATCATTGACTGAACTCCAGCTCTCATCAGCAGGACTCAAGTTGATTCCAACAGACATCCAGATGGTATTGTTAGCATTTTGACTACTAACAAAAAGTTCATTAATCTGCTATGTCTTCTGGCCTTCCACCAAAGGCAATCCAGTTGAAGAAATGATAGTGCGTCCTCACATATGACGATGAACAGATATCACTTATTAATTTTATATTAGAAAAAGCTGATAATGCATCATCTTCTATTCATATAAAAACCTTTTCAAAAATTTGAAGAAATCACCACAAGAATGATAGTGTTTGCCCCCTCTTGACAAAACAACCCTGAGAACTCAAAGAAACACTTGCAAGAATTTTAGGGGTATGTTTTTGCATTAGTGCTATTTGCTTTTTCAGGTGTGCTTATTGTCATCAACTTCCCAAAACTTTAAGTAGGTTTGACTATTTCCAATGATCTTCTAATGATCTTCTAGCACACTGGTTCTTTATTTTCTGTACAAATAAAAAACTCCAGGTATGCTTAAAATAAAGAGGTAGATATAAAGATAATTATGTTTGGAAAAGCATAAGACATAGTATTTGTAATGAAATTCAGAATGATCAAACTGAGTCAGCTTGAACAGTCACTTCACTTGTTGGCCAAAAGGTAATGTTTGGGAATGAATGTAAGAATGGAGCAACCATAAGGTGAACAGAACCTCGATTAAAATCTTAACTTATATTTGCTTCTTTTTTAAAAGTACCTTAAGCTGAGCAGTTGCCAGTATTAAAATCAACAGCAGACTCACCTTGAGAATGGGGTTTCAGTAATATTACTAATATTTGGATTAACATTTTTATTCAGAGAAAGATGCGACATCCTACAGCAACAAATTTATGTCATCATGAACTTGGCAAATGTGCTTCTGATGTAAAGATGGAATTTCATCAATTTGAGTTTCAGTAGAATCTCTTTCATGAGATGTTCTAGGAGAAACAGTGCTTTGTGAGCCTGATGATAAGGTAATTGTAGGTCCTGTTTTATTACCGTGGAATATATAAAATGATAAATGGATATCATAATCATCTGTTGAAACCAAGCTACAATATTGAGAGGTTGGAGGACGCCATGCAGAAGAAAGAGGATATTTCCTGTAGGAGGTGCGACCCATGGAAAGCCTACACTGGAGCAGGTTTATCCTGAAGGACTGCAGACTGTGGAAGGATCCATACTGGAACAGCTCGTGAAGGACTATAGCCTGTGGGAAGGACTCGCACTGGAGCAGGGGAAAGTTGTCGGGAGGAAGGAACAGCAGAGAGGAGCTGTTATGGTAGGGGGAGTTTTAGTTTTTATCTTTGTTTCTCATCATCATGTCCCAAGTTTGTCTGTTTTGCCCATGACAGTAATTGGTAGGTGATTTCCTTGTCTTTATCTTGACCCATGAGATTTTTCATTTTATTTCCCCCTGTCCTCCTTGAGGAGGAGTGAGAGAGCGGCTGGGTGGGGATCTGGCAGCCATCCAAGGTCAATCCACGGTACAATCTTCATCATACTCCACTTGTGCACTGTAGGCTTCTAATGTGAGATTCTCTAGATCAGTGCCTTTCGAACAAATTTTGTATTGCAGCCATAACTTTGGCAGTAAAAGTCAAGAGTTAAATGAGAAATAAGAACACATTCACATGATGCTCACGTATGAGTTTGCTGATGCCTGCACTTGACTTTAATTGAACTCGTGCAGAAGTTTAAAGCAAAGCAGCTATTTTCACTAGCTCCTTATATGCATATTTCTTCCTTATTGCATTTTTTTGTTTGTTTGTTTGTTTGTTTAGGAGAATTCACTTTAGAAGAGCATTTCAGCTGAAAGAAAAAAAAAAAACCTCAGAAAAGACAACATGTTATCACAGGAAGTTAAATCAGGACAGCTATTTTGGACCATTTCTCCAAACATAACATAGTGATTGATCTAACACATTTATAAGCCAATCCACCTTAAATGTTTTTTGAAAGTCAAATTGTAATTTCTAAGTATTTCAAAGCAAGTTAGATGGAATTCATAATTATAGCCAGTTTTGACCCTGGAGAATTTGGCAAAATTCTGATTTCATTAGTCCCTGTGAAATCTTACTGCCAGCTATATCGAGATTTTCATCCTGATTGTAATAAAAAAGTTTTTATCCTTTAACTCTTTGTGTCTGAAACTGTCTTCTTGCTGTAGGCTGTAATCTTACTTTCATTTCCTTGGAGACTTCCATCCTAAAATGCCTTTCTTCAATTCCTTCTTACTCCCAACTATTGTACCCTCCTCTGTTGTAACAAGACAGCTTTATATGTAGCACATACTGAACTAGCAAAGGCAAGCATGGACAATCAGATCTAAGAAAGATTTTTTTTTTTTCTTTAAAAAAAAAAAATGCTGCTGCTGCAGTGGAGATCTGAGGATAGGAACAAGCAAATGGGGGCAAGGGAACACTGCAGAAGCTACTACACGCCACTAGATCTGAATGTAGAGTCCCCTTGAGTCCAAAGTCCAAACTGCTAGGCGAAGACAAATACAGAATTTGGCTGTTCTGGCTTAATAGACAAGGTGTGGATTAAAATTTCATTTCATATATGTCAAACGAAGAAAAGAAAAATTAATCTAAGAGATTAGTTAGGGGTGAAATGTATTAGGAAACTCCCGAATGAGTATATTAGGACTCCCAAAGCTCCAGTCACTGCTTCAGGATGAAGGAACAAAATGAACAGAATTTAATGCTATACAAATTGTCAATTTACAAACAAAATAAAATATCTATTAAATATTTTACAAAGATATTTCTGTGATATTCATCTAAGTCTATTTGGGTTACTCAAATTATGCTAAGCCTCACTGATATTCGTGAAATTGATTACATTCTTGCTATAGTGGTATGGTGGATATCTGAATTAGTTCACTCGTACTGGAAGGTATAAGAAAGTTAAAATTTAATATAGGTTAAAAAGTCTGCCATGTATATGTGGATTTAAACCTGTACATATAAATTCTATCAAGCTGGAGATCATCTACGTCACTGGAGCAAGAGAACAGCAGTTAGAATCCTAGAATAATTTAGTTTAGAAGGGACTTCTGGAGACCTCTCTTCCAATCCCCTGCTCAAAGCAGGGTTAAATTCCAAGTTAGTCCAGATTTCTCAGAGCTTGTCCAGTCAAGGTTCAAAAACCTGCAAGAGAGACTCCACAACCTCTCTGGGCACTGTTTCAGGTCTTTACCATTCTCTCTATAAACAGCAGTTTGTAAGAAAGCTGAATTGATTTTCAACTATGCTTTCAGTGTTTGACAGTTTAATTCATATGCACACATATATGTCTCCACATTAAACCTGATTTTGCAGATTTAAAATCCTTAGTAGATTAATTTACAACACATTATATATTGTGCAAGGAATTGAGTATTAAACTATTGACTTGCTATTTGGTTAGAAAAGTCAAGGTTTTCACATACTTTTTCCATGATTCTTACTATCTCTCAATAACATTATGTCCTTTTGCAGGTAAATGGTTTATCATAAGACAGTTGACATGTTTTTTCCAATAATGATCTTTCCTTGATGGCAATAATGACAATGCCCACATCCTCATCTCCTTTTGTCTCTTTTGTCCAGTTTATGGAACTGGATCATAATTCAAAATTGGGTGATGATTAGGTAGGCATTTAACTGTAAAACTGAACACCAATCAAGGTGCAGAGGTACTGGTCTGGAATGAAAAAAAAAAAAAGTGTGAAGGTGACCTAGAGCTTCCTGTGAATACTGCCTATGAGAGTTAACCACTAGAAAAATTACTTTTCAAAGAGAGAAAAGATGTGGTTCAAGAGTGATACCAACACACCTATTCTTGTCTGCTTCTAAAAACACAGCATTCATTTTGCAAAGCAACAGAAGTACAAAAAAATTTGTTTCTATAGCAGAATGGGAAGTATATTAGTGAAGGAAGAGTAAAGCTGGCTGGTGGCATCGTTTTGCATGAGGAAAGAAATAGAATGAGGAAGACTGCCAGTAAAAAGAGCCTGAAGCAATCCTATGAATAGCACATAGTTTGGCCATCATCCATGACTTTGCCAACCTTCCTTGTAGCATCAGCCTTGGCAGTTCCAGTTTGGTAGTCTTTGACTCTGGAAGCACTGCATCTGGTCTTAATGACAGGCAAATCTGCTCTGAAAAAAAGAGACATATTTCACCTTGCGATTTAAAGAGACAGACATGAGCCATTCTTACAGAAATCTGGAAGCGCACTCAGGAATTAAGAACAAGCATAGACTAGCAAGAAAGGGAAAAACATTTGCTTGCACTTTAGTAATTCACCTATTTCTACTGAGCTTCAGTAGACTGAAAGAAACAAAAGAACAATGACACAGCTTTGGTGTTCCTTTCTTTAACTTAGCTAAGACCTGCTTCATTATGTCCATTTTATCCATTCTGCTGGCCAGAAATATATAGATTTTTGAAAACTTTCTGTGAAGCAAGTGAAATAGAAGATGGTAATGCTGCCAAAGCAAGTGGAGCCAAAACAGACGAAATCTTCTCCTTCTTTCAAAGTCTATCTGTTCAGGTTCAAAGGAACCTGATACATAAGAAATCTGATATTATTGTGATGAATCTTGTGTGTCTACTTTAAGAGGCAGATGTGGAATATATTCTCTGCAGGTAATATACTATAATAAGAGTGTCCCATTTTCTTTGATATGCCAGGAGACACCTGAGTATTTTTCCCTGAATGTCCACAATTCATTATATGAAATATGCTATAGTACTCTCTTCTCCCTTCTTACCACATTTTCAGTAAGTGTTAGTACTTTCCCTTTGATGGAAATTTGCTGATAAGAGTTCAATGTAATAATTCAAATGTATTTTCCATTATTCCATGATTATTTTATTCATTTTCCATAACTTTATTTCATATCAAACATTTATTCAGTTAAATAGCCTGAATTTCTTATGTAATTAAGTGCTTCCCTTTACATCTGATCTAGTCAAACTATTCCTTCCATGCACACTACCTCTGTGCCACACCAGTTCTGCCATTCTCAGAGTGTCACTATAGAGCAAGCATGCTGGTGAAACTTGCTGTAAAAATGATGACAGCAGGATCCTGACCTATGCTCAAATTGTTCTTTCCTCATGGATCCAGCCAGTGAACTGGAACAGTCTGAAAACTGGAAGACTTGATTCTGCTGACAAGCTTTTTAAGCTTGATGTCCCAAAGACACAGTATTTACCAAGTTTACCATTTTATGGATGACTGCTCCACTGAAGGAAAAAATAAACAACCTTTCAAATAAAAGTACAAAACTGTCTTAAAAAGTAATACTACAATTCGTGCAAAAAATGCTCAGTAAGAAAAACCAGTAAATATATTCAATGATGAACAGCCATTGTAGCTTGTGATCAGATTAATAAACAGCCTGCATTATCCATGGCTTAAAGGCTTAGGTCGTGCTCCCATTAAAAATCAAGTATTCTCAAATTGCTTTCAGACTTACATTCATGAAAGTGATTTTTAACGTGTAAGAATAAAGCACTTCCTTATCTTTATGATGCATTTTCAGATCTTCCATAAGGAGTTTGCATGCAAAAATAGTTTCTATTAGAAATATTCAAGCAAGCAGCTATGCCTAATGAATATTCTAGAAGGTCACTCACTGAAGCATGCAGCGTTGACAAGTTGTTTTCTAAATGATTCCTCTGCAGGGTGGGAATTCTTATGCCAGAACTCATTACATTTTAGCGGTGACAAGGTCCATTAATCCTTGTGGTGAACTGGGTAGTGATCTCCCATTTTCCTTTGGCTATTCATAAAAACATCAGTGTTATATTATTGTAGGTTCCAGGAGGAACAAGAATTGTTTATACAACATTAGAACAAACCTCACAGCTTTACAGTCATTTACCTTGTTCAAGAGATGAAATGTAATTAAGCAGAAGAGTTAATGTGAACCTGATCTCTGTTTCTGAGTCATCAGCAGATTATGGAACTGAGTCTTCAGGAAAAGTTTTGACCTTTATATCTGTATCTCTACCTCTAACTAGAACATCAGCAAATCACAGTTACTTTATCTCACAGTCTATTACGTAAGCTCACAAAACTTCTTGAACAACCTCTGTTAACTGTTTAGCTTTGCCAGAAAAAAACCAAAAAATCTTTAGTGTCCTTAGTATCTAAACTAGGTGCTCAATAAAGCTTAATTTTAATTGACTTACCCTGAATAACATCAGTGGAGTAATGTAATGCTGAATGTTTCACACCCACCTGAAAACACAGCTAATGAGAGAAAGGAGATATGCAGCAAGACCTGGAGATTAAAAAGAGAAGATGTTCCATTGGTACGTTACTCAGTATTACAGATACTGTATATCATGAAAGTAGGTGATGGGATCTGAAATGAATGCAAGGGAAAAAACTTTCTAAAATCACATTCTTATGGCAGGTGATGTCTCAGACCAAAACCAAAAAAATGTGGCAAAAATAAATCAGCATATTAGTAAGAGGAGCAAATTTAAAGATATATGTAATTTGAAGATTAAACTCATTTTACCAGGATCAGGACTACATTTATGAAGAAGAACCTGGCAGATTAACTTTACCGGTTGCTGAGAAATATTCTTTATGAACAGTAAAATGTCAAATTGGCTAACAGCAAGAATTTGCCTAAAACAAGTTATCTGAAGGCGAGTGAAGTTTTCTGTATTTGTTCCATTTATTAGAAAACACATTTAAATGCTTACCCTGAAGGAGACTTCTACGAGCGCAGTTGTCAGCAAGGCACTAACTGGCAAAAGTGGCTTTTTCAGACTTAAGTGCACATAAAATCCACAAAATTCTATCTCTATTTTCAGAGGTTATGATCATCTCTAACACTTTAATTTAATGCCTTCTGTTCCCATTGATAAACCTAGGAATTGAAATCTACAGCAGTATGGTTGAATGGTCCGTGATGTTGAAATTTATGGGTATAACAGGGGTGTAAAGTTGTCATCAGTGTTTCTGTAACTGTGTCATCAGTTACAGCATTCATTTCCCACCACCGGTCTAATAAAACACAAACCAACTGAATTTTAAGGTACACAACTCATTTACTTAGGGAACAGGCAGTTAGCAATGTTTTATGAAGAATTAACTTAAACCGGTGTAGGTTGATACATATGGTGGGATTTGTCTTTGAATTGTTCCCCAAATTTAATCATGAATAAATACTATAAGACTTTCAAAATAATTTTGATTTTTAAAAGAGAAACTTAGGAGAAAACCTCATCAAGATATGAGGTTAAAGCATATGTTAACTATACCACTTTGTAAACATCCATGTGTGGATGAAATGAATTCTACACTTAAAATTACCAACGGGGGCAGGGCAGGGGGAATAATCTATTTTAATAGTACTATAAATAAACAGCACTAATGGAGGGTGTACTTTTAAATCAGTGCAACTCATAACTGTAGAACTTATGACATAGTGTCACTAAATATGTAGGCCTTGGTGTACACATTCAAATGCAATATAGAATAAGTCATAAACTTTCCCATAGGTAGTCACCTAAGAAAGCACATCATATTACATCTTGTTTGACAGAATTTCAGAAGCAACCCTAACATTTTAATGATGTGTCAAGAAAGAGCCATTTTATGGTTGCCTGCTATGGAAAGTGATGTGTGGTGGTTTTGTGATATATATTTTAAGGTAAAAATCAGTTTCCTCTTCAGTACTTTGGGGCTTTACATGCTGAGTTCAATCACAGATATTTCAAGTGATTGCACCCTTACCCTACACTTAGCAGGGAACAAGAGTCATGAACTATTTCAGTGCAGAGCAAGACAAAGAATGTGTGTTCAACCACCAAACATTTATGCTCTTTTTCGCTTTGTAAAATCTAAAATGCATTCTTTGCAACACAGAAGCACAATGTTGAAATTCATCGCACAAATTCTTAATCCTTCTGAAGTAAAAAATGCAATTTAGGAGTATAAGGAAAAGACACCAAAAATGAAAGATTGATTATGGTAGACCACCTTCAAATTTCCTAATGTGGTCTTTCTACTGACGCTGCTAGGTACTTGTCATCAGCATAAGACAAAAGGAAATACAGTCTTTATAAGGGTGATGAAAGACACTAGCAAATGAGAATAGAATAGAAGCAAAATAGTCCATAATGTTCCAATCCTGTTTTCTGAAGTGTTCTTCCATCTTCAGAGAGGAGAAAAAGCAAGAGTAAAAAAAAGAAGCTATGAGAATTTCTTCTCTCTCTTAAAATCTACTACATGCATTCAGTTTATAAAATGGGAGGATTAATCTTGCTGGTTTGCCTATGCCACACAGTTTGCCATTAATCCACACAGATACTGCAGCTGAAAGGAACTGTTGCTGATGTAGAGATCCACAGCTGGGTAGAGGACCAGAAGTTGAAAGAGTGAAAAAAGAGTAACAAGACTACTTGTTCTTCCTTTCCAAATTCCTTCCACTACAGAAGCACAAGCCTGCTTGTCATAACATGTCATCAGCCGTCAACCTTCAGTCACCTCCTTCCCCTTAGGACATGTGATTTTTTTGCTCTCCTTTCTTCTGTACACAAAGCAGTATTGTTAAGGTAAACAGCTGCTCACATATGACAATAATACTTTAAAGCATAAATGCTACATTGGCTTTGTGTGTGAAAACTTACCATGGAAAATCTTCTGATTTAATTTATAGCCTTAAATAGGAATGATCTGGTATGTTCAGATTTTGCTTTTACTTTGAGGGAAAAATATATAAGGGAAGGCTTTGATTAGATAAAATAAAAATTTATTCTTTGTTTTCAGAAAGCCTACTACTGCCTCTTTTACTCATTTCCATTAGGAGACTAGTGATAGGAATTTAGGTAGGAATTGAGATTTCCTCTCATTTAACACCAAGACCCATATTCTCATTCATTGTATATCCTCCCCACTGAGTCTGAGAGAAGATTGCAGGATGAAGTCCTAATTGCAGGACCAAGGATCAAATGAGAAGTTTAAATATCTGCCACCGAAGAATGAATCTTTAATTTTTTTTAAATCCTTTAAATTTTAAGGTTTCAGGAAAAAAAAAAAAAAAAAGGTTTTTGTGACAAGTCAAAAAAAATCAGTATGGTGAGTGGAGTTACACTTCTTGTATACAAGATCATCTATTTATCCTTGGAAAATGTACATATCCTCTTAGATTTTTTTAAAAAAAAAATAGAATAAAGGCCAGTGGTCCTTTGTAAGTTATGTGGAATGATAGGGAATATTACTCTGAAAGTATTTAAAGAGTAGCAAAGGCAATAATATTAGCAATAGTGTCACAAGGAAAAACTACTTGTTTTAAGTCAGATAGGATCAAAGAAGTTCATTGGTTTACTTACATGTAATTAACCGTCAATTACTGGACTATACCTTCAGGATCACTATCAGCAACACAACAGATAAACCAGAATTGCAGATGCTTACAAAATTTTAATGAACGCCCTTCTATAATTCTTCCACAAAATTTCCTCCTCCATCCTCCATCCTCCCCTTAGCCCTGTGCGCACCCTGGAAGATGCGGGTGCTTCAGCTTCACGTGTAACCTCAGGCTCTCCACACCTTGCTGACCTACATGTTGGTAACAAATTCCCTCAGGATCCACCGCGCACACCTGAGGTGAGTCCCTGTGTGCTGCCCCTGTGCTGTCACCTCCCGACTTGGGTGCTGGCAACTCGTGGTGGCTGCTGGGGAGGACGTTCCGTCCTGCCTGGGCAGGGGTAGCAATGCCCATGGGGAGACATCTGGCAGTGTCAAGCCAGGTTTGAGTGTTGTTTTTGTTTCCCTCCGCTCACTCCAGGGTCCTTCTCCACACTTAACAGGTTTTATGTTCTTTTATTAATCTTTCCAAACTGACTCCTTTTCTCAAAAGTCTTGGTATTCCTCTGGTCACTGATTAATTGGATTAAAGGTCGCTTTCCACACAGTTAATTTCCTGTTGAGTTTTATCAAGAGGAATCCACATGGATTGTCACACAACAAAGACTTTTATTAGCCAAAAAATATGTCCTGGTTCTGGCAAGGATAGAGTTAATTTCACAAGGAGCCAGGACAGGTGAGCCAAGCTGGCCGGGGGCTATTCCATACCATGTGACATCATGCTCACCATAAAAGGGGGCTAGTCGGGTAGGGGAGCGGGCGGTGGGGTTTCGGCGCGGTTCCGGGACAGGCTGAGCGTCTGGTTGGTTGGTCGGTCATTGGATCGGTAAATTGTTCTCTGTTATCACCCATTGTTACTATCTGTTATCAGCACTGTTGTTGTTATTTCTCTCTCCCTTGCTGTCCCAGTAACCTGCCCTTATCCCAACCCTCGAGGCTTTGCTGTTGTTTTTCCGTTCTCCTCCCCATCCCGCCGGGGGAGGGATGAGCGAGCAGCGCGTGGTGCTCAGCTGCCGGCTGCGCCTAAACCACGTCAGTCCTTTTACAAACCAGAGCCATGTGACCAAACAGAACATCATTATGACCAGCGACTGTTTCAATAACATTATAAATGCTTATAACAACTTTGTTTTAACACACTTGGGTCAGACTTGTCGTTATCACAACCCCTCGGGCCCTACGTTGGGCGCCAAAAAGGACTGACATGGTTTAGGCCCAGCCAGTAGCTAAGTGCCACGCGCCGCTCGCTCAGCCCTCCCCCGGCGGGATGGGGAGGAGAATGGAAAAACAACAGCAAAAGCCTCGAGGGTTGGGATAAGGGCAGTTTACTGGGACAGCAAGGGAGAGGGAAACAATCAACAACAGTGCTGATAACAGATATTCACAATGGGTGATAACAGAGAACAATTTACCGATCTGATGACCGACCGACCAGACACTCAGCCCATCCCGGAACCGAGCCGAAAACTGTGCCCCCCCCCCCCCCCCCCCCGACTAGCCCCCTTTTATGGTGAGCATGACGTCCCATGGTATGGAATAGCCCCCGGCCAGCTTGGCTCACCTGTCCTGGCTCCTTGTGAAATTAACTCTATCCTTGCCAGAACCAGGACAAAATCATATTGCTAAATTGAGATTTTTATAAAATTCTAGAAGGCATTTCTGTAGGGCTGTCAGTGAAGATTTTGGGGATACCACTACACTCTCAAGAGGATACGAAAGACTACAAGGAGATCTCAAGAATGCTATATCAAATCTTTTACTAAAATTTATAATCTTGTCAACATTTGAAATCTAGTAAAAGAATGGAATACCAGTGCAGGGTCATCTGCTACTATCAGTAGCAGGCTGAATCACCTGTCATATTTGTGCTATTACTGATCTCTGGATTTAGCTGCTCCTTCTACTTTCAGGTCCCAGATTCTACTTAATATTTACAATATTATCATCAATAAAGCAAAATACATGTCAATATAAAGGTACTAAGTGGTACAAACCCTTTTCTGTCACAATCCAGTGAGTGAAATGTAACAGAAATAATGAGAATATCTGGCGATAGATATTTACACAATTATTTTTGCTAACTTGCATGGGTACAAAGAAGTTTCTTTACCTACTCAGAGGAAGTTAATGTAACATTTGATTTGCAAGGAGACAAGGAACTGGGAAGGTAACAACCACGAATCCCAGTGTTCGCTGAAAATTTAATGATTTCTCCAAACTTACCTTTGCCTTCACTGGATTTCTGTGGATAAAATAAGAAATACATATTTCTGTGGATAATTCTTCACTTCATTTCAGCCTATGGTAGACTCTATTTTCCTGGAAATGAAGTAGTGCTGTCGTTATTTCACATGGCTGAGCTATTCTCTTTGGAAATGACAGAAAGTAATACATATTCTTTGTTCAAAGGATTTAGAAATAGTTCAATGAAGATCACAACCTCTGTGTTATCCTTGTTTAATTAATTTCCCCAAAGTACTATTTAGCATACACCTAGATTTATTGATATTTCTGAAATGCTGGTAAAATGTTTTATTATAATCTTCCAAAGAAGTAAGTGATGGTGGTTTAGACCACAAAGAGAAAAGAGCCAGCCAAGGATCACACAATATTTGGTTAAATTAGTGAAAAATTGGTCAAAATCACATTTTGGAAAATATTTGTTAATCACCAGATTTGACACCATGCTTAAGACCACTGAAAACCTCTTTCTGCAGTGGCACCTATCGCTACCGCTGTATATAAAACTAGCATGAGATGAAAGTGGCATTGACTGAGAAGCATCTGATACATTTTTGTTTTGTGTGAGATTACTATTTGTGTGTTTTCTTAGCCTTCACTCTAATATTAAACATGAAACAGTCTGTCCTAAAACATCATATGAAGTAAGCTGTTATATACTATATGCTAGATTTCACTTAGATTCTTAGAATCTATTTTTCTTTTTTATACCTATGTTTAAAAAAGAAAGCTTATAACATTTACAATGTTACAACACATTTAACCTTTAACATGTTAAACACTTAATGAAATCAAAGGAAATACTAAACCTCTTACAGTTAAGGCATTATAACTTTAAAAGAAGTATTTAAAATAAATATTCCATACTCTGTTGATTTTTGTTTGTGGTTAAAACAGAGGATACTAATTGTTGAAAATGGCTAATTTCATCATATGTCTGATGATCAGCACTAGCAAGTCTTTATGAGTTATTCAGACATTGATATGATATCATCACTATAGCATCATTGACCAGGAAGTACTGGAGATTTCAGCACAGACCTGGTCTGATGAAATTGTCTTATTTATGTCGGCAGAAGAAATGTTCAAAGAAATAATTGCTGATAATCTGAATACGACTATCTAAATCAGATCATTCGACCTCATGACATTTCACTACACTGTAGCTATTCGAAGAACATCTACTTTCTAAGAAATATGCTTCTAGAATAATTAAATATCAACTGAACAGTGAAGATATAGTAACAGAAATGTGTGTCCTTTTACAGACAACGGTCAATTTTTTTCTTTCCACTTTGCAAAGTAAAAAGATCAAAATTTTATGAGGTTTTGTAAATTCTGAGAGTCCATGAACCTTAGTTAAATTCTTTTTTGGAAGTCTAACATAAAGCTTTTATATTGTATTAAAGTCCTATCTTAAACCAAGCTGTAATAGAATGGGATTTCACAAACAATAGTCTAAGTAGTGATAAAACATAATATACCCTTATTCTGCTTGAAACTTCAGTTATTTTTCTGTGAGACCCCTTTGTGTTCTCTACAACAAAGAGAATGTGAATCTGCTTGATTTTACACATTAGATGTGAGCAGTCCCATTAACGAGACTAAGATTTCTGAAGAGATACAAAATTAATCTCCAGAGCTGACCCTTCTGAAAATAAGTAGATAGATAGATAGATGGATGGACAGATAGATAGATAGATAGATAGATATGTTGCTTGACACTAGATTACATTTATTTGTTATGTTTCCCAGCAAATTTACACTGATGTTTAGTTCTCGTTACTCTTACCAGTTTAGCGACTGACTATGTGTTATACCAACACATATTCACCATCTGGTATGGAGACCAACTCTGGGATGAATTTTGCCTCACTGACCTTACTTACTCTTTCAACAGAGCAGTTCACATTAGTAAGAGATTAATCAGTGCTAATGCTTCAACAGTTCCAGAGCTGCACTGATGGGTGTCACATGCCTGATACAATTAGCAGAGTAATTTCATTCTGTTCAGCATTAGTTGGGAAGGGGTTACACAGCAATATACTGGTTCTCAGAGAAAAAGGAGATAAATAGAAAAATGATACAACCATTGGAGAATTAAAGTCAGAGAGCTAGTCATCTTCAGCCTGGGGAAGAGAAGACAAATCATTCTCATTAATTGAAAAGAAGCAGCAGCTATGGCAAACAAAAAAAAAGGTTAAATATTGCAAGGAGAAAGTAATTTCACAGGTGTGAAAGCTATGCTGTATCTCTCACCTTTTCACAACTTTTCTAGAAAAAGACTGTCATTCTTCACTCTCCACATTCAGCTATACAGAAAATACATGCTAAAATGCTTTGTCATATAATTGCTCATTTTATGTCATCCATGTTTAGTTATGAAGTTTCAGCAAGTCCAAAGAGTCTTGTATATTTTCTTAGAGACCTCTTTCCTTGAGAAATATCCAATAGATATTTCTTAAGATGTTTGGAGTTTCCTGATAAGAAAGATAAACTGAAGGTCACAAAGACACACCACTCTTCTAACTCAGTTTTTAGGAATCCTTTGAATTACCTTGTCCTGAAAAACCTGTAAGACCTGCAACAGAACAATTTTCCCATCCTTTCATTTCTTCAAGGTTATTTCTTGCAGCAGGATAACAGGTTCCTTTTCATCGTTCACTCTTTACCTCAAATTCCATTAGCAATAAGCTCTTACGTATGTTATGCCCCCACATTTACACAGAGACGCACCTTTGAATAATTAGTCATTCCTCTCCAGTCATACCAAGTCTATTTAAATGCATGTTTTGCACACAATTGTCTTCATTTATTGATTTAGATGGGGGGGAGGGGGGGAAGGTTGAGTAGACTAAATAATGTAAATATGACACATAAATTTTATCAAAATACAATTTCTTCCTATTTCTGCATAACTATATCACATGTCTGTAATGGGACAGCTAGTGACCAAACATGTAAAACAATGTTCCCTGGAGATGTAAAAAATGCTCATCAGCAGGGACTGCAGACAAAATTTCTATCTATACCCAAAGAAACAGGCCTTGGGTATATACTTACACCTCCCACTTCAATCGAAGGCTATAGAATTGTGGAGTCTCAGAGCTTTCATGACTCCAATGAATATTCATGCAAACATTTCTCGTCTTGATCCACTACCAGCAATATTGTATGTCGCATAGTCTAAGAACCTTCCTCTGACAGTGCTTTTTTATTTATACCTCACTGTAGACATACCTTGAACATCTAGGAATGAAACTTCATGAGAAATAATGAGGTAAGCGACTAGTTCTGTTAAAAAAATAAATAGCATATAGAAATGAGTAGTACTTTGTGAAATCTTTGATTGGAGAAAAAGCAAATTACTATTCCTTAAAAATTAATTTTGATTTCTTTCATAGGAAAACAAGATATTGAAGAAGAAGAGGAAGAAATATTTTTTCAAAAAAGAAGATGACGACCTGTTTTAAAACTGAAGTTAGTGACCAACCAAATGTAAAGAAAAAATAAAAGGAAATAAGAAAAAAGGAAGAAAGCACAGGTTTTTAAATGGAACTGCAAAGGAAAAATCAGCAACAGACCATGTCAAGAGTGATGTAGAAGTGAAATGCAAACTCTCTTCATTCTTATTTCCAATCAATATGTTTCCTCCTGTTCCCTAAAGACATTACAGTCTCATAATTTTCTTAAATTCACACTAGAAGCCACTGAAGTACTTTCCCTTCTATATTCCATGCCATGACCAGTTTAAATCTTATTCAAGCATACATAGTGATAATTATTCCAATTGAATGCATTTTATGATGCATATTAAACTATTTTAACATGGAACATAATCCACCATCCATGTTCCACATTGTGTTGTTTATTCCCATGCCAATGAATTGAATGATATATCTCTATACCTCCTTTCTAATGGAATAGGTTATAAGAAATCAATGAATAATCACATCTGTTATTCTAACATTACAAAAACATTCTAACACAAAATATTTAATAAGGTACAGGTAGATTACCACTGATAGAAATACATCTGATTTAAGAATGCTTCCAATTTAAAAGACTTTTAAATACAGGCTTTTTAATTACAAGGATCAATAAACCTTCTACTGATTTAAATATAAAAAGAATATCCTCCTCACTTTTAGGAGACATTTACCTACATCGCTCACTGTTATGAAAAAAAAAAAAAAAAAAATTGCATTGGTTAATACCCTCTACAGAACACTTCTAAAATAATTAAGACACATTGGTCATTCTCAGGAATTTACTAATTCGGTTAGATGTGTACCACACTGCATATTTTCTGCATGTCAGTCTCTTGGGCATACAGAGGCTAGTAAATATAAACATGCCAACTAAATATTGTGATAGAGGGACCATGTCTGTAAGAGTTAAAAAAAATTATAATTTTTTGTCAGGTTTTGAAGACAGAGAGCAGTTTCTCTTCAACAACTTAAGGTCATGTTTGGGAAAGACATGAGAATTTTCTAAGAACTATTTGATCTATTAAAATGAAAAGAAAAGGGAATAGATTCTATTAATCCCAGCAAAGAAAGTACAGCCATCCTATCGAGATACTATGCTGGTTTATCAAAAGCAGATAAAGGCTAATGGTACTTAAATTTACCAAGATTTTTTTTCTTTCTGTATGTAGCAGTCATTTATTTCTTTTGACAAGGCTTCCAAGAAAAATTAAACTTTGACTTTTAGAGTTGGTCAAATTTTGGTTACATTGTTGGAAGATCAACTATTACCATGCTAGGAGTAATTCTCATTATATACTGGAATACATGGCACTGTATTTGCAATTCCTTAATAGCAAATGTCATTTTCTTTCATTTTTTTTTTTTTTTAATATTGAACAAGCATAGAGTAAGGGCACATAAAATGCAAAGTAAATGTTACTACAGAAAAATCTGCTTAGTGAAGTTCAGCTAACTGTTCAGTTGCCCTTTTCTAGCTAATTGAGAAGATTGTTTGAAAAAGTCATTGCTGATATTTACGACAGCTACCAGGATAGCATAGGAACTGCTTCAAGGTGGATTAACATATAAAAAGGATATTTTTGAGCTTATTGTTTTTCACAGGTGAATACCATGCTGATTATGGATCAACCTTCAATTTTTGTGGAAAGGCTATATGACATTTCAGAGAAGGCACTCTGTCCTCTGCTTTTCAAAACCACTGCACCTTTCTGCAGGCATCAGGTGCTCAGGTTGCATAGACCTCTCCAAAACTCAGAATCAGCTCCTCTGGATCACTGGCCCAACAAAGTCTCACCAGGGTCTGTATTCTCCCACATTTCTCACCACTCTTGTTTCTGCCTGGAATAGGATTTTTATATCCCAAATTTGCTCTGTACCATCTCTCTTCTGCTTTCTTTCCCACTTATTCATCTCTGTTGCTCCTCAAGAGACTTGACTGTAAGCAGGATTATGTGCTTAGTGCACAAAGGGGCTCTGATTATTATTTTTTTTTTCCAGTAACTGATGAATCCATTGGCATTACATTTTTTGTGATGTCATGAGAATTTCTAGCCGAACACAAACCGGATACTTCATCAGAAGCAAAGACAGACTCCTTTCTGTTTTCTAGTTCCAACTCAACATGTCGTTCTCACAGTTCTTCCTCCTCTTCATAATCCATCCCTTTCAAATAAGATCTGGTGTCCCCAAGCAGATCACATATGTGAATAATAGAACTCCTCCTTGGAGAGGAGTAGGGGAACTGTGGACATCCTGAGTAAACAGAATAAATTTGGGAAAAAGAAAAAAAAAAAAAAAAGGAATGAGCACTACGGCAAAAAAAGTTTTGTTAACTGTGACTCTTTAATCCATATTAAATTTAGGTCACTGTAACTTCTTGAATACAAACCATCATGCACTGTGACCCTTTCTTGAGGGCACATAAGGACATTAAAAATATACTGGTAGTAAAGGTCAGGGAAATGCGTGATGTCAGGGAAATGGATGGAGATGAATTTGTTAGAGATGCAACTATTATTTTTGGAAGAACTAAATCAGAGAAATAAGCCGAGCTAGTAATGGAAGAAATATAAGAGAGCTTAACATGTTGTCAAGATGATGAGCTGAAATACATTTTGACAGTTTTTAGTTTTATTGCTTTTAACTTGTATGGACTACAGAATTTGTGATCAGTGAGCAATTAATCTCCAAGTTTCAATTTAGAAATCAAATAATTGCAATGTATAGAAGAATCTGAGTCTTAGGCTGGAATGCCTGAAGAAACCATTTGCTAGCTAAAGAAAGATTTAGGAATTCATAAATAAAACTTTGGCTTCTGTGGAGAATTTCCAGAGGCATTTACATGGAAGCTTAAATTGGTTCTGTATAAGAAGTCAGTTCCAATTTCGTTTCCATTTGTTATAGTCTATTAGTTAAAAATCCCTTTTAAATGTGCAGTAAGAAAGCTGATGATGCCACAGTGATATTTAAATATTTGAAAATAGATTTTTAGCTAGTAAGATCAGAATATTCCCAATGAAGTCAGTGGAATTTTATATCAGCTGAGAGTCTTAATACTCCAATTAATTCTCTCCTCTCTCCAAACATAACTATAATTTTAGTTACCTGCAGTTTATATCATAAATGATAATAGAAATCTATTTATCCATTGAAAAATCTGTTTAATACCAAATCACTTATGGGACATGGTTTAGATTTATCATCTGTTCTAGTGAGAAAAACATTAGTAACAGGAATTCAGAGGAAACAGAAGTCCCTAAATGGAGAAACCAATTCATCTCTCAGACCTTACTCTTTAAAGTATCTTCTTTTTGGTAGGAAATTTAAAGTGCTTAAGTATAATTATGAAAAAATACAGGTGAGTGACAAAATGTTAATCAAAGAAATTACAATAGATGGTGATACATTGTGTTACATCTTGATGAATTTATGGGCAGGCTATAGCATTAAAAATGGCTAACTGCAATAGTAGCTAAAACAACAGGACTCTGACTGTACTGGGCTACCAGCCCTGAATTAGTTAACTTAGGCAAAAACATGCATTTGTGGTCCGAACATAACAGTCTGACAACACATTATAAACGAAACTTTACTAAGGCAGTAGGAAAGATGAGCAACAATGCACATATATATCAACTCACCTGATCACTGATAGCAAACCTAAAAAAAAAAGCCTATGTGACAACACTGGCTAAGGGGTAGGATGTCATTCCACCCTTGATTCTTGCCTATCATCATTTCATGTGGAGTTATAGGCTAGGCTATTATTTGACAGTTTGTTAAGATAAGATAGGTGAGGTTGGTGTTCTGACACCTGCAGTGTGTAAGTTACATAGTCAAACTATATGCTCTCTGCACTAGGCACTGATAACGTCTTGAATCCCAGGTTGAAAGCTGGTGCATAACAAGATGGGCACACGTATGGGGAGGTTCAATACCTATCAGTAGTTTTAGGTGGCGGTTGCTCAGGGGCTTTTCAATGCCGATCATGGGGTCTAGATAATGTTCGTTTAATTTTTACCATGTGACTCGCAGCTCCTGAGGAAGGATATATGATGCATGGAAGCAAAAAAGAAGTACCACAGAATCACTTCTATCAAGTATCAGCTGCTCAGGTATCCAGAAGGTGAATAGTATGGTGTCTTCCCAATTACTGTGAGAGAAGCTGGGAAAGAGATCACAATTCAGGGTTGGTATCTGCTTTTATTCAGTGGCCACCAACTTGAGCTGGGGAGTGGCTCAACCATGACTGGGAAAATACTTTACACCACCATGGGTTCATGATGGACATCATCACTTCCTGAAACACAAAATCACTTCTGGGACAGCCTGAAGGGGTGGTCACAGACCCAATATCGAGATTTGGCCCCTGGTGTCCACAACAAAGGTGATCACATGCTGCACATTCACAACTTCTGATAAGGGCTAGGACATGAGGTAAGCAAAAGGGTCTGCCAGAAAACAGAGCTAGGAGGCAGATCTCCTTCCACCCAGCATTTGGTACCCACCCACTAGTTTTCCAGCAGTACCTTAGAGAGAAAGAGGGGGCAAAGGTATTGACACCAGGCAGCTGGAAGGTGCTAAAGACTCATCGAGGCCACCTATCAGTAGCCATTCAAAAGCCACAATAAATCATTTTTTGGGGAATTTAGCAATATGTTGGGGGAGGTAAACCCCATTTTCAGCAGAAGCCACCAAAGGCAGCACCACTCTGTATGGCCAGCAGAGCTGTCCTGTCCTCTGCCATGGTGAGGATTCCTCCACATATGAGAATACCTTGCATGGCAGTAGTGTGCCCTACATGTCATCTCAGATGATGTGGGTGATATCCTGCCTATATGACAACGCTTGGCCAAGGGGCAGTATATATGTTGACAGGTAGGCTGTACGTTTAAAAATGAAGGCCTGAAGTAATATCTAAAATAACAGGACTGTAACTGTACTGAGCTACCAGCCCATCACTAGTTAACCTAGATGTTGAAAACAGCACTTAAAATCAGCAAACGTTTCCTGTGAAGGCAAGAACATTCATTGCTTGGGCAAGAATTAAAATTGGAGTGCAAGCAATCGTTCATAATATGGGTATGTTGGGTGTAAATTTAACATGTGCTATGGCAGAGATTTGTAGGATTTTCAGCTAGCACTGTTTAGATACAAGTGTTTACTATCACTGACCATCATTTTGACATCACTATCGTATTGACAGGTATTCAATTAATTTTAATATTGGAGTGAAGGTTGATGTCATGATTCAGCCCCAGCTGGCAGCTGAGCACCACGCGGCTGCTCGCACACCCCTCCCACAGCGGCAGGATGGGAGGACAATCAGAAAATGAAGGTAACACTCGTGGGTTGGGATAAGGACAGTTTACTGGGACAACAAAGGGAGAGGGAAGTAACAACAACAGTACTTAACAGAATATACAAAACAAGTGATACATAAAGTAGTTTTTCACTGACGACACAGCAACCATACACGACCAACAGCCACTCAGACCAGCCCAGAGCCACCCGGGACCATCAATCACTAGCCCCCTTTTATGCTGAGCATGACGTCATATGGTATGAAATAGCCCTTTGGCTAGTTTGGGTCACCTGTCCTGGCTGTGTCCCCTCCCAGCTTCTGATGAAAATTAACTCTATCCTAGCTGCACCCAGGACAGATATGCAGAGTATGACTGGAGTTTAAGAGCAGGTCATTAAGAAGATTGTTCCCATTTCTTTGTGTATTTCTTTTTGTATTACAGGCCTGACCGAAATGCTACATACAAGTACCAGCTCAGACCCATGACTGTCAATGATATCTTATCATAAGTCATTATCACACAATACAACAATATGAGAACAGGAACCCCTCTCCCAGAGGTGATCAACAGCACCGCAGGGACTGCATAGAGTAAACACGGGTTTACAAACCAGAGCCATGTGATCAAACAGAATATCATTATGACCAGTGACTGTTTCAATAACATCATAAATTCTTATGACAATTTTCTTTAACACACTTGGGTCAGACTTGTCCTTATCACAACCCCTTGGGCCCCACGTTGGGCGCCAAAAAGGACTGACGTGGTTTAGGCCCAGCCGGAAGCTGAGCGCCACGCGGCCGCTCACTCACTCCTTCCCCAGCGGGACGGGGAGGAGAACGGAAAAAAAAAAAAAAACAACGGCAAAAGCCTCAAGGATTGGGATAAGGGGAGTTTACTGGGACAGCAAGGGAGAGGGAAAAACAATCAACAACCGTGCTGATAACAAATATTAACAATGGGTGATAGTAGAGAACAATTTACCGAACCAACGACCGACCGACCAGACACTCAACCCATCCCGGAACCGCGCCGAAAGGGCGCTGCCCCTCCCCTACCCGACTAGCCCCCCTTTTATGGTGAGCATGACATCACATGGTATGGAATAGCCCCCGGCCAGCTTGGCTCACCTGTCCTGGCTCCTTGTGAAATTAACTCTATCCTTGCCAGAACCAGGACATTATCCACCCCTTCTTCCATACCATCTACGTCATGCCCAGATTATTTCACTGACACCATTCTCTTACTCCATGGGCCATCGCTCTATAAAGTGTCCACTGAGTTCATTTAGGCCATGGCTTCGGGTTCCATCTGCCATTACAGTGTCTCAGAGCAGGAACAATGGTGCGTGCTGCTGGATTGTTGCACGCTGCATCCGGAGTATTTTTCATGGCTGGTGTATCTGGTATGGTCCATGCTCGCAGCCTGGAGGTCACAGATGTAATTTTTGATGAAGTTCCTGGGCACCAGTTGAAGTCAGTTCCAAAGTCCATCCTTCATTAGTTTTGGGTGATTCTTATGGTTATAGTATTAATACAGTGTATAGCTATTAACATCGTACAATTTAATTTATTGGCTATTTTCACCCAAAATCAGATCCCCTTGGGGTACACACTGGACTTCCCCATCCTTTCTCGTCACCCACCAAGTGCACCCTGGTCCCTGAGCAAAAGCAATCCCGCAGATGGGCTTGCCTTTGCCTGAAGCAGGAATAACTCAAACTGTCTTACCCAACATGTTCTTAATGCGCACTACAGGAACTTTATCTCCTTCTACTGGGCGTGGGAATTTTGACTGGGCAGGGCCAGCTCGATTGGCAGATCCCTGAGTGTTAACTAACCAGGTGGCCTTTGCTAAATGTGTGTCCCAGTGTTTGAGGGTCCCACCACCCATTGCTCTCAGGGTAGTTTTTTAGCAGCCCATTGCACCTTTCAACTTTCCCAGAGGCTGGTGCATGATAGGGGATGTGATACACCCACTCAACACCATGCTCTTTGGCCCAGGTGTCTATGAGGTTGTTCCGAAAATGAGTCCCGTTGTCTGACTCAATTCTCTCTGGGGTGCCATGTCACCACAGGACTTGCTTTTCAAGACCCAGAATAGTGTTCCGGGCAGTGGCATGGGGCACAGGATATGTTTCCAGCCACCCAGTGGTTGCTTCCACCATTGTAAGAACATAACGCTTGCCTTGGTGGCTTCGCGGGAGCGTGATGTAGTCGATTTGCCATGCTTCCCCATATTTATATTTCAACCACCGCCCTCCATACCACAGAGGCTTTACCCGCTTGCTTGCTTGATTATGGTGCATGTTTCACATTGATGGATGACCTGTGAGATGGCATCCATGCTCAAGTCCACCCCTCAATCACGGGCCCATCTATATGTTGCATCTCTTCCTTGATGGCCTGAGGTGTCATGGGCCCACCGAGCTAGAAATAATTCACCCTTACGCTGCCAGTCCAAATCCACCTGAGCCACTTCAATCTTGGCAGCCTGATCCACCTGCTGGTTGTTCTGATGTTCCTCAGTGGCCCGACTCTTGGGTACGTGGGCATCTACATGACGGACCTTTACAACCAGCTTCTCTAGCCGGGCAGCAATATCTTGCCACAATGCGGCAGCCCAGATGGGTTTGCCTCTACGCTGCCAGTTGCTCCGCTTCCACTGCTGTAACCACCCCCACAGGGCATTGGCCACCATCCATGAATCAGTGTAGAGGTACAGCGTTGGCCACTTTTCTCTTTCAGCAATATCTAAGGCCAGCTGGACGGCTTTCACCTCTGCAAACTGGCTTGATTCACCTTCTCCTTCAGCAGCTTCCGCAACTCGCCGTGTAGGACTCCATACAGCGGCCTTCCACCTTCGATGCTTTCCCACAATGCGACAGGACCCATCAGTGAAGAGGGCATATGGTTTCTCATCTTCTGTTAGTTTATTATATGGTGGGGCTTCTTCAGCACGCGTCACCTCCTCCTCTGGCGACATTCCAAAACCTTTCCCTTCTGGCAAGTCTGTGATCACTTCCAGAATCCCTGGATGACTGGGGCTTCCTATTCGAGCCCGTTGTGTGATCAGTGCAACCCACTTACTCCATGTAGCATCGGTTGCATGATGTGTAGAAGGAACCCTCTCTTTGAACATCCAACCCAGCACTGGCAGTCGGGGTGCCAAGAGAAGCTGTGCTTCCGTGCCAATCACCTCTGAAGCGGCTCGAACCCCTTCCTAGGGTGCCAATATCTCCTTTTCTGTTGGAGTGTAGCGGGTCTCGGATCCTCTATATCCCCGGCTCCAAAACCCCAGGGGTCGACCTCGAGTCTCCCCTGGTGCTTTCTGCCAGAGACTCCAGGTCGGGCCATTCTCCCCGGCTGCGGTGTACAGCACATTTTGTACATCTGGTCCTGCTCGGACTGGCCCAAGAGCTACGGCATGAACTATTTCTTGTTTAATTTGTTCAAAAGCTTGTCATTGCTGAGGGCCCCATTTGAAATCATTCTTCTTCCGGGTTACATGGTAGAGAGGGCTTACTATCAGACTGTAATTCAGGATGTGCATTCGCCAGAAACCCACAACGCCTAAGAAGGCCTGTGTCTCCTTTTTGTTGGTTGGTGGGGACATGGCTGCTATTTTGTTGATAATATCCATAGGGATCTGACGCCGCCCATCATGCCACCTTATTCCTAAAAACTGGATTTCCTGCGCAGGCCCCTTCACCTTACTTTGTTTTATGGCAAAGCCAGCCTGCAGCAGGATTTGGATTATTTTCTTTCCTTTCTCAGAAACTTCCTCTGCTGAGTTGCCCCATACAATGATGCCATCAATGTATTGCAGGTGCTCTGGGGCTTCACCCTTTTCCAGTGCAGTCTGGATCAGTCCATGGCAAATGGTGGGGCTGTGTTTCCACCCCTGGGGCAGTCAATTCCAGGTGTACTGGACGCCCCTCCAAGTGAAGGCAAACTGTGGCCTGCACTCTGCTGCCAAAGGGATCGAGAAAAATGCATTAGCTATATCAATTGTGGCATACCATTTGGCTGCCTTTGACTCCAATTCATACTGAAGTTCCAGCATCTCTGGCACGGCAGCACTCATTGGCGGTGTGACTTCATTCAGGCCACGATAGTCTACCGTCAGCCTCCACTCTCCATTGGACTTCCGCACTGGCCATATGGGACTGTTAAAGGGTGAGCGGGTTCTGCAGATCACTCCCTGACCCTCCAGTTGACAAATTAGCTTGTGGATGTGTAACCGATGTGTTTAACTTTTTAACCATGGTGATGGGATCAAGATGAGATTATTAGCAGTAATAAGGAATGAGAAAAACATTTTCGGAATGAGAACCTGAGAGGTTGGTATGTACCATGGAACTGATAAACTGCATTATTGGTACGTGAGCCAAATAATATTTCATTTTCTGTCAAAATCATGTCCTTTGAGTGAACTTTGTTCATTATAATCTCATTATAATACCAAAACACACCTCCATGCTAAAAACTACCCACCTCCAAGGTACGACCACCCCTCACTGGGCATGCTCTCTGAATTTCTTTAAGTATATAGCTTTAAAAGCAAAGCGAGAAAGTTTTACACCAATCATAATGAAGTAACTATGTAACTATGTGATGTAATTGTGACCATGTGTGTATTGAGAATATAAATATGTGCGTGTTCGTAGGCTAGGTATGCACGTTAGGTGGAACTATCCCCCGTGCATCCAGCACTGCAATAAAGAATGCCTGCCTTTTAACACTACATTGGTGTTACGAGGTTTATTCCTGGATTTCAGTGACAGTTTCTGGCGACCCAGATGGGACACTGCTTTTGAACCTCGACGGATCCGTGGGATCGCAGGATCTCCAGCCGGCACCGGGGAATTCTCGGGGAGAACCTCCGATCCCTGGACCGAAGAGCTCTGAGCAAGATCCCTGGGAGAGGTAAAGGCATTCTTATTTGATTTGAATATTGTTTTTTTGAATATTTGCTCTTACCATCGTGGCGGGACAGGCCCGCACCAAGAGCACAAGTTGAAGGCCTTATTCAAGGAGCCCCGTGGCTCACCGGGACAGGCCCACATTGGGACAGGCCCACACCGGGACAGGCCCGCATTGGGACAGGCCCACACTAGGTTCAAGGAGCCCGTGGCTCTCCGGGACAGGCCCACATTGGGACAGGCCCGCACCGGGACAGGCCCACACTAGGAGCACGGGAGGCCTGCTCGTAAGGCGCGGTGAAAGCTGCGCAGAGTTGGGCTGAGGAGAAAGCTGCGCAGAGTTGGGCTGAGGAGACGTTTCAGGTAAAAGTCTCTGCTAGGCGAAAGCCTGTGGAGCAGGGCCCACTGGGGAGGGGAAGCCTCCAAGATTGGGATTTCCGGTGGCAGCAGAAATCCCTGGGATTTCCAGTGGCAGGGGAAATCCCTGAGGGAGCTCTAACACGGGTTGGAGTCCCTCTGACTAGTGCTTGTGATAGTGCACAATCACAACCACTGAGTCCTTGAGAGATGGGTACTTTTCCGAGTAAGAAATCAATCCCACGAAAAACACCACTGGGATGTATTTTGGAACATTGGAAAGATCTGGGAAACATTGATCCTTTGACTCGGAAACAGTTGATTGAATATTGTAACCACTGGTGGCCACTGTATATTTTAGAGAATGGGGAAAAGTGGCCGGAAAACGGGACATTGCAGTATAACACAATTTTGCAACTAATGTTATTTTGTAAAAGGGAAGGTAAATGGAATGAAATGGCATATATAGATTTTGTTTTTCACACTGCGAAATCATCCGGAATGGCAAAGGCAATGTGAATTGGTTTCACCTAGTTCTGCGATAATGGCATTAAAGGGGAAGGAACCCGGTAAAGATTTGAAAACAGGTTGCTCATCTTGTGATATTGGTAAACAATGTTTTAAATGTGAATTTGAAGATGATGATGTTGAATTATTGGTTGCACCTCGCAGGAGGTTAGGAAATGATCAAGGGGATCAAAATCTGGGGGTCAATAATGCTTCCGCCCCTCCTGTGGAAGAGGAGGCGGAAGGATTTAGCCCAATTGCTGGGAGAACAAGGGGAAGAGGGGGAGGAAACGGATTAACTCCCCTCCAGGCCCCTCTTCGACAGGCTGTTGGCAACGAGGGTCCGGTAATGGTGAAAGTCCCCTTCTCCATAACCAATTTAAGAGCATGGAAAGAAACTGCAGGCACCTATCGGGATGACCCAGAAAGAGTTGCCAAAGTAATGGAAACAATAATTAGAACCCAAAATCCTGATTGGGAAGATTTGCAAGTAATATTGGATACATTATTGGAAGACACTGAAAAGAAAATGGTATTAAACACAGCCCGAAAACAAGTAGAAAGTGCCCATGCTAATGGAAATATACAAGGATCGGTGGACCAGAATTTTCCATCCACAAACCCTAAATGGGACCCTAATCAGCCGGGGCCCAGAAGAATGTTGACTAGGTACCAGAAGTGGATTTTGTTTGGCGTTAGACATGCAATGCCAAAAGCAATTAATTGGTCTAAATTATATGAAATAAGACAAGAATTAAATGAATCCCCTTCGGCCTTTATGGAAAGACTGAAGGTGACTGTTAGAAAATATACCAATCTGGACCCAGAGAAACCCGAGGAAGCTTTACAATTGGCCTCTATATTTATGGGACAATCAGCCCCAGACATAAGGAAAAACCCTCTAGAAACTGGAAGGGGCTGAGTTCAGAGACTTAGGTAAAATGCTTGAAGTAGCCTGGGCTGTGTATAACAACAGAGAAAAAGAAAAAGAAGTCAGACAAATGCAAAGGGATGGAAAATTCTGGCAATCTTGACCGAGAATAATAAACATGTAAAGCAAAACTCAGCTATAAATGAGCAGAGGGTGTTGGTGCGACAGGGCGAAAAGAGAACTGGCCTTTCTTGAAACTGTTAAAATTTAAGCTGGGAAAACAGTGGGTAACACCTCAATTTTTATATATGCCCGAATGTCCATTGCCTTTATTGGGACGAGATTTATTAAGCAAATTAAAAGCACAAATTATTTTTAAAGATGGAGAAATTAGATTACTAATACCAGAATCAAAAGCTATAGAGGCGAGAGTGTTTATGTTACAGGATTCCCCCAAGGAGGAACAGATTCCAGAAGTAGTGGACAATGCAGTCATCCCCCTGGTATGGGCAAGTGGAGTTCCGGGACGATGCAAACTGGCAGAACCGGTAAAGGTGACTTTAAAACCTGGAGCCAAGCCGGTAAGACAAAAACAGTACCCTCTCAAATGGGAAGCCCGAAAGGGGCTAGAGGAATTAATCACAGAATTTTTAGAATATGGGCTGTTAGTAGAATGTGAATCAGAATATAATACCCCTATATTACCAGTAAGGAAATCAGGAGGCAGGGAATATCGAATAGTTCAGGATTTAAGGGCCATAAATCAGATAGTTCAAGATACACACCCAGTAGTGGCCAATCCATATACCTTGCTGACATCTCTGAG
Organism: Balearica regulorum gibbericeps; assembly: GCF_011004875.1. Lineage (NCBI taxonomy): Eukaryota > Metazoa > Chordata > Aves > Gruiformes > Gruidae > Balearica > Balearica regulorum. Next base: position 35,311,300 of record NC_046191.1, on the reverse strand, counting down.
GGAGGAACATAAATGGTTTACTGTGCTGGATTTAAAGGATGCCTTCTTTTGCATACCTCTGGATACGAAAAGTCAAGGCATATTTGCCTTTGAATGGGAGAGTCCCACTACAGGAAGGAAAACGCAATTAACATGGACGGTACTTGCACAAGGATTTAAAAATAGCCCTACAATATTTGGAAACCAATTGGCAAAGGAATTAGAAATGTGGAAGAAACAGAATCAAGGAGGAGGCATATTACTACAATATGTGGATGACATCCTGATAGCAGCAGAAAGTAAAGAAACATGTTTTGAAATGACTATCAGTTTATTGAATTTCCTGGGCCAGGGAGGATATAGAGTCTCCAGAAACAAGGCTCAGATAGGGAAAGAAGCAGTGATTTATTTGGGATTTGAGATATCACAAGGACAAAGACAATTGGGAAACGAAAGGAAAGAAGCCATTTGTCAGATTCCCGAACCTAACAGCTCAAAGGAACTGAGAGCTTTTTTGGGAGTGATTGGATGGTGCCGACTCTGGATTTTAAATTATGGACTGTATGTGAAACCCCTATATGAAGCCCTGAAAGAATCTAAAGATCAATACCTGACTTGGACACCTGAATGCCATAAATCATTTAAAAAACTCAAAAAGGCATTGATGACAGCCCCTGCACTGGGTCTACCTGATCTAACCAAACCTTTTGAGCTGTTTGTACACGAAAGGTAACATCTGGCCCTTGGAGTGCTGGCGCAACGGCTGGGACCTTGGAAGCGACCGGTGGGGTACTTCTCTAAACAACTTGACACCGTGAGTAAAGGACGGCCGGGATGTTTGCGTGCCGTGGCAGCAACAGTGCTGCTGATTCAGGAAGCCCGAAAATTGACTATGGGCCAAAGAATAGTGGTATATGTACCGCATATGGTAATAACTGTCTTAGAACAAAAGGGGGGTCATTGGTTATCCCCTAGCAGAATGTTGAAATATCAGGTTGTCCTATTGGAACAAGATGATGTGGAATTAAAAACCACAGAAATTGTAAATCCAGCAATGTTCCTGTCAACAGAAAATCCTACTGAGAAATTGGAACATGACTGTCTGTTAACCATTGAACAAGTTTATTCCAGCAGACCGGACCTGAAGGACGAACCCTTGGAGAATCCTGATCTGGAACTGTTCACGGATGGAAGCAGTTTTGTGCAAGAAGGAAGGCGAATGGCCGGGTATGCTGTTGTCACCATCGACAAGATATTGGAGTCAGGGACACTACCTGCAAACACATCAGCACAGAAAGCAGAATTGGTGGCGCTGAAGCAGGCCTTACGAATGGCTGAAGGGAAAAGAGTAAACATATGGACTGACTCCAAATATGCATTTGGTGTAATCCATGCTCATGGAGCCATATGGAAAGAAAGAGGGCTGTTATCAGCCCAAGGATCACCTATAAGACATAAGGAGGAAATTCTTCAGCTCCTACAAGATGTGCAAAAACCAAAGGAAGTGGCCGTAATGCATTGCAAAGCTCATCAATTTGGTCAGACGGCTGTCAATATAGGTAATCGGTTGGCGGATAAAGCTGCAAAAGAGGCTGCAGAACGAGGTATCCTTGCACTGGTACCAGTAAAACAGGTAAAAATCCCAAATGTAAAAGTAAGATATGGTAAATTAGACGAAAAATTGACAGAGCATTTAAAGGCATCCCAAAATGCAGAAGGATGGTGGGTGACACCAGAAAATCAGGTAATAGTGACCCCACAAATTATGTTGGAACTTGCAAAAGAGCAACATGAGCAGACGCATTGGGGTGTAGATGCTATGGTTACAAATTTGAAAACATTTGTAGTGTGCGTAGGAATGACAGGAATAATTAAGTCAATAATAGCTAAGTGCCCGATCTGTCTTAAAAATAATCCTTTAAACCAGAGGAAAGCACCTTTAGGAGTAACAAAGCAGGGTAATTCCCCAGGAGATTATTGGCAAATCGATTTTTCTGAATTACCCAGACAAAATGGGTATAGATATCTGTTGGTACTGATTGATACGTTTTCTGGATGGCCGGAGGCTTTTCCTTGTCGCACCAACAAAGCGAGAGAAGTGGTTGAAATATTGTTAAAAGAGATAATACCAAGGTTTGGGGTACCATTGGGCATGTCTTCTGATAGAGGACCACATTTTGTAGCAGAAATAGTCCAGCAAGTAAGTAAAATTCTGGGGATAAAATGGGACTTACACACTCCCTGGAGACCGCAATCAAGCAGGAAGATTGAAAGAATGAATCAGACCTTGAAAAGACAAATGAGTAAAATTTGCCAAGAAACATCTTTGAAATGGCCACAGGCTTTGCCATTAGCTCTGTTAAGAATAAGAATCCAACCAAGGTCTGAAGATGGTGTAAGTCCATATGAAATATTATATGGCAAACCCTACCAAACTCCTTTAATCCCAGGCGACATGAGGGTAACAGGGGAAACAGATTTGAAAACATATCTGATTTCTTTAGGAAAGACCCTCGAAGCGCTCAGAAGATATATTGTGCTGACCAGACCGCTTGCTCTTGATACACCTGTACATCCATACCAGCCGGGTGACTTTGTGTATATAAGAACATGGAGTTCTGAACCACTCCAAGAAAAGTGGAAAGGACCCTTCCAGGTACTGTTGACAACTTATACCACAGTTAAGGTAGAAGGAGTGGAGCCGTGGATTCATTATACTCGAGTAAAGAAGGCACCGTCAGAGCAGTGGACATCTATGCAAAAAGGACCTTTGAAACTCAGACTGTGTAGAAAATTTGACAGGGAACTGGAAAGCTAAAAAAACTGGTTTTCAAAATGGAAAATTTATAAAGGGTTTGCATGTTATGTGTTGAACTATGAATATTATGAATTGTTTGATTGGGTTAATAACACTTTTTTGTGTTTTGTCGCTGATCTGTAGCCAAAGAAATACAGAATGGCCATGGTCCCAAGCTATGATGGGACCATATCTCAAAGACCGTTCCCCAAATTTAGCCACTGTGGTAATGCATGAATCTGAAGTTTACCACCCACCTGAGTGGGAATGGGACAGAAAGGACTGGGTCCCTGTCTTAACAGGAACAATTGGAGAAAAAAATCCAAGTAGGATGCAGAAAGATGGAAGGATCTCTTCATGAGAAAGCTTCTTCAGTTACCATCACCGGAAATCTATTAGACCCTAGTTCTAATCTTACAACGAGACTCGGTCCCACCACAGAATGGAAATGTAACAAACAAGATTCTCTCATTACGTGTTGCCGCCAGCAGAATGTCGGTAATTACTCCTTAGACCCTAGTACCAATAATGTTGAAATCACCAAATTCTGTATTAAGGAACAAGGAGATTGTTGGCACAATTTTACTTTGACTAAGCCAGTTTATGTGATATGCAATTGGCGACCTAACCCATTGACAGGAAGATTACGAGGCCTTACATTCAAATTCAAGATAAATGTTGTAACTAAACCCCTAGTGATGCTTGTTGCAATAGTCACGCACGCTGGCACAGATACCCTTTTTACGTTAACTAGTAAAAGTGAAGTCACCCCCTCTTTTATGGTACCACAAGGGAATGACATCACAATAAGATGCAGATTAATCACTAAATCTCGCATTGAACCTATAAACAGTTATGAAAATGGATCACATGGCCCTATTTTGTGTAAAGATCAAAATTTAGACTGTTGGTTAAATTTGACTACTGTACAATACTCCCGTAAAGTGATATGTGGTAAAAATAACACCAAATACTGGGGAGAACTTAAAATAGATGTTATAATACCTACTACCCAACCAATTGTTGCGCTTAACCTGAAAATCTTTGAAATTGGACCACACGTGATCAGAAATACAGGCTTGCAACAAATGTTGTTTAACCCGGCATGGTCTCTCAAACAAGTTGAATTGTCAATGCAAAACAATGTTTCGGATATTCAACCAGCTTGTTCACCTTTCTTAAAAATCTCATATGAGGGGTGGACAACCTGGCTACAAAAACAAACTCTTACTACGAAAAGGACACAAAGAGACTTGACCGGTGTTTTGGGAACAGGATTGGGAGTTTTAAATAGCATTGATTCAGAAATAATAATGAACAAATTGGCAGCCTCAATTAGTGATTTGGCTAGATTACAACAACCTTTACGATCCTCTTTACTGGCTTTAGGAACTAACCAGTGGCTATTGTCAAGTATATTACCCACATGGGAAAGAATAAATGTAAGGGACCACGAGTTAATTACGGACGCACTTGGGGTGATCCAAAATAACCTCTCCTTGGCTCTCAGTTGCATTCAGGCTCAATTATGGATGCAGTCGGTGGCTGCCTCAATTATAAGAGAAGGCGAAGAAGGCACTCTCCCTACTGAAATTAGGAAAATAATTTGGGACAGTGCTACTGATTTTGAGAAAGAACTTCAGTCCTGGTGGAGCCTGGTAAACTTTACTTATGATCCCGTTACAAACACAGCTACAACTTTTGTGCTCACTATATCTAATGCTACTAAATACTCAATTTATCCCATCATTGCATTAGGGATAAACCATAACAGAACTATACTCTATCCTTCCGAGCATAGAGCATGGGCCCGAAAGATGAATGAAAAATGGCAAACTGTTAATTTGGAATCTTGCATCGTACGAGAACAACAAGGATTTGTCTGTGAAGGTAATGCAATTGAGGCACAAGATATTTGTTTGGACACTAAACAAAATATTTGCCATTTTGAGGTTCATCCTAACGAAAACCCTAATAACTGTTCATCATAATGTGAAAGAAATACATTGAGTTTTTGAAAGAGTGCAGAGAGATGCAGAACTTAAATGGTGGGACACACTTTTCGGATGGTCGCCTACTGCTACAGGCATCCTAAACAAGTTGTGTCACCCCATCGTGATTCTTTTAACATTGGTTTTGATCAGTATGACCTTGTCAGTAATATTATATATCATAACTTGGAAAATGATGAATCGGTTAACACATCTGAAAAAAACAAATTATTCGTGAAACTTCTCTCACTCATATGATCATCCAAGCTGTTGTGAAACAGCAAAATAAACAAACAATCCCAGAGTTTCCTCCAACAAATAGAAAATAATTAGTATAGTGGAAGTATTGAAAAGGTGATTATTTCAAAACTTCCAAAGGGGGGATTGTAACCGATGTGTTTAACTTTTTAACCATGGTGATGGGATCAAGATGAGATTATTAGCAGTAATAAGGAATGAGAAAAACATTTTAGGAATGAGAACCTGAGAGGTTGGTATGTACCACGGAGCTGATAAACTGCATTATTGGTACGTGAGCCAAATAATATTTCATTTTCTGTCAAAATCATGTCCTTTGAGTGAACTTTGTTCATTATAATCTCATTATAATACCAAAACACACCTCCATGCTAAAAACTACCCACCTCCAAGGTACGACCACCCCTCACTGGGCATGCTCTCTGAATTTCTTTAAGTATATAGCTTTAAAAGCAAAGCGAGAAAGTTTTACACCAATCATAATGAAGTAACTATGTAACTATGTGATGTAATTGTGACCATGTGTGTATTGAGAATATAAATATGTGCGTGTTCGTAGGCTAGGTATGCACGTTAGGTGGAACTATCCCCCGTGCATCCAGCACTGCAATAAAGAATGCCTGCCTTTTAACACTACATTGGTGTTACGAGGTTTATTCCCGGATTTCGGTGACAGATGGGAACCAGGGAGTCTCTGTTGGTGCGATATTGCCGCCGGTGCACAGTTGTAGTAGCAATCGGCACCTGTTGCTCTTCAACCCTCAGCAACCCTACAACAGAAGGGTCCTCCAAGAGACTGGGCAAACTAGACAATGGTTCAATTTCCTCCGCTTCCAAGGCAGCTATTCCAAAAGCCCACCTGTAACCTTTTGGGTCTTTGAAATACCCTTTCCGGAGGTAGTCTATGCCCAGGATGCACGGAGCCTCTGGCCCAGTCACAATGGGGTGCTTTTGCCACTCATTCCCCGTTAGACTTACTTCAGCCTCCAACAGAGTCAACTGTTGGGATCCCCCCGTCACACCAGAAATAGAGATCGGTTCCACCCCTTCATAGTTCGACGGCATTAGGGTACACTGTGCACCGGTGTCCACTAGGGCCTTGTACTCTTGTGGGCCTGATGTGCCAGGCCATCGGATCCACACCGTCCAATACACTCTGTGGTCCCTTTCCTCCACCTGGCTGGAGGCAGGGCCCCTCTAATCCTGCTCATCATATTTGCTGCTCATCTCTTGCAGAAAGGACTTAGAAGTCCCTTCAAGAGGATCAGAAGTGCGGTCAGGCCTTTCACTCGATCTGGGAGGCTGCCCGGTGGAAACTGGAGCAGCATGCTCTCTGGAAGAGTTCCTTTGTACAGCTGTCTTGCCTTGTAGCTCACGTACATGTGCCCACAGGGTTGAGGTGGGCTTCCCAGTCCATTTCCTCATGTCTTCTCCATGGTCACGCAGGTGAAACCACAGGACACCTCGTGGTGTGCATGCTCCCTATCCCCTCTCTGGAGCAGAAAAACGCTTACTCCTAACAGCTGAAATATGGGTCTGTGGGGGTGGGGAGTATGATAAATCCTCTTTGAGTTGCGGACATCCTGGGACAGTTTCTCCACAGCCGAGATGAGGGAGGAAGAAAGGCTCTCTTCGTATTGCTGGAGTTGGCCAGCCACTTCATCCACTGTGGGTGCCTCTTCACTCTTCCAGTCGATTACTGCCAGTGAGTTGGCGTACGATGATGGTGCACTTCGCACAAATTTTCGCCACATGGGTCGGGTACAGTGGACTTCTTCGGGGTCTGTGGGCAACTGTGTGTTGTCTGGACCGTAATAAACCATTTCCCGTACAGCTAATTCCCTCAGATATTGGATACCTCTCTCCATGGTGGTCTACTTGCCTGCCCGACATACGACATCTTCGCTGAAAGGATACCTTTCCCTCACACTTGACAGGAGTCGCCTCCAGAGGCTGAGGGCCTGCGCCTTCTTCCCAATTGCCTTGTCAATGCCCCCTTCCCTAGACAAGGATCCCAGCTGCTTGGCCTCCCTGCCCTCCAGTTCCAGGTTACTGGCCCCGTTATCCCAGCAGCGGAGCAGCCAGGTAATGATGTGCTCCCCTGGAAGGCGGCTGAAGTCTTTCCGCATATCTCGCAACTCACTCAGGGACAGGGATCGAGTAATCACTTCTGGTTCCGGCTCTTCTTCTTCTTGTGATGGCCCCGGTTCATCATCATCTCTCACTAAGCGAACCGATTTCTTTGTGTATTTCTTTTTGTGTATAGGGGCGACTGATACTGGTATGGGTTGATCTTTTAGCTCGGCTACAGTGCCTGTTGCGGGGGCCTGGGCAGCTGCAGTGCCTGTTGCGGGGGCCTGGGCAGCTGCAGTGCCTGTGGGTCCGCTCTCTCCCTCTGGGTGGTGCTGTCTACTATCAAGCAGTGTTTGACAAATTGTGGCCAGGGCCCAGCACAGCGCAGTAAGTTGTGTCTCCTTAGAATCCTTAGCATTTTCCTTTCAAATATTCTACCATCTTATCAGGGTCTTGCAATTGTTCAGGAGTGAAGCTCCAAACCATTGGGGGTGAAAAGGTCTCTAGATACCCGCCCATACTCTCCCACACGCCATGCCAGCCCTGACCATTCAGCCTTGGGGAATATCCCTGGGTAATATTCTTGAAACAATTTTTGCTAACCCTGAACAGGAGTGGGAAAACATTCAGGAGACCCAGCAATAGGAATATACTGGCCTGAACATTCCAAGGGTAGTCAAAATTCTCAAAAATTGTTGTAACCAACCAAAAGGGAAAAGGGGAGGTGAAAGAGTGGGAGAAGGTATCCCCCCCTGCCTTCCCCATAGATTGGGTGCAGTTATTAATCAATTCTGAAAAATATTGACCGAGGTACAGTCCTGACTGAAATGCTACATACACATACCAGCTCAGACTCATGACTGTCGATGATATCTTATCATAAGTCATTATCACACAATACAAGAACATGAGAACAGGAACCCCTCTCCCAGAGGTGATAAACAGCACCGCAGGGACTGCATAGAGTAAACACGGGTTTACAAACCAGAGCCATGTGATCAAACAGAATATCATTATGACCAGTGACTGTTTCAATAACATCATAAATTCTTATGACAATTTTCTTTAACACACTTGGGTCAGACTTGTCCTTATCACAACCCCTTGGGCCCCACGTTGGGCGCCAAAAAGGACTGACGTGGTTTAGGCCCAGCCGGAAGCTGAGCGCCACGCGGCCGCTCACTCACTCCTTCCCCAGCGGGACGGGGAGGAGAACGGAAAAAAAAAAAAAAAAACAAAAACCGGCAAAAGCCTCGAGGATTGGGATAAGGGGAGTTTACTGGGACAGCAAGGGAGAGGGAAAAACAATCAACAACAGTGCTGATAACAAATATTAACAATGGGTGATAACAGAGAACAATTTACCGAACCAACGACCGACTGACCGACCGACCAGACACTCAGCCCGTTCCGGAACCGCGCCAAAACTGCGCTGCCCCTCCCTTCCCCGACTGGCCCCCTTTTATGGTGAGCATGATGTCACATGGTATGGACTAGCCCCCGGCCAGCTTGGCTCACCTGTCCTGGCTCCTTGGGAAATTAACTCTATCCTTGCCAGAACCAGGACACTCACTAGCCCCCTTTTATGCTGAGCATGACGTCATATGGTATGAAATAGCCCTTTGGCTAGTTTGGGTCACCTGTCCTGGCTGTGTCCCCTCCCAGCTTCTGGTGAAAATTAACTCTATCCTAGCTGCACCCAGGACAGATAAGCAGAGTATGACTGGAGTTTAAGAGCAGGTCATTAAGAAGATTGTTCCCATTTGTTACACAATAAAAGCGAGATATGCACTGTGCACACATCTAGAAGAACTTAGATTGTATTGTAACTGTAATCTACTTAAAAGTGGACACCACTACTTCTATGGCATTAATTTATTTTTTTTTCCTAAAACTCAAAAATATTCAAACCATTATCATATTTCCCTAATTTATTAAAATTTGTTTGTTGATTTTTATTAATTCCTCTGCATATATTTCCATATTAACACTACTGCCTCAGAGGACTAACTCAAAATCTATTGAATTTGCCTGAATGGACTGTGTTGTAAGAAGGATGTCCATTCAGCAGTAGAGAACTTGACAGTAAAAATATTCACTACGGTTATGGGTATCAGTTATTTGAAACAAAGAAATGCAGGGGAAAAAAAAAGTGCCTACAAGCAACAAATTATTAAGTCTAAAGTATTTTGTACAGCCTTAGAATATGGCTACCTGTTTTAAGTTCTCTTTCTTTGTTTCTTTTGCAAAGTTCTCTTTGTTTCACTTTCAACAACTAAAGTCAGAGGTCAACAAGTATGAAAGTTGTTAATGTGCTATAAAAAAAGGAAACTATTACTGAAACTTTTGTTCTAAAACAGCTAATCTGTTACTACTTGTTCATCTGTTGTTTTCGTTGTAAATATTAGTTGAATAAAATATAAAAAGCAAGATTTGCAATTTCTGAGATAATAAAAAAACCTTTACTTTATTTCCTTTACTTTATTTCCTTTATTTCCTTCCTTTCCTTATTTTCCAGTCTTGTTCTTTGGCTACTGCGTGAATGAAGTTATGGAAAGAAAAGAAAGGAATGGAGCTGTTTATTCTTCTTATACTGATAATTGCAAGCTGTGATAATTTTTTATACTCTATGCTTTTATTGCTTTCATATGACAAGGCTTAGAGAACCCTCAGTATTCTAGTTTAAACACACTGCTATTTTAGAGATTGCATCTTACATTTTTCATTGTATTTTACTGATCACCAAATTTGGCGGCAAGGAGAGAAATGTCATTATTCTCAGACAGAGAATTTCAGACATTTTTAGTTTTTCTTTGGTATAAGTGAGAACCCAAAAGGTCTAGTGCATATTTCACCAGACAAAAATCTGCCAAGGCTTAGAAGGTGATCTTCATTTCCCCTCTGCATCCCTGTTGTGGTTGTTGAAGATTTTGCTTTGCACTGAATACCAGTGGCTGAGAAAAGGTTATGGCATAGAGTGGAATAGGGAAGCAAAGCAGACTTTGTGCAATCTTGTGGATTTAGCATGATTTGTGTCCTGCATGTTATTGTAAGGAAATGTACTCAGACCTGCTTTTTCCTATGTTTTAGCTTCCTTACAGTGTGTTTCTATGTGAAAGCAAGAACTCTGAAGTAAGAGATTTCAGGATTTTTTTACTTAAAATCTGACTTTGTAAAGTAAAAGTGTTCAGACCATTAACTTTATAGCACTTGTTGCACTTGACACAGAGAGGATCACAGAATCCTCTGTCAAGGGGGCTCCAACATCAATGCAGAGGATACTGCAACTAGTGTTTTCCTCAACATTTATTTGAATACTAACCCAAGGCAGTTGAAGACTTCACAATTTCCCATGGAACAGAGGTCTGGTAAAACATGAAAATGTGAAAATTTTTCCTGAGTAACAGTGTTAAGCCTTCGCAAGAGGTAATAGCATAAGCAAATACATTGTCATCATTCAGATTAAAACCAGTTCGTATCTGCAGGGTTTCCAGGCAGTTCATAGATTTTCCTTACTACCCTGCAACCTCAGTAAACAAAAGAGTGAAGAACACTTTTATGGAAAAATTGCTCCTCAGTCAGGGCTTTATTGTATATTCAAAAATCATACTGGTTTTAAGTATTTCTCCTCCTAACTGGTAAGAAGAAAAGGGAAATTATCATCCTGGAACAAGAATTATATGGCATGTGATGCACTAAATATAGTTGAGCATCAAGTAAACTCAACTAAAAATCAATTATTCAGAAGGTATTCTAAAATAGTTATAAACTTCCAGTGAGGCTGGAAAAAACAGTAATTAAGAATAATATTGTGATGGAGAGAGTAATTAAGAAGAATAATTGATGACGGACAGAATAGCAAAAGTAAAATTTTGTGGGATCGAGGACTGTAATTGTTACAGAATTTGGAGACAGGGATTCAGTCTTGTGTCTTGTGCACCATAGTGAACATTAACAGGAGAATTCTTCCACTATTTTTATCTTCATTTGTTCATTCTTATGCTTTATTTATCACAGGAGAGGGCAGTAGAGGCTTAAATGATCATGCCTTAGCTACTCTCAGATAAAGCAAGCTTTACTGTAGGAATCCATTGCATCTCAACTGAAGACATAACTGTTATTCTAATTTATAAAGACATTATAAAATGTCTCACTGAAAGCAATTTTCAAACTCTTCCTATATTCTGAACTTTAAACCTTATTCTTATAAAGCATCCTTTCATTTCAATGGAAGATCAGAACATGACAAGTTCACCCAACTTGCAGTACAGAAGTATATTAGATGGATGTTTCATTTGCAGTCACGGGGAAAATTTAATATTGACATTAAATTCAAAAGTCTCACCAGGATATATGGAGAAGTTTTATATGTCTTAGTAACTTGCTTTTATATCAATATTTTTAGATATATCAATATTTTTATATTAAAATCAGACCTAGAGCTTTTTGTTTTAAAAAATTAAAAAAAAAAAAAAAGTCTAAAGCCCAATTTGCCCTATACCATGATTTTCATACACAGGGCTGAGAACAGTCCAGCTCTGCATTGCACACATAATGGTATCAAGTGGCATTAGCAAACACATACCACATTAAATATTATATTAAGCATATAAATTATCATTGAAAATACACTCAGACTAAGGCTGACCATAGTGGCCATGAGAACAGGGGAAGGCAGGCCTTGCTCCTTTCCTTATAACAACTGAGTATTGTTTCTAGAATATTTTGACATGCAGAGTTTAAAAAAAAAAAGACCAAGTTTGCAGTATCAGGCTGAACAAACTCGTGCCTGAGGTAAAGATCCAAAACTGAGCTGGAGTTAGAAGCATTATTTGGTAAATCTAGAGGAATCCTTACGATGTTTGTTTGCCCCAGGAGCCATCGAAAGTTGCCAGAGTAGAAAGAAGCACTGAGGAAAGGGACCATTCAAAAAGGCTGAATGATGGGAGATTACTTCCAAGTATTCACTTTGCCCCTTTTAACTGGCAGGTCTGAGGATTTTTTCCTATTGCTAGAAGTACCTTGTACCCGTTTTGTATTTTTTATGTTTTATAAGACAAAGCTCTAAAGTTTGGATGTGGTTTTCTAAAAACCATAACCAATTCAAATATGCAATAAACACATAAACATTGAAAAAAAGATAAAAATCCCTAAAAGCAAGTTTCAAAATCTGTTAAAGGGGTCACAGAATTGATGTAGGTGCCAAAAGCTGGTCTTTCCAGCAGCATGTGGATCTGGTTTAACAAAAAAATTTATAAATCTGAACAAAGCAGGGAAAGAAGAGAAATATGTATTTTTGTAATCATAGAATCATAGAATCCCAGACTGGTTTGGGTTGGAAGGGACATTAAAAACCATTTGGTTCCACCCCCCTGCCATGGGCAGGGACACCCTCCACTAGCCCAGGTTGCCCAAAGCCCCATCCAACCTGGCCTTGAACACTGCCAGGGAGCCAGGGGCAGCCACAGCTTCTCGGGGCAACCTGTGCCAGGGCCTCACCACCCTCACAGGGAAGGATTTCTGCCTCACATCTCATCCAAATCTGCCCTCCTGCAGCTTCAGGCCATTCCCCTTGTCCTGTCACTCCCTGCCCTTGTCACCAGTCCCTCTCCAGCTTTCCTGGAGCCCCTGTAGGGACTGGAAGGGGCTCTAAGGTCTCCCCGGAGCCTTCTCTTCTCCAGGCTGAACAACCCCAACTCTCTCAGCCTGTCTCCATAGCAGAGGTGCTCCAGCCCTCTGATCAACTTTGTGGCCTCCTCTGGACTCTCACCAACAGGATATATAGGTGTGCATGCCATTCAATTTCTTGTCCTGTTGAACACATGCTTCTTATGTGCTAGATAGTTGTTTGGAGCAGTGTCAGACAGACCCCATGACAAATTAGATTTACAACACCATACAAACACTGAACACAATTTATAGCTCAGAAGCACTGTCGCTGAGAAAGGATGTAGTTGAAAACTCCCAGTTAACATGACTACGAACAGCAAACGTGCAAACAGCATCTGTACAGCACCCGCAAAGTGCTCAGTTATGTTACAGTACTACAGTGTGGCTGATGGGGAGTTACAGCTGTGTTTGCTGCTGCACATCCTTTTCGGATGGGTGCAGAAGGGTCATACTGTCTGCAGTTGCCTGAAACCAGCAGCCAATTTGCCATCTGTCCTTCAGTCACAGAGTGTGACCTACTCCATGTGCAATCAAAATGTGACCTTAAATGGACATGGCAAATAGCAGACGATGCTTTTGGCAACAGCAGCACTCTGAGAGCTCAACTAACAGAGGCAGCCAACAGACTCAGCAGTTTGCACAGCAGTCTCTGGGTTCTGGTTTGGGAACTTCTGGATCAAAGAAGCCTCTTCACCTATGTCTTTAACACCAGTAAGGGGCCCTGTGATCCCCTGAGGTTGGAGGATTGTGACTGGGGGAGTGGTAAGCTCCCAACTGACTTTGAACTTGTACAGTATTTGCTGCTGCAACAGAATGCAAATAAGGCAATGGGCCCCAAAGGGATTCATCCCAGGGTACTGAAAGAGTTGGCTGATGTTATTGTGAGACCTCTCTCCTTCATTTATCAACGGTCTTGGGAATCTAGAGAGGTCTCAGTTGACTGGAAGCTAGCAAACATTATTCCAATATTAAGAAGGTCAAGAAAGACAACCCTGGTAATCACAGGCCTGTCAGTCTCACTTCACTGGTGAAATTCTCACTTGCCTGGTGAAATTATGAAGAAGATTATTCTGGGAGTTATTGAAAAACACTTGAAAAACATTTCAGTCATCAATCAAAAAAACATGGGTTCGTGAAGGGAAAGTAATGCCTTACTAACTTACTATCTTTTTATGATGAGGTTACCCACCTAGTGGACAAAGGGAAGGCAGTAGATGTGATTGTTTATTTTAGCAAAGCCTTTGGTACTGTCTCTCACAGTATCCTTCTGAATAAAACGTCCAGCATATACCTAGACATGTACACAATACAATGAGTAAACAATTGGCTGACAGGTTGGGCTCAAAGAGTAAATGGGGTAACATCTGGCTGGCAACCAGAGGCTGGTCATGTACTGGAACAAGATCCCCAAGGAAAGTGGTTATGGCCCCAAGACTGTTGGTGTTCAAGAAATGTTTGGACAATTCTCTTAGATATACAGTTTAAATTTTAGTTGCCTTGGTGGAGTCAGGAGTTTGACTCAATGATCCTCATAGGTCCCTTCCAACTCAGGATATTCTATGATTCCATGATTCTATGATATTCTGGGGAAAAGGTCCATGATCATTGGGAAACACCTGGGAGCCCTCTGAGAAACTTGAGGGTGACTGCTGCTGCCAGGTAATGACAAGGTAGGTGGAGACGCAAAGATGTGGGCCTGAGAGAGCTCTGGCAGCTTCTGATGAGCATGATCAACTGCCCTTGACCCAGGGTGCCTGGTGCCTTTGTTGCAGCTGTCCTCTGATAAGAGAGGGTCCAGCATCCTTTTAGCTGGTGCTTGGGAGAGGTCTATGTAAGAGCCAGGCCCAGAGTGCAGCCAACGGACAGAGCACTTTGTTCAGCAGGGTGCAAAGACGGGCGCTTCAGCAGAGTTCAAACCAGCATAAACAGTCTAAGATACGGTAGTGACAGGACAGTTTCCCCAGCAGGTGTTGGAGCAGCTGTCCCTGCCAGGGCAGAGGCTTTGACCCAGGTGAAGATTCTGGTGGTGGATGCAGGCCTTCAAGTCCCAGGCTGCAGGGAGTGCCTGAGACATCTCTCTAACAACAGGAGAGATGGCCCTCTGTCCTGCAGGAGGTATCTTGGAGAAGCTGTGCCACCAAGTGAAGGAGTCAGAGGAGGAAGTCAGCAGGTTGCACAGCATCAAAGATGAAAAGGAAGCAGACAGGATCTTCTCTGAGACTCAACAGCTTGAATAGCCCTGGACCCCAAATGCAGGCAGTGTCCATCCCTAGTGTAAGAGTAAGTGCAACCTTTGGAGAAGTTGAAGAGTGGAAGCTGATGACCTCGGTACCAAAAGGAAGGCTCCTGCAACACATAAAGACAACTGCAAAATAAGTTCACTGTCCTCAAAGTTAATAGGAGCTAGGTATACTTTCACTGAAATCTGGGCCACTTGACACTACACCATGCAAGACCAGCAGGAGGAAGTGCTAAGTTATAGTAGTGGGTTACTCCCTGCTGCAGGGCACAAAGACATCTATCTGCTGAACTGACCTATTGCCTAGAGAAGGGACTTGGATGTTATGGAGAGACTGCAAAAACTTGTCTGACCCTCTGACTATTGCCCTGGCTGGTCTATGTGGGCACTGGTGATACTGCCAAGGGCAACCTGGGCAAAGGGTGGAGGACTGATACCATGGGTCAACAATTGTTTGTGGAGCTGATGTTGGTGACAGGGTTTTGGTTTCTATGACTGTGAGACCTTGTTTGCTGATCAACATCTGCTTGGAGGGATGGGATCCACCTCACTATGAGGGGTAAGGGCATTATTGCCATCCTGGAGGGCTTTAAACAAGGAATGAAGGAGGGACAGGGTTACCAGCAGCCCTGTGATGGAATGATGGACAGGGCTGACAAGCGAAGGGCCTGGAGTGAAGTAACACAAAATCAGCAAAATAGGACTTAAACAAGGTTACTTCCGTATTTGCATGTGAGCAAGGAAGTACCTACAAGGCACCATTATAGAGAAATCTCCCAAACCCTTTCTGGGAAATCAACATACTGGAATGCCTCTATGAAGTGCATGTATACACACAATATGGGCAATAAACACCATGGCTCAGAGATCTACATGCGCTTGCAGGGTTAGGATCTTGTTGCGATCACAGAGACACAGTGAGATGGCTCCCATGACTGGAGTGTTGCAATGAAGGGATTCAGGCTCTTTAGAAAGGACATAAAGAGGAGAAGGGGGAGTTGCTGTCTATGCGAGAGAGCAGCTGGAGTTCATGGAGTTCTGCCTGGGGATGGATGAGGAGCTATCTAAGAGCTTATGTGTTAGTATTAAAGAGAGGACAGGGAAAGGTGACATTATAGTGGGTGTCTCCTATA
The DNA here is from genome assembly GCF_011004875.1 of Balearica regulorum gibbericeps. Lineage (NCBI taxonomy): Eukaryota > Metazoa > Chordata > Aves > Gruiformes > Gruidae > Balearica > Balearica regulorum. Next base: position 35,295,160 of record NC_046191.1, on the reverse strand, counting down.
GGCTGCCTAACCAGGAAGAGCAAGTGGATGAGGCTCTCTACAGACAAATAGGAGCAGCCTCACATTCACAAGCCCTGGTCCTTATGAGGGACTTCAACCACCCCAATATCTGCAGGAGGGACAACACAGCAGGGCATAAACAATCCAGGAGGTTCCTAGAGTGGACTGATAACTACTTGCTCTGCTTGACCTCTATATTGGATTTGCATGACAAGGTTTTGGTAGCTGGAGGTACTACAGGGGTGGCTTCTGTAAGAAGATGTCAGAAGCTACTCCCATGTCTGACAGAGCTAGTTCCAGTCAGCTCCAAGATGGACCTGCCACTGGCTAAAGCCAAGTCAACTAGCAACAGTGGTAGCACCTCTGTGATAACATTCAAATAGAGGTAAAACCTGCTGCATGACAGCAGATGGGAGAGAAAAGTGAGAATATGTGAGAGAAACCGCCATGCAGACACCAAGGTCAGTGAAGATGGAGGGGGGAGGAGGTGCTCCATATGCAGGAGCAGAGATTGCCCTGCAGCCCTAGATGAAGACTATGGTGATGCAGGTTGTCCCTCTGCAACCCATGGAGGTCCATGGTGGAGCAGATATCCACCCTGATGCTCGTGGCAAGGACCCTATGCCACAGCAGGTGGATGTGCTCCGAAGGAGGCTGTGACCCTGCAGAGACCTGGTGCTGGAACAGGCTCCTGGCAGCACCTGTGGCCCAGTGGGGGACTTACACTGGAGCAGTTCATTCCTGAAGTTCATTCATACCCCATGGAAAGGACCCATGTTGGTGCAGTTCATGAAGAGCTACAGCCCATGGGAAGGACTCATGTTGGAGAAATTTGTGAAGGATTGTCTCCTGTGGGTGGGATCCCACTCTGGAGCAGGGGAAGAGTGTGAGAAGGAAGGAGTGACAGAGACACTGTCTCCCATAAGATCCTCCTAGAGAATCTGTTAAAGTCCGGACTGGATGAGTAGACAGGGAGGTGGATTGAAAACTGGCTGAAAGTCCAGGCCCAGAGGGTGGTGATCAGTGGCACAAAGTCTAGTTGGAGGCCAGTAACCAGCAGAGTACCCCAGGGGTCAATAGTGGGCCCAGTCCTCTTTAATATCCATCTTGGGCTGCATTAGGCAAATTGCCAGTAGATCGAGGGAGGTGATCCTTCCTTTGTACTCAGCACTGGTGAGGCCCCATCTCTAATACTGTGTTCAGTTCTTGGCTCTTCAGTGCAAGAGAGACATAAACATACTGGAGTCCAATGAAGGGACCTGAAGATGATGAAAGGACTAGACCATCTCTCCTATGAGGAAAGGCTGAAAGAGCTTTAGAATAAAGTAGAATAGAATAGAATAGAGTAGAATAGAATAGAACAGAATAGAATAGAATAGAATAGAATAGAATAGAACAGAACAGAACAGAACAGAACAGAACAGAACAGAACAGAACAGAACAGTTGGAAGAGACCTACAAAGATCATCTAGTCCACCTGCCTGACCACTTCAGGGACAAAAAGTTAAAGCATGTTATTAAAGGCATTGTCCAAATGTATCTTAAACACTGACAGGCTTGGGACATTGACCACCTCCATAGGAAGTCTGTTCCAGTGTTTGACCATTCTTGTTGTAAAGAAATTCTTCCTAATGTCAAGCTAGTGGTGGTCAGACTGGAGACTATCCACCAAGGTTTATAAAGTTTTAAAGACAGAGTGTAAAGAAGATGGAACCAGGCTCTTTTCAGAGGTGGCCAGTGAAAGGACAAGAGGCAATGGACACAAACTGAAACACAGGAGGTTCCTTCTGGCCATGAGGAAATTAAACATGTTTTTATTGTGAGGGTGACCAAGCACTGCCACAGTTTGCCCAGAGATTGTGGAGTCTCTATCCCTGGAGATATTAAAAAAAACATCTGGACATAGTCCTGCACAACAAGCTTTAGATAGCCCTGCTGGAATAGGGGAGGTTGTAGTAGGTGACCTCCGGAGGTCCAAAGCCATTTTTATTCTGTATCTTTCCTGCATGGGGTAACTAGTAATCTCACCAAATTCCTCTTTCTTTAGAACTTTCCTGGACTCATCTTCATGATTTCAAACTTAACTTACTCTAAATAAACTCTGTAAGTTGAAAATACTTTAAATTTTTCTGCCTTTCCCAGGGATCTCCTAGTTTCTACAGTGTATGAATTCATCTGTCAAGCTCTTAAAATGAACTGTAAGAGCTACGTCTTGTCTTCTGTTCATCTAAGGATTAGACATTTTAAGCCATTGTATTGAAATTTAAGGAAGTTTTGCTATCATCATGTGAGGCTCTGATAACAAGTGAATGTCGCAAACACCCATCTTGACATGGACAGGGATGGGCTGATGATGACCAGGGAGTGTTGAAGAAGGACGGAGCCTGCGGAGGCAGGATAACGTCTTGCGAGACCACTCCTCTATTCCTGAAACACGTAAACAATGACCATCTGTGCTCTGTGCACCATGTGCCTCTGACAGATCACCGCTCGCTTGGTCAGCCCTGAAGGGGGGGGGGGGGCAGTGAGTCCCCCGGACCCCCAGAACACACTGACTCATTTCTAGAACATTTCTGAACATTCCTGAGCACATACTGCGCCTGCTCAGTGATGACAGACCCCCGCCTATGGGGCGGGCACATCGGGTTATAAAAAGTGGAAACATAAGTTTTCGGCGCGCGCCCACCACCTGAAGACTGCAACTACGAGCAGAGAACATGGCTGGATCCAAGGGTGGTGATATCTTTTCTCTCTCTTTTCTTTCTCTTTTTCTTTTCCTCTCTATCACACTGACTCTAACTTAATTTTCAGCACATTAGGGTAATATTGTCACACGTTTTACTAAACCCTTGCCTTTCATAGTTCTGCTAAATTTTGAGCATTGTTATGACCTTTGCCAAACCTCTATCTTTTGTAGTTCCACTGAATTTTAAGTAAATTTATAGTTGATTTGAACCTCTGAAGTAATTGTCGTTACTTCTCATTACCGCGCAGAGCATTAAAAAGTTAACCTCACCCTCACCCCCTGAGTGGGATGGGACACATCATTCCTATCCTACCTCCTAAACTTGTGAATTTCATTTCTTGGTGAGTTGAAAATAAAGATGGACAAGCTTGATGAGTAAGCTTCTTTCTTGCAATGTAAATAATTGAATGAATAGCATAGAAAACTAAATCATTTCCATTATGTATGAATGATTAGGTCTCCAGAAGATATTCTAATTTACTGCCTGCATGTTTTAAGTATGACAATATATTGAAAATTTATATTGAAATATTTTGAAAAGAGGTTCACTCAGCTGGTATTTCTTTAAGGAGAATAGATGAAGTAAGGAAAAAGCAACATGTTAGATGATACATTGCATAAGAAATTTCCAGAAATTATCTGCATTTTGAACACTCTGCCTCCCAGCTGTTCTTCAAATATGAAATACCATTTAAAATTACACTGAATAAATAGCCCAATGTTTCTAAAAAACATTTCATTCCTTTCAGTTTCTTACAGGTTGCTGTGCTAACACATCAGGTCATTATGCAAATTAAGAAATGCAGCATGAAAGAGAAGAGTTTTGGCACAAATTTAATTTTGTCAGATATTTCTGTTTCTGAAGTGTCCACACTTGTGGATGTTTTATTTATATAGGTGTTGTGCAGTATGTGTCACTTCTCTCAGATATTGTTTAAAGAGCTGAATATCCCATACATCTCAATACTCATACTTCCAGAATAAATCACAACTTTTTTTTTTTTTTTTTTTTTTTTGTCTCATTTAAACATCCAGGAAATTAATCTCATTTTGGCAGTTTGTGGCACTGCTCATACTAATTTGCCTATTCTCTATAAAATGAGGTTTTGTTCCAGAAATATTTAAACTGGGAAAGTCAAATAAAGATTCAAAAAATATTTACTATTTTACAGTAAGGCATATTATTTTTTCAAATTATTTTGGACAATATTTTTTCTTGAACCAATTTTAACTTATACAAAAATTATCTTTCAAGAAGAAGAAACTTGACATAATATGAACAACATATGAACTTTAACGGTATCTCAACAGGGTTCATTACGCTTTCTATTTCAGGAAAAGTGGAAGATTTGCAATGGAAACCACCTATTCAAGGGGGCTTTAACATGACTTTTATAGCTTAATCATCTACAATTCTATCATATATAAATATAAACTATCAGGCAGATTTACAGGCTTATATACTAAGTACCATCGTGTATCTCCTCTAATGTTTAGCTGATATAGAGAGTCCAGGAGTCAGATACTGACTGCTGAGCACAGGTGTTTGGGCTGAAACAGAACTACTTTTGGTTTTTCGATTCATGTTCTGAAAGTTCACTCCCTGCAGTTCACACACTGGAATACTTACAATTACCTTATAATCAGAGGACCTTATTCTCCTCTAAATTCTCAGGGGAAAAAAAAAAAAAAAAAAAAAAAAAAAAAGACTGGATCTGCAAGGAGCTTCCTACTTAGTAAATTGCAATTTCTTCTCCCAGAAATGACAAAATTCCCCACTTACGTTCTAAGGCAGCTAATGCCCTAAAAATCTATCCAGGAACATGGACATTTTGTAAAATTGGTATTCTCAACTGCATTAGACAAAGTATTGCCAGCAGGTTGAGGGAGGGGATCCTTACCCTCAGCACTGGTGAGGCAACACCAGGAGTATTGTGTCCAGTTCTGGGCTTCCCAGCACAAGAGAGACACGGACATACTGGAGATGGTTCAACAAATGGCCACAAAGATGATGAAAGGACTGGAGCACCTCACATATGAGTAAATTCTGAGAGAGCTGGGACCGTTCAGCCTGGAGAAGAGAAGGCTCAGGGGGATCTTATCGATGTATATAAATAGGTGTGGGGAGGGTTCAAAGAGGACAGTCAGGCTCCTTCAGTGGTGCCCAGTGACTGGACCAGAGGCAATGGGCACAAACTGAAACACAGGAGGTTCCGTCTGAACATCAGGAAACACTGCATTTCCTTTTCTCTCTTTTTTTTCTTTTAACAGACATTGAGAAGTCTTGGTTTTGTTCAGACGCAAAATAAGATTAAAAACACACAAAGAATTTTTTTCAGTATAGCCACAGACAAGAACTGAATGGAGATTACAGATAACCAGGTCTGTAATTTTAAAACAATGCAGTGCAAACAAGAATGATCGGATGGCAGACAAGAAACCTGTAGAATCTTGAAGACACTTTAGCACATGGAACTTGCATTTTCTGCCCAGAGAGGGCATTCACACCATCTCTGTCAGACCACTTGTGCACAGTTTGGATAACCATGAGTTAGAAGCCTGAGTTTTCCATTCAGTCAAAGAGAGTGCTACTGGGTGGTAATTCAGAGCACCTAAGATGGATAAATAGGGGAGAGTTATGTCCCCATACCTACCAGCTGTATCAAAATCATTTTCTTCTTCAACACAGACATGGTCCACAAGTGGAATTCTAAATGACAATACAAAATCTGGGAAGAACAGCAGCAACCTGAGTGAGACATATGGATTACAGACTTAATTACTTAATGTGGTATGAAAATACTTCTAAGACCATCCAGAGTTTCTCCCTCTTGCAAATAAATCACCACAGACATGGAAGGCAGAAAGAACATACCGGATTTTTGACTGTACATACTGCTGTCCTAGGAATACCTTATCAAATTCAACCACCACTATCAGCTTTTTTCCTCCAAGTAATATGTTAAATGAGGAACTATATTATCAGAAAGCTAGTAGAATTAGTTTCCAGAAAAGTGCAGTACTAAGTAGAGGTTCTTATAGTGAGTAAAAATACAATCTGTCTGCAACAGCAAAGCTGCATTCACTTTGAAACACTTGGGTAACTAAGGCAGAAAATTAGGCATTTCGATCATTTCACTCCAAACTGCTTCTTTATACCTTAACCATGTTAAAGCAGAATTGAACACTATACAAAGGCAATCTGCTTCCACTGTTAAGATACAGAAAATCAGGACAAGTGAAGAAAAAATATCCTACTCTGATGGGGAAAAAAATGTAAAAGAAAAAAACCCTAATTACATATGGGATGCTGAACATTTGGTGGAAATGGCAGACATTGTCAAATTGCAATGCTGTTTCTGAAAAATGTGAACTTTTGATCCAAATATTGGTGAGGAAGGATGATTACTCTCTTTCCCTCAAGTCTAACATTCAGAGGTGAATAAAGATGTGAAGTAGCTAGCTGAAAAATGAAAGGAGCAGGAAGGAACATCAGTCTCTGCAGAACATCATTTTCCTATCGATGCTAGAAAATTTGTAGGCATTATTCACACCAAATACTCAAACACAAGACACCAAGATCACAAAGCAAAAACTCTGAAAGCAACTCTGTCTTCACATTTAAAGTTTTATAGGTGGGAAAAAACCAAAACTTATGTATTTAATTTGAATTCTATGCCAGTGAGTGACTTGATACTCAGGAACTGTATGGCCTCTCTGAAGGCTGCTCTACTATTTACTTCTGACTGAGCTCTTGCGTATGTTGTTACAGAACAGACAATATAGATATCACTACCATATCCTAAAACTCAGCCTCAGCAAGACCATGTTTCCAAGGACTAATTTTTCTGTCAAAAGGAATTTAATGAAGTGGCAGATTGTGGAGGATATTCTCCCGCATTCCTGGCCAAGAATCCAGAAAGAATAATTTCAATCAGAAACCAAACCAACATATAAAATCACAATTTCCACAGAACTTTTCAGAAGGGCATGAAACCTATATGATTTGCACTGTCACTGCCACTTCAAAAGTCAAGATTTCCTTGCATTTGGATACCTATCACCAGCCATTTATGGTTCTGGGGGACTCCTCAACATCTTAGAGATGGTTGTATGTATAAATATACATAATGAAGTATGTAGAGACTGACAATTTTTAAAATTTCATACAGGACTCGAATGACTGTGATGACTGTGACCCTGCTCACAGTCACCCAGAAAACTGTGTGTTTGAAATAAAATACAATCTCATAACATCTGAATTAGATCACTGGCAAAATTAAATTTGCAAACCAAACAGCAACTATACAGAGATGCCATTACTTTTCACCATTATTGGTAAGGGACCTAAGCTAAAGTATTGTGGAGAATCTTCCCAGAATACTTTCTATGGCTGCTTCCTCAAAGGTCACTAAAAGACTTTTAAACTTAATAAAGCCAGGTTCTATTAGAATATCTAAATCTTGCAGAAGGAGAAACTCAAAGACATTAGGCAAGACAGGACAAAAATGAAAAGGGCTTATAAACAGGTTTTCTCCTGTAAACTTTGTCCTTATAAGACAGGGCTTTCCCTCCACACTTTTTTTGTCTGCTATCTCACTGTCTTTCTGAGATGCATCAGTTTCTGCCTTGTTTTTGTTGGTTGCCAGGTGGTTTCTTCTGTCAAGTCTAAGCCCTGGTGGTCCTCACTTCAGTTTCTTGTTCTTTCTGCAAGAGCAGAAGCCTCTCAGCACTGTCTTATTTTCCCAAGTTTGCAAAGTTCTAAAGCTGATCTTCAAGGATGGCCAGTATTTGTCCCATGAATCTCCCTCTTCTCCCCACCACCCATTGGGGTTCCACATCACTCATTAACTGTTAAAAGAATTCAGCTGTATCACTAAGAACATGCAAACAAAGCAAAGTCCATGTATTACAGTCATATATGAATATCACAAAACACATAATGTGTTATCTTCAAAATCACAGACCTCAACAATAGCAAGAATTTCTTCAGCTATTGAAATTGTAAAGTACAATTTCCTAGGTGTCTGCCAGCAGGCTGAGCTCATTGTTTTGCCTTCTGTGCTTTAAGAATGATTTTGCAGAATTCCACAATCAAGATGCAGGTGAAGACACTATTTTAACAAAACTTTGCTCATCCTACATGACTTCAGGGAAGTCCACAATTTTAGTGACGTAACACACCTGATTAAAACAGCTTGTTGAATAATTATTTGAAATCTATACATTTGGTTATACATTATGGTAAGCAGCTTCAGACAGAAAATATGAAGTATCAATTTAATACAAAATAATTAAGACATTTCAGTCAGCAATAGAAAACCACACTAAATGCATAGTATAAGCATCATTATTACTTGAATAATGCATAATTACTCGAACTGCAAAATATATGCAGCTGGAGGATTGCTGTAAATGCATACTATAGCCAGAAAATTCATTGAATGGCCACACTGTATACTAGCAGTGCAACTTTTGGGGTTTTGTTGTTGTTGTTATTTAAAAAAACCAAACAAACCCAGACGTAACTGCACAAATTTGAGTTTACTAAGAGACAAAACAATTATTGTTATACAATAATTTTTCCTCTTGTATGTCCATCCTAATACTTCTATACTATCCTTTATCTTCATGATGCCTATTTCTGCTGTAACCTTTTGAGACTAAATAATTTTTTCCAAGCTGTTAAGTACCTATTGTATTGTTATTGCTATATAAATAATATATAAGTTAAGCTATAATTATCACTATAATAGCTAAGAAAATTCATGATAGGTTATCAAATCTAAAGGTATTTGAGTTAAACAGGGCAGTAAAGATGTTTAACATAGAAGTAATTTTGTGGTATCTGTTCTTTCCCTTAGTATATATTTTTCTATCTTAGGTTTTAAAGAAGATCTCAAATCTGAAACTGTGTAGGATAGACTAGGAAAAAGTATTAGCACTAAAATCAAAAGATGAAAAAAAAAAAGACAGTCAACCATTCATAACCATAACCAGTCTTTTTAGGTGGCACCACTCTGTGTTAGGAAGTGTACAGAGAGGAAAAGATATTCATAGTAAGTTGCATAATGATAACTGTAGTAATGTGCTACAGTGGTATAATGTATTATTATAAAAATGCACTGAAGTTATGTTACACAACAAACAAAACCATTTCTAGAATCCAGACTTAAAGTAATGGTAATATGCTTCATAAATATCTTTTAATATAGTGTATAACTACATAGTGCATAACATGTTGGTTAAAGGTAAGTCACTGTAGTGGAATGTTGCGCCACCTTCCCAAATGTGTTTGACCTTACACTGTAATTTAAAAGTTGTCTTTAAAAATGCAAATAAAATACTTGGCATGTTATTATCTGTGCAGTGAATTTAAATCTCTCAGTCATATCATTGCAGACCCTTTTAGATGCAAACTGAGTGCTCAACTTAGAGATTTCACATTTTCCTCATTTTCTTAATTACAATTGTAATTTAAGGTTGGATACTGAGATTCACTTCAAGGAGTCATTTATAAAGGCTTATAATTTTGTCAAACTTTTATAGTAGTAGATGAAAGTTAGCACAAATTGTTAATCGCATCTTAAACAAAAATTTGCATTTGAGGACCAGTTGTTACTTTATTTTTGAGAGTTAAAAAAAAAGCGCAAGCACACACTTTGAAGTAAAAAAAAAAAAAATTATTTAACCTTAGAAAAGTTTGTGTTAGCAGTGAATGACACTGCAGTTCTGTAAACCATGTAGATAAGAGCATTCAATTAAAAATGTATCACATTCCATATACACTGGGGAGGTGAATCAAACAAGTTACTAGCAAGTTACTACAAGTAACTTGTGAAATGATTTAATTTTGCATTTTTATCCTTAACTAAAGATATCTGCTATTGTTTGTGTTTAGAACAAACTAAATAAAACCCTTTCTGAATAATATTGTAAGGTTGCTACTTGCATATGAAAGGCATAATAGGGCTAAAAAGACTATATAGGTTGTTGGGGTTTTTTTGTGCAAGAAAAACATTTATTCTTTAAAAGTATATAAAGAAGCAATACTACAATATTGTTAGATCAAAAAGACATTTTCCCCCCTCACATTGGTACATCCTCAGTCAGCCTTGCTAGCTAATTTCATGGCCCTTCTAGATGATTCAAGAGCTGAAGTACATTATTTTGAAAAAGCAGAGTAGAAATTACTTTTTCTGAGGCTGAGATTTGACCAACCACAGCAAGGCAAAGCTATCCTTATTCAGTCCTGATACTTCTATTTTTAGTGACCAAAGAGTTATTAGAATCATCTGCTGTCTTCTTTTCATGTATAATCATCTCGTGCATACAATGTAACTACAGCCAAGTCCACAGCAATTTATAAAACCATATGATGGTAGGGCATAAAACAGGCCATTCAAAATTGTTAATGAAATGCTGATCATCCACTGGTAAAGGATGAATCCTACCCAAGACCTGAGTTTTGATAAAAGTTAAAAATTAAATAGTTCAAATGTATAAAGAAAGAAGGTGGGGGAGAACCTTCCCATATTCGTAAGTCTTTCAAGTGTCTCATTGTGTCCAGTGTTAGCAGTCATCATTTCCATCAAAATGTGAGGTTCACTTGCCCCCAAGCTTTGGGAAAAGCAGCCTTTCTGGGTAGGTATTTCTCATGAAAAACTTGTATTTTGGCAAAATATAGTTTAACCAATGTTTTCATCTGGCACAAGAAAGACTAAAAATAAAACAATACAACAGTTTCTAAAGAGCAGTTTAAGCTGTAGTGGAAATCACAGAAACTGAGGAAAATCACCATATGAACAAACAAAAGAGCAAGAGGGAGTGATATTTATTAGGAAAGAGACTATTTATTAGGAAACTGGCTAATTCTCTGGGATAATTATAGCTACAGAACAGAAGGGCTGAGCACCCCAGACCCAGCTGATGTTCATGAGGGACTCCAGTGCTCTGTATCTCTAATAAATAATGTTATTGTTTATGGGGCTTAAAGGAAAACAATTCTCAATATCTCACTAGAAAAGTAACACATGCAAATATTAAAATTAACTAGGACAAGCTGAAGTGTTCCCCAATTTGAGAGATTTGTATAAATAATTTAAAGCCTCTATCTGGCAAGTTTAGAGTGAAATGATGTAGCAGAACAGCAAGGCAAAATATGGCAGACCACAAAAGTGAGATTGCTCTAGCACTAGGAGGACTGCTGGGCCCACACTCCAAGCTATTCCTTCCCCATAGGAAATAACGATCTGAATTACATGTCTTTGATACTGTAGATCCCCATATTCTCTGTTGTATTTTCTCTCTTTGCAACTAATATGGAAAAAGAAGCAGACATGGCAGTGATTTTCTTTCTCAAACATAATTACAGGCATATTTATTCCTGTGTGTAAATTAGTTTACAGCTCTACTGCATGTTCTACAAGAGCAGAGACTAATGGAAAACAGAATAATGTTATGTAAAAATAAAATTACTGGGAACATTATAAATTACCAAAATGATGTTGATGTGACAAAATTAAACAAGAAAGACATTGATTGATGAATTTACGTCTGATATTTATTGTAGGATATGATTAACATCCAAGTGTATATTTTGACAAGGATGTCTATACAAAGATAACTATAACTAGCTCTAATTTTATTTCTTTAATCACTTTTCAGACAGTTTAGACTTTACAAGAAATAAGGAAAGATCCATATTCATATTTCCAATAATTATGATCACAGAGCCTTGTCAGAGTTGGTGATATGCTATATAAACATGCAGGCAGGACCAAAAAGTTTATTTTAGAAAGAACTTAAAACGTATAGCTTGTTCTGGAGAAAAAGATATTAATTTTGTTTTCCTCTTCTCCCCACCCCCTGCCAGGTTCTCACACCTGGCAAAACCATGAAATTAGGTACTGACCACAATACTGCCATATCATGCACCTGAAATTAGGAACTTGAAAATAACCTTGTAAATACCTCTTTTTTTTTCCTTTGGAATTTGGAAGAAGCAGCACAAAAGCATGCAAGTTTTTTACGGTTTTGAAATGCTATGGACCAAACACATCATGGTCTGGATAAAACCTTAATTTGTACTTCCTACAAAGAGAAACAATCTTTCTCCTGTCTCTTCCTTTTATTGGGAGTAGGAAATTATTTTCCCATTTAAGAAATGGTCAGAGGAAAGGTGACTGGAGTTTAGCTCAGCTAAGTGTTCTTGGTTTCAAATGAGCAGGTTGAGCATGTTAATTTATTCCTTGTTATTGACAGACTGAAATATACAATTATGATGCATGTTAAGTATTTCCAAACTGTCTCCAGTATTGATTCAAGCTATTTGTATGGAGATCCCAAAATATCTCCTCTCCACCCCACTCACCATCTTTCTGTCTTTACTTAACAGCTGTTGCAAATGACAAAAGTTCCATGGAGAAAAAGTTGCCATCGGGTTTGGGTTTTTTTAAGTAGATAAGACACAAGTATATTTATGTTTCTTTTCTTGCCTATACAAAACACTTCTGCATTTTATTATTTTAGTACTTACTCCTGGTAGGTGCTTTTTTTACTAGTTAAGTGTACAACTCCATGAGTCATTTTGTCTATATTTTGTAATGGAAAACATCGCTGCTTCTTATGCATGTCCAGTGCTGTATTCCAGTCATGATGTTTTAAAAATATATAAATATTAATGTCCAGATTTTATTTTTCAATGTCAATATATAAATATCTCCCATACTAATCATAAGGATAACTGACCTGTTTCTGACACTGAAAAAAATGAAGCTCTAAGCTTTAGCAGTGCTCATCCTTCAGGACAAACTACAGTTCTAGTTTCATAAATGGCATTATTGCAGTCAACATGTATTAAATTTAGTGATACACCATTTACGTAAAGGAAGCAAAATGACTTGTGAAAGGATATCTTTAGTGCCAAAAGAATCAAGAATATAATTCTGAATTATGAATTCATATTGAATCGGGTGAGATTCCTCTGTGCTTGCAGCATTGTTTTGGGTATCACCTGTCCAAGCTCCTTGAAAACTTTTCCGTCATGGGTATACAACCTGTTTTACCAAGCAGTGGCTGACAGCATCAGCAGGACTCCATCATATTTCCTTCTTTTTGGTACTTACTACATCACACTTGAGGTAGTCACATCTTTTGGCAAAACTGAGTCTATGAGTTTAAAAATACACAGGTTTAAAAAAATAGTTGAACTCAAGACACAGGGTTGAACTGGAGCATAACTTCAGGAGCACACCACCGAAAGTATATCAAGCTAAATTTAATAACTGAAGGACAAGGGGAAGGTAAAGTGTCTTTATTTCCCAATTAGAGAGAAAAAAGAAGAGTCAATCTGGGGATCTTGGCCAGCCTTCCCAGTCACAGTGTAAGTACCTGTGGCACAAAGGGCTTTGTGTGAGCACTGCTGAGTGCACAGCCGGAGCACCATACGCTGACACAATTATTACACCGCTCATATCTATCCAATTACTCTGTGATGCACTTTGGAGAATTAGATGTTCTGACTAGGAAAGTCTATAAAAGCTATTCTATTTTATTCTAATTATGTCTGTGGACATTAAATCTATTCTTATTCTGGCAAATACTCCAGCTTTTGTAAGAGCCAGGATCTCCCTTAAGTCATTAAGAGAAATTTCAAGTCATAATGCATTACACTTGACACCAAACTCAAGTCTTGACATTTGATTGATAGTTAAACCTATTGATGAATATATACTCTATATGAATCTATATTAACATATATATTGATATATATATGAATGTATACTCTAGAGAGGATAAAAACATCCATGCTGAATCATACCAGTGATGCATTTAATGATTCCTTTTTTTAAAACAGTAGCTAATAGCAAATGCTTAGCTGCATGATGGGTACATGACTCCTCATCTTTTATATTTCCCTCACACAGTTTCCAAAAGTCAGCAGTTTAAAGATGTCCAGGTCAACACTTGCATCTGGACTATCTACTAGTGGACGTTACTAATTTATCTTCTAACCATTTATATATTTTCTAATCAATTTATAATTTTGATCACAGTAACACTCCATGAGAAGGAATTGAATTCGTGTTGTCTTAAAAAACTGTTCTACTGCTGTTACCTGGCAATTTCTTTGGGTGCCTTGTTCTTGTTCTGTATAAGAAATGATTCTTGTTCTGTATAAGAAATGTAAAATTACTGTTTCCTCTTTCCCTTCTGCACACCACTAACTGGAACTAATTCACTAAACACTCCCCTTATCTTTACTCCAGAATAAAGAAATCTTACCAGTTTATTTTATCCTTGCATAGAAGTTGCTCAAGTAGTTTTGATCATCTTCCAGAATAATTTGTGAAAGTTCTCTATATCCTTTATATATGGGAGACCTGAGTTGTATTTCTAGTATTCAAAATAACCGGCATTCTTGGTAAGCATGTGAGCTTATAGGGTCATAGCATTTTCTGTTTTGTTCTAGATTGCTTTTCTAGCTATTCTTATGGTTCTAATTGTATTTTTCACTTGTTATCCAAGCACTGTTTTGCTGTTTCCAGAGATCAAACTACAGCAACATTTTCCTGAGCAGTCATAGATAATGTAACAACTGCAAGTGAGACCATTACAAACCAGGAGAGTAATACAGTGTTCTAGGGTTTAAAAAAACGTAAGTCAGTAATGTAATTTCTGATAGGTTCAAGGTGTCTCATCCTGTTCATGATGTGAATGCTCTAAAGAGACTGTTATAATTGATGCATATGTTTTGTTGTGGTAAGATTTAATTAACTAACTTAGAAAAACTTTACACACAGAACCAAGCATTCCAGCGAGATGAAAGAGAGTGAAGAGTGGTGTCAGAGCAATATTGGAAGAAATCTACAGGTATTTGGGAAATCCTCAAGAGAAAACAAAGATAAGTAAAATAATTGCTACCTCTTCAGCATTAGGTGATGTTATCTTGAACAAAGTAAATATTTAATTTAGTCTCAGAAGATAATTTCATTTATTTCAACCTTTTAAATTTCCTATTTCTTCATCTTCTCTCTCATTTCATCCTCATGAAATGGCCATCTCCCTGTATCTTCCCTTACTTAACTCACCTTCCTTCTAGCCTTTCCTTAGAATTCTGCAAAACAGTAGGATCATAATGTAGATCTGCTATGTGTTTTGCCACCAAAAGAGGGAAGAGCCCTGGTTGTGTTCTGAAAAACAAGGAAAACAGGAGATTTAGTCTGCAGCTTATCTCTACCTCAACTCTTTTAAAAGCCATTGATACATGAGGAAGTTTATAGATGGTAGCTAGAGACTATTTGCAGTGTATGTTGTCCCAAATGAAGAGGAGGGAAAGATGAACCTTTAACCCTGTTTCATACTGAGCATTGCTGTTTCATTGTCAGCTTCACTGTACTGCTAGCACACTTTTCAGCACCTGAATGCCATTTCTTAGAATTCACATTTTTCTTGTGAAATCCTAGTTCTTTTTATTTAATTTGTAATTCTATTCATATCTAGGAATGGAAACATGCAGGAATGCTGTCTTTCATGTTCCTCCGTCAAATTGCAAAGGTGAGTGGACAGCTGTTCACTCTCCCTATGTACAAAATATATTTTTCATCCTTAAAGGCCATGTATTTCATGAGGACCAAAGTCTGTACAGCTGTAATGACCTGTATTGCATAGAAAGTCATTGGCATTTTTCAATGATACCAGGAAAGAGTTGTCCCATTTCCAAATCCCATCACAATGTTATCACTTCTCACCAGAGAGGAAGCCTGCCATATGGTTATTTTTTCTGCATATAACAAGAATACTTCTTAGCAATATAGTTCCTTCACCTGTTTGCCAAATAACACTTTAATTTTTAAAGGACAGAACAAGTTTAATCAGGTACCCCAGTCTCTCCTTTGTAGTTTGAGGTTTTTTGTAGATTAGAAGAAATTTAATGTGGGAACATCTTTTAAAA
Organism: Balearica regulorum gibbericeps; assembly: GCF_011004875.1. Classification (NCBI taxonomy): domain Eukaryota; kingdom Metazoa; phylum Chordata; class Aves; order Gruiformes; family Gruidae; genus Balearica; species Balearica regulorum. The sequence goes on along the minus strand of NC_046191.1, from coordinate 35,279,459 downwards.
TACCAAAAGAACTGGCAAAAGACTCAAATGAACAAAACCGTGGTACTTCTGACTCACTTGGAGACAGTCTATCCAATACAATGATTTTGACAACCACAAATTCTCATGGATGCAAAATTCTTCATTAACATTTCACCAGCATACCAAGCAGTTCACAAGAGATCCATGCATGGCTTTATTATTCCTGATCCCACATCACCTAAAATTTTCTTAGTGGAATGACATTATCAACGGCTGAAGACCCTGCTGCAATTAGAAAAATGCAAAAAGAAGTAGGCTTAAGCAGTTTATACTTACTCTTTTATTAGTCTACTTTTGTCACTTAAGAAAAAAACACATAAGTTTGCCCTTGCACGATTCTTTCTTGTGGAAAGCTAAATTTCCCTTAAAGCCCAAAGCTTCAGCCTGATACTGTGAACCAATCTTTGTTCCACAGAGAAACACAAACAAGATAATTTATAATCAATATGTCCCTTATTTCAGAATTCTCTCCTATTTCTCAAATGTACCTCTGTGTCTGCAAAGATGATCCAGCCCCCAACACATGCAAATACTTAGTGGTGCCATGGATAAGCAAGCATACTGAAATTGCCTATTCTCAGATATGCAGGCATATATATAAAAATGGTATGAAGATATAGGTGGGAATTACAAGATACTCTTTGCACCTCTAAATCTGGTATTTTGCTTGTCTCAAACTTCCACCAAAATGAGGGAATAGATGAGCTAGACATGTGATTATATTGATATAAATTCAGTCTTCTGCATATTGTGCTTGAATGTATGGCAGATAAACTGCAGACCAAGTTGTGAAATACATGCATTTTAAGTACAATTTCCCCTCTTCCACTAGCAAGTGCCCTACTTAATATATTTTACTTATACCCCTTGTGACTGCATGGATTGCATCACTGGGTTGCTTGTAAGCTCATCCTTTTCAGTGCCAGAGTGACATTTGGAGAAGACCAGCTGCAGAATTCCTCAACATTTGAGCTGTGTGGCCAATGGAAAGCCGGTGATGGTTATACAGGTCTACTGCACAAGCCTCCTAGGCAGAAGATGAACTCTTAGGTGGATGACCATGCCCTCTCCATCTCCAAGCCACGTTGTCAAAAACATTTAAACTAGTACAGCAGTTTCAGGACAGCTTTTGTGCTCCCTCAATGTGCCTATGTTGTCTCTGTAGTGTTAAGACAGGTGCCAAGCCAGAATACCAGAGAAATGAGCACAGGGGAAACAGACCTGAAACAAAATGTCACAATACAGAGAGAAAGTGAAGCCAAAGGGTGAATGACACCATTCAGTCCTTACCAACAACTCTTATTTTTAAAACTGTTGTCCTTGACTCAGAGAACACATAACAAGAATTATTAAAAACCTTTTCCTTAATGCAGATCAGCACAGAGTAATGTCTCAAAAGAGATTTCAAAGTAAAAAAGAAGAAAGCAATGAGAGCAGTGGTTGGGAGACAGGTGACTGTGGGAATAGGTGTGTTCAAAGCAAAGCCTCCTTATCCAAATGAAGAGAAATGAGGAAGTAGCAGTAAAGAGAAGTGCCATGCTGAAGCCAGATCTACTTTGACTGAGCTTATTTTCCCCATCACTGAAAAGGGGCAGCTGCACCATCAATCACCGTCAGAATGTTGTTTTCTGTTAAATAGACAACTTGTCAGGCAGGTATCTAAATGTACGATATGCTTCAGCAATGTAACTTAGGAAAAGAATCAACATGCTAGGCATGACTTTCACAATAAAACAATTTATTACTAAGACGTGGCTTCAAATAAAGCTCTGAGGACAATTTCCCAACAGCCATTCATTGAGCCAAAATCAGTTGAATCTTAGTGGAAAAGTGTGAATTTTACAGAAAGTAGGGCTGATTAAAACAGTACCTCTCCAATAAACTCAACCTTCCCACACCAGAATAAATTAATACATTAACAACTTTAAACACTACAATTTAATTCTTCCACTGTGATGATATTAATTTGTGTTATAACAAGGTAAACCTTTAAAAGGACTAAGCTTCATCAGGTCTAAACAATGGCATTTCAGTTCAAAGAACTCCATACAATAAAACAAAAATAACCACACTAAATACAGATCTTCTAATGAAATCTGAATATATAATAGTATTATTTTTAAAAGGCACTAATTTACCATTAGAAAAATCTGTTTCAGGCAAATTACTTCCAGTACAGCTTGTTTGCAGCTATTGATGTGAATTCCTAATGAAAAGACTGCATGTAATTATTACGCTTTTTCAAGGTATAAGGCATATATTCTTATAAGTATAATATATATTCTTATGGTGACTTATATTCTTACAGAATTTTTACCTTATCATCTTAACTCTAATTGTTCCCCCCGCCAATATTGCCATTATGAATTTAAAATGGTTGACAAACCCAGAAGTTTTGATAACGTAAAATTATCTACTCATACTGCCACAGTAATGATCTTTATTCTGCATTTGCTATATGCAAAAAGCAATGCTGTTTTGCACTTTGATATTACTAAGAATACAGAGAGTTTTAAGTCCTTTGTAAACCTTTAGTCATAAGAGTACTGTACTGTACTGAACAGGAGATACTGAGAGTTTTTAAACTTTTAAATTTATTCATGTTTGCCAGGGACATTATTTAAGAGCATAGCCACGCTATGCACGCATTTGTCCCTGCAACATTCTGCATCCTGAACCTTTGAGTGTTGTTTTTGTGGTCCAGCCATCCTCACAACAAAACCAAGCACTTTGGCATTCTCAGTGCCAAATGCTCTCATTTATGAGGTAATTCATCTGAAAGGATAAACGTATTTGTCTAAATTGTCTTAACATAAAAGATGTTCCCTCTTCAACTTCTTTTTCAA